>NC_133126.1:1048483-1725983 GCF_048418815.1 Hemitrygon akajei | reverse complement strand
GGTAACCCGTCCTTTTGTACAGGTCACACCTGCCCCAAAAAAGGTCCCAATGATCCAGAAACTTGAATCCCTGCCCCCTGCTCCAATCCCTCAGCCACGCATTTATCCTCCACCTCAATCCATTCCTACTCTCACTGTCATATGGCACAGGCAGTAATCCCGAGATTACTACCTTTGCAGTCCTTCTTCTCAACTGCCTTCCTAACTCCCTATATTCTCCTTTCAGGACCTCTTCCCTTTTCCTACCTATGTCATTGGTACCTAAATGTACCACGACCTCTGGCTCCTCACCCTCCCACTTCAGGATATCTTGGACGTGATCAGAAACATCCCGGACCCTGGGAGACAATCTACCATCTGGGTCTCCTGATCGTGCCCACAGAATCGTCTATCTGACCCCCTAACTATCGAGTTCCCTATTACTACTGCTTTCCTGTTCCTTTCCCTACACTTTGGGCCGGACTCTTTGGGCCGGAAGCCTTGCTTCCCCCAGGTAGGCTGTCCACCCCACAACAGTACTCAAACAGGAGTACTTATTGTCAAGGGGTACAGCCACTGGGGTACTCTCTAGTACCTGACTCTTCCCCTTCCCCCTCCTGTGACCCACCTGTCTGCCTCCTGTGGCCCTGGTGTGACCACCTGCCTGTAACTCCTCTCTATCAACTCTTCACTCTCCCTAACCAGACGAAGGTCATCGAGCTGCAGCTCCATTTCCCTAACACGGTCCCTTAGGAGCTGCAGCTCGGCGCACCTGGCACAGATGTGGACATCCGGGAGGCTGGGAGACTCCAGGACCTCCCACATCCGACACCGAGAACAACAAGCTGCCTTCACACTCGTAATTCCCCTTTCCTCAAATAACAAAAAAAACTGAAATCTAAACCTACCTTGCTTCGCCCGTTTCCACCTAAGCCTGTTGAGCCAAAGCCCTTTCTGCTCCCGGCTCACTCCTCTGCCTGCAAACGATGCTGTCCGCTGTTTTAAGGCTGTGTCCTTTTTAAATCTTCCCCGCTTCACTGCCCGACTTCACATGCCTGCGCAGTCCTGCCTCTCTTAACTCCGATGAGAATAAGAAAAAAATCAAAATGGCTCCCGTTCTGATCCTCCGACTTCCTTCTCCAAATGAAACCCGATTCAGAATTTCTACCCTTTTTAAATCTTCCCCACTTCTCTGCCTGACATCACATGCCTGAAAACAGACTACAGGGAGTTAGGAAGGAAGTTGAGAAGCAGGACCACAAAGGTAGTAATCTCGGGATTACTGCCTGTGCCACGTGCCAGTGAGTATAGGAAGAGAGTGAGGTGGAGGATAAATGTATGGCTGAGGGATCGGTGCAGGGGACTAGGATTCAGATTTCTGGATCATTGGGACCTCTTTTGGGGTAGGTATTACCTGCACAAAAAGGACCGGTTGCACTTGAATCCCAGGGGGACCAATACCCTGGTGGCGAGGATTCCTAAGGCTACTGGGGAGAGTTTAAACTAGAATTGTTGGGGGGTGGGAACCGAACTGAAGACTAGGGACGAGGCAGTTGGTTCACAAACAGAGAAAGCTTGGAGACAGTGTGTGAGGGAGGATAGGCAGGTGATAGAGAAGGGATGCGCTCAGACTGAAGGTTTGAGATGTGTCTATTTTGATAAGTATTCTGAACAAAGCGGATGAGCTTAGAACGTGGATCAGTACTTGGAGATATGATGTGGTGGCCATTGCAGAGACTTGGATGGCTCAGGGACAGGAATGGCTACTTCAAGTGCCGGGTTTTAGATGTTTCAGAAAGGACAGGGAGGGAGGCAAAAGGGGTGGGGCGTGGCACTGTTGATCAGAGATAGTGTCATGGCTGCAGAAAAGATGGGACGCCATGGAGGGATTGTGTACGGAGTCTCTGTGGGTGGAGGTAAGGAACAGGAAAGGGTCAATAACGTTACTGGGTGTTTTTTATAGGTCGCCCAATAGTAACAGGGATATTGAGGAACAGATAGGGAAACAGATCCTGGAAAGGTGTAATAATAACAGAGTTGTCGTGATGGGAGATTTTAATTTCCCAAATATCGATTGGCATCTCCCTAGAGCGAGGGGTTTAGATGGGGTAAAATTTGTTAGGTGTTTTCATGTAGATAAGGCTACAAGAGGAGAAACTGTACTTGATTTGGTATTGGGAAATGAACCTGGTCAGGTATCAGATCTCTCAGTGGGAGAGCATTTTGGAGATAGTGATCATAATTCTATCTCCTTTACAATAGCATTGGAGACAGATAGGAATAGACAAGTTAGAAAAGTGTCTAATTGGGGTAAGGGGAATTATGAGGCTATCAGGCAGGAAATTGGAAGCTTAAATTGGGAACAGATGTTCTCAGGCAAAAGTACAGAAGAAATGTGGCATATGTTCAAGGGATATTTGTGTGAAGTTCTGCAATAGGTACATTCCAATGAGACAGGGAAGTTATGGTAGGGCACAGGAACTGTGGTGTACAAAGGCTGTAATAAATCTAGTCAAGAAGAAAAGAAAAGCTTACAAAAGGTTCAGAGAGCTAGGTAATTTTAGAGATCTGGAAGATTATAAGGCTAACAGGAAGGAGCTTAAGAAGGAAACTAGGAGAGCCAGAAGGGGCCATGAGAAGGACTTGGCGGGCAGGATTAAGGAAAAACTCAAGGCATTCTACAAGTATGTGAAGAGCAAGAGGATAAGAAGTGTAAGAATAGAAAGTGTGACAGTGGGAAAGTGTGTATGGAACCGGAGGAAATAGCAGAGGTACTTAATGAATACTTTACTTCAGTATTTACTATGGGAAAGGATCTTAGTGATTGTAGTGATGACTTGCAGCAGACTGAAAAGCTTGAGCATGTAGTTATTAAGAAAGAGGATGTGCTGGAGATTTTGGAAAGCATCAAGTTGGATAAGTCACCGGGACCGGATGAGATAGATAGATAGATAGATACTTTATTCATCCCCATGGGGAAATTCAACTTTTTTCCAATGTCCCATACACTTGTTGTAGCAAAACTAATTACATACAATACTTAACTCAGTTAAAAATATGATATGCATCTAAATCACTATCTCAAAAAGCATTAATAATAGCTTTTAAAAAGTTCTTAAGTCCTGGCGGTTGAATTGTAAAGCCTAATGGCATTGGGGAGTATTGACCTCTTCATCCTGTCTGAGGAGCATTGCATCGATAGTAACCTGTCGCTGAAACTGCTTCTCTGTCTCTGGATGGTGCTATGTAGAGGATGTTCAGAGTTATCCATAATTGACCGTAGCCTACTCAGCGCCCTTCGCTCAGCTACCGATGTTAAACTCTCCAGTACTTTGCCCACGACAGAGCCCGCCTTCCTTACCAGCTTATTAAGACGTGAGGCGTCCCTCTTCTTAATGCTTCCTCCCCAACACGCCACCACAAAGAAGAGGGCGCTCTCCACAACTGACCTATAGAACATCTTCAGCATCTCACTACCAGGTACCAGGCTACTGTGGGAGGTGAGGGAGGAGATTGCTGAGCCTCTGACGATGATCTTTGCATCATCAATGGGGATGGGAGAAGTTCTGGAGGATTGGAGGGTTGCAGATGTTGTTCCTTTATTCAAGAAAGGGTGTATAGATAGCCCAGGAAATTACAGACCAGTGAGTCTTACTTCAGTGGTTGGTAAGCTGATGCAAAAGATCCTGAGAGGCAGGATTTAAGAACATTTGGAGAGGTATAATATGATTAGGAGTAGTCACCATGGCTTTGTCAAGGGAAGGTCGTGCCTTAGGAGCCTGACTGAATTTTTTGAGGATGTGACTGAACACATTGATGAAGGAAGAGCAGTAGATGTAGTGTATATGATTTCAGCAAGGCATTTGATAAGGTACCCCATGCAAGGCTTATTGAGAAAGTAAGGAGGCAAGGGATCCAAGGGGACATTACTTTGTGGATTCAGAACTGGCTTGCCCACAAAAGGCAAAGAGTGGTTGTAGACGGGTGATATTCTGCATGGAGGTCAGTGACCAGTGGTGTGCCTCAGGGATCTATTTTGGGACCCCTTCTCTTTGTGATATTTATAAATGACCTGGGTCAGGAAGTGAAGGTATGGGTTAGTAAGTTTGCTGATGACACAAAGGTTGGAGGTGTTGTGGATAGTGTGGAGGGCTGTCAGAGGTTACAGTGGGACATTGATAGGGTGCAAAATTGGGCTGAGAAGTGGCAGATGGAGTTCAACAATGGTTATATGGAGTGTGAAGTGGCTCATTTTGGTAGGTCAAATATGATGGTAGAATATAGCATTATTGCTAAGACTCTTGGCAGTGTGGAGGATCAGAGGAATCTTGGGGTCTGAGTCCATAGGACACTCAAAGCAGCTGTGCAGGTTGACTCTGGGGTTATGAATGCATATGGTGTATTGGCCTTCATTAATTGTGGAATTGAATTTAAGAGCCGAGAGGTAATGTTGCAGCTATATAGGACCCTGGTCAGACCCCACTTGGAGAACTGTGCTCAGTTCTGGTCGTGTCACTACAGGAAGGATGTGTAAGCCATAGAAAGGGTGCAGATGAGATTTACAAGGATGTTGTCTGGATTGGGGAGCATGTCTTATGAAAACAGGTTGAGTGAACTTGGCCTTTTCTCCTTGGAGCGATGGAGGATGAGAGAAGACCTGATAGAGGTGTATAAGATGATGAGAGGCATTGATCATGTGGATTGTCAGAGGCTTTTTCCCAGGGCTTAAATGGTTGCCACAAGAGGACACAGGTTTAAGGTGCTGGGGAGTAGGTACAGAGGAGATGTTCGGGGTAAGTTTTTTATGCAGAGTGTGGTGAGTGCATGGAATGGGTGGTGGAGGTGAATACGATAGGGTTTTTTTAAGAGACTTTTGGATAGGTACAAGGAGCTTAGAAAAATAGAGGGTTATGGGTAAGCCTCGTGATTTCTATGGTAGGGACATGTTCGACACAACTTTGTGGGCTGAAGGACCTGTATTGTGCTGTAGGTTTTCTATTTTCTAATTCAAAGGCTGTTGTAAATCTAGTCAAGAAGAAAAGAAAAGCTTACGAAAGGTTCAAAAAAAAAAGGTAATGATAGAGATCTAGAAGATTATAAGGTTAGCAGGAAGGGGTTTAAGATTGAAATTAGGAGAGCCAGAAGGGGCCTTGGTGGACGGGATTAAGGAAAACCCCAAGGCATTCTACAAGTATGTGAAGAGCAAGCGGATAATACATGAGTGAATAGGACCAATCAAGTGTGACAGTAGAAAAGTGTTAATGGAACCGGAGGAGATAGCAGAGGTACTTATTCAATACTTTGCTTCAGTATTCACCACAGAAAAGGATCTTGGCAATTGTATGGATGACTTACAGCAGGCTGAAAAGCTTCAGCATGTAGATATTAAGAAAGAGGATGGAGTCTCTATCCTCATTGGTGAAGAGATAACATCAACATAAATTAGGTTGAATAACCTGTGGTGTTTTTTTGCAATCTTACATAAAATTATCCAGATTCGTTTTATGATCATGTGAACAAAGAATAGTAATTTATCTTAAGGGTAGTACTAGATTTGAGATACCAAACATCAATCAACGCCCTCAGCTCATCAGCCTTCCCCACAATACTCCTCACATTGAAATATACACACCTCAGAAGAATATTACCACCACACACAACCCTTCTATTTGTGACTTTGCATGAACCTTTAACATCATTTATTTTCACCCCCGCTCCACTATCTACTCTGGCACTCTGGTTCCCATCCCCCTGCAAATCTAGTTTAACCCCCCCCCCCCCCCCAATAGCACTAACAAACGCTTCTGCAAGGATATTGGTCCCTCTGTAGTTCAGGTGTAACCCATCTCTCTTGTAAAGGTTCCACCTGCCCCAGAAGAGGTCCCAGTGATCCAAAAATCTGAAACCCAGCCCCCTACACCAGTTCCTCAGCCACGTGTTCATCCTCCACCAGAGCATACTATTCTTACCCTCACTGGCACATGGCACAGGTAGCAATCCTGAGATTACCACCCTCGAGGTCCTGCTTTTTAACCTCCTACCAAGCTCTCTATACTCACTCTTCAGGACCTCCTCACTCTTTCTTCCTACGTCATTGGTACCGATGTGTACCATGACATCTGGCTGCTCACCCTTCCATTTCAGAATGCTGTGCACGGGATCACAGACATCCCTGGCCCTGGCTCCTGGGAGGCAACAAACCACCTGGGAGTCTCTGTGGCGACCACCGAACCTTCTGTCTGTACCTCTAACTATTGAGTCCCCTATCACTACTGCTCTCCTCTTCTTCCCCCCCCCCCCCTTCCCTTTTGCACTGCAGAACCAGACTCAGTGCCAGAGATCCGGCTGCTGCAGCTTGTCCCAGGTAAGTCATCATCCCCCCAACAGTATCCAAATTGGTATACTTGTTGTTGAGGGGAATGGCCACAGGGGAGCCCTGCTCTGCCTGCCCTTTCCCCTTCCTTCGCCTGACGGTAACCCATTTACCTGTGCGCTGCTCCTTTGGCGTAACTAATTCCCTGAAACTACTATCTATAAACTTCTCATTCTCCTAAATGATCCAGAGGTCATCCAGCTCCTGCTCCAGTTCCCTAATGCGGTTTGTTAGGAGCTGCAGCTGGATGCACTTCTTGAAGGTGTCGCTGTCAGGGAGACCTCCGGTCTCCCTGACATCCAACATCCTGCAAGAGGAGCATTCCAACATCCTGTCTGGCATTCTCTCTACTCTAAACGAACAAAACAAATCTATCCGGAACCTACCCTCGCCTCTGCCTGTTCACGCTGAAGCCTGTTGAGCCAAAGCCATCCCACTCTGACTCAGTCCACTCCGATGATGGCCACTGTATATGGCAGTCTTTTTTCTTAAACCTTTGGTGCGTGACGTCACGCGCCTGCGCAGTCTAGCCTCTTTTCCCCGATCAGTTAAAAAAAAAGGCTTCTCTCCGAGAAGTCTTTAGTCCTTCACCCTCAGCCTCTTGCTTTGATTTAAAAAGAAATATTAAGATGGATAAGTACCCAGAGCCTTATAGGGAAAACCCCAGGTTGTTGACAGAAACAAGAGATGAGATTAACCATGATGTTTGCATCTTTACCACCCACAGCTACGATGCCAGAGGACTGGAAGGTATCTAATATTGTTCCTTTGTTCAAGAAGGGAAATTGAAATAATCCTAAAAATTGGT
Organism: Hemitrygon akajei; assembly: GCF_048418815.1. Taxonomy (NCBI): domain Eukaryota; kingdom Metazoa; phylum Chordata; class Chondrichthyes; order Myliobatiformes; family Dasyatidae; genus Hemitrygon; species Hemitrygon akajei. The sequence goes on along the minus strand of NC_133126.1, from coordinate 1,718,823 downwards.
GACTGGTCAGTCTCACATCAGTGGCAGGGAAACTAATGGAGAGGATTACTGGAGAGGAATTGCGAGTATGCTGAGAAATGTGGGGATATTATTTGGAACAGGAATTATGAGCATTTTGAGAAGGGTGTAGTGAACAGCGAGAAAGACTATCAAAGCTTGCAGTGTGATCTGCACCAGACAGAAAAATGAACTGACAATGGCAGATGGGGCTTTAATACCGACATGTGTGAGGTGTTGCACTTTAGGTAGGCCAGCCAGGGTAGGACTTACATGGTAGGACTCAGGGCACTGAGAAATGTGGTAGAACAGAGGGATCCGGGAATACAGATCCATAATTCCCTGGAATTGATATCACAGGGTTGTAAAGAAAGATTTTGGCACATTAACCTTCATAAAACTGTGTATAGGAGTGGGGATGTTAGTTGAAATTGTATAAGAATTTGGTGAGGCCTAATTTGGAGTATTATGACCATTTGGCCCGTCAAGTCTTCTCTGCCATTCAATCACAGCTGATCCTTTCTTCCCCCTCCTCAGCCCCACTCCCTGGCCGTCTCCCCGTAAACCTTAGTTGCTGTGGCCAAAAGAATGTGTCAATCTTTGCCTTAAATACACCCAATGACCAGACCTCCGCAGCAGCCTATGGTAATAAATTCCTCAAATTCACTTCCCTCTGGCTAAATAAATTTCTCCACATCTCTGTTTTAAATGGACACCCCTCTATTCTGAGGCTATGCCCCCTTGTCCTAGATTCCCCCACCATGGGAAAAATCCTTTCTATATCTACTCATAGAACATAGAACAGACCCCTCGGCCCACAATGTTGTGCCGACCCTCAAACCCTGCCTTCCATATAACCCACCACCTTAAATTCCTCCATATACCTGTCTAGTAGTCTCTTAAACTTCACTAGTGTATCTGCCTCCACCACTGACACAGGCAGTGCATTCCACGCACCAACCACTCTCTGAGTGAAAAACCTTTCTCTAATATCCCCCTTGAACTTCCCTCCCCTTACCTTAAAGCCATGTCCTCCTGTACTGAGCAGTGGTGCCCTGGGGAAGAGGCTCTGGCTGTCCACTCTGTCTATTCCTCTTAATATCCTGTACACCTCTATCATGTCTCCTCTCATCCTCCTTCCCTCCAGAGAGTAAAGCCCTAGCTCCCTTAATCTCTGATCATAATCCATACTCTCTAAACCAGGCAGCATCCTGGTAAATCTCCTCTGTATCCTTTCCAATGCTTCCACGTCCTTCCTATAGTGAGGCGACCAGAAATGGACACAGTACTCCAAGTGTGGCCGAAACAGAGTTTTATAGAGCTGCATCATTACATCGCGTCTCTTAAACTCTATCTCTCGACTTATGAGCTAACACCCCATAAGATTTCTTAACTACCCTATCTACCTGTGAGGCAACTTTCAGGGATCTGTGGACATGTACCCCTAGATCCCTCTGCTCCTCCACACTACCAAGTATCCTGCCATTTACTTTATACTCTGCCTTGGAGTTTGTCCTTCCAAAGTGTACCACCTCACACTTCTCCGGGTTGAACTTCATCTGCCACTTCTCAGCCCACTTCTGCATCCTATCAATGTCTCTCTGCAATCTTCGACAATCCTCTACACTATCTACAACACCACCAACCTTTGTGTCGTCTGCAAACTTGCCAACCCACCCTTCTACCCCCACATCCAGGTCGTTAATAAAAATCACGAAAAGTAGAGGTCCCAGAACAGATCCTTGTGGGACACCACCAGTCACAACCCTCCAATCTGAATGTACTCCCTCCACCACAACCCTCTGCCTTCTGCAGGCAAGCCAATTCTGAATCCACCTGGCCAAACCTCCCTGGATCCCATGCCTTCTGACTTTCTGAATAAGCCTACAGTGTGGAACCTTGTCAAATGCCTTACTAAAATCCATGTAGACCACATCCACTGCACTACCCTCATCTATATGCCTGATCACCTCCTCAAAGAACTCTATCAGGCTTGTTAGACATGATCTGCCCTTCACAAAGCCATGCTGACTGTCCCTGATCAGACCATGATTCTCTAAATGCCCGTAGATCCTATCTCTAAGAATCTTTTCCACAGCTTTCCCACCACAGACGTAAGGCTCACTGGCCTATAATTACCCGGACTATCTCTACTACCTTTTTTGAACGAGGGGACAACATCTGCCTCCCTCCAATCCTTTGGTACCATTCCCGTGGACAACGAGGACATAAAGATCCTAGCCAGAGGCTCAGCAATCTCTTCCCTCGCCTCGTGGAGCAGCCTGGGGAATATTCTGTCAGGCCCCGGGGACTTATCTGTCCTAATGTATTTTAACAACTCCAACACCTCCTCTCCCTTAATATCAACATGCTGCAGAACATCAACCTCACTCATGTTGTCCTCACCGTCATCAAGTTCCCTCTCATTGGTGAATTCTGAAGAGAAGTATTCACTGAGGACCTTGCTTACTTCCACAGCCTCCAGGCACATCTTCCCACTTTTATCTCTAATCGGTCCTACCTTCACTCCTGTCATCCTTTTGTTCTTCACGTAATTGAAGAATGCTTAATATCAATAATAGATAATAGATATCTTAATAGATATTAAGATATGAATTGGGTTTTCCTTTACCCTACTCGCCAAGGCCCCCTTCTTGCTCTTCTCAGTCCCTTCTTAAGCTCCTTTCTTGCTACCCTACATTCCTCAATAGACCCATTTGATCCTTGCTTCCTAAACCTCATGTATGCTGCCTTCTTCCACCTGACTAGATTTTCCACCTCACTTGTCTCCCATGGTTCCTTCACCCTACCATTCTTTATGTATAAAGATATCTGCCTCATAATTTGCCCTTCCCCAATTAAAAATTTTCCTATCCTCTCTGATTCTATCCTTTTCCATGATAATGCTAAAGGCCAGGGAGCGGTGATCACTGTCCCCCAGATGCTCACCCACTGACAGATCTGTGACTTTACCCGGTTTTTTACCTAATACTAGATCTAGTATGGCATTCCCCCTAGTCGGCCTGTCAACATACTGTGACAGGAATCCATCCAGGACACACTTAACAAACTTTACCCCATCTAAACCCTTGGAACTAATCAGGAGCCAATCAATATTAGGGAAGTTAAAGTCACCCATGATAACAACCCTGTTATTTTTGCACCTTTCCAAAATCTGCCTCCCAATCTGTTCCTCGGTATCTCTGCTGCTACCGGGGGACCTATAAAATACCCCCAGTAGAGTAACTGCTCCCTTCCTGTTCCTGACTTCCACCCATACTGACAAAAGAGGATCCTGCTACATTACCCACCCTTTCTGTAGCTGTAATAGTATCCCTGACCAGTAATGCTACCCCTCCTCCCCTTTCCCCCCCTCTCTAACCCTTTTAAAGCACTGAAATCCAGGAATATTGAGAATCCATTCCTGCCCTGGTGCCAGCCAAGTCTCCGTAATGGACACTACATCATAATTCCATCTATGTATCCAAGCTCTCAGTTCATCACCTTTGTTCCTGATGCTTCTTGCATTGAAGTACACACACTTTAGCCCTTCTACCTTACTACCTTTACACCCTTTATTCTGCTTCTCTTTCCTCAAAGCCTCTCTATATGTCTAGGACTTTCAACGTTTGAAAGGTTTCAATGAGATACCCCTTTTGATGGCATCTGTTAGTCTCGCAAGACCATGGATCTGCGCCTGGAAAGTCTTGCTGCAGTCTGTGTTGGCAGAGCAGTGTCTGTTGTGGCTGTAGAAACCCACACGGGAGTGACAGTCTCGGCTGCAGCAATTGCACTTGAAGGCGCTGTCCTCCGGTGTTGTCCTGGTGCTGTTTCTTCGGCAAGTGCGCTTTTCTTCAGCAGCAAGCCTCAGCTTCTCTTCTCTTCTTTTCAGACCTCTGCGTAGTTCCAGCCTCCAGTGAGAGCAATTGCTTGCAATGTCCTCCCACCTCTCAATGTTCATGTTCAGTGACTTCATGTCTCTGTTGCAGACATCTATGAAACGAGGTTGGAGCCGCCCTTGTGCTCTCTTGCCAGAGGCCAGTTCCCCATAAAGCAGGTCTTTTGGGATCCTCCTGTCTGATATGTGGTGTATGTGGCCCAGCCAGCAGACGGCGTTGTTGGAGCAGGGTGAAGAGGCTGGGTATCTGGGCGTGGGCCATGACCTCATTGCTGGTGACTCGGTCGGTCCACTTGATGTCCAGGATGCGTCTCAGGCTGCAAAGGTGGAAGACGTTGATCTCAGGGTCTAGGGAGACACTGTCTATGATGGTGGAGCCAAGGTATGTAAACTCAAGAACTACCTCCAGCTCATAGTTGTTGATGGTAATGGGAGGGGGGTGCTCAACGCCTTGGCCCAGCATGTTGGACTTCTTCAGGCTGATGGTCAAGCTGAAGTCCTGACAGGCTCGTGAGAAGCTGTCCATCAGGCATTGCAGTTGCTCTTCAGAGTGTGTTGCCAGTGACGTATCGTCTGCAAACATGTCCCTGATGAGTACTTCACGATCCTTGGCTTTCGCCCTCAGCCGGGACAGACTGAACAGCCTCCTGTCTGATCTGGTGCGGAGGCAGACACCATCAGTTGATGTTCCAAAGGCGTGCTTCAGCATGACTGCGAAGAAGGTGCTGAACAGAGTGGGAGCAAGCACACAGCCCTGCTTCACATCGCTGCAGATGTTGAAGGCCTCCAAAGAAGAGCTGTTAAACTGAATGATGCCCTTCATGTCTGTGTGAAATGGCTGAACTATCCTGAGGAACCATGGGGGCAACCAATCCTGGCGAAGATTTTGAACAGGCCGTCCCTGCTCACAAGGTCGAAGGCCTTCGTGAGGCCAATGAAAGTGACATAGAGTGGTTGTCTTTGCCCTCTGTAATTCTCTTGTAGCTGTTGAAGGGAGAAGATCATGTCGATTGTGGAGTGTTCTGATCTGAAACCCCACTGAGACTCAGGATATACCCTTTTGGTTATTTTCTGCAGTCTGTTCAAGACCACGTGGCCGACGACCTTCCCAACGATGCTCAGCAAGGAGATTCCCCTGGAGTTGTTACAGTCACTTCTGTCCCCTTTGTTCTTATAAAGGGTGACAATGTTTCAGTCTCACATGTCTTGTGGCACTGCTCCCTCTATCCACCCTCACACCATTAAGCTTCCTGAGCACCTTCTTAGTCGTAATTTTCACTGCACAAACTTCACTTCCCTGACACTCTTGAATGTCCGGTATACTGCAGACATCTTCCACTGTGAAGACTGATGTAAATTATGCATTCAGTTCCTCTGCCATTTCTGAATCTCACATTACAATACCTCCAGCGTCATTTTGTATTGGTCTTATATCTATCCTCGACTCTCTTTTACCCTTTATATACTTAAAAAAGCTTTTAGTATCTTCTTTGATATTAGTCGCCAGCTTCCTTACTTTTCCTTCCGAATTACCTTCTTAGTTTTAAAAGCTCCACAATCTATTTTCCCACTAGCTGCGGATTCCTTGTATGCCCTCTCTTTTGCTTTTACGTTGGCTCTGACTTCACTTGTCAGCCACAGTAGTGACCTTCCCTTTGAAAATTTAATTGAAGTCTGTGAACAATTGACCTGCTTCTGTGTGTCTCGCTTCCCATTTGGGCCATATCCAAATATAGTGACGATGTCTTATGGTCTAGAGAGAAGGTTCTTGGGAAACTGAAAGGTCTGAAGGTACATCATAAGTCACATGGACCAGATGGTGTACACCACACAGTTCTGAAAGAGGTGTCTAAAGAGATTGTGGAGGCATTAGTGATAACTTTTCAAGAATCACCAGATTCTGGAATGGTTCTGGAAGACTGGAAAATTGCAAACGTCACTCCACTCTTCAGGGCAATAAGGGATACGAGGAGAAGGCAGGAGATTGGGGTTGGGATCAGCCATGATGAAATGGAGGAGCACATCCATTGAGCCAAATGGACTAATTCTGCTCCTATATTTTATGGTCTTATAGGAATAAGCTCTTAGATTGAGGATGCCAATTTCAATAACATGAAGAAGCACCTGACAAATGTAAATTGGGAGCAGCTAATTGCAGGTAACTTTTCATCAGTGCAGTGTGAAGTATTCAAAGGGAAACAGTGAGAGTTCAAGGTCAACCTACTCCTGTAGGGTAAAAACCAAGGATAACAAATACAGGGAGCTCTCAATGTACAGAGATATTGAAAGTTGGTTAAAGAGAAAAGGGAAACATTGATCAGGCATCGGGAACTAATGAAGAGGGAAGTTGAAAGACAATAGAATCTAAATCAACTGGGCTACAGGAATAGTGGTTGGAATTTAACTTGGGCAAGTGTGAAATAATGTATTTTGGGAAGTTAAAACAGGACAGCGCATCCACACTAAAAGGTAGGGCCATGGGGAGTGTTGTTCAGCAGAGTGGGCTTGGGGTACAAAAAAGTGGCATCGCAAGTAGATAGGATGAGGAAGAAAGCACGTGGTGCTACACTTGTCTTGACCAACCGAGGTATCAAGAACAAGACTAAGTATGGCATGTTACAGTCTACAAAATGTTGGCTAGGCCACACTGTGTGTAGTTCTGGTCACCATTCAGCTGGGTGGATGTGATTTCGCTACAGATGGTGCATGATTCCCAACGATGTTACCTCAACTTTCTTCCAGGGATAAATGACTAATACCAGGAGGCATAATTTTAAGGTGTTTAAAAGTAAGTGCGAGGGAGATGTCAGAGGTAAGTTTTTTTGCACAAGGAGTGGTGGATGTATGGAACATGCTGCCAGGGGTGGTGGTAGAGGCGGAGACATTATGAACAATTAAGAGACTCTTAGATAGGCAGATAAGACCAGAAGACATAGGAGCAGAATTAGGTCAATCAGCCCATCGAGTCTGCTCTGTCATTCCATCATGGCTGACCCCAGATCTCACTCAACCTTATAGAACTGCCATCTCGCCAGATCCTTTGATGCCCTGACCAATCAGGAAATTATCAACTTCCTCCTTAAATATACCCTCCACTGCAGTCTGTAGCAGAGCATTCCACAGAATCACTACATCCTTTATGAGATACGGGCCCAAAACTGTTGATGATACTCCAAATGTGGCCTGACTAGTATCTTATAAAGGCTCACCATTATCTCCTTGTTTTTATATTTTATTCTCCTTGAAATAAATGCCAACATTGCATTTGCCTTCTTTAACACAGACTGAACCTGTAAATTAACCTTCTGGGAGTCTTGAACGAGGATTTCTAGACCCTTCTGTACCTCTGAAACATCAGCCATTTCTGCTCTGCCTTCATCCCCACCAGTATCCTCCTCCAATCCACCTGGGCAAGCTCCTCTCTCATGTCTCTGTAATTTCCCTTATTGCATTGCAATGCTGGAACATATGACTTAATACTTCTCCATCTTAAATTGCAGTATCAATCAATTATATTATTATCATTGCCTCCTAAGGGTTCCTTTACATTAAGCTCCCTCTTAAGATCTGGGTTATTACACAACACCCAATCTAAGATCACCTTACCCCGAGTAGGGTCAAACTCTAAAAAGCCATCTTTGTAGGCATTCAACAAATTTCCTCTCTTGCGATCCGATACCAACCTTGAATACTGAAGTCCACTATTACAATCATGTCATTACCCTTATTACATGCCTTTTCTAGCTCCCTTTGCAATCTCAACCCCACATCTTGGCTACTAGGTGGAGGCCTATATATGATTCCCATAATGGTTTTTTTACCCTTGAAGTTTCTTAACTCCACCTACAAAGACTCAACATTCTCTGACCCTATGTTGCCTCTTTCTAAAGATGTAATTCCATCTCTTACCAACAGAGCCACATCATCACCTCTGCCTTCCTGCTTGTCCTTTCAATTCAAAGTATATGCTTTGATGTTAAACTCCCAACTTTGGCCTTCTTTCAGCCACCACTCAGTGATGCCCACAACATCATATTGACTAATTTCTAATTGCGCCACAAATTCATCCACTTTATTCCAAATGCTACACGCATTTAAACACAGCACCTTCAGAATGCATTCTTCTCCCTTTTGAATTTTGCCTTTCTGGTACAATTTAACAATTTTACAAATAGATGATAGAAAAATGGAGGGCTATGGGGCAAGGAAGGGTTAGAATGATCTTAGAATACATAAGGAGCAGGAAAGGGAGTTGAGGCAGAGAGAAAGCCTTGTTAGATTTATTGTTGTAAATTTGTGAGATATGGATGACGTTGGTATAATCCACCTTGTGCAAATGATGGTGTATTGTCTTCTTGAATCACTGCAGTAATTAAGACCTTCAGAAACAAGATCAGGCCTCGGCCATTCATCCTTTGTTTCTGCTCTGCTATTAACATTGTTGTGCCTGATTTCCTTACTTAATTGAAGAACTACAGGAGGAAGTTTAACATAACAACATGAAAACATAGGTAAAATAAAAGGTTGGCACAACATCGTGGGCTAAAGGGCCAAAGGGTCTGTACTGTGTTCTATGTTCCAACTGGAGGACTTGAGTTATAGGGAAACATTGGATAGACTGGGCTACACTAAGGGAGGATGAGAGATAACATGTTGGAGGTCGACAAAGTTATGAGAGGCATAAATAAGTTAGAGCTACACGCACTAAATGATGGAGGAACTCAGTAGGTTGGGCAGCATCTATGGAAATGAATAGACAGTTAACTGGAGTGAGACATTTCTTCAGATAGGGTAGACAGCCAGCTTGTTACAGATGAGAGGGAAGAGGTTTAAAGAATAGTTAAGGGACAAAATTTTCATATAGAATAGTTAGTGTCGAGAATGAGCTGTCAGAGGAGGTAGTGGAGGCAGGAACAATAACGACATTTAAGAGATATCTGGACAGAAAATTAAATGAGCAGGGCATCGGTGTGGACATGGTATTTGTATCAATAGGTATGATGATCGCTACAGACCAAGGAACAAATATGGAATAACACACGAAAAGTGCTGGAGGAACTCAGCAGGACAGGCAACATCTATGGAAGCTGATATTTCGGACCAAGATCATTCATCAGGACTGGAAAGGGAGGAGGAAGACGTCAGAAGAAGGTGAGAGAAGGGGTGGGAGGATAGCTATAAGTTCTCCTGAACTCCAGGGAATACAGCCCAAGAGCTGCCAGATGTTCCTCATACGGTAACCCTTTCATTCCTAGAATCATTCTCGTGAATTCTCTCTGAACCCTCTCCAATGTCAGTATATCCTTTCTAAAATAAAGAGCCCAAAACTGCACACAACACTCCAAGTGTGGTCTCAAGTGTGCCTTATAGAGCCTCAACATCACATCCCTGCTCTTGTATGCTATACCTCCAGAAATGAATGCCAACATTGCATTCACTTTCTTCACCACCGACTCAACTTCTTTGCTCATTCCTCTAAACTATCTAAGTCTCTCTGCAGGCTCTCTGTTTCTTCAACACTAACCACTCCTCACCTATCTTTGTATTGTCGGCAAATTTAGCCACAAATCCATTAATCCCAGGTGAAGGACTATTTGGGGCCCTAAATGGAGGTGAGGGAGGAGGTGAACGGACAGGTGTTTCACTTTGGCTGCTTGCAGGGGTAAGTGCCAGAAGAGAGATTAGTGGGGAGCAGGACAGGAACAGGGGAATCCGTGTGGAAAGTGGAAAGTGGGGGACAGGTAAAGATATGTTTAGTGGTAGGATCTCTTTGGAAATGGTGGAAGTTGCAGAGAATAATGTATTGGATGTGAAGGGTCATGGAAGAACCCTGCAGCCGATAGTGAGGTCAGCTGAGAAGATCATCGGGTCTCTCTTCCCACTATTACAGATATTTACATCACATGCTGCACCCGCAGAGCTAACAGCGTTATGAAGGACCCCACGCATCCCCCCACACAAACTCTTCTCCCTCCTGCCATCTGGCAAAAGGTACTGAAGCATTCGGGCTCTCACGATCAGACTGTGCAACAGTTTCTTCCCCCACGCCGTCAGACTCCTCAATACTCAGAGTCTAGACTGACATTGTAATTTGTCCTCTACTGTGCCTATTGTCTTGTTTATTAATTATTGTACCACCCTGCACTGTTTTGTGCACTTCATGTAGTCCTGTGTAGGTCTGTAGTCTAGTGCAGTTTTTATGTTGTTTTACATAGTCTAGTGTAGCCCTGTGCTGTCTCACATAGTTTAGTGTAGTTTTGTGTTGTTTCATTTGTGTAGTTTTGTTGCAGAAGATTGTTTCCGATGTTGGGGAAGTCCAGAATGAGGGGTCACAGTTTAAGGATAAAGGGGAAGCCTTTTAGGACCAAGATGAGGAAAAACTTCTTCACACAGAGAGTGGTGAATCTGTGGAATTCTCTGCCACAGGAAACAGTTGAGGCCAGTTCATTGGCTATATTTAAGAGGAAGTTAGATATGGCCCTTGTGGCTAAAGGGATCAGGGGGTATAGAGAGAAAGCAGGTACAGGGTTCTGAGTTGGATGATCAGCCATGATCATACTGAATGGCGGTGCAGGCTCGAAGGGCTGAATGGCCTACTCCTGCACCTATTTTCTATGTTTCTATGTTTCATGTAGCACCAGGGTCCTGGAGTAATGTCATTTCATTTTTACTGTGTACTGTACCAGCAGTTTAAAGTTGAAATGACAATAAAAGCAACTTGAACTTTAACTTGTGTGGTAGATAAGGACAAGAGGAACTCTATCAGAGTTAAAGTGGTGGGAAGATATGATAAGCGCAGATGTCCAGTAAATGGAAGAGGTGTGAGTGAGGGCAGCACCAATGGTGGAGGAAGGGAAACCCCGATCTTTGAAGGAGGAGGACATATATAATGTCCTGTAAAGGAAAGCCACATCCTGGGAACAGTTGCAGCGGAGACGAAGGAAAAGGGAATAGCATTTTCACAGGAGACAGGGAGGGAAGAGGTATAGTCAAAATAGCTGTGGGTATCAGTAGGTTTATAAAAGATGTTGGAGACAGAGAGATTGAGAAAGGGAAGGGAAGTGCTAGAAATGGACCAAGTGAATTTAAGGGCAGACAGAAGTTGGCCAAGTTGATGAAATTGACAAGCTCAGCACAGGCATGAAACAGGACAATGCAGTCATCAATGTAGTGGAGGAAGAGATGAAGACCACCACTAAGGAAGGCTTGGAAATGGACATAGTCCATATAACCATAGAACATTACAGCACAGGAACAGGCCTTTTGGCCCTTCTTGGCTGTGCCAAACCACTTTTCTGCCTAGTCCCACTGACCTGCACCTGGGCCATATCCCTCCAAACCCCTCTCATCCATATACCTGTCCAAGTTTTTCTTAAATGTCAAAAGTGAGCCCGCATTCACCACTTCATCAGGCAGCTCATTCCACACTCCCACCACTCTGTGCATGAAGAAGCCCCCCCCCAATGTTCCCTTTAAACTTTTCCTCCTTCACCCTTAACCCATGACCTCTGTTTTTTTTTCTCCCCTGGCCTCAGTGGAAAAAGCCTGCTTGCATTCACTCTATCTATACCCATCATAATTTTATACACCTCTATCAAATCTCCCCTCATTCTTCTACGCTCCAGGGAATAAAGCCCTAACCTATTCAACCTTTCTCTGTAACTCAGTTTCTCAAGTTCCAGCAACATCCTTGTAAACCTTCTCTGCACTCTGTCAACCTTATTAATACCCTTCCTGTAATTCACAGACCAAAACTGCACACAATACTCCAAATTCGGTCTCACCAATGTCTTATACAACCTCACCATTACATTCCAACTCTTATACTCAATCCTTTGATTTATAAAGGCCAATGTACCAAAAGCTCTCTTTACGACCCTATTTACTTGTGACGCCACTTTTAGGGAATTATGTATCTGTACTCCCAGACCCCTCTGTTCTACTGCACTCCTCAGTGTCCTACCATTTACCTTGTATGTTCTACCTTGGTTTGACCTTCTGAAGTGCAATACCTCACACTTGTCAGCACTAAACTCCATCTGCCATTTTTCAGCCCATTCCTCCAGCTGGTCCAAATCCCTCTGCAAGCTTTGAAAAGCTTCCTCACTGTCCACTACACCTCTAATCTTTGTAACATCAGCAAATCTGCTGATCCAATTTGCCACATTATCATCCAGATCATTGATATAGATGAAAAATAACAATGGACCCAGTACTGATCCCTGTGGCACACCACTAGTCACAGGCGTCCACTCATGAGTAGCAATCCTCCACTACCACTCTCTGGCTTCTTTCATTGAGCCAATGTCTAATCCAATTTACTACCTCTTCATGTATACCTAGTGACTGAATCTTCCTAACTAACCTCCCATGTGGGACCTTGTCAAAGGCCTTACTGAAGTCCATGTATACATCATCCACTGCCTTCCCTTCATCCACTGTCCTGGTAACTTCCTCGAAAAACTTTAATAGATTGGATAAACATGACCTACCACACACAAAGCCATGCTGACTTTTTCTAATAAGTCCCTGTCTATCCAAATACTTTTAGATCCTATCTCTTAGTATTCCTTCCAATAATTTACCTACTACCGATGTTAAACTTACCGGCCTATAATTTCCCAGCTTACTTTTTGAGCCTTTTTTAAACAACGGAACTACAATAAGGAAGACATAACTGGGGCCCATACAGGAGCCCATGAATACCCCTTGAGTCTGGAGAAAGTGGAAGAGCCAATGGAGAAATTGTTGAGGGTGAGGAGCAGTTCTACCAAATGGAGGAGGATGGTGGTGGAGGGGAACTGGCCGGTTCCTTTGTCAAGAAAAAAAGAAGAGAGTTTTAAGGCCTTATTAATGGGGGAACAAGTGTATAGGGACTGGACATCCATGGTGAAAATGAGGCAGTCAGGGCCAGGGAATTGAAAATTAGTGAGGAGACCAAGAGCATGAGAAGTGTAGGTGTGAAGGAACTTTGAACCAAGTAGAATAGAATGGAGTTGAGGTTCAGTGGGGGCAGGAGCAGGCAGAGAAAATGGGCCTATCCAGACAGTCAGAATTGTGGATCTTTGGTAGGAGATAGAAATGAGCAGTGCGGGGTAAGGGAACTATGAATTCGGTTGCAGTGGGTGAGAGTTCTCCAGAGTTGATGAGGCCAGTGATGGTGTCAGAGACAGTTTTCTGATTGTCAGAAGAGGGGTCCTCTTCAATGGGGTAGGTATGAGGAAGTGTCTGAGAGTTGATGCCTAGCTCAGCAAGGTAGACGGCAGTCCACCACACTACAACAGCACTCCACTTGCCTGTAGTTTTAATGGTAAGATTGGGATTGGTGCAGAGAGAGTGGAGGGCACTGTGTTTGGGAGGGGGAGGGTAAGGTTTGAGGAGGAGAGAGGAATGCTGAAGTTGAGTTGGCAATTAGAGATGAAAAGATCCAGGGCAGGGAGAGGACCAGAGCAGGGTGTCCAAGAAGGGGAGGAGGGTTAGAAACAGAAGAAGGGACTATTGGTGTGGGCTGGGGAATTCTTGCCAATGAAATGGACTTGGAGATGGAGGTAATGTAAGAAGAGCTCAGTGTTGTGGTGGGTGCAGAACTCACTGAGGTGTGGGTGAAGGGGGACAAAGGTAAGGCCTTTGTTGAGGACAGAACATTCTGCTTCAGAGCGGGAAAGTTCAGTGGGAAAAGGAAAGACACAGCAGAGAATAGAACTGGGATTGAAGGGGAAAGAAAGTTGTAGGTATCAGAGGAAGGGGAGAGTTGGTAGAGGTAGGTATAATCACACTTTCTAAAGACTTTCAGATAGGTACCTGGAACTATCTCTAATATAATCCCTGGATTTTGAGGGGTTTATTCCATCTAGCACAACTAAAGAGTCAGGAACAAGGTGGAAGGTGTCCTTAGAATGAGAATCTCACTGTCTATGTGGCACTGTGTACTGCTGCCATGGGCAGATGTACCTGCACAGGTGGATTGCTGAGTTTATCATAGTCATGGAGCACCATAGCACAAAGGCTCTTTGCCCATCTAGTCTGTGCTAAATATTATTCTGCTAGTAGAATAATAATAATTAGTTAATTGTACAGTAGGTCCTTAAAAATGGAGATATGTCACCTACCATCTAGATTAGTTCCTAGGAATGTTAATAGCAGAGCTCCCTGGAGATCAAAAAGATAGAAATTAAAAATAAAGCACACATGAAACCAAACTGATTCCAGGAAGTTCAGAGGATAAATTAAAAAAGAAACAAGAGCAAAGACAAAGCATGTAAAAATACTGGCAGTGATTGTAAACAGGAATCCAAAAATACTCCACAGGCATGTGAACATTGAAAGGGCTGAAAGAGGAGAGGTGGGGCCGATCAGAGACCAATGAGGAAATCTACTCATAAAGACTTAGGGTGGGGCAGGACCATACAGTGAGGCAGTATTGAACCAATAACTGATAGGATACTAAGGAATGTCAGTAAACAGAAAGACCTTGGCATTCAATTCCATTGGTCCCTGAGAGTTGCAACACAGGTAGATAAGGTGGTGAAGATGGCATATGGCATGCTTGCCTTCATGCATGGATGTCATATGTGCCTTCTTCAGCACCTTATCCTCCTGTGTGGGGAAAGGAATATAGTAATTGGGACGTCTTGTTGTAACTTTACAAAACAGTTAGTCCAGACTTAGGGTATTGTGTGCATTTCTGGCCGCCACACTACGCGACAGTGGTAGAGATGCAGGAGAGATTCGCCAGGTTATTGCCTGGAATGGAGGATTTTATTTTTAGGGAGTAAGAGATCAGCTAGAGCAGTATACACAAAATCTGGAACTCAGCAAATCAGGCAGCATTTATGGAGGAAATAAACAGTCCACGTTTCAGGCAGAGACCTTACATCAGGTCTAATCAAGTGCTAATGAAGGCTCTCAGCCCAGAATATTTACTGTTAATTTCCCTCCATAGATGTTCTCCCACCTGCTGAGTTCCTCCAGCATTTTGTGTGTGTTGCTCTGGATTTTCAGCAACTGCAGAACCTCTAGTGTCTTGGATAAGTGAACTCATTTTTGTTGGAGTGAATAAGGCTGAAGGGTGATCTGATAAGAGAGTTACATATTATGAGGCAGAAATTGAGTTAACAGCCAGAATATTTCCCCATATTAAGAGTAACAAAAACAAGAGGACATAGTGTTTAATATGAGAGGAAGAGTTTTAAAGGGAAATGTTGTTATACAGAGAAGTGGTTGCTATCCAGAACTTGCTGCCAGTTCCAATTATTTAATTTAAGAAGCATTTAGACAGGCATTGGGAAAGGTAAGGTACAGCAAAAGAGAAATAGATTTAGTATAAATAAGCAAAACAGCATGGATGCAATAAGAGCAAAGGCCCATTTGTTTTCAAGAGCCTCTATTCATTAACCTATTCAGATTCTTTACATGTTCCATCGCTGAGACTCCAATAGCAAATTCTTTCTTGTTGACTGAATGGGAGTCCACAATTAGAACCTCGTTTAGACTGTAGGTCTTGTGCTGGCAAATGGGATTACAGTCGGCCCTCCTTATCCGTGAGGGATTGGTTCCAGGACCCCACGCAGATACCAAAAAACACGGATGCTCAAATCCATTATTCAACCTGTCTGAATGAAGTGGACCACGGTGCAGCTCCAAATCCACAGTGTTTCTGTTCACAAAAATAATCACGTTCATGATTGAAAATAAAGTGGAAGTAATAAAGCGATCCAAAACGCCATCAGTCATTGGAAAGGCGTTAGGCTACAGTTGGTCAACGATTAGAACAATTTTAATGGATGATGTGAAAGGCCCTGCCCCGATGAAAGCTACAATTATCACTAAGCAATGCAGTGGTTTGATTAGTGAAATACATACATTTCTTAAGTGTTTTATATACATAGAAAGGTAAAATATATACTATATACTAAGACAAACATTTGACTAACTGACAGTACATAAACCGGATGTACCTGTTCTGACTTCAAATCCGTTTTAAAGATGGACTCAGGAACGGAACTCCTTCATAACCCGGGGACTGCCTGTACTTTTAAATCATCTCTAGATTACTTATAATACCTAATACAATGTAAATGCTATGTAAATAGTTGGTATACTGTATTGTCTACGGAATAATTACAAGAAAAAATAGTCTGTACATGCTCAAACAACGAGTGCTGGAGACAGAACTTTCGGGTTTTCCTGATCCGCGGTTGGTTGAATCCGTGCATGCGGAACCCGCGGATAAGGAGGGCCGACTGTACTACAGATGGGTACAATGGTTGGGTGAAGCACTCTGTGGCCACTTCATTAGGTACTCAGAAACATAGAAAACTTACAGCACAATACAGGCCCTTTGGCCCACAATCCTGTGCTGAACATGTACTTACTTTAGAAATTACCTAGGGTTACCCATAGCCCTCTATTTTTCTAAACTCCATGTACCTATCCAGGAGTCTCTTAAATGAGACACCTGCTTGTAAATGCAGGTGTTAACTAGATTGGTAATTAGATTGGTAATCTAATTACCAATCATGTGGTAGCAACTCAATGGGTAACGCACACAAAATGCAGGAGGAACTCAGCAGGTCAGGCAGCATCTATGGAAAAAAGTACAATGGTTTGGGCTGAGACCCTTCAGCAGGACCAGCATCTAGAGATTTTCTTTTGTTATGCAGACATGGTCAAGAGGTTCAGTTGTTGTTCAGACCAAATATCAGAATTGGGAAGAAATGTGATCTAAGTGACTTTGACCATGGAGTGATTGTTGACGTCAGACAGGGTGATTTGCGTATCTCAGAAACTGCTGATCTCCTGGGATTTTCAGGCATAACTGTCTCTAGAAAAAACTGAAAAAAACAGAAAAAAAATCCAGTCAGCAGCAGTTTTCTGGTCAAAAAATGACTTGCTAATGACAGAAATCAGAGAATGGCCCAAATGGTTCAAGCTGAGAGGTAGGCAACAGTAACTTAAATAACCACATGTTACAATGATGATGTGCAGAAGAGCATCTCCAAATGCACAACACGTTGAACCTTGAAGTGGATGAGTTACAGCAGCAGAAGACTAAAAACGTACACTCAGTGGGTACTTTCTTAGGTACAGAAGGTACCTAATAAAGTGGCCACTGAGTGTAAGCTTGATGCAAAAGTGAAATATATAAGGGAACCTGAGGGAGAACGTCTTCACTCAAAGGGAGGTGCAAGCATGGAAGAAGTTGTCAGTCAAAATGGTGGATACAGGTTCAACTGTAACAATTAAGAGAAGTTTGGAGAGATACGTGAATGGGAGGGGTATAAAATGTACTGCTGCCACAAAACAACAAATTTCACAACATATGCCAGTGATATCAAACCTGATTCTGCAGGGCTATGGTCCAGGTGCACTTAGTTGGGACTTGCTAGCTCAGACTAGGTGGGCCAAATTGCTTCTCTCTGTGGTGTTGTGCTCTATGACTCTAGAGTGGGATGGAGTCCTCAAGTTGTACAACTGCAGAAAACCTTTTCTGCAGCAATTGCTATCATAGTCACTGAGTCATCTTCTATTCTTTTTACCAGCTTCTTTCACAGAACACAGAACAATACAACAGAGGAACAAGCCCTTTGGCCCACCCTAATGTTCTAAAGTAATTATGTTAACTAAACTAATCCCTTCTGCCTATACAAAGTCCATATCCTTCTCAGCATGAAAGACCTAGACACTAGGAGACACTAGAACACTAAAGCACAGTACAGGCCCTTCGGCCCTCAAAGTTGTGCTGACCCATATATTCCTAAAAAAAATTACTAAACCCACACTACCCTGTATCCCTCTATTTTTCTTTCATCCATGTGCCTGTTCAAGAGGTTCTTAAATACCCCTAATGTTTTAGCCTCCACCACCATCCCTGGCAAGTCATTCCAGGCACCCACAACCCTCTGTGTAAAAAACTTACCCCGATGTCTCCCCTAAACTTCCCTCCCTTAACTTTGTACATATGCTGTCTGGTGTTTGCTATTCGTGTCCTGGGAAACAGGTACTGGCTATCCACCCTATCTATGCCTTGCCTCTCACAATCTTGTAGATCTCTAGATAGATAGATAGATAGATACTTTATTCATCCCCATGGGGAAATTCAACTTTTTTCCAATGTCCCATACACTTGTTGTAGCAAAACTAATTACATACAATACTTAACTCAGTAAAAAATATGATATGCATCTAAATCACTATCTCAAAAAGCATTAATAATAGCTTTTAAAAAGTTCTTAAGTCCTGGCGGTTGAATTGTAAAGCCTAATGGCATTGGGGAGTATTGACCTCTTCATCCTGTCTGAGGAGCATTGCATCGATAGTAACCTGTCGCTGAAACAGCTTCTCTGTCTCTGGATGGTGCTATGTAGAGGATGTTCAGAGTTATCCATAATTGACCGTAGCCTACTCAGCGCCCTTCGCTCAGCTACCGATGTTAAACTCTCCAGTACTTTGCCCACGACAGAGCCCGCCTTCCTTACCAGCTTATTAAGACGTGAGGCGTCCCTCTTCTTAATGCTTCCTCCCCAACACGCCACCACAAAGAAGAGGGCGCTCTCCACAACTGACCTATAGAACATCTTCAGCATCTCACTACAGACATTGAATGACGCCAACCTTCTAAGGAAGTACAGTCGACTCTGTGCCTTCCTGCACAAGGCATCTGTGTTGGCAGTCCAGTCTAGCTTCTCGTCTAACTGTACTCCCAGATACTTGTAGGTCTTAACCTGCTCCACACATTCTCCATTAATGATCACTGGCTCCATATGAGGCCTAGATCTCCTAAAGTCCACCACCATCTCCTTGGTCTTGGTGATATTGCCCTCTCATCCTTCTACGCTCCAAAGAGAAAAGTCCCAGTTCTGTTAACCTTGCCTCATAAGACTTGTTTTCCAATCCAAGCAACATCCTGGTAAATCTCTTCAACACCCTCTCCATAGCTTCCACATCCTTCCTATAATGAGGTGACCAGAACTGAACACAATACTCTAAGTGTGGTCTCACCAGAGATTTATAGAGTTGCAACATGACCTCTCTACTCTTGAACTCAATCCCCCTATTAATGAAGCCTAGCATCCCAAAGGCCTTCTTAACTACCCTATCAACCTGTGCAGCGACCATGAGGAATGTATGTATGTCCCTCTGTTCATCCACACTCTTAAGTAACTGACCATTTACTCTGTACTCAGCCTTATGGTTCGTCCTTCCAAAGTGCATCACCTCACACTTATCCGGATTGAACTCCATCTGCCACTTTTCTGTCCAACTCTGCATCCTGTCTATATCCTCTTGTAACCTTCGACAACCTACAGCTCCATCCACAACTCCTCCAATCTTCGTGTCATCTTAACTTATTCACCCATCCTTCCACCTCTTCATCCAGGTCATTTATAAAAATCACAAAGAGCAGGGGTCCCAGGACAGATCCTTGCGGCACTCCACTAGTCACCGACCTCCAGGCAGAATACTTTCCTTCCGTTACTACCCTCTGCTTTCTTCCTGTAAGCCAACTTTTTACCCTAACAGCCTAGGTTCCACTGATCCCATGTCTCATGACTTTCTGGATGAGTCTCTCTTGGGGGACCTTGTCAAATACTTTGCTAAAATCCACATAGACCTCATCTACTGCCCTACCATCATCAATTTCTTTTGTTATTCTTCAAAAAACTCAATTAGGCTCATGAGGCACGACCTTCCCTTCACAAAGCCATGTTGACTATCCTTGAGTAGACTGTACTTCTCCAAATGCTTGTAGATCCTATCCTTAAGAATCCTTTCCAGTAGTTTGCAGACCACCGATGTAAGACTCACCGGTCTATAGTTCCCAGGATTCTCCCTATTATCTTTTTTAAATAAGATAACTACATTTGCCATTCTCCAGTCCTCCGGCGCCTCCCCTGCAGCCAAAGAGGATTCAAAGATCATAGCTACTGCTCCAGCGATCTCTCCTCTCACTTCCCACAGCAACCTGGGGTATATCATATCTGGCCCTGGGGACTTCTCAATCTTGATGTTTTCTCCTTCCTTAATCTCCACATTGTCCAGCACACAGATGATAGATAGATAGATAGATACTTTATTCATCCCCATGGGGAAATTCAACTTTTTTCCAATGTCCCATACACTTGTTGTAGCAAAACTAATTACATACAATACTTAACTCAGTAAAAAATATGATATGCATCTAAATCACTATCTCAAAAAGCATTAATAATAGCTTTTAAAAAGTTCTTAAGTCCTGGCGGTAGAATTGTAAAGCCTAATGGCATTGGGGAGTATTGACCTCTTCATCCTGTCTGAGGAGCATTGCATCGATAGTAACCTGTCGCTGAAACAGCTTCTCTGTCTCTGGATGGTCTGTTCTATTTCGACCTCACCCTGATCAAGGTCCTTTTCACTTGTGAATACTGAAGCAAAGTATTCATTTAGGAACTCCCCAACCTCCTCCGCCTCCTAGCTAGAGTGGGTGAGGAGAGGATACTTCCTATTTTGGAAGAGTCTAGGACCAGAGTCCACAGACTTAGAATAGAAGGACATCCATTTAGAACAGATGAGGAAGAATTTCTTTAGCCAGTTGGTGGTGAACCTATGGAATCAATTGCTATAGATGGCCATGGAGGCCAAATCATTGGGTGTTGCTCAATAGCGGAGGAGCAGGACCTGGTGAAGACCACGTTGCTGCCTGACAGAGGGAAGCATGTGAGTGTGTGCGTGAGGTCGATGTGCATTCTAACAGCAGGTAATTGTCTTGGATGTTTTCATGTGATCACAAGACCCTGTCAGACATAGATAACGTAGAATATTGCCAAGTCCGGTTCACAGGTTTATTGGCGAGACCAACAGCAGAGGAGCCTTGGTTATAGTGAGGACTAGGCCTCATCCTGTGGGCTTGCCCATTGCAGCAGTCCAGGAGGGGAGATGCTGGAGGCTGTATGTTGCAGCATCCATGCTGGGTTGGGGGCTGGACCCTCCGATCGGTGCCGCTCTCCAGTGTTCGCCTGGTGCAGGCAAGCTGGACTGCATGCATTCATTTATCTGCAGACTGCTAAGAACTGCTTGTTCTTGCAGACAAAACCCATGGAGCATCCAATTTACAGGACCTGCCACTCAGGGACTTGGGCCATATATATTTTTTTTGTGTGACTGTATGTTCACTACAATCTTATATGTGCTCTATGTGCCTTGTGCTGTGTATGACTGCTGGTATTGTGGTTTGCATCTTGGCCCTGGAGGAGCATGGTTCATTTAGCTGTAATCATGGGTATTCATGTTTGGTTGAATGACAATTAAACTTGAATTTGTACTGTATTTAAAGTGAAGGTTGATTAGTTTCTTGATTAGTAAGGGTGTCAAAGATTATTGGAGGGCAGAAGAATAGGGTTGAGAGGCATGATCTAATTATGAATGTCCTAATTATGTTCCTGTTTTTAATAATGTTCAATTTCTTGTGCCTATGTGCCTTTGTATTTGCCTCCATCACTACCCTTGGTAGTACACTCCAGGCACTTGCCACTCTGTAAAGTACAATAATCCTCACACATCTCCTTGGAATTTGTCCCATCTCATCTTAAATACATGCCCTCTGGTATTGGACATCTGAACCTGGGCAAAGGATGCCAGCTGTCTACTCTATTTATGCCTCTCATAATCTTATAAACTCCTATCAGGTCTCCCCTCAGCCTCCGCCGCTCCTGAGAAAACAACCCAAGTTTCTCTAGTTATAGCACATGCCCTCTAATCTGCTAACATCCAGGCAATTTTTAAACTGAGCACTTTCACTGATAAAGGAAAGCATGCCATATGCTTTCTATCCTTGCACATCTGAGTCTAAGAAGGAATCTGCCCAGCTTTGTTGGCCCCTAACTCTGTCAGTAACCTGGGTAAAACATTGCCTGTTTATTCTTAAAATTTACACAGAAAATCCGGCGAGATTTAGAGAGCCCTTACAAAAATTCCAGTCACTCTGATACTGCCTTTCTGAGCACACACTAAGCACTTTGTTCCCTTCATCATCTACTTATCTCAATAGTCATTACAGCTTGGCCAGTGAACAATTGCAGGTTATGAGATAGCCCACCTCCTCTCCACCCTGAATATATAAACACAAAAAAGTTATCACTTCCTGGTATGTGATTAATGGGGAGCAAACAATTATCTTTAACCTAAGTACGACTTAACAACAGCCTTTCTTAGCAACGACCTATCTCCTAGTGAACAATGGTCCTTTTCAATATCTGAGCGTTAATACAGGAGAGAGCAAAAGACAGAATGGCACAGTGATACCAGCACCACAGGCCCACTCTGCTTCAGAGGAGAGGCAGAGCCCACTGGTTTCACGTTACTGACAGTGAGAAGGAATTTATTTCAGATGGTAAAGGGCAGCCTCATTGTAAGTGACTACTGAAAGTGAATATCCCGGTGTAGAATTACTGTGCATCTGCACATGTCAGTCTTTTGAGTGTTTTTTGTTGTGCGAAGTGTTACACTGGCCCAGTCACTGGGAGCCCATGCTGGAGAATCCTGAGTTACAGGCAACTTACAGACTGGTGACACTAACAAATGAGGCAGCCCACCCATCTGTACCAACTATTTCCCCTCTGCTGGAATTCAAAAGTAAAGGGGAGGACTGGAGTAACTCAGTGGGCCAGGAAGTATCTGTAGAGGGAAAGAGACAGTCAATGTTACGGGTCAAGACCCTTCATCAGGACTGGAAACAAAGAGGGAAGATGGCCAGTATAGGAAGGTGGAGATGATATAAGCTGTGGAGGGAGAGTTGGTAGGGTATAGGTGGACACAGGTGAGGGGAGGGTGATAGGCAGCTGAGAATGGGGGAATGTGGGGGCGATAAAGGGGTTTGTTTTGCAGTTGTCATTGCTGTTGTTGTTGCTTATGTTGTTCTTCTGAACATGGTGGGCATATGTTGGCGCTGGAATGAGTGGCGACTATTAAAAGCTACCCCAGCACATCTTGGGTGTGTGAATTGTTAATGCAAACAATGCACTTCCATGTAAGTTTAAATGAATCTGATTCTGAACCTGAATAATGAGAGCTGTTAGGTGCAAGTGACAAAGGGTTGAATAGAATGGAATCTGATAAGGGACAACAGGCTGTGGAATGAAGGGAAGGAGGTGGAGAGGGAAAACCAATGGATGTGATTGAGTGATGAGCAGAATGACAGGGTGGGGTAGGTGAAGGAGGTGGGGAGGGGACAGAGGGAGTGGTTATCGGAAATTAATGTTCATCGTGTCAGGTTGGGGACTACCAAGACAGGATGGAAGACGCTGTTCATAAACATGAGAAAATCCAAACAGAAAGAGTTGGAGATGCACAGCAGATCAGTCAGCATTGGTGCAGAGAGACAGTGGGTCATAGCTCCATTAGTTACAGTGCTGTGCTTCCCAAGAGGCAGGTACTTGAATATGCAGGGAATACAGGGATTTGGAATTAATACAGACAAGTAGTATTGAAATTGATAGACATGATAGTAAAGAGGATGGGAAATGGAGTGACAGGGCTGAGAATGAGGCAGCTGGTATACAACTAGATGCAGTGTGTACTAGGACTATGAGAAAGACAGGCAGATGATAGAACAAAATTGCAGTCAACCAGATGAGTTTAATTGTAAAAGGGTGACTAAAGACCGAAGGTGTTACATTTGAATACACACAGTATATGGAATAAGGTCAAGGAACTTGTAGCACAAGTACAGATTGACATGTACGATGTTGTAGGCATCACTGAATCATGGCTGAAAGAAGATTACAGCTGGGAGCTTAATGTCCAAGGATACACATTGTATTGAAAGGACAGGCAGGTAGGCAGAGGGGGTGGCGAGGCTCTGTTGGTAAAAAAAAAAGAAATCAAATCATTAGAAAGAGGTGACATAGGGTCGGAAGGTGTTGAATTGTTGTGAGTAGAGCTAAGGAAGGGCAAGGGTAAAAAGACTCTGATGAGAGTTATATACAGGCTCCAAATAGTAGTAAGGATGTGGTCGACAAATTACAACAGGAGATAGAAAATGCAGACCCAAAGGGCAATGTTATAATGATCATGGTGATTTCAATATGCAAGTAGATTGGGAAAATCAGGTTGGTGCTTGATTCCACGAAGGGGAGTTTCTAGAGTGTCTATAAGATGGCTTTTTAGAGCAGCTCGTGGTTGAGCCTGCTAGGGGATCAGCTATTCTGAATTGGGTGTTGTACAATGAGCTGGAATCAATTAGAAAGCTTAAAGTAAAATAACCTTTCGGGGCAAATGATCATAATACGATCAAATTCACCCTGAAATTCGAGAAGGAGAAGCTAAATTCGGATGTATCAGTTTTACAGGGGAGTAAAGGGAATTACAGAGACATGAGTAAAGAGTTAGCCAGAAATGATTGGAAAAGAACACCGGCAGGGATAATGGCTGAACAGCAATGGCTGAAAATTCTGGAAGCAATTCGGAAGGCACAGAATATATATATCTCAAAAAGGAAGAAGTAGTCTAAAGGCAAGATGACACAACTGTACCTAACAAGAGAAGTCTTGCAGAGACTGAGCTGCAGAGATGGCATAAAATAGAGCAAAAATTAGTGGGGTTCAAGGATTGAGAAGCTTTTAAAAACCAACAAAAAGCAACTAAAAAGTCATTCAGAAAGAAAAGATGGAATACTAAAGTAGATAGATAGATAGATAGATACTTTATTCATCCCCATGGGGAAATTCAACATTTTTTCCAATGTCCCATACACTTATTGTAGCAAAACTAAGTAAGCTAGCCAATAATATTAAAGAGAATACCTAAAGTTTCTTCAGATATAAAAAGTGCAGAAGAGAGGTGAGAATGGATATCAGACCATTAGAAAATGATGTTGGAGAGGTAGGAATGACAGACAAAGAAATGGGTAAGTAGTTTGCATCAGTCTTCACTATGGTAGACATTAGCAGTATGGTGGAAGTTCCAAAATGTCAGAGGTCAGAAATGTGTGAAGTTGCCATTACTAAGCAGGAGTTTCTTGGGAAACGTGAAGGTAGATAAGTCAACTGGACCAGATGGTGTACACCCCAGGGTTCTGAAAGAGGTGACTAAAGAGATTGTGAAGGTATTAGTAATGATCTTTCAAAAATCACTAGATTCTGAATGGTTCCAGAACACTGGAAAATTGAAAAAGTCAATCCACTCTTCAAGAAGGGAAAGAGGTAGAAGAAAGGAAATTTTAAGACCATAAGATATAGGAGCAGAAGTAGGCTATTTGGCCCATTGAGTCTGCTCCACCAAACATGGACTGATCCAATTCTTCCAATCATCCCATACATCATCCCCAACTCTATGTATCCTTGATCGTGTGTGTGTGTGAGTGCGCGCCCTTAACTCCTGATAGAGTCATCAGGGCACCGTCATGACAAGCTTTTTGCACCGACCTTTTTGGTGATTGCCCATCGTAAGGCGTGTCTTGGGCATCTGAAACCTGGCGGAGCCCAACCCTCTCCAGGTTTTTTTTTACAAGGTCAAGTTGCTAGCTCAACACTCAACCCAGGCATGGATGGACAGTGTGCAAGGGAGCTGGCCAAATTCGAACTTGGGATGTATCCTTATCTTATGGATAAGTCTTTTATGTGGCACCTTATCAAACTCCTTCTGGAAGTCCAAGTAAGTACATGTTTGGCACAGCAGTGTGGGCTGAAGGTCCTGTATTATGCTGTAGCTTTTCTCTGTTTCTATGTTTCAATCTGGCCTGTCGAGCCTGCTCTGTCATTCAATAAGGTCATGGCAGATCTGGCCATGGACTCATCTCCACCTACCTGGCTTTTCCGCAGAACCCTTAATTCCCCAACTATGCAAAAATCTATCCAACCCCGTCTTAAATATATTTACTGAGGTAGCTTCCACTGCTTCATTGGACAGAGAATTCCACAGACTCACCACTCTTTGAGAAAAGGAGCTCCTCTTCATCTCCACCCTAAATCTACTCCCCCGAATTTTGAGGCTATGTCTCCCTAGTTCTAGTCTTATCTACCAGTGAAAACTTTCCTACCTCTATCTTATCTATCCCTTTCATAATTTTGTTTCCATAAGATCTCTTCTCATTCTTCTAAATTGCAGCGAGTACAGTCCCAGGAAACTCAATCTCTTCTCATAGTCTAACCCCCTCATCTCTGGAATCAACCTGGTGAACCTCCTCTGCACCACCTCCAAAGCCAGTATATCCTTCCTCAAGTAAGGAGACCAGAACTGCATGCAGTACTCCAGTTGCGGCCTCACCAATACCCTGTACAATTGCAGCATAACCTTCCTGTTCTAAAATACAGTCCCTCTAGCAACAAAGGCCAACATTCCATTTGCCTTCTTGATAGCCTGCTGCACCTGCAAACCAACCTTTTGTGATTCATGCACAAGCACTCTCAAGTCCCTCTGCATTCTTTACCATTTAAATAGTAATCTGCTCTTTCACTTTTTCTTCCAAAGTGGATGAAAACTCGCATTTACCAACATTGTACTCCATCCGGCAGACCCTTGCCCACACACTTAATCTATCTATATCTCTCTGTAGACTCTCTGTATCTTCCGCACAATTTGCTTTTCCATTCAATTTAGTATCATCAGCAAATTTAGATGGACTACACTTGGTCCCCTCTTCCAGATTATTAATGCATATTGTGAATAGTTGCGGACCCGGCATTGACCCCTGTGGTTCACTGCTCACCAGTAACACCCATGTATCCCAATTCTTTGCTTTCTATTAGTTAACCAATCCTCCGTCCATGCTAATACATCACCCCCAACTCTATGTATCCTTATCCTATGGATAAGTCTTTTATGTGGCACCTTATCGAACGCCTCTTGGAAATCCAAGTAAATAACATCTATCTGTTACCCTCTATTCACTGCACTCGTTATATCTTCAAAGAATTCCATTAAGTTTATCAAACAGGACCTGCCTTTGTTAAATCCATGCTGCGTCTGCCTGATGGATCCATTTTTTTCCAGATGCCTCGCTATTTCTTCTTTAACGATAGCTTCAAGCATTTTCCCAAATACAGATGTTAAACTAACTGGCCTATAGTTACCTGTCTTTTGCCTACATCCTTTTTTTAACAGTGGTGTGGCATTCGCAGTCTTCCAATCTGCCGGGATCTGCCCAGAGTCCAGAGAATTTTGGTAGATCATCACCAAAACGTCTACTATAACTTCTGCCATTTCTTTCAGTACCTTGCGAGTTCAGGCCCACAGGTTTGCTCAGCATTACCTCTTTGGTGATAGCTACTGTATCGAGGTCCTCACCTCCCATCGCATCCATAACATCTCTCTTTGACTGTCAGATGTGTCCTCCACCATGAAGACAAACACAAATTAATCATTCAAAGCCCCGGCCATTTCCTCATTACCTAATATCAATTCTATCTTCTTGTCTTCCAATGAACCTACGTTCATTTTAGCCATCCTCTTATGCTTTATATAATTATAAAAAACTTTTTATATTTTGTGCTGGTTTATTTTCATAATCTAGCTCCCCTTTCTTTATTTCTCGCTTTGTGATTCTTTGCTGCTTTTTAAAGTTTTCCCCATCTTCCAGTTTCACACAACTCTTGGCAACTTTGAATGCACGAGCTTTTGGTTTGATACCTTCTTTTATGTCCTTAGTTATCCAAGGCTGGCTCTCCCCACCCTTATTGTCCTTAGTTTTAATTGGAATATACTTTTGTTGAGCACCATAAAAAATTTCTGAAAGACTTCCACTGTTCTTCAACTATCCCACCATATAGCCTGTGTTCCCAGTCTAACTAGCACATCCTCCCTCATCCCATTGTAGTCTCCAATGCTTAGCCATAATACACTGGATTGAGATTGAATTATTGCACCCTCCATTTGAATGAGAAATTCAATCATAGTGTGATCACTCGTTCCAAGAGGATCCCTAACTACAAGATCAACTAATTTTACCTGTCTCATTACACAGGACCTGATCTAAGATTGCACATTCCCTTGGAGGTTCATGAGGCTGGTTAACAAACTACAAACCCATGGGATTACAGAAGAAAATCTAGCATGGATCATACAGTGACTGATTGGCAGGAAGCAAAGAATGAGAATAAAGGGAGCCTTTTCCGGTTGGCTGCTGGTGACTAGTGGTGTTCCACAAGGGTATGTGTTGGGACCGATTCTTTATACATTATATGTCAATGACATGGATGATGGAATTGATGGCTTTGTTGTAAATTTTGCAGATGATACGCAGATGGGTGGAGGGGAAGTTACTTCTGAGGAACCAGAGAGGCAACAGAACGACGGTGACAGACTGGGAGAACGGGAAAGGAACTGGCAAATGGAATACAGTCTCAGGAAGTATATGGTCATGTACTTCGAGAGAAGAAATAATTTATTTTTAAAAATAGGGAGAGAATTTGAATAATCTGAGGCACAAAGGGATTTGGGAGTCATAGAAACATAGAAATCCTACAGCACAATAAAGGCCCTTCAGCCCACAAAGCTGTGCCGAACATGTCCTTACTATAGAAATTACATAGAACATAGAATAGTACAGAACATTACAGGCCCTTCGGCCCACAATGTTGTGCCGACCCTCAAACCCTGCCTCCCATATAACCCCCCACCTTAAATTCCTCCATATACCTGTCCAGTAGTCTCTTAAACTTCACTAGTGTATCTGCCTCCACCACTGACTCAGGCAGTGCATTCCATGCACCAACCACTCTCTGAGTGAAAAACCTTCCTCTAATATCCTCCTTTAACTTCCCTCCCCTTACCTTAAAGCCATGTCCTCTTGTACTGAGCAGTGGTGCCCTGGGGAAGAGGCACTGGCTGTCCACTCTGTCTATTCCTCTTAATATCTTGTACACCTCTATCATGTCTCCTCTCATCCTCCTTCTCTCCAAAGAGTAAAGCCCTTGCTCCCTTAATCTCTGATCATAATCCATACTCTCTAAACCAGGCAGCATCCTGGCAAATCTCCTCTGTACCCTTTCCAATGCTTCCACAACCTTCCTATAGTGAGGCGACCAGAACTGGACACAGTACTCCAAGTGTGGCCTAACTAGTTTTATAGAGCTGCATCATTACATCGCGTCTCTTAAACTCTATCCCTTGACTTATGAAAGCTAACACCCCATAAGCTTTCTTAACTACCCTATCTACCTGTGAGGTAACTTTCAGGGATCTGTGGACATGTACCCCCAGATCCCTCTGCTCCTCCACACTACCAAGTATCCTGCCATTATTACCTCGGGTTACCCATAGCCCTCTGTTTTTCTAAGCTCCATGTACTGATCCAGGAGTTGCTTAAAAGACCCTATCGTATCCACCTTCACCACCATCGCTGGCAGCTCATTCCACGCACTCCCCACTCTCTGTGTAAAAAACTTACCCCGGCATCTCCTCTGTACCTACTTCCAAGAACCTTAAAACTGTGCCCTCTTGTGTTAGTCATTTCAGCCCTGGGAAAAAGCCTCTGATTATCCACATGATCAATGCCTTGCATCATCTTATACTGTACACCTCTATCAGGTCACCTCTCATCCAAAGAGAAAAGGCCGACTTCACTCAACCTATTCTCATAAGGCATGCTCCCCAATCCCGGCAACATCCTTGTAAATCTCATCTGCACCCTTTCTATGGTTTCCATATTCTTCCTGTAGTGAGGCGACCAGAACTCCAGGTGGGGCCTGACCAGGGTCCTATATAGCTGCAATATTACCTCACGGTCCTAAACTCAATCCCACAATTGATGAAGGCCAATACACCATACGCCTTCTTAACCACAGAGTCAACCTGCGCAGCTGCTTTGAGCATCCTATAGAATCGGACCCCAAGATCCCTCTGATCCTCCGCACTGTCAAAAGTCTTACCATTAATACTATATTCTGCCATCATATTTAACCTACCAAAATGAACCACCTCACACTTATCTGGGTTGAACTCCATCTGCCACTTCTCAGCCCAGTTTTGCATCCTATCGATTTCCAGCTGTAACCTCTGACATCTGGGGGTGTTCTCTATCCACAACACCCCCAACCTTTGTGTCATCAGCAAATTTACTAACCCATCCCTCCACTTCCTCATCCAGGTCATTTATAAAAATCACGAAGAGAGGGGGTCCCAGAACAGATCCCTGAGGCACCCCACTGGTCACCGACCTCCATGCAGAATATGACCCGTCTACAACCGCTCTTTGCTTTCTGTGGCAAGCCAGTTCTGAATCCACAAAGCAATGTCCCCTTGAATCCCATGCCTCCTTACTTTCTCAATAAGCCTTGCATGGGGTACCTTATCAAATGCCTTGCTGAAATCCACATACACTACATCTACTGCTCTTCCTTCATCAATGTGTTTAGTCACATCCTCAAAAAATTCAATCAGGCTCATAAGGCACGACCTGCCTATGACAAAGTCATGCTGACTATTTCTAATCATATTATACCTCTCCAAGTGTTCATAAATCCTGCCTCTCAGGATCTTTTCCATCAACTTACCAAACACTGAGGTAAGACTCACTGGTCTATAATTTCCTGGGCTATCTCTACTCCCTTTCTTGAATAAGAGATCAACCTCTGCAACCCTCCAATCCTCCGGAACCTCTCCTGTCCCTTTTGATGATGCAAAGGTCATCACTAGAGGTTCAGCAATCTCCTCCCTCACCTCCCACAGGAGCCTGGGGTACATCTCATCTGGTCCCAGTGACTTATCCAACTTGATGCTTTCCAAAAGCTCCAGCACATCCTCTTTCTTAATACCTATATGCTCAAGCTTTTCAGTCTGCTACAAGTCATCACTACAATCACCAAGATCCTTTTTCTGTAGTGAATACTGAAGTAAAGTATTCATTAAGTACTTCTGCTATCTCCTCCAGTTCCATACACACTTCTCCACTGTCACACTTGATTGGTCCTATTTTCTCACGTCTTATCCTCTTGCTTTTTACATACTTGTTTTTTACTTAATCCTGTTCGCCAAGGCCTTCTCATGGCCCCTTCTGGCTCTCCTAATTTCATTCTTAAGCTCCTTCCCACTAGCCTTATTAATCTTCAAAATCTCTATCATTACCTAGTTTTTTGAAACTTTTGTAAGCTTTTCTTTTTGACTAGATTTACAACAGCCTTTGTACACCACGGTTCCTGTACCCTACCATCCTTTCCCTGTCTCATTGGAATGTACCTATGCAGAACTCCATGTAAATACCCCTGAACATTTGCCATATTTCTTCCGTAAATTTCCTTGAGAACATCTGTTTCCAATTTATGCTTCCAAGTTCCTGCCTGATAGCCTCAAATTTCCACTTATTCCAATTAAATGTTTTCCTAACTTGTCTGTTCCTATCTTTCTCCAATGCTATGGTAAAGGAAATAGAATTGTGATCACTATCTCCAAAATGCTCTCCCACTGAGAGATCTGACACCTGACCAGGTTCATTTCCCAATACCAAATGAAGTACAGCCTCTTCTATTGTAGGCTTAACTACATATTGTGTCAAGAAACCTTCCTGAACACACCTAACAAACTCCACACCATCCAAACCCTTTGCTGGAGGGAGATGCCAATCAATACTTGGGAAACTAAAATCTCCCACCGCAACAACACTTATTATTACACTGTTCCAGAATTTGTCTCCCTATCTGCTTCTCGATGTCCTTGTTACTATTGGGTGGTCTATAAAAAACCCTAGTAGAGTTATTGACCCCTTCCTGTGCCTAAATTCCACCCACATGACTCTGTAGGCAATTCCTCCATGTCTTCCTCCTTTTCCGTAGCTGTGACACTATCTCTGATCAGCAGTGCCACACCTCTTTTGCCTCCCTCCATGTCCTTTCTGAAACATCTAAAGCCTGGCACTCTAAGTAACCATTCCTGCCCCTGAGCCATCCAAGTCTCTGTAATGGCCACAACATCATAGCTCCAAATACTGATCCACGCACTCAGCTCATCATCTTTGTTCATAATACTCCTTGCATTAAAATAGATACATCTCAAATCATCGGTCTGAGCATGTCCATTCTCTATCACCTGCCTATCCTCCATCTTGTACTGTTCAAGCCTTCTCTCTTTGTGAGCCAGCTGCCTCTTCCTCCGTCTCTTCAGTTCAGTTCCCACCCCCCAGTTGAAACTCTCCCGAATAGCCTTAGCAAACCTTCCACCAGGATATTGGTCTCTCTCAGATTCAAGTGCAAACCGTCCTTTTTGAACAGGTCACGTCTGCCCCAAAAGACATTTCAGTGATCCAAAAATCGGAATCCCTGTCCCTTGCTCCAATCCCTCAGCCACGCACTTATCCTCCACCTCATTCTATTCCTATACTCACTGTCACGTGGCACAGGTAGTAATCCCGAGATTACTACCTTTGAGGTCCTACTTCTCAACTTCCTTCCTAACTCCCTGTAGTCTGTTTTCAGGACCTCCTCCCTTTTCCTACCTATGTTGTTAGAACCAATATGTATCACGACCTCTGGCTGTTCTCCTTCCCACTTCAGGATATCGTGGACACAATCAGAAACATCCCAGACTCTGGCACCTGGGAGTCAAACTACCATCCGTGATTCTTTCCTGCATCCACAGAATTGCCTGTCTGACCCCCTAACTATAGAGTCCCCTATCACTACTGCCTTTCTCTTCCCTTCCCTACCCTTCTGAGCCACAGGGCCAGACTGTGTGCAAGAGGCGCGGCATCTGTTTCTTCCCCCAGCTAGACCATCAGTACTCAGACAGGAGTGCTTATTGTTAAGGGGGACAGCCACAGGGGTACTATCTAGCATCTGACTCTTGTTCTTCCCTCTCTATCACCTCCTCACTTTCCCTGACCAGACGAAGGTCATCGAGCTGCATCTCCAGTTCCCTAACATGGTCCCTAAGGAGCTTCAGCTCAATACACCTGGCACAGATGTGGCCATCCGGGAGGCTAGGAGTCTCCAGGACTTCCCACATCTGACATCCAGCACAGCACAGAACACTGGCCTCATGCACATACTTCCTGTCTGTATGGCAACCTACCTCGCCTCGACCCGTTATCACCGAAGCCCCGTTGAACCAAAGCCCCCCACTCCGTCATCCATTACTCCGCTGCCCGCTCCTCTGATGCCTATCCTATAAAGCTGTCTCCTTTAAACTCTTCTTGCTGTTCTAACTGGCTTATATCCACACGCTTGCACAATCGTGCCTCGATCAAACCTTACATCTTTGATCAAGTCCTTGTACAGGATTCCCTAAGTGTCAATTTGCAGGTTGAGTCAGTAGTGAAGAAGGAAAATGCGATGTGAGCATTAATTTCAAGAGGACTAGAATATAAAAGCAAGGAGGTAATGTTGAGATTTTCTAAAGCACTGGTGTGACATCATTTGGAGTACTGTGAGCAGCTTATGACCTCTTAGAAAGCATGTGCTGAACAGTGGAAAGTGTTCAAAGGAATTTCGTGTAAATAATTCCAGGATGAATGGTTTGCCATATGAAGAGCTTTGATAGCTTAGAATTCAGAAGAATGAGAGGTGACCTCAAGGAAACCTATTGAATGGTGAAAGACCTTGATAGAGTAGAATTGGAGAGAATGTTTCCTATGGTGGGACAGTCGAGGACCAGAGAACACAGCCTGAGAATAGAGGTGTGTCCCTTTAGAATGGAGATGAGGAGAAATTTCTTCAGCCAGAGAGTTAATCTGTGAAACTCACTACCACAGGCAGCTGTGGAGGCCATTTCTTCATTAATAATTATGAAAGTCGGATATCAATGGGTTTCAGAACTGGGCTGAAAAATGGTAGATAGAGCTCAACCCAGATAAGTTTGAAATGGTTCATTTTGGTAAGTTAAATTAATGGTAAGACTCTCGGTGGTGTGGAGAATCAGTGAGATCTTGGCATCCATGTCCATAGGACACTCAAAGATGCTGTGCAGATTGACAGTGTTGTTAAGAAGGCGTATGGTGTGTTGAGTTTCATCAGCTGTGGGGTTGAGTTCAAGAGCCATGAGGTAATGTTACAGCTATATAAGACCTTAGTTAGACCCCACTTGGAGAATTGTGTTCAGTTCTGGTCACCTCTTTACAGGAAGGATGTGGATACTATAGAGAGAGTGCAGATGAGATTTACAAGGATGTTGCCTAGATTGGAGAGCATGCCTTATGAGAATAGGTTGAGTGAACTCGGCCTTTTTCCCTTGGAGTGACGGAGGATGAGAGGTGACCTGACTGAGGTGTATAAGATGATGAGTGGCATTGATCATGTGGATAGTTGGAGAGTTTTTCCCAGGGCTGAAATGACTAACATGAGGAGGCATAGTTTTAAGGAGCTTGAAAGTAGATACAAGGGGGATGTCAGAGGTAAGTTTTTCACACAGAGTGGTGGGTGCGTGGAATACACTGTCAGCGAAGGTGGTCGAGGCGGATATAATAGGGTCTTTTAAGAGACAGGGAAATATTAGGCAGCTTCTAGATTTGGTTACATGGTCCGTACAACATAGTGGGCTGAAGGGCCTGTATTGTGCTGTATATTTTTTATGTTCTGAAGAGGTTGATAAATTCTTGATGTGTCAAGGTATAAGGGGATACATGGAGAAGGGAAGAGATTGAGGCTGAGAGGAATAATGGATTAGCCATGATGAACTGGAGGAAAACCTCTATGGGCCAAATGGCCTAATTCTACACGTGTATCTTATGGTTTTGCAGTAAAGTGTAACAAAATCAAAAAGTGTGAGGAGTACAGAATTGAAGTTATATTTGAATGCTCACAGTATAAGGAAAAAGTAGATGATCTTGTAGTGCAATTGCAGATCGGCAGATATGATGTTCTGGGCATCACTGAGTCATGGCTGAAAGAAAATCATAGCTGGACGCTAAACATTCAAGGATACACGTTGTAATGATAGAATAGGCAGGGGAGGCAGAGGGAGTGGAGTGGCTCTTCTGGTTAAAAAGTAAATCAAATCCTTAGAAAGAGGTGACACAGGATTGGAAGATGTAGAATCCTTGTGGGTAGATTTAAGAAACTGCAAGGGTAAAAAGATTCTGATGGGAGTTATACAGGCCTCTGAAGAGTAGCCACAATGCAGACTACAAATTATAATGGGAGATAGAAAAGGCATGTCAAAAGGGCATTTCAATATGCAGGTAGATTTGGAAAATCAGGTTGGTGCTGGATCTCAAGAGAGCAACTTTGTAGACTGTTGATGAGATAGCTTTTTAGATTAGCTCGCGGTTCAATGCACATCCGTAGTTATCAGTCCATAATCAGTGCTAAGGGGAGTCACAGCACTAAAAAAAATAGTGTTATGTTATGGCAACAATCAATATAAAATTGAGACGGGTTTTTTAAAAACAAATAAAACATTTATTAAACACTGCTCAATAAAAATGAAAAGTAAACAAACGACTTACTTAACCGGAAGTTAACTGCTATACGGCAACTCGAACAGTTCTTAAAGCGATAAATGTGAACACAGTTCTTAAAAGTGGTAAAGACATTCTTGCCATTGAGGGAGTACAGAGAAGGTTCACCAGATTGATTCCTGGGATGGCAGGACTTTCATATGAAGAAAGACTGGATCGACTAGGCTAATACTCACTGGAATTTAGAAGATTGAGGGGGGATCTTATTGAAACGTATAAAATTCTAAAGGGATTGGACAGGCTAGATGCAGGAAGATTGTTTCCGATGTTGGGGAAGTCCAGAATGAGGGGTCACAGTTTAAGGATAAAGGGGAAGCCTTTTAGGACCGAGATGAGGAAAAACTTCTTCACACAGAGAGTGATGAATCTGTGGAATTCTCTGCCACAGGAAACAGTTGAGGCCAGTTCATCGGCTATATTTAAGAGGAAGTTAGATATGGCCCTTGTGGCTAAAGGGATCGGGGGTATGGAGAGAAAGCAAGTACAGGGTTCTGAGTTGGATGATCAGCCATGATCATACTGAATGGCGGTGCAGGCTCGAAGGGCCGAATGGCCTAATCCTGCACCTATTTTCTATGTTCCTATGTTTCTAAATGCAAAAGTCCAGAAGATTTACACAATCAATTAACAGAGACTTTCCTGAAGTAATGAATTCCCCGATGATGTGACATTACTGCTGATCCCAGCCGAAATATGCCTCAGCTGAAGGATTTACGATGAAGGAAATAAAAACAGCTTACAGGAACTGACCTTCCTTGGCGAATAACGCTGTGTCCTACCCTTTCTGCTCTTACAGCAGGGATTATCTCCGATGCAGGTTACTAATTCCTGTTACGAAGATTAAATAAGTTCCATCCTGTTTTATTGCCGACGACACCAACTTTTCTCGATCCTTCAGGTTTTCCATTCTTCAGTAAATTCTTCACTCTCCGACTGGACTAAACTGGCAGTGTTGTGGCAAAACTGCCGGCAGTAACCTTTGAGACTTAAGATAGAAATTAAAACTCCACTTTAAAACAAAACTGCGTCATGAAACGAATACGCAGCATAACGGAGTCACTGATGAATTAAACAACCAACTGACCTGCGTCACAGCAAGGCTTTCCCATCTTATACCTGTTTAAACAGGCCATCACATGACCTCTCACTGATGGGAAAATTACATCATGTGACCTCACACTGGCGGGAAATTACATCACCCCACCATCACAAGACCATTACATCATGCTCACCAGATACTCAATTACATCATGGTCATGAGGCAGTCACAAGATACCCATGGGGTATGTATCAATAGATCCAGAGATTACACTTCCTTCCCCTTTAGATTCATGTAACATAAAACAGTATATGTAACAAAATATTCAATTTCCCTTTAACAACCCATATTCAAATAAACAATAACAGTCCATAACCATCTGTTGTCACCAGTACAAACTTCTATGCAGTGGTGTGCTGGGGCAATGGCATCAACATGGGTGATGCCAACATGCTCAAAAAACTGATTAGAAAGGCTGGCTCTGTTATAGGAGTCAAACAGGACACACTGGAGGCTCTGGTAGAACAAAGGACCCTATGGAAAATCCTGGCATTGCTGGACAATGTTTCTCATCTCTGCATGCCACTTTGGCTGAACAGAGGAGCAATTTTAGTAACAGACCTAGACAACTGTGCTGCTGCAAAGAGTGCTATATGAGGTAATGCTTACCCTTGTCCAGTAGGCTCGATAATGAGTCAAACTGCAGTGCCTATAAAAAGTATTCACACCCCCTCTCCCCCGTGGAAGTTTTCATGTTCTATTGTTTAACAACATTAAATCACAGTGGATTTAATTTGGCTTTTTTTGACACTGAGCAACAGAAAAAGACTCTTTTCTGTCAAAGTGAAAACAGGTCTCAACAAGTGATCTAAAATAATTACAAATATAAAACAAAATAATTGAATTGAATTTAATTGACTTTTATTTCTTACATCCTTCACATACATGTGGAGTAAAAATCCTTACATTATGTTT
This sequence comes from Hemitrygon akajei, assembly GCF_048418815.1. Classification (NCBI taxonomy): domain Eukaryota; kingdom Metazoa; phylum Chordata; class Chondrichthyes; order Myliobatiformes; family Dasyatidae; genus Hemitrygon; species Hemitrygon akajei. The sequence goes on along the minus strand of NC_133126.1, from coordinate 1,681,557 downwards.
GCATCTGAATGCACAATGTGCAATCATAGTAATTTATAATAAATGGGTCACAGTCAGCAAAGGGAAGGGGAAGAGTCAGGTACTACAGAGTACCCCTGTGGCTGTACCCCTTGACAATAAGTACTCCTGTTTGAGTACTGTTGGGGGGGACAGCCTACCTGGGGCAAGCGACAGTGGCCACGCCTCTGGCACAGAGTCTGGCCCTGTGGCTCAGAAGGGTAAGGAAGAGGAAGGCAGTAATGAAAGGGGACTCTATAAGGGGTTCAGACAGGTGATTCTGCGGACGCAGGAAAGAAACTCGGATGGTAGTTTGCCTCCCAGGTGCCAGGGTCCGGGATGTTGCTGATCGCGACCAAGATATCCTGCAGTGGGAGGGAGAACAGCCAGAGGTCGTGGTACATATTGGTACCAATGACATAGGTAGGAAAAGGGAAGAGGTCCTGAAAGAAACCTACAGGGAGTTAGGAAGGAAGTTGAAAAGCAGGACCTCAAAGGTATTAATCTTGGGATTACTGCCTGTGCCACGCAACAGTGAGAATAGGAATAGAATGAAGTGGAGGATAAATGCGTGGCTGAGGGATTGGAGCAGGGGGCAGGGATTCAGATTTCTGGATCATTGGGACCTCTTTTGGGATGGATGTGACCTGTACAAAAAGGACGTGTTGCACTTGAATCCCAGGGGGACCAATATCCTGGCAGGCAGGTTAGATAGAGCTGTTCGGGAGGGTTTAAACTAGTTTGGCAGGAGGGTGGGAATCAGAATGTGAGTGCAGGGATTAAGGTAGAAGGACAAGGGCATTATGCTAAGAGTTCTGAGTTGATGAGGAAGGATAGGCAGGGGACAGAACATAATTGTAGCCAGTTAAAGGGGTTGAAATGTGTCTATTTCAATGCTAGGAGTATTAGGAACAAGGAGGATGAACTTAGAGCATGGATTAGTACGTGGAACTACGATGTAGTGGCCGTAACTGAAACTTGGTTGGAGGAAGGGCAGGATTGGATAACGCAGGTCCCGGGGTTCAGGTGTTTTAAAAGGAACAGGATGGGAGGTAGAAAAGGAGGGAGAGTGGCATTGCTGGTCAGGGATAGTATCACGGCTATAGAAAGAGAGGATGCTGCAGAAGGAGTGTCCACGGAGTCAGTCTGGGTGGAAGTCAGAAATAGGAAGGGATCAATCACTGTGCTGGGAGTAGTCTATAGGACCCCAAATAGCCCTTGGGACACCGAGGAGCAGATAAGCAGGCAAATTGTAGAATGGAGCAGCAAATACAGGGTAGTAGTTATGGGTGATTTCAACTTCCCTCATATTGACTGGCACCTCCTAAGTGCAAGGGGGATAGATGGGGCTGAATTTGTCAGGTGTGTTCAAGAAGGATTCCTGACACAGTATGTGGACCGGCCGACGAGAGGACAGGCTATACTGGATCCAGTTCTGGGAAATGAACCTGGTCCGGTGACAGACGTCTTGGTGGGGGAGCATTTTGGTGAAAGTGACCACAACTCCCTTAGCTTCAGCATAGCTATGGAAAGAGATAAAATCAGACAAAATGGTAAAGTGCTTAACTGGGGAAGGGCTAACTTTGAAGGGATGAGGCAGGAACTAGCAAGAGTAAATTGGAAACAGATGTTCAAAGGGGAAAGCTCAGAAGTAATGTGGGAGAAGTTTAGGGACCACTTGAGCTGGGTTCAGGATAGGTTTGTCCCACTAGGGCAAGGAAAAAATGGTAGGAAAAGGGAATCGTGGCTGACGAAACATGTGAGGCAACTTGTCAAGAGGAAAAAGGAAGCATATGTTAGATATAAGAAGCAGGAAGTAGGAGGGGCTTATGAGAAATATAGGGTAGCCAGGAAGGAGCTAAAGAAAGGACTTCAGAGAGCTTGAAGGGGGCATGAGAAGGCCTTGGCATGTAGGATTAAGGAGAACCCCAAGGCGTTCTATAGGTATGTGAAGAATAGGAGGATGACGAGAACGAAGGTGGGACCGCTAAAGGACAAAGAGGGCAACATGTGCCTGGAGGCGGAGGAGGTTGGGGAGGTCCTAAATGAATACTTTGCTTCAGTATTCACAAGTGAAAAGGATCTTGATCTGGATGAGGTCGAAGTAGAGCGGGCCTGTGTGCTGGACAATGTGGAGATTAAGGAAGAAGTGCTGGATCTTCATAAAAACATTAAGATTGATAAATCCCCAGAGCCGGATATGATACACCCCAGGTTGTGTGGGAATTGAGAGAAGAGATCGCAGGAGCATTAGCTATGATCTTTGAATCCTCTTTGGCTGCAGGGGAAGTGCCGGAGGACTGGAGAATGGCAAATGTAGTTCCCTTGTTTAAAAAAGGTAATAGGAAGAAACCTGGGAACTATAGACCGGTGAGTCTTACGTCAGTGGTATGCAAACTACTGGAAAGGATTCTTAAGGATAGGATTGTGGCGACCCACTTTCTGCGCAGGTGAACCGGCTCACAAATAGTCAGCGCGCGGGGGGAGACTTTGGTAATGCACCTCTGACGTCATTTCCGCCCAGAGAGGGCGGGCGCTAGGGATTAAATGTCAGCGCTGCGAAGTTTGAATAAAACTAGTCTCCAAACGACTTACTGACTGCGTGTCGTTATTTCAGCGCTGTATGTAGCACATCGCTACATTGGTGACCCCGACGGTCTAAACGGGATTTGGACCAAAGAATACCGACTCTTCATCTGTTCACTCAGTTTTGCTAAAACTGCCAACTTTCTGGACGCTGCAACCACGCGTGTGGTTTAGCCAAGCAGAAGCCCAGTTCCAGATTCAGCAGATATCCTCTGATTCCACGCGTTACTACCATGTGGTGAGCACCCTTGACCAGGAGACGGCCACCCAGGTTGCGGATTTCATACAGTTGCCCCCAGAAGAAGCAAATATGAAGCATTCAAAGCGCTGCTCATTGGGACCTCTGGCCTCTCATGGCATGAGCGGGGTGCCCGCCTGCTTAACCTGGACGGTTTGGGAGACGGATTGCCATCAGCATTGATGAACGACATGCTGGCCCTGGTTGACGGACACAAGCCCTGCCTCATGTTCGAGCAAGCATTCCTAGAGCGACTGCCTGAGGACATACATCTGCTGCTGGCCGACGCAGATTTCAGCGACCCCCGGAAGGTGGCAGCCCGGGCAGATGTGCTGTGGAAAGCCAAGAGGGACAGTGTGGTGTCCGTCGGTCAGATTTCCAGGCCACGCGCCCAACAGCAGACCAGACCAGGCCTGGCAGGGGGGCGCACACAACACAGAGGCAGGAGTGAGGAGGCCAGTGAACAGTGGTGTTTCTACCACCAGCGGTGGGGCACAAAAGCCTGCCGTTGTCACTCGCCCTGCAAGGGCCAGGGCCAGGGCCAGCTGCTGCTAATGACTATGGCGGTTGGCCACCAGGACAGCCTCTTGTACATCTGGGACAAACAGTCAGGACGCCGCTTCTTGGTCGACACCGGAGTGGAGATCAGCGTCTTGCCCCCGACAGGGTGCGACACCAGCAACAGGAAGCCAGGACCCACCCTGAGGGCCACAAATGGCAGCATGATACAGACCTACGGCACCCACATAGTGCAGCTGCAATTCGGAGCCAGCCGGTTCATGTGGGACTTCACACCGGCCGCCATGGCCCAACCACTCCTGGGGGCGGACTTCTTGCGAGCTCACAGCCTGCTGGTCGACTTGCAAGGGAAAAGACTGGTACATGCCAAGACTTTCCAGACGTTCTCTCTGGGTGAAGTCAAGTTGCCGGCCCCACACCTGGACTCCATCACGCTGTCGGACAACGAATTCACCAGAATCTTGGCGGACTTTCCATCGATTCTGGCACCGCAGTTCACGGCAGCCATGCCCAGACACGGGGTACAGCACCACATTCCAACCCAGGGACCACCCCTCCACGCCCACGCACGAAGGCTCCCCCCAGAAAAGCTCCGCCTGGCGAAGGAGGAGTTCAAGAGGATGGAGGAATTGGGGGTCGTATGGAGGTCCGACAGTCCATGGGCCTCCCCGCTGCACATGGTGCCCAAAGCAGCCGGGGGTTGGAGACCATGCAGCGACTACCGCAGACTGAACGAGGCTACCACTCCAGACTGCTACCCCATGCCGCACATACAGGACTTTGCAGCAAACCTGCACAGGGCAAGAATCTTTTCCAAAGTAGACCTCGTCCGGGGATACCATCAAATCCCAGTGCACCATGAAGACATCCCCAAAACAGCACTCATCACCCCATTTGGCCTGTTCGAGTTCCTCTGAATGCCGTTCGGCCTGAAGAATGTTGCACAGACATTCCAGCGGCTAATGGATGCGGTGGGATGCGACCTGGACTTTGCGTTCATCTATTTGGACGACATCCTTATAGCCAGCAGTTGTTGTCAGGAGCATTTATCCCACCTCCGCCAGCTCTACTCCCGCCTGAGTGATTTCGGCCTCACGATCAACCCGGCCAAATGCCAGTTCAGTCTCGATACCATCGACTTCCTGGGCCACAGGATTACTAAAGACAGGGCAACACCTCTGCCCGCCAAGGTAGATGCGATCCGCCACTTTGCCCGGCCCAACACGGTCAAAGGCCTGCAGGAGTTCGTTGGTATGGTGAACTTCTACCACCGTTTCCTCCCCTCAGCAGCCTGTATCATGCGCCCTTTGTACACCCTGATGTCGGGTAAAGGCAAGGACATTACTTGGGACGAGGAGGCCGCGGCCGCTTTCGTTAAAGCCTTGGCAGATGCCGCGAAGCTGGTGCACCCCAGAACGGTGGACGCATTTGACACAGCAGTCGGTGGGGTGCTAAAGCAGCTCATCGAGGGGCACTGGCAACCCCTGGCATTCTTCAGCAAGCACCTACGACCACCCGAACTCAAGTACAGTGCTTTCAACCGGGAGCTGTTGGCACTATATCTGGCAATCCGGCATTTCAGGTACTTCTTAGAAGGCAGGCCGTTCACTGCGTTCACAGACCACAAACCGTTGACCTTCGCATTCACAAAGGTGTCCAATCCCTGGTCGGCTCGCCAGCAGTGACATTTGTCCTACATCTCCAAGTACACGACAGACATCCAGCATGTCTCGGGAAAGGACAATGTCGTGGTGGACGCACTCTCCAGACCAGCTGTCCAGGCCCTGTCCCGGGGGGTGGACTATGCAGCACTGGCGGAGGCGCAGCAGGCAGACGACGAGATGCCCAGCTACAGGATCGTAGTCTCGGGTTTGCAGCTGCAGGACTTTCTTGTAGGGCCAAGTGATAGGACCCTCCTGTGCGACATGGCTACTGGCCAACCTCGCCCCATCGTCCCGGCAGCCTGGAGGCGGCGAGTTTTCGACTCCATACACGGTTTGGCGCACCCATCTATCAGGACAACCGTCTGGCTGGTCTCCAGCAAGTTCACGTGGCACGGACTTCGCAAGCAGGTCAGTGAATGGGCCAGAATGTGCGCGCAGTGCCAAACAGCCAAGGTGCAGCGGCACACTAAAGCCCTGCCGCAGCAGTTCGAACCCACCCACCGGAGGTTCGACCACATTCATGTGGATATCGTGGGCCCCCTACCAGTGTCCCGAGGAGCGCGACACCTCCTAACTATGATAGACCGGTTCACGAGGTGGCCAGAGGCGGTCCCGCTCACCGACACATCTGCCGATTCCTGCACCCAAGCACTGATCGCAACCTGGGTAGCACGCTTCGGGGTACCGGCCCACATTATCTCCGACAGAGGCGCCCAGTTCACCTCCAGCCTGTGGTCAGCTGTGGCCAGCCTGTTGGGAATGCAGCTACACCACACAACTGCCTACCACCCACAATCGAACGGACTGGTGGAACGCTTCCACTGTCACTTGAAGTCGGCTCTCATGGCCCGCCTGAGAGGACCTAACTGGGTGGACGAGCTTCCCTGGGTCCTGCTTGGAATTCATACAGCGCCCAAAGAGGATCTGCACGCCTCATAGGCCGAGTTGGTGTACGGCGCGCCCCTGGCCATCCCGGGAGAGTTCATACCAGCCCCAAGGGAGCAAGAGGAAGAACCCGCCGCAGTCCTGGACAGGCTACACGAAAGGCTCGGCAACCTGGCCCCATACCAACTTCACAGCACGGACGGACCCCGACCCATGTACCCAAAGACCTGCAGAACTGTAAGTTTGTGTTTGTACGAAGGGGCGGACACCAGGCACCGCTACAGCAGCCATACGAGGGGCCGTTCAAGGTGATCAACAACAACGGGTCCACGTACGTTCTGGACATTGGGAGGAGAGAGGAGGTTTTCAAGGTGGACCGACTCAAACCAGCCCATGTGGACTTAGCGCAGCCGGTCAAGGTTCAGGCACCGTGGTGCAGAGGCAGACCTCCCAAACAGAGGCTGATCCAGATTGTGGACATTGGGGGGTATATCGCCGGTTCTGGGGGGGGGGGATTATGTGGCGACACACTTTCTGCGCAGGCGAACCGGCTCACAAATAGCCAGCGTGTGGGGGGAGACTTTGGTAATGCACCTCTGATGTCATTTCCGCCCGGAGAGGGCAGGCGCTAGGGATTAAATGCCAGCGCTGCGAACTTTGAATAAACTAGTCTCCAAATGACTTACCGACTGCGTGTCGTTATTTCAGCGCTGTGTGTAGCAAATCGCTACAGGATCTATGAGCATTTGGAGAAGTACAGTCTACTCATGGATAGACAACATGGCTTTGTGAAGGGATGATCATGCCTCACAAGCCTGATTGAGTTTTTTGAAGAGGTAACAAAAGAAATTGATGAGGGTAGGGCTGTGGATGTGGTCTACATGGACTTTAGCAAAGCATTTGACAAGGTCCCTCATGAGAGACTCATCCAGAAAGTCATGAGGCATGGGATAAGTGGAACCTTGGCTGTTTGGATAAAACATTAGCTTAAAGGAAGAAAGCAGAGGGTAGTTGTGGAAGGAAAGTATTCTGCCTGGAGGTCGGTGACTAGTGGAGTGCCACAGGGATCTGTCCGGGGACCCCTGCTCTTTGTTATTTTTATAAATGACCTGGATGTAGAGGCGGATGGATGGGTGTGTAAGTTTGCAGATGACAAGAATGATTGGAGGAGTTGTGGATGGAGCTGTAGGTGGTCGAAGGTTACGAGAGGATATAGACAGGCTGCAGAATTGGGCAGAAAAATGGCAGATGGAGTTCAATCCGGACAAGTGTGAGGTGATGCATTTTGGAAGGACAAACCAGAAGACTGAGTACAGGATTAATGGTCAGTTACTTAAGAGTGTGGATGAACTAAGGGACCTTGGGGTTCAAATCCATACACCCCTCAAGGTTGCTGCACAGGTTGATAGGGTAGTTAAGAAGGCCTATGGGATGCTAGGCTTCATTAACAGGGGGATTGAGTTCAAATGTAAAGAGGTCATGTTGCAACTCCAGAAATCTCCTGTGAGACCGCACTGAGAGTACTGTGTTCAGTTCTGGTCACCTCATCATAGGAAGGATGTGGAAGCTATGGAGAGGGTGCAGAGGAGATTTACCAGGATGTTGCCTGGATTGGAGAACAAGTCATATGAAGCAAGGTTAGCAGAGCTGGGACTTTTCTCTTTGGAGCGTAGAAGAATGAGAGGGGACTTGATAGAGGTCTACAAGATTATGAGAGGCATAGATAGGGTGGATAGTCAGTACCTGTTTCCCAGAGCACCAATAGCAAACACAAGAGGGCATATGTACAAAATTAAGGGAGGGAAGTTTAGGGGAGACATCAGGGGTAAGTTTTTTCTTTTTACACAGAGGGTTGTGAGTCCCTGAAATGACTTGCCAGGGATGGTGGTGGAGGCTAAAATATAAGGGGTATTTAAGAGCCTCTTGGACAGGGACATGGATGAAAGAAAAATGGAAGGTTATGGGATAGTGTGGGTTTAGTACTTTTTTTTAAAGGATTATTTTGGTCGGCACAACATGGAGGGCTGAAGGGCCTGTACTGTGCTGTAGTGTTCTATGGTTCTACGGTTCTAGAACAGTCGACGTAACATACAAATACACTCAAATCAGCCTGAGTTAATCAGGCTGACGGCCTGGTGGAAGAAGCTGTCCTGGAGCCTGTTGGTCCTGGCTTTAGTGTTGCGGTACCATTTCATAGAACATAGAATAGTACAGCACATTACAGGCCCTTTGGCCCACAATGTTATGCCGACCCTCAAACCCTGACTCCCATATAACCCCCACCTTAGATTCCTCCATATACCTGTCTCGTAGTCTCTTAAACTTCACTAGTGTATCTGCCTCCACCACTGACTCAGGCAGTGCATTCCACGCACCAGCCACTCTCCGAGTAAAAAACTTTCCTCTAATATCCCCTTTGAGCTTCCCTCCCCTTACCTTAAAGCCATGTCCTCTTGTACTGAGCAGTGGTGCCCTGGGGAAGAGGCGCTGGCTGTCCACTCTGTCTATTCCTCTTAATACCTTGTACACATCTATCATGTCTCCTCTCATCCTCCTTCTCTCCAAAGAGTAAAGCCCTAGCTCCCTTAATCTCTGATCATAATCCATACTCTCTAAACCAGGCAGCATCCTGGTAAATCTCCTCTGTACCCTTTCCAATGCTTCCACATCCTTCCTATAGTGAGGCGACCAGAACTGGACACAGTACTCCAAGTGTGGCCTAACTAGAGTTTTATCGAGCTGCATCATTACATCGCGTCTCGTAAACTCTATCCCTTGACTTATGAAAGCTAACACCCCATAATCTTTCTTAACTACCCTATCTACCTGTGAGGCAACTTTCAGGGATCTGTGGACATGTACCCCTAGATCCCTCTGCTCCTCCACACTACCAGGTCTCCTGCCATTTACTCTGTACTCTGCCTTGGAGTTTGTCCTTCCAAAGTGTACCACCTCACACTTCTCCGGGTTAAACTCCATCTGCCACTTCTTAGCCCACTTCTGCATTCTATCAATGTCTCTCTGCAATCTTTGACAATCCTCTACACTATCTACACCACCACCAACCTTTGTGTCATCTGCAAACTTGCCAACCCACCCTTCTACCCCCACATCCAGGTCGTTAATAAAAATTAACAAAAAGTAGAGGTCCCAGAACAGATCCTTGTGGGACACCACCAGTCACAACCCTCCAATCTGAATGTACTCCCTCCACCACGACCCTCTGCCTTCTGCAGGCAAGCCAATTCTGAATCCACCTGGCCAAACTTCTCTGGATCCCATGCCTTCTGACTTTCTGAATAAGCCTACTGTGTGGAACCTTGTCAAATGCCTTACTAAAATCCATGTAGATCACATCCACTGCACTACTCTCATCTATATGCCTGTTCACCTCCTCAACGAACTCTATCAGGCTTGTTAGACACGATCTGCCCTTCACAAAGCCATGCTGACTGTCCCTGATCAGACCATGATTCTCTAAATGCCCATAGATCCTATCTCTAAGAATCTTTTCCAACAGCTTTCCCACCAGAGACGTAAGGCTCACTGGTCTATAATTACCCGGACTATCCCTACTACCTTTTTTGAACAAGGGGACAACATGCACCTCCTTCCAATCCTCCGGTACCATTCCCACGGACAACGAGCACATAAAGATCCTAGCCAGAGGCTCAGCAATCTCTTCCCTTGCCACGTGGAGCAGCCTGGCGAATATTCCGTCAGGCCCCGGGGACTTATCCGTCCTAATGTATTTTAACAATCCAACACCTATCTCTCCCTTAATATCAACATGCTCCAGAACGTCAACCTCACTCATGTTGTCCTCACCGTCATCAAGTTCCCTCTCATTGGTGAATACCGAAGAGAAGTATTCATTGAGGACCTTGCTCACTTCCACAGTCTCCAGGCACATCTTCCCACTTTTATCTCTAATCAGTCCTACCTTCACTCCTGTCCTCCTTTTGTTCTTCACATAATTGAAGAATGCCTTGGGGTTTTCCTTTACCCTACACGCCAAGGCCTTCGCATGCCCCCTTCTTGCTCTTCTCAGCCCCTTCTTAAGCTCCTTTCTTGCTACCCTATATTCCTCAATAGACCCATCTGATCCTTGCTTCCTAAACCTCATGTATGCTGCCTTCTTCCACCTGACTAGATTTTCCACCTCACTTGTCACCCATGATTCCTTCACCCTACCATTCAGGACCTCATCCCTCTTCCTGCCTATGTCATTGGTACCAACATGTATCGTGACTTCTGGTTGCTTTCGCTCTTGTACCAGGATGTCATGCACCCGGTCAGATACATCCCGGATCCTGGCACCCGGGAGGCAACAAAGCATGCGGGTGTCCTTCTCACGCCCACAAAATCTCCTGTCTGCTCCCCTGACTATCCAGTCTCCAATGACAACAGCTCTCCTCTTCTCCGTCACATCCTTCTGCACCACAGGGTCGGACTCAGTACCAGAGGCCCTGCCACCGTGGCTCACACCTGGTCGGTGTCTTCACCAACAGCATCCAGGACGGTAAACTTATTATTCAGGGGAATGGCTACAGAGGTGCTCTGCACTACCTGTCTACTCACCTTCGCTTTCCCCCCTCTGACTGTCACCCAACAACCTGCTTCTGGCAGCGTAGGTGTGACTACCTCCCTGTAGCTCTCATATATGACTGCCTCATTTTCCCTTATGAGTCGAAGGTCATCCAGCTGCTGCTCCAGATTCCTCACACGGTCTTCCAGATCGCCCAGCCGCAAGCACTTCTGGCAGATGTGACTCTGCGGGAGAGGGGAGTTCCCCCAAGACTGCCACATCTCACAGGAGAGGCACATCACTGTCTAAGGAGGCATTGTGAAGACTAACTGGGAAGAAACTCGTCCTCCGTCTCTTCTCTTTTCCTGGATGGTAGACGCTGGAATAGATTGTGGTTGGGGTGACTCAGGTCTCCAATGATCTTTCCGGCCCCTTTTACACACCTGTCGTTGTAAGTGTCCTGAACCATGGGTAGTTGACAAATACAGATGCGCTAGGCTGTCCACACCACTCTCTGCAGAGTCCTGCGATTAAGATAGGTACAGTTCCCATACCAGGCAGTGATGCAGCTGGTCAGGATGCTCTCAATAGTGCCCCTGGAGAAAGTTCTTAGGATTTGCGGGACCATACCAAACTTCCTCAATCATCTGAGGTGAAAGAGGCATCGAGGTACTTGGTGATGTGGATACCAAGGAACTTAAAGCTGTTTACCCTCTCAACCCCAGATCCATTGATGTCAATAGGGGTTAGTCCTTCTCCATTCCTCCTGTAATCCACAACCAGCTCCTTTGTTTTCGCGACATTGAGGGAGAGGTTGTTTTCTTGACACCACTGTGTCAGAGAGATGACTTTTTTCCTGTAGGCCATCTTGTTATTGTTTGAGATAAGGGCAGTCAATATAGTGTCTCTGGCAAATTTAATTAGCAGAATGGAGATGTGGGTGGTGACACAGTCATGGGTATACAGGGAGTAAAGGAGAGGACTGAGCCCTGAGGGGCTCCTGTGTTGAGAATCAGAGGGGTGGAGGTGAGGGAGCCCACTCTTACAACCTGCTGGCGATCTGACAGGAAGTCCAGGATCCAGCTGCATAAGGCAGGGTCAAGGCCAAGGTCTCTGAGCTTCTTGTCAAGCCTGGATGGAATTATGGTGTTAAATGCTTAACTGTAGTCCAAGAACAGCATTTCTCACATAAGCATCCTTCTCCAGGTGTGTAAGGATGTTATGCAGAGCAGTGGCTATTGCATCATCTGTTGTTCAGTTGTGTCAGTAAGTAAATTGTAGGGGGTCCAGTTTGGTGGTAGCAAGCTGCAGATGTAATCCTTGACCAGCTTCACAAAGCATTTGCTTATTATTGAGGTGAGTGCGACAGGACACCAGTCATTCAGGCATGTTACCCTGGTCTTTTTTGTACAGGGACAATGGTGGATAATTTGAAGTAGGAGGGCACTCTACAATTGGGAGAGGGAGAGATTAAAAATGTCAGTAAACACACCTGCCAGTTGTGCTGTGCACATCCTGAGTACTCGCCCTGAGATGCCGTCTGGTTCCACAGCCTTGTGACTGTCCACTCATTGGAAACATCTGCGTACCTCAGCCTCAGAGATGACCAGGTTGCAGGATGGCTTTCCTCAGAGGCTCATAGTTAGTGACATCGAACCGAGCGTAAAAGCAATTGAGCTCATCTGCATAATTACTCACCCCTTCAAGTCAGTATGTAGTAGATGCACCTTTGGCAGCAATTACAGCCTTGAGTCTGTGTGGATAGGTCTCTACCAGCTTTGCACATCTGGACACTGCAATTTTTCTCCGTTCTACATTACAAAACTGCTCAAGTTCTATCAGATTGCAAAGGGACCGTGAGTTAACAGCTATTTTCAAGTCCAGCCACAAATTCTTAATTGGATTGAGGCCTGGACTCTGAGTTGGCCACTCCATGACATTAACTTTGTTGTTTTTAAGTCATTTCTGTGTAGCTTTGGCTTAATGCTTCAGGTCATTGTCTTGCCGGAAAACAAATCTTCTCTGAAGACACAGTTCTCTTGCAGACTGCACCAGGTTTTCCTCTAGGATCTTCCTGTATTTTGCTGCATTAAATTTTACCCTCTACCTTCACAAGTCTTCCAGGGCCTGCTTCAGTGATGCAGCCATCACAATGCTTCATATGCAGCACATTTTTCTAAATTAGGGACCTAAAACTGTTCATGCTATCTCCAAGTGAGGCCTCAACAGTGCTTTATAAAGTTTCAATTTTACATCCTCACTTTTATACTCTAGTCCTCTTGAAAAGAATGCTAACATTGCATTTGCTTTCCTCATCACAGACTCAACCTGCAAAATAACCTTCAGGAAATCTTGCAAGAACTCTCAAGTCCCTTTGCACCTCAGTTTTTTGTATTTTCTCTCCATTTAGAAAATAGTCAGTTTTTTATTCCATCTATCAAAGTGCATGACCATACACTTCCTGATACTGTATTCCATCTGTCATTTCTTTGACCATTCTCCAAATCTGTCTTAGTCCTTGTATAGTCTCTCTACTGCCTCAAAAACTACCTGCCCCTCCACCTATCTTCATATTGTCTGCAAGCTTTGCAACAAAGCTATCAGTTCCATCATCCAAATCACTGACATACTGCATAATGTAAAAGGAATCGGTCCCAAAACAGACCCCTAATAGAACACCACTAGTCACCAGCAGCCAACCAGAAAAGGATCTCTTTATTCACACCCTTTCCCTCCTGCCAATCAGCCACTTCTTTATCCATGGTGGAATCTTTCCTGTAATTCCATGGACTCGCAGCTGTTTAAGCAGCCTCATGTGGCACCTTCTCAAAGGCCTTCTGAAAATCCAAGTACATAACATCAACTGATTCGCCTTTGTCTGTAAGACATAGAAGCAGAGTTAGGGCATTTGGACCACTAAGTCTGTTCCGCCATTCAATCATGGCGGATTGCTTTTTCCACTCCTCAGCCCCTTTTCCCAGCCAGCTCTCCATAACCTTTGAAGCCATGTTCAATCAAGAACCTGTCAATCTCTGCCTTAAATATACCCAACAACCTGGCCTCCACAGCTGCCTGTGGTAATAACTTCCACAAGTTCACCTCCCTCTGGCTAAAGAAATTTCTTCACATCTCTATTTTAAATGGATGCCTCTCTATCCTGAGGCTGTGTCCTCATGCCCTCCACCATGGGAAACATCCTTTCCACATCTACTCTATCGAGGCATTTCAATATTCAAGAAGTTTCAATGAGGTCCCTCCTCATCTTTCTGAATTCCAGCGAGTACAGACCCAGGGCCATCAAATGTTCCTTGAATGCTAACCCTTTCATTCCTGGAATCATCCTTGTGAACCTCCTCTGAACCCTCTCCAATGCCAGCACATCTTTTCTAAGATGAGAAGCCCAAAATTGTACATAATACTCAAGGTGAGGCCTCACCTGTGCCTTAAAAAGCCTCAGCATCACATCCCTGCTCTTGTATTCTAGACTCTTGAAATGAATGCCAACATTGTGTTTGCCTTCCTGACGCAACCTACAAGTTAACCTTTTGGAAATCCTGCCCAATGACTCCCAAGTCACTTTGCATCTAAGATTTTTGAATTTCCTCCCCATTCAGAAAATAGTTTGCACATTTATTTTTACTACCAAAGTGCATGGCCATGCGTTTTCCAACATTGTATTTCATTTGCCACTTTCTTGCCCATTCTCCTAGTCTAAGTCCTTCTGCAGCCCACCTGCTTCCTCAACACTACCTGCCCCTCTACCAACCTTTGCATCATTTGTAAACTTGGCAACAAAGCCATATATTCCATCATCTAAATCATTGATATACAGCATCAAAAGACACGGTCTGAACACCGACCCCTGCAGAACACCACTAGTCACTGGCAGCCAAACAGTCAGGATCCTTTTATTCCCACCTGCTGCCTCCTACCAATCAGCCAATGCTCTAACCATGCCAGTAACTTTTCTGTATACCATGGTCTCTTAACTTGATAAACAGTCTCATGTGTGGCACCTTATCAAAGGTCTTCTGAAAATCCAAATACATAACATCCACAGCATCCCCTTTATCTATCCTACACGTAATCTCCTTAATGAATTTCCTTTAGGAAACCATGCTGACTTTGTCCTATCATGTCCTGTGTCACCAAGTACTCCACAACCTCATCCTTAACAATAGACTCCAACATCTTCCCAACCACTGAGGTCAGGCTAACCGGTCCATAATTTCCTTTCTCCTGCCTTCCTCCTTTCTCTAAGAGTGGAATGACATTTGTAATTTTCCAATCCTCTGGCACTATACCAGAGTCTACTGATTTTTGAAAAATCATTACTAATGCCTCCATTAGTACCTGTTTCAGAACCTTTGAGTGCAGTTCATCTGGTCTGGGTGACTTGTGTACCCTTAGGTCTTTCAGCTTTATGAGCACCTTCTCCCTTCTAATAGTAACTGCACTCACTTCTCTTCCCTCATACCCTCAACATCAGGCACATTGCTAATGTCTTCCACTGTGAAGACTGCTGCAAAATTCTCAGTTAGTTCATCTGCCATCTCATTGTCCCTTGTTATTATTTCTCCAGATTCATTTTCTAGCGGTCCTATATTCACTCTCATCTCTCTTTTAAGTTTTACATACTTCAAAAAGCTTTTATTATCCACTCTGATATTGTTTGCTAGCTCAGCTTTCATATATCATCTTTTCCCACCTAATGATACTTTTTAGTTAAAAAAAAGAAACATAGAAAACATTCAGCACAATACAGGCCCTTCGGCCCACAAAGCTGTGCTGAATAAGTCCCTACCTTAGAACTACCTAGGTTTTACCCTTAGCCCTCTATTTTTCTAAGCTCCATGTAGCCATTCAGGAGTCTCTTAAAAGACTCTATCATTTCCACCTCCACCACCGCTACCGGCAGCCCATTTCACGCACTCACCACTTTCTGCATAAAAAACTTACGTCTGACATCTCCTCTGTACCTACTTCCAAGAACTTAAAACTGTGCCCTCTTGTGCTAGCCATTTCATCCCTGGGGAAAAGCCTCTGACTATCCACATGATCAATGCCTCTCATCATCTTGTACACCTCTATCAAGTCACCTCTCATCCTCCGTCACTCCAAGGAGAAAAGGCCAAGTTCACTCAACCTATTCTCGTAAGGCATGCTTCCCAATCCAGGTAACATCTCCTCTGCACCCTTTCTATGGTTTTCACGTCCTTCCTATACTGAGGCGAACAGAATTGAGCACAGTACTCCAAGTGGGGTCTGACCAGGGTCCTATATAGCTGCAACATTACCTCTCGGCTCTTAAACTCAATCCAATGATTGATGAAGGCCAATGCACCGTATGCCTTCTTAACCACAGAGTCAACCTGCGTAGCAGCTTTCAGCGTCCTAAGGACTTGGACCCCAAGATCCCTCTGATCCTCCACACTGTCAAGAGTCTTACCATTAATACTATATTCTGTCATCATGTTTGACCTACCAAAATGAACCACCTCACACTTATCTGAGTTGAACTCCATCTGCCACTTCTCAGCCCAGTTTTGCATCCTATCAATGTCCCATTGTAACCTCTGATAGCCCTCCACACTATACACAACATCCCTAACCTTTGTGTCATCAGCAAATTTATTAACCCATCCCTCTACTTCCTCATCCAGTTGTTCTCTGTAGATTTTAAAAGCTTCCCAATCCTCTATCTTTCCATTAATTTTTATTTTGTTGTATGCTCTCTCTTTTGCTTCTATAGGGGATACTGTGGTAATAGTGGGATCTGCATCAGCTGGAAAAATAGCAGATAATTGTGAGGTTTTGCACTTCAGTCAGACGCACTAGGATAGGTCTTACACAATGAACAGAAGGGCATTGAGGAGTGTGGTACAACAAAGGGATCTAGGAATACAGGTACATAATTAATTGAAAGTTGTGCCACAGAATGATAGGTTCGTAAAGAAAGCTTTTGGCACATTGGCCTTCATAAATCAATGTATTGAGTAGAGAAGATGGGATGTTATGTTGAAGTTGTATACATTGTTGGTAAGGCCTAAATTGGAGTGTAGTTCTGGTCACCTACCTACAGGAAAGATATAAGAGTGCAGAGAAAATTTGCAAAGATGTTGCCGGATCTGGAGGACTTGAGCTATAAGGAAAGATTGAATAGGTTAGGGCTTTATTCTTTAAAATGTAGAAGATTGAGAGGAGATGTGACAGAGGTATACAAAATTGAGGGGTATAGATCGGGTAAATGCAAACAGGCTTTTCCCACTGAGGCTGTGTGGGACTACAACCAGAGGTCATGGGTTAAGGGTGAAAGGCGAGAAGTTTAAGGGGAACATGAGGGAAACTTCTTCAACTCAGAAGTTGTGAGAGTGTTGAATGTGCTGCCAGCACAAGTGGTGCATGCAAGCTCCATTTCAATGTTTAAGAGAAGTTTGGATAGGTACATGAATAGTAAGGGCTCTGGTCTGGTGCAAGTCAATGAGAGTAGGCAATTTAAATGCTTTTGGCATGAACTACAGGACCAAAGGCCCTGTTTCTGTGCTGTACCTCTCTATGGTCTATGGCCTCAAATTCAAAGCTGGAAGGGGTTATTCCACCCTGTATATCTGAATAACAAATTTATTGTGAGACTGACACCAGTTAAGTAAATGTCACTGGCATATCTATACTGTCGAGCTCAGCAAACACAGTGTATGTTTCAGTGGACCATCCATTAGAGTCAGCACAGAAATAGGCCTTTCAGCCTATCCAGTCTAAAATGTTAATCTGTCTAGTGTCTGCGTCCAGACCAGGGGTAGGTATTTTGACCGGCCCGCGAGCAAATATTGGGATACTATGCTTATCCAGCCCACGAGCGATGTTTCCTTATTCTGAGTGTTTCACGTGACCACAGTGATGGACATACATGGCGTCTTGTTACACTGGCCCCAGGTTCCGTTTTGTTCCAAACCAAACACTGGTATGTATGAATGACGGGAAGGCAGACTACCTTATGAATATGTATTAGATACTCTCCGTGAACTTGCAGGTTTTCAGATGGGATCATTCAAATTTGTAAATAGAAACAGCATCACTGTGTTTTAACAAGAAATCCACGCTAAATATCCAGATACTTACATGTGCTACGATACTCGTTGAATAACCTGCGTTTCGAAATAAAAATCGAAGGAAAAAATTCCAATGGCAATGAATGCAAAACGCAGGAAGGTAGACACTGAGTGCCGAAATTTCCAAGACACTTGGACACTAGATTACTTCTTCATTGAGCAAGCTGGGAAACCAGTTTGTCTCATTTACCTAGAAAACGTTGCTGTGAAGAAGGTGGCAAATATCAGGCGACATTACGAGACCCGCCATAGTGGAAATTTTAACAAGTTTACTGGGCAAGCAAGGAAAGATGAAGTTCAGAGAATGAAGGCTAGTTTTGGAAAACAAACGTCACTTTTTGCCAAGAAAAGCAGTGAAAATGAAGGCAATATCCATGCCAGCTACGAAGTCCCAAAACATACTGCAGAAAAGATGAAGCCTTTTACAGATGGTAAGTTTGTCAAAGAATGTTTACTGGCAGTGGTGGATATTGTTTGTCCTGAAAAGAAATCTTTATTTGCATCTATTAGCCTCTCAGCAAGAACGATCACACGGCAAGTTGAAGAAATGTCAGCAGATGTTAAAAGTTGTTTAAGGGATGCCTGCAACGAATTGCAATTTTTTTCAATTGTGCTTGATGAGAACACAGACTTGAGAGACATTGCTTAACTTGCAGTGTTTGTGCGAGGAGTGACCTCAACTTTTCATTCTGAAGATGTGTCAGTGCTTGACTTTTGTAGAAAATATATTCATCCAAGTGGGAAGGTATCCTAACTTAGTGGACCATACAAAAAAGATGGCATCATTGTTTGGCAGCACTTATCTGTGTGAGCAATTATTTTCAAAAATGAAGCACACCAGGAACATTTGAGAACAAGATTGACTGATGCCCATCTGGAAAATGTCTTGCTCTTGGCATCAACAAGTCTGACACCCAATACTGAGAAGCTTTCAAGCAACAAACAGCATCAAGTTTCACATTGATTTATAGACTGTTTGCATTAACATTTTCTTTTTTATTATACTTAATTTACCACCATTCAATGCATCATGTTCATACATTTTATGTTTAAAGATTCTTTGTGTCCTTTTAATAGATTCAGAAGATGCATTGATTGAAATAAATTGCAACTAAACTGAGTTCTTTCATTACTAATTGGCATCCTTGGTTAAGCACAAATGATTTTCCAGCATGCGTTATTCATTAATTTGAGGCAAAACATAACTAGATGTATTTAAATGGTTAATTCCCATATTTCAAGTTTTTATGGCATTTAGCTGGCCCACCGTCCACTCACTAATATGCGAGCTGGCCCACAGAGGCAAAAAGGTTGCCGACCCCTGGTTTAGACCATAATCCATGCCTCTCTCATCCATGTATCCATCTAAACTTCTCTTGTGCTGGCAGATCGTTCCACACTCTCACCAGCCGCTGTGTGAAGGTATTCCCTCAGTTCCCCTTAAACATTTCACTTACTGTACATTCTAAATCTATGACCTCCAGTGTGAATGCACACAGGCCTTTTCGCCTTAGGACTCACTCAGCCTGAGGGAATATCCCTGCAAGCATTCACCCTATCTATAATTTTGTATACCTCTATCAAATCTCCTCTTATTCTCCTATGCTTCAGGGAATAACATCCTAATCTATTCATCCTTTCCCAATAACTTGGGTCCTCAAGTCCCAGCAAATTATTAAGTAAATTTACCAATTTTCATGAACTTGAAACAGTTTAGTTCTGGGCTGATTAGCCACTCCTCATAGGACATTATCCTGTCCCAGAAATCAATGTGATGAATATTTGTTGGGCACCATGGTGGTGTAGCAATTAGTGCAGTGCTAATACAGCTTGGGACATTCTGGCGTGCTGAGTTCAATTCTGGTACCCCTCGAGCACATGGGTTTCCTCCGTGTATTTCAGTTTCCTCCCACAGTGCAAAGATGTACCGGTTAGTAGATTAATTGGCCTTTGAAAATTGTATTGTGATTAGGTTAGGGTTAAATAGGTGGATTGTTGGGCAGCACAACTCATTGGGCTGGCAGGGCTAGTTTTGCACTGTATCTCTAAATAAATAAGTAATGAGCAACTGCATTCTTTCCTAAGGGACCCCAGATCCTGTGGACTTCCAACCTGAAATTATGTCTTAATTCTTGCTCTCCATTATCCATTCATCAATCCACCCCAGTACATAATCACAATCCCACTTGTTCTAATTTTGTGTAATAATCTCCCAATGTCACCTTATTGAAGGCCTTCCGTACGTCCAAAAACACATCTACTGGTCCACCCTGATCCTGCCTCCTGGTTTCAGTCTCAAAATATTCTGAGAGATTTGTCAAACATAAACTTTCTTTCTTAAGTCCATGCTGATTCTGCCCAATCCTAGGATTGTTTTCCAAGTGCCTAGTAAATATTTCCTTATTAACAGATCCCAGCATCTTACCTCTTTCTGTTGTTTTTAGTTCTCTCCCTCCAACTAGTCATTCTGTAGTTATAGTTACCAATCTCCAAATTGTGGGAACGACCCAAACTGTGAAATTTTGGAAGATAATAACTGCATTCACTGGCCATCTCTTTCAGTCCTGCTAACTTCTCCAATGCCATTTTTCTGCTGCTAATTTTCTTGGGCTCCTCTTTCATCCAGACATTTCTTTCAATATTTCTTGAGGATTTCCCGTGTCTTCTTCTGTAGGGATAGGGAAAAAATATTGTTTTAATATACTTGCCATTTCTTCATCCCAGAACATATTTTCTCCTGTTGGGGACCTACATTACATTGAACCAATATTTTCTTCTTTGTGTATCATGAAGATTTTTATGGTCTGTGTTCATGCTTCTTGCTGGCTAACTCTATTCCATTTTTCTTATCAATGCCTCCTTCAATTGCACCATTGTGCCATGTCATTATTGGCCATTGCTTACTTATTGTAGCTTGCCAGTCTGCTTCGTCTCCATAGTCTATACACCTCATTGCCAAAGTAAAGCAACCAGCATGATAAAAGACCCCACCCACTTCAGACATTCTCTGCTCCCCTCTCTGCCATCATGTAGAAGATACAAAAGCCTGAAAATACGTACCACCAGGCTCAAAGATAGCTTCTAACCACTGTTATAAGTTCAAAGTAAATTTAATACCAAAGTACATATATGTCACCATATATAACCCTGAGATTCATTTTCTTGAGGGCATATCCAATAACCATAATAGAAAGACTGCATCGTCAGGACAGGCAATCAGTGTGCAACAGGCAACAAACAGTGCAAATACAAAATGAAAGAAAATTATAATAACAATAGCAAAACATATTGAGAGCATGAGATGAAGAGTCCTTGAAAGTGCATAGGTGTGGGAACAGTTCAGTGTTGGGATGAGTAAAGTTATCCCTTCTGGTTCAAGAACCTGATTATTGAGGGGTAATAACTGTTTCTGAACCTGGTGGTGTGAGTCCTTCTTTCTGATGGCAGCAGCAAGAACAGAGCACATCCTGGGTGGTGGGGGTCCTTGATGATGGATGCTGCTTTCCTGCGACAGTGTTTCATTAGATGTGCTCAGTGAGGGGAGAACTTTACCCGTGATGGACTGGGGCATATCCACTAGTTTAATATAAAATAACTAAATAGTATACTTAATAGTATACATTAATACAGATATTAATAGTATATAATAATATTAAATAGTATGACTATTAAGTGATTCCCTACTACAATAAGATGGACTCTTGACTTCACAATCTTATATAATATCATAAGAACATAAAAAAATAGGAGCAAGAGTAGGCCATCTGGCCCATCGAGCCTGTTCCGCCATTCAATAAGATCATGGCTGACCTGGCCATGGACTTATCTCCACCTACCTGCCTTTTCCCCATAACCCTAAATTCCCCTACCATGCAAAAATCTACTCAACCTTGTCTTAAATTTATTTACTGAGTCATAGAAAAGTACAGCACAGAAATAGGCCCTTTGGCCTATACCGGGACCAAGGCCCTCCATACCCCTACCATTCATGTACCTATCCGAAATGTTGAAATCGAGCTTGCATGCACCACTTGTGCTGGCAACTTGTTCTACACACTCACAACCCTCTGAGTGAAGAAGCTTCCCCTCATGTTCCCTTTAAACTTTTCACCTTTCACCCTTAACCCATAACCTCTGGTTGTAGCCCCACCCAACCTTAGTGAAAAAAGCCTGTTTGCATTTACCCTATCTATACCCCTCATAATTTTGTATACCTCAAGCTTCTACATTCCAAAGAATAAAGTCCTAACCTATTCAATCTTTCCTTATAACTCAGGACCTCCAGACCTGGCAACATTCTTGTAAATTTTCTCTGTATTCTTTCAACCTTATTCATATCTTTCCAGTAGGTAGGGTAGAGTATCGCACACAATATTCCAAATTTAGCCTCACCCACATCTTATTAAACTTCAACATAACATCCCATCTCCTGTATTCAATACTTTGGGTTTATGAAGGCCAATGTACCAAAAGCTTTCTTAACAATCTTGCACCTTGTTGTTATGTGCACTGCACTTTCGTTGCAGCTGTGACACTTTATTCTGCATTGTTATTGTTTCATCTTGTTCTACCTCACTGTACTGTATGAACGGTATGCAAGACACGTTTTTCACTGTACTTTGGTGCAGATAGCAATAATAAACTAATCCTAGACTCTCATCTTCATACTTTATCTGGCTTAGATTTAAGATCTTGCTTTCAGATTGAAATATTCTACTTTCAATCTTCAATTTGATCATACACCTTCTGGTCCAGTTAGTAGTTACAGTTTATCTTTGTCTCTCTTGTAACACAGGTTCAAACTTGATCTCTGGTGCTCCCTGTGTGGAGTTTGGACATTCTACTTGTGACCGTATTGTCTGTCTCCTCCCACCCTCCAACTCCTGAAGAATAGGTAGATGGCTATATATTACCCCTAGTGTAGATGGGGCGGGGTGAGAGGGAGAGTTGATGGAGATGTGCAAAAGATTAATTTATAGGGTTTACTGGATTTTCCTTTCCAGTCCTTCAAATCACGTCCTGATGAAGGGTCTCAGCCCAAAACTGAGTCTTACTTCAGTGGTGAGCAATTTGTTGGAGAAGATCAGCGGTGGTAGTGGAGGCGGAAACGATAGGGTCTTTTAAGAGACTCCTGGATAGCTACTTGGAGCTGAGAAAAATAGAGGGCTATGGGTAAAGCCTAGGTAGGGACATGTTCGGCACAGCTTTGTGGGCCAAAGAGCCTGTATTATGCTGTATATTTGCTATGTTTCTATACTAAGATCCTGAGAGGCAAGATTTATGAGCATTTAGAGAGACATAATCTGAGTAGGGATAGTCAGCATGGCTTTGTCAAGGCCAGGTCATGCCTTACAAACCTGATTGAATTCTTTAAGTATGTAACAAAATACATTGAAGTTAGAGCAGTGGATGTAGTGTATATGGATTTCAGTAAGGCATTTGATAAGCTTCCCCATGCGAGGCTCCTTCAGAAAATAAAAAGGCATGGAATCTAAGGAGACCTAGCTTTGTGGATCCAAAACAGGCTTGCCCACTGCAGGTAAAGGGTGATTGTAGATGGTTCGTATTCTGCTTGGAGTACAGTGATCAGTGGTGTTCTGCAGGGATCTGTTCTGGGATCCCGCCTCTTTATGATTTTTATAAATGACCTAGATGAGGAAGTAGAAGGGTGGCTTAGTAAGTTTACTGATGATACAAAAGTTGGGGACATTGCCGATAGTCTGGAGGGTTGTCAGAGGTTACCGTGGGACATTGATAGAATGCAGAACTGGACTGAGAAGTGGCAGATGGATTTCAAACCTAGTAAGTTTGAAATGGTTCATTTCAGTTGGTAAAATTTGAAGACAGAATATAATATTAATGGTAAAACTGTTGGCAGTATGGAGGATCAGTGAGATCTTGGGGTCCATGTCCATAGGACACTGAAATCTGCAGTGCAGGTTGACAGTGTTGATAAGAAGGTGTATGGTGTGTTGGCCTTCATCAACTGTAGGATTGAGTTCAAGAGCTGAGAGGTAATGTTACAGCTATATAGGACCCTGGTCAGACCCCACTTGGAGTACTGTGTTCAGTTCTGGTCACCTCATTACAGGAAGGATGTGGAAACCATAGAAAGGGTGCAGAGGATATTTCCAAGGACGTTGCCTGGATTGGGGAGCATGTCTTATGAGAATAGGTTGAGTGAGCTTGGCCTTTTCTCCTTGGAGCGACAGAGAATGAAAGGTGACCTGATGAAAGTGTATAAGATGATGAGAGGCATCGATCGTGTGGATAGCCAGAGGTTTTTCCCAGGGCTGAAATGATTAACATGAGAGGGCATAGGTTGGAAGTAAGTACAAGGGAGATGTCAGAGGTAAGTTTTTCACATAAAGACTGGTGGGTGAGAGGAATGCACTGCCAGTGAAGGTGGTAGTGGTGGATACAATAGGGTATTTTAAGACTCTTAGATAGGTACATGGAGCTTAGAAAAATAAAGGGCTACGTGGTAGTGAAATTCTATGCAGCTTCTAGAGTAGGTTCCATGTCTGGTACAACATTGTGGGATGAGAGGCCTGTAATGTGCTGTGAGTTTCTATGTTCTATGATCTATGTCTTATCAATTTTTTATTTATTTCCATAGATGGTGGTGCCTAAGCTGTTAAGTTCCTCCAGCATTTTGTGTGTACAGCATTTACAGGTTAGATTTTTAGGTCAAACTGATGAAGGTCTTTGACTTAAAACAAAATTTTGTTTCTTTTTCCACAGATACTGCCTGACCCACTGAGTATTTATGCTTCTATCCTATATGAAGATTTCTGCCACTTTGCATTCCTCAGTCATCACAATTGTGCAGGGTAACACACAAAATGCTGGAGGAACTCAGCTGGTCAAGCAGTATCTACAGAAAGGAATAAAGAGTCAACATTTTGGGCCGAGACCTTTCATCAGGACTGATGCTCAGGATGGGAATAGTCCATTGTGTGGAAGAATCTGAAAATAAAATGCTATTGGCTAGAATTCATCAGTAAATGGCTGGATGATGGTCAGCACAGTGTCAGTGGGCTAAAGGCTCTGTCATTGTGATGTGTGACTCTATGACTGTTTCATCAGCACTGCCTACATCTACTATTGTAAAAGATGTAGTAAAGTTGCCTTCAGTTTGAAATCTTTCATACTGGCTCAGCTATTCAGCTACCCTGTGAATAAGGTCATGTGGCAGCCCTACTGCAAAGCCAACCCTAAAACAGGAATTTTCCACAGTAAATGATTGCTGGAATTTCTTATCTCTCTGTATATTGTGCATTGTCTATTTCTGTGAAGTATTACCTACAATTCAATGGTAATGATCTATTTCTATAAATGATCAACAATAGTATAGCTATACACCTTAGCGTGGTGATACCTATCCTGTTGTTCTGTCCAATCATTATGAAACTTGGAAATCTTCCCAATAATTTAAAGTTGTTCTAAGTTCAAATTATGGAGAAAATAATAAAAACAGTTTAATCAAGTTCAGATGGGTCTAGGAAACTGCTCTGAACCAGTAGTGCAAATGCAAACTATGAGCATGTTTTGGTAACTTGTTAAACAGCGTCAGGTTCACAAAGAAAGGTAATGAGGATGCAAGGATGAATCTGAGATGGTTTTGTTTGGATTGCTGATAAGGAAAAAGAGGGAAAGATTTTCAGTAGAGGGATTGCCTGGGAAATTAAGGAGAATGATCATTTGATTGTTGGGATATGGATCATGTACAAGCAGATCAGAATCATATTTAAATTGGTATCATAATCAGCCCGAACACTGTGGGCTGAAGAGCCTGTTCTTGTGCTGTACTGTTCCATGATCCATGTCTCCAGTGGTTTGGAAAAAAGTGAGACTAAAGGGAATCTTGACCTGTTTCAGGGAGGGAGAAGATGGGATGAGGTCAGAAAAGGAAGAATGCAATAGACCCAGTTGACAGCTCTTGAAATCCTAGAGCAAGAGAATCCTAGAGCAGTTGAGGAAAGAGAAAGCATATTGATACGGTTGTTACAGCTGTCAGAACAGATCTGGAAGACAGAATGAATTGAGTGCTTACAGGAAGGAGGGGTAGTCAAAATAACTAGGGGAGTCCCTGGACTTTAAATAGAACTGGGATACCACCCTATTGCCTGACATGGAGATAGAGTCAAAGGAAGGAAAAGATTTTTGAAAGCGGATGTTGTTGGTGAGCTTGGAAACAACAGCATGATATACTAGAAATACTTGCAGTCAAACAGCATTAGTGGAGAGGGAAACAGGACCATGGACGTTTATGAAAGGGACAATACAACACTCGCCTGTACCTCAGCAGGGATGCTACAGATGTGGAAACCTCATCTGGGGTCACATTCCATCCCAAGGAGTTAAAACCGTTACGGTATTAGTGTTAAAAGGAGCAGATTCCAAAGAAATTGCTTAGACTGAATATAAAATGAATGGACGTTAGCTGGGAGCACAAGACAGTTAGAGGATTAGACTGGGTCAATAATGAGAAATTAGGAAATTGGTCGGCCATTGCATGGATGGTAGCTGGAAGGTGCAAGGTAAGTAAAAGGAGCTTTCACCAGCGGCCATTCCAGACATTGGAAGTTTGGAGAGGAAGGTCCACTGCCTGAGAATAAAAGGCAGCAGTGGGTTGTGGCAGCGAAAAAGAATTTTGACCAGTGAACAATCACATTTGGGATTGATTAGTAACAGCAAAGTAAAGGAAGGCAAGGGCATTGTTTAAGTGGATGTAGTCAGAGTGGTGATCTTGAGGCTTTAGCTCCTTGATGCTTCAACAAAGAGAGGCTTCACTCAGAGGAAGCAAAGGAAAGAATATATCAAGATTTTCTTTCCTTCTCTTCTTTATATCTGCTCTGCTAGGATAGCAGAGATGCCAGGCAGAATAGCGAAATGCTCCTCTTGCAGGATTTAGGAAGACAGGGAAAGCTCCAGTGTACTTGACGACTATACAGTACTTGCGAGAAGTACATCCAGCTGCAACTTCTAACAAACCACATTAAGGAGTTGGAGCTGGAACCGGATGAACTCCGGATCGTTCTGGAGGCTGAGGGGTGATGGATAGGATATATAGAGAGGTAGTTACACCCAAGGTGCAGGACATAGGAAATTGAGTCAGGATAGTCAGGAAGGGGAAAGGGGTTAAGCTGCCAGTGCAGGGTACCTATGGCCATTCTCCTCATCAACAAGTATATCACTTTGGATACTGTCGGGTGAGGGGGGAGGGGAAAGTCACATCGGTTGAGTCTCTGGCACTGAGTCTACCTCTGAGACTCAGAAGTGGGGGGGGAAGAGGCATGTTGTGGTGAGAGGGGTTTTGTTAGTTAGGGGGATGGAAGGAGCTTCTGTGGGTGAAAACGAGATTCCTGGGTGGTTTGTTGCCTTCCCAGGTGCCAGGGTCCAGTATATCTTGGACTGAGTCGTCAACATTCTTAGGTGGGAGGGTGAATAGCCAGAAGTCGTGGTTCACGTAGGTACCAATTACATGAGTAGGATGAGTGCCAAGAATCTGTGTAGGGAATTCAGAGAAATAGAAGCAAAGTTAAAGGGCAGGACCTTCAGGGTTGTGATCTCAGGATTGCTACCCATGCCACATGCCAGTGAGGCCAGAACTTGAAAGATTATAAAGTTTAACATGTGGCTAAGGAGTTGGTATAGGAGGGAGCGCATAAGATTTTTGGATCATTGGGCCCTCTTCCAGAGAAAGTAGTATCTGTACAGAGGGGATGGTTTGCATCTGAAATGGAAGGGAACTAATATCCTAGTGGAAGGTTTGTTAATGCTTCATGGTGGGATTTAATCAAGAGTTGCAGGGGGATGGGAATCAGAGTGCCAGAACAGTTACTGGAGAGGTTGTGGAGGCAAATGTTGGTAAGACCTCAGACAAAGTTAGGAATCAAACTGTTGAGCATGGTGCGACTAGTTTTCTGAGCTGCGTATGTTTCAATGCAAGAAGTATCGTAGGAAAGGCGGATAATAGTGCTGAATATGAGGTAGCTGGCTTACAAACAGAGGTAATGTGTAATGAGGAGAGGCTGTGGATAGGGAAAAATTGCAGTCAGCAAGATGAATTGCAACGTAAAAACGTGGACAAAGTCTAAAAAGGTGAATACAGGACTGAAGATGTTATATTTGAATGCATGTAGAATCTGAAATAAGGTAAATGAACTTGCAGTACAGTTGCAGATTGGCAGGTATGATGTTCTAGTTATCACTGAATGATGGCTGAAAGATTATAGTTGGGGGCTTAATGTCCAAGGATACACATTGTATCAAAGGATAGGCAGGAAGGCAGAGTCGTGGCATTGTTCTGTTGGTAAAAATTTACATCAAATCATTAGAGAACAGTGACAAAGAAGGTGTTGAATCATTGTGCATTGAGCTGAAGAACTGCAAGGATAAAAAGACCCCGAGTGGTATACAGACCTCCCAAAACAGTAGTACAAATTACAATGGGAGATAGAAAATGAATGTCGAAAGGGCAATGTTACAACAGTCATGGGGGACTTCAATATGCAGGTAGATTGGGAAAATCAAGTTGGTGCTGGATTACAGGTTGGGGAATTTCTAGAGTGCCAGTGAGATGGCTTTTTAGAGCAACTCATGGTTGAACCCACGAGAGGATCACCTTTCCTGGATTGGGTGTTGTACAATGAACCAGAATCGATTAGAGAGCTTATGGTCAAAGTACACTGAGGGATAATATGATCAAATTCATCTTGAAATTTGAGAAGGAGAAGCTAAAGTCAGATGTACCAGGATTACATGAAGTAAAGGGAGCCATTAGAGTTGGCCAGAATTGATTGGAAAAGAACACTGGCAGGGATGACGGCAGAGCAACGATGGCAGGAATTTCTGGAAGCAATTCCGAAGGCACAGGATATACAATATGAATCCCAAAGAGGAAGAAGTATTCTAAATGAAAGATAACACACCGTGGCTAATAAGAGAAGTCAAAGCCAAAATAAAAGGTATAAATACCAATAGAAGGCAACTTAAAAAGTCATGAAGATACAAAGATGGAAACTGAAAGCAAGCAAGCTAATAACACTGAAGAGGATACCAAAAGGGTCTTCAGATACATAAACTGTAAAAGAGAGGCAAGAGGGGATATAGGATTGCTGGAAAAAGATGCTGGAGAGTTAGTAATGGGGGACAAGGAAATGGTGAATGAACTATCTAAGTATTTTGCATCAGTCTCCACTGTGTAAGACATTAGCAGTAAGGTGGAAGTTCTAGGTGTCAGTGGACATGAAATATAGAAACACAGAAAACCTACAGCACAATACAGGCCCTTCAACTCACAATGCTGTGCCAAACATGTACTTACTTCAGAAATTACCTCGGGTTACCCATAGCCCTCTATTTTTCTAAGCTCCATGTACCTATCCAGGAGTCTCTTAAAAGACCATATAGTACTAGCCTCCATCACTGTCACCGGCAGCCCATTCGACGCACTCACCACTCTCTGCATAAAAAAACCTACAATCTCCTCTGTATCTACTTTCAAGCACCTTAAAACTATGCACTCTCATGCTAGCTATTTCAGCCCTGGGAAAAAGCCTCTGACTATCCACATGATCAATGCTTCTAATCATCTGGTACACCTCTATCAGGTCACCTCTAATCCTCCGTCGCTCCAAGGAGAAAAGGCCGAGTTCACTCAACCTATTCTCATAAGGCATGCTCCCCAATCCAGGCAACATCCTTGTAAATTTCTTCTTCACCCTTTCTATGGTTTCCATACCCTTCCGGTAATGAGGTAACCAGAATTGAGCACAGTACTCCAAGAGGGGTCTGACCAGGGTCCTATATAGCTGCAACATTACCTCTTGGCTCTTAAACTCAATCCCACGACTGATGAAGGCCAATACACCATATGCCTTCTTAACCACAGAGTCAACCTGTACAGCAGCTTTGAGTGTCCTATGGACTTGGACCCCAAGATCCCTCTGATCCTCCACACTGCCAAGTCTTACAATTAATGCTATATTCTGCCATCGTATTTGACCTGCCAAAATGAACTACCTCACACTTATCTGGGTTGAATTCCATCTGCCACGTCTCAACCCAGTTTTGCATTCTATCAATGTCCCGCTATAACCTCTGACAGCCCTCCAACACCGTCCACAACAACCCCAACCTTTTGTCATCAGCAAATTTACGAACCCATCACTCCACTTCCTCATCCAGGTCATTTACAAAAATCACGAAGAGTAGGCATCCCAGTACAGATCCCTAAGGCACACCACTGGTCACCGACCTCCATACAGAATATGACCCGTCTACAACCAACTTGATGTTTTCCAAGACCTTCAGCACATCCTCTTTCTTGATGTCGCTATGCACAAGCCTTTCAGTCTGCTGTAAATTATCCCTACAATCGCCAAGGTTCTTTTCCGTAGTGAATACTCAGAATCAGTCAGGTTTATTATCACCAGCATGTGACATGAAATTTGTTAACTTAGCAGCAGCAATTCAATACATAATCTAGCAGAGAAAAAAAATAAA
This sequence comes from Hemitrygon akajei, assembly GCF_048418815.1. Lineage (NCBI taxonomy): Eukaryota > Metazoa > Chordata > Chondrichthyes > Myliobatiformes > Dasyatidae > Hemitrygon > Hemitrygon akajei. The sequence continues at coordinate 1,651,518 of NC_133126.1, read as the reverse complement.
AAATTAAATTAAATTAAATTAATAATAATCAAGTAAATCAATTACAGTATACATATATTGAATAGATTTTTTTAAATGTGCAAAAACAAAAATACTGTATATTCAAAAAAAAAGCGAGGTAGTATCCAAAGGTTCAATGTTTATTTAGGAATCAGACGGCAGAGAGGAAGCAGCTGTTCCTGAATCGCTGAGTGTGTTCCTTCAGGCTCCTGTACCTCCTGCCTGATGGTAACAGTGAGAAAAGAGCATCCACTGGGTGCTGAAGGGCCTTAATAATGGACGCTGCCTTTCTGAGACACTGCTCCCTGAAGATGTCCTGGGTACTTTGTAGGCTAGTACCCAAGATGGAGCTGACTAGATTGACAACCTTCTGCAGCTTCTTTTGGTCCTGTGCAGTAGACCCTCTATACCAGACAGTGATGCAGCCTGTCAGAATGCTCTCCATGGTACAACTACAGAAGTTTTTGAGTGTATTTGTTGACATGCCAAATCTCTTCAAACTCCTATTAAAGTCTAGCCACTTATCTTGCCTTCTTTATAACTACATCAAGATGTTGGGACCAGGTTAGATCCTCAGAGATCTTGACATTTAGGAATTTGAAACTGCTCACTCTCTCCACTTCTGATCCCTCTATGAGGATTGGTATGTGTTCCTTCATCTTACCCTTCCTGAAGTCCACAATCAGCTCTTTCATCTGACTGACATTGAGTGCCAGGTTGTTGCTGCAGCACCATTCCACTAGTTGGCATATCTCACTCCTGTACACCTTCTTGTCACCACCTGAGATTCTGCCAACAATGGTTGTATCATCAGCAAATTTATAGATGGTATTTGAGCTATGCCTAGCCACACAGTCACGTGTACATAGAGAGTAGAGCAGTGGGCTAAGCACACACCCCTGAGGTGCGCCAGTGTTAAAAACAGAAACATAGAAAACCCACAGCACGATACAGGCCCTTTGGCCCACAACGTTGTGCCGAACATGTCCCTCCCTCAGAAATTACTAGGCTTACCTATAGCCCTCTATTTTACTAAGCTCCATGTACCTATCTAAAAGTCTCTTAAAAGACCATATCGTATCTGCCTCCACCACCGTTGCAGGCAGCCCATTCCACGCACTCACCACTCTTTGAGTGAAAAACTTACCCCTGACATCTCCTCTGTACCTAATCCCAGCACTTTAAACTTGTGTCCTCTTGTGGCCCTGGGAAAAAGCCTCTGGTTATCTACACGATCAATGCCTCTCATCATCTTATACACATCTATCAGGTCACCTCTCATCCTCCTTTGCTCCAGGGAGAAAAGGCCGAGTTCACTCAACCTATTCTCATAAGGCATGCTCCCCAATCCAGGTAAAATCCTTGTAAATCTTCTCTGTACCCTTTCTATGGCTTCCACATCCTTTCTGTAGTGAAGCGACCGGAACTGAGCACAGTACTCCAAGAGGGGTCTGACCAGGGTCCTATATAGCTGCAACATTACCTGAAAGCCAATACACCATACGCCTTCTTAACCACAGAGTCAACCTGCGCAGCTGCTTTGAGCATCCTATAGAATCGGACCCCAAGATCCTCCACACTGCCAAGAGTCTCACAATTAATACTATATTCTGCCATCATATTTGACCTACCAAAATGAACAACCTCACACTTATCTGGGTTGAAATCCATCTGCCACTTCTCAGCCCAGTTCCGCATCTTATCAATGTCCCGCTGTGACCTCTTGACAGTCCTCCATACCATCCACAACACCTCCAACCTTTGTGTCATCAGCAAACTTACTAACCCATCCCTCCACTTCCTCATCCAGGTCATTTATAAAATCACGAAGAGTAAGGGTCCCAGAACAGATCCCTGAGGCACTCCACTGGCTACCAACCTCCATGCAGAATATAACCCATCTACAACCACTCTTTGCCTTCTATGGGCAAGCTAGTTCTGCATTCACAAAGCAATGTCCCCTTGGATCCCATGCCTCCTTACTTTCTCAATAAGCCTTGCATGGGATACCTTATCAAATGCCTTGCTGAAATCCATATACACTACATCTACTCTTCTTCCTTCATTACTGTGTTTAGTCACATCCTCAAAAAATTCAATCAGACTTGTAAGGCATGACCTGCCCTTGACAAAGCCATGCTGACTACTCCTAATCATATTATACGCTGATGTTGATCGTCAGCAAGGAGGATATGTTATCACCAATCTGCACAGAAAAGATCCTAGCATGGATAAAGCAATGGCTGACTGGCAGGAGGCAAAGAGTGGGAATAAAGGGAGCCTTTTCTGGTTGGCTGCCAGTGACTGGTGGGGCCGATTCTTTTTACATTATATGTCAATGATTTGGATGATGGAATTAATGGGTTTTTTTGCAAAGCTTGCAGGCGACATGAAGGTGTTGAAACTGCTAGTTTTGAGGAAGAAGAAAGGTTACAGAAGGACTTAGACATATTAGGAGAATGGGCAAAGAAATGGTAGATGGAATACAATGTTTGGAAGTGTATGGTCATGTGCTTTGATAGAAGAAATGAAAGAGTTGACTATATTCTAAATGGAGAGAAAATACAAAAATCTGAGGTGCAAAGAGACTTGGGAGTCCTTGTGTAGGATTCCCTGAAGGTTAATTTGTAGGTTGAGTCTGTGGTGAGGAAGGCAAATACAATGTTAGCATTCATTTCAAGAGGACTAGAATATAAAAGGAAGGAGATAATACTGAGCCTTTATAAGACACTAATCAGGCTGCACTTGGAGCATTGTAAACAGTTTTGGGTCCCATAGGATATGTTGTCATTGGAGAGAGTCCAGAGGAGGTCATGAAGATGATTCCTGGAATGAAGGGGTACACTGATGCACGCCTTGAACACTCCCACCACGTTTTAACATAGGAGGAGTGTTTGGCAGCTTTGGACCTTTACTCACCGCAATTTAGAAGAATACAGGGGGATCTCATTGAAACCTACTGAATATTGAAAGGACTAGATAAGGTGGATTTGGAGAGGATGCTTCCTCTGGTGGGGGTGTCCAGAACTAGAGGGCACAGCTTCAATATTGAGGGGTGACCCTTTAGAACAGAGGTAAGGAGGATTTTTTATTTTAGCCAGAGAGAAGTGAATCTGTGGAATGTTCTGCAGTGGAGGCCAATGTCACAGGTATACTTAAACCAAAAATTGATAGTTTCCTGATTGGTCAGGACATCAATGGTTAAGATGAGAAGGTAGGTGTATGGCATTCAGTGGGATCTAGGATCAGCCATGATAGAATGGTGGAGCAGACTCGATGGGCTGAATGGCCTAATTCTGCTCCTTTTCTTCTTAACCTGTTGACTGCTAACCTGCTTGGGTTTTGCCAGGATCAGCTGAGGAGACAGCAATTGCCTCTGACATCAAGGTAGCATTTGGGTGTGGCATCAAGTTGTCCAGGAAAACCACACATCAGAGACAAAACTCTGTGGTGGTTGGAATTATTCTCTAAACAAGGAGCAGGTTGTGAGACAACATCACTCCAGGAGCTTCTCACACCAAAGTCTTGGGCCCAATCATCTCATCTGCTTCATTTATGTTGTAAGGTCAAAAGTTGGGGAGTGTAACAGTAAGTGGGTTGACATAAGGCCACTGCCTCGCAGTGCTGGGTTCAGCAGCTGACCATGAGCAGTCTGCTCCAGACACCAGCATAGCCTCCAACTTAGTGGCTCAGAAAGTAAGTCTGCTCCCTGACAACAACTGTTGCTAGAGGGAGCAAGCTGTTACTGGGACTTGAGGACCTGAGTTGTAGACAAAGGTTGAATAGGTTAAGACTTTAATCCCTGAAATGTAGGAGAATGAGAGATTTGACAGAGGTATACAGAATTGGGTGGAGATACATTTCTACCAAAGGAGGCATAATGTGCTCCTTCCCTCCGCTAGCCTGCAGGTCACCCTTGGACAAGGTGTAGCACCTGCTTAGCCTCCCGATCAGGGTCATTGGAAGGCATGGGAGCAGGTGGTGGACAGTTGTACAAGCAGCTGGTGCAATTCACAAGTCCTGGTTATGTGACCACTGACACCATGGCAAACAATCTCTGAAGGGTATTGATAATAGTTGGGGTCACCTGTCTTGCAAAGACACTGTCCAGAAGAAGGCAATGGCAAACCATTTTTGTAGAAAAATTTGCCAAGAATAATCATGGTCATGAGACCATGATTGCCTACATCATACAATACAGTATATTACGATGATGATAATGATACAGAATTACGCAGGGTGTAGATGGGGTAAATACAAGCAGGCGTCTTCCTCAGGTTGGGTGAGAATAGAACAAGAAGTCATAGGCTAAGGGCAAAAAGTGAAATATTTAAGGGGAACCTGAGAGGGTTCTTCTTCACTCAGAGGGTAGTGAGAGTATGGAATGAGCTGCCAGTGCAAGTGGTGAATATGGGTTTGAATGCAACATTTAAGACAAGTTTGCATAAGTATATGGATTGCAGAGGTATGGAGGGCTTTGGTCAGACGGGTCTGGGCAGAATAACATTTTGGACTGGATGGGCCAAATTGCCTGTTTCTGTGCAATAGTATTCCATGACTTCCTAGGAATGTGTAAGGAAGAATGGAAGAAGAAAGGCAAAGATAGAGGGGTATGGGAGGGTAGAGTAGAAGGGAAAAGGTAGTGAGAGAAGGGGTACAGGTGATATAAGCAAGGCAAACGGGATAGAGGAAGGAAGGGAAGATCGAAGTAGAGAGAAGTAGTGGGATGGAGTGAGGGGAGAGTAAGGCTGAGAAGAGATAGACATGGGTGTAGGAGTGGTGCACTAGGGTTGGTGGTGATGAAGCAGTGAAGAAAGGGGGAGAGAAAGAAGTGTTGGAGTTGTGTGGAGGGTAAGGATGGAAGGAGTTCATATTGCAACAAAGAGGGTGTTGGAGTAGAAGAGGGGTTTGGTGGGTGTGTGAGTGTTGAGATTCGTGGAGTGGCTGGCTGGTTGTTGTGTCAGAGTGTCAAGGGTCAGTAGTATCGTGAAGGATCCCACCCACCCTGCTCATGGACTGTTTGACACTCTCTTATCAGGAAGGAGGATAAATAGCATCAAACTCAGGACAACCAGACTCAAAAATATTTACTTTCCCCACTGACTATATTATTTCTCATCAGTCACCTTTTAGGAAAATAAGATGTAGAAGCAGAAATAAGCTATTTGGCCCATTGAGTCTGCTCCAACATTTCATCGTGGCTGATCCAATTTTCCTTTCAGCCGCAATCTCCTACATTCTCTTCGTATCCCTTCATGTCTCGACCAATCAAGAATCTATCAACCTCTGCCTTAAATGTACATAAACATTTGACATCCACAGCTGCCTGTGGCAAAGAATTCTACAGATTCACCACTCTATGGCTAAAGAAATTCCTCATCTCCATTCTAAAAGGATGCCTCTCTATTCTGAGACTGTGTCCTCTAGCCTTAGACTCTCCCACATAGGAAACATCCTCTCCCCATCCACTGTCCACTCTATCAAGGCCTTTCACCATTCAATAGGTTTCAATGAGGTTCACCCACATTCTTCTGAATTTTAGTGAATAGAGGCCCAGAGCCATCAAACACTCTTCATATGACAAGCCATTCAATCCTGGAATCATTTTCACGAACCTCCTTTGAACCCTCTCCAGTTTCAGCACATCCTTTCTTTTATATTCTAGTCCTCATGAAATGAATGCTAACATTGCATTTGCCTTCCTCATCACAGACTCAACCTGCAAATTAACCTTTAGAGAATCCTGTACAAGGACTCCCAAGTCCCTTTATGTCCTAGTTTTTTGTATTTTTTCTCCATTTAGAAAATAGTCAACCTTTTCATTTCTACCAAAGTGCATGGCTATATACTTCCCGAAACTGTATTCCATCTGCCATTTTTTTGCCCATTCTCCTAATCTAAGTCCTTCTGTAGCCTCCCTTCTTCCTCAAAATTACCCGCCCCTCCACCTATCTGAAAACTTTTCAACAATGCCATCAATTCCATCTTCCAACTCATTGACATATAACATAAAAAGAACTGGTCCCTACACTAACCCATGTGGAACATCACTAGTCACTGGCAACACACATAAAATGTTGGAGGAATGCAACAGGCCAGATAGCATCTATGGAAAAAAGTAGTCAATATTTTGGGCTGAGACACTTCAACTGATGAACCACAGCCTATTTTATCATGTGTCTCCTAGAACCCTGAAATCTCATCCTTAATAATTGACTCCAACATCTTCCCAACCACTGAGGCCACATTAACAGGCCTATGGTTTCCTTTGTTCTGCTTCTCTCCCTTCTTGAAGAGTGGAGTCTCTCCCTTCTTGAAGAGTGGAGAGACATTTGCAATTTTTCAAGGCTTCTGGAACCATTCCAGAGTCTAATGGTTACTAATGCCTCCACAACCTCTTCAGCCATATCTTTCAGAACTCAGGGGTGTACAGCATCTGGTCGAGATGAGTTAGCTACCTTCAGACCTTCCAGTTTCCCAAGAACCTTCTTTCTAGTTATGGTAGCTTCATACACTTAATGCCCCCCACCCCCACGTGAAACTTCCATTATACTGGTTGTGTCTTCCACGGTGAAGACTGATGCAAAATATTTATTCATCTCATCTGCTATCCCATTGACCTCCATTACTACCACTCCAGCATCATTTTCCAGCAGTGCAATATCCACTCTTGCCTCTCTTTTACACTTTATGCATCTGAAGAAACTTTTGGTATCCTCTTTAATATTATTGATGAGCTTACTTTCATACTCATCATAATGACTTATGTACTTTTTGAACATATAATCAACCCATGTACATAGATATCTTATGCATTTATATTTATTGTGCGTTTATTATTATTATTGCATTATTTATCTTCTGTGTTTTCTGTGCTGCATTGGATCTGGAGTAACAATTATTCTGTTCTCTTTACAGTTGTGTACTGGAATTGACATTAAGCAATCTTGAAGGTAAGATGGGGGAAGAGTTTAATGGAGGTGGGTCGATAGAAAGTGTGGTATGGGGCAGGGGAGGTAGAACGTGATGGGACGAATGGGTAAGTAGAAGCAATTGGAGATGAGGATGGCAAAAACATGAAGGCATTTTGGAATGGGAGAGAATTGGAGTGTAGCGAAGTGGCTGGGGTGGGAAAGGGGAGAATACAGGGAGGAATTATTTTGAAACGGGTCGTTGAAGGGGAGGGTTTGTGGAGGAAAGGAATGGTGAAATGTTGGGGAGGGGTCGATGGAGAGAGAAGATTTCGGAGTGGAGGCAGGGTGTGTTGATGGATAGTTTCGTGGGGAGGATGTTGTGGTTTCTGACCTGACGAGAGCGGCACTGCAGCGGAAAGCTTCCAAATACCGAGGAATCGTTGCCAGACCTGCTAACCCCAACATTGGGTGACACTCCGGCACGGACCCCCTCAACATGGCGCACACGCGGGACGCGCCTGACACTCAACGTGCAGGCGGAGACAAGCGTGGGCGGGGCGGGAGGCGGTTATAACCGCGTGTGGGCGGTCGACCGCGAAGATCGGTGGTAGAGCGGCTCGAGCTACGAGTCTCGAGGCGGCGATCCGATCCGATCCGATCCGAGAGGAGACGAGACGAGACGAGGCGAGGCGAGGCGAGACTCCAGTTAGGTCCGAGCTTCGGGGGCAGCGGTTCAGTTAGGGCCGGGGTCCAGTCGTGTCCGATCGTCAGGAGAGGGAGAGCGAGAGTCCGGGCCGGGGTCCAATACGGTCCGATCGTCAGGAGAGGGAGGGTGAGAGTCCGGGCCGGGGTCCAATACGGTCCGATCGTCAGGAGAGGGAGGGTGAGAGTCCGGGCCGGGGTCCAATACGGTCCGATCGTCAGGAGAGGGAGAGTGAGAGTCCGGGCCGGGGTCCGATCGTCAGGAGAGGGAGAGTGAGAGTCCGGGCCGGGGTCCGATCGTCAGGAGAGGGAGAGTGAGAGTCCGGGCCGGGGTCCGATCGTCAGGAGAGAGGGGAGGTGCGGGGTGAGTGTCCAGAGAGGGAGTGCCGCACCGGGTATTTGAGGGTCAGAGGGTCTCGTATCTGAGGTCCTGCCGCAGCTATGCTGGAGCCAAAGGCTGTGCGGTTGGACACCGAGGTACCGATCGGGCTGAAGCCGGGGCTGAACACGCGGCTGTACCGGCGGCGCTGGGTGATCGTCGGGCTTTTCAGCAGCTACTCGCTATGTAACGCCTTCCAATGGATCCAGTACGGCATCATCAACAACATCTTCATGAAATACTACAACGTCTCCTCCTTTACCATCGACTGGCTCGCCATGATCTATTTCGTGGCTTACATCCCCATCATCTTCCCCGTCACTTGGCTGCTCGACAAAAAAGGGCTGCGGGTGATCGCGCTGTGCGGCTGCGGCCTCAACTGCTGCGGCGCCTGGATCAAGATCGCCAGCGTGCGGCCCGACCTCTTCGCCGTCACCTTCCTTGGTCAGGCCGTCTGCGGTATCGCGCAGGTCTTCATCCTCGGCATGCCGTCCCGGATCGCCTCCGTTTGGTTCGGTTCGCACGAAGTCTCCACCGCCTGCTCCATCGCCGTCTTCGGCAACCAGGTGAGGGGTTGTACAGGTGTGAAGGGTGGGTAGAGATGTACAGGTGTGCCTCTGGGAGGGGCGGTGTACAAGTGTGCAGGGATGGTTGGTGGTGTACAGGTGTGTGGGAGGCTGAACAAGCGTGTGGCTGAGCGGAGATGGGTGGTGGTGATATACAGGTGTGTGGGGGTTATTCAAATGTACAGGAATGCAGGGACGGAGACAGTGGTGAGGTGTATAGTGTAGAGGTGGTAGTGTACAATTGTGTGGGGGTGTACAGATCTGGTCTTGGTGTACAGTTTGTATGTGGGGATGGAGGTGGTGCGTGTTGTACAGGAGGTGTACTATTGTGTTTGGGAGGAGTTGTGGAACTATGTGGTGGGGTGGACCTACTGGTATGGGTGTGGGGAGTGTACAGATGCACGTGTGTGTGGGGGGGGAGGACATGTGCAGGAGATTCTATGGGTGTGCAGGGTTGTGCAAGCAGGTTGCATGTACATGTGTTCAGAGGTAATACATGGTAATCAGCACGCACGTTGCAGGGGCTGGGTGTGTACACGTATCCTGAGATGTGTATTGGCTGCCTAATTGTGGGTGCTTGGAAATAATGTTCTAAGGTTCACTGTACACATAACTTGTGATGTGCCTTGTGGTTGGTACTGGACCCATTGTTACTAGTGGCAATTTTGCAAATGACACTATAATAGGTGGTATAGTGGATAATGAAAGTTATCAAAAATTACAGTGGTGATCTTTATCAGCTGAGTAAGTATGCCAAGAAAGGAGAAATGGAGTTGAATTCAGATAAGTGTGAGATGTTGCATTTTAGAAACTCAAATCTAGGTAGGACTTTCACAGTAAATGATAGGATCCTGCAGGTTGTTGCAGAACACACACCTAGCAGTAGAAGTACATGGAGCCTGAAAGTGGAGTCACAGGTAAGCAAGGTGGTGAAGAAAGCTTTTTGCACAAGTCAGGTCATTTGAGTATAAAGGCTGGGAGGTTGTGGTGCAGTTTACAAGATGGCGATGAGGCTGCACTGAGAGTGTTTTGTTCGGTTTTAGTCACCCTGCTACAGGAAACATTGTTATTAAGTTGGAAAGGGCACAAAGAAGGTTCAAAGTACATTTGTTATCGAAGTATGTATACAGAATACAACCCTGAGATTCGTAAGGAGATTTATAAGGATATTGCCAGGATTTGAGATTAGTTATAGGAAAGGTTAGACAGGCTGAGACTTAATTCTTTAAACCATAGGAGACCAAGAGGTGATTGAATGGAAAGTTTTATAAAATTATGAGGGGCATGGGTAGGGAGGAATACACTCAGTTGATTTCCCAGCATCAAGATTTAAGCAAAGGGGGAAAAAATTTAAAAAGAAACTGAGAGACAACTTTTTTTTACTTGAAGGGTGGTAACTATGTTGAATCAGCTGCTAGAGGAAGTATTCAGGTAAAATAACAACTTATAAAAGGAAGTTGAACAGGTACATGGATCATAAGACATAGGAACAGAATTAGGCCCGTTGAGTGTTCTCTGGCATTCCATCATGGCTGATTTATTATCCATCTTAAGCCCACTGGAAAAAATATTAAGAATTTAATGGGCCAAATACTGGCAAATGTAGGATACAGTGAACAAGGCTATCATGGCTTGCAGCTTGATCAGGACCATCTGAAATAGTGGGCTGAAAAATGGCAGATGGAATTTAATGCAGGCAAGTGTGATGTGTTGCACTTTGGTAGACCAAACCAGTGTAGGTCTTACATAGTGTATGCAAAGGCACTAAGGAGTGTGGTAGAACAAATGAATCTGGGAATACAGGTGGCCTCACTTTTCGAACATTCGCTTTACGACAACTCGCTGTTACGAAAGACTTACATTAGCACCTGTTTTCGCTAACCAAAGGGGATTTTCACTTTTACAATAAAAAGACGCCCGCTTTATACTTTTGTTTACCCTGAGAAAGACTACAATGACCGTGAAACTTGCAAGGGCAGTTGTTTGCACATGCGTGTACGTGCCAATTTTTTTAAATCCCCAAATTGATTTTGGTTCACTGCCTTCCCAAGTTTGATAAGTGAAACTATACCATACCTACAATATTTCTACTTTATATAGGGTGCAAATTTATCATATCTTTCCTGCTTTTACTATATGTTTGTGTTACTTTAGGTTTTGTGTGTTATTTGCTTTGATTTGGTAGGTTATTTTTTTGGGTCTGGGAATGCTCAAAAATTTTTCCCATATAAATTAATGGTAATTGCTTCTTCACTTTACAACATTTCGGCTTACAAACGGTTTCATAGGAACGCTCTACCTTCAGATTGCAGGGGAAACCTGTACACGCCCATATTTCATAGGCAGGTAGGGAACTTTGCCACAAAGCCATTAATTCCATTATCTAAATCATTGACAGGCAACCAGAAAAAGCCCCCTTTATTTCCACTCATTGCCTCCTGCCTGTCAGCCATTCATCTATCCATGCCAGCATCTTTACTGTAATGCTGTAGGATTTTATTTTATTAAGCAGCCTCATATGTGGCACCTTATCAAACTCATTCTGAAAATCCAAGTAAATGACATCCACTGCCTCTCCTTCGACCACCATGCTGTTACTTCCTCGAAGAACTCTCAACAGATTTTCAGGCAAGATTTCCCTTTACAGAAACCATGCTGACTTATTTTATCAAAGCAATACACGAAATCCTGGAGGAACTCAGCAGATGAGGCAGCATGTATAGAAACAAGTACAGTTGAAGTTTTGGGTGAAAACCCTTCAGCAGGACAGAAAGGAAAATTTAAACTTCTTCAGGGTAGGCATCCCTGGAAGAGACTTCGCAGTTTAGTAATCCAATCACAAACAAGAGAAAATCTGCAGATGCTGTAAATCCAAACAACATAAACAAAATGCTGGAGGAACTTAGCAGGCCAGGAGCATCTATAGAAAAAAAAAGTACGGTTGATGTTTTGGGCTAAGACCCTTTGGTAGGACTTTACAGTCGATGTTTCCAGCATTTTGTGTGTGTTGCTTGGATTTCCAGCATCTGCAGATTTTTCTCTTGTTTCTGAATTTATTTTATCATTGGTCTCCAATGACCTAAAACTTCATCCTTAATAATGGATTCCAACACTTACCCAACCACTGAGGTTAGGCTCACTGGCTTATAATTTCCTTTCTTTTGCCTTCTTCACTTCTTAAAAAGTGGAGTGACATTTGCAATTTTCCTGTCCTCCAGAACCATGCCAGAATCAAGTAATTCTTAAAAGATCATAACCAATGCATCTGCTATCTCTTCAGCAACCTCTTTCAGACTCTGGGATGTAGTCCATCTGGTCCAGGTGACTTATCCACCTTAAGACCTTGGAGTTTGCCTAGTACTTTTCCCTTTGTAATAGCAATGGCATTCACTCCTGCTTCCTGAAACTCACAGACCTCTGGCATACTGCTAGTATCTTCCACAGTGAAGACTGATGCAACCTGCCACTTCTCTGTCCCTCATTACTACATCACCAGGATCATTTTCCAGTAGTCCAATATCTACTCTCACCTCCCTTTACTCTTTATATAACTGAGAAAACTTAATATGTTGCTTTATATTGTTGGCTAGTTTGCCCTCATATTTCATCTTTTCCCATTTTAGCTTTTTAGTTGAATTTTGTTGGAAAACTTCCCAATTATTCAACTTCTTACTCTCTTTTGCTACCTTGTGTGCCCTTTCCTTGGCACTTATGCAGTCCTTAACTTCCTTTGTCAACCACGGTTGCCTACCCATGCCATTTGAGAACTTATTCTATGGGACACGTCTATCCTGTGCCTTGTGAACTAGCCCCAGAAACTTTAGCCACCTGAAGTTGCCACCATCCCCACCAGTATCCCCCTCCAATCCACCTGGGCAAGTGTCTCTCTCATGCCTCTGTAATACATTTTATTCCATTGTGATACTGATACATCTGACTTAAGCTTCTCCTTCTTAAATTGCAGTAGGAATTCAATCATATTATGATCACTACTTCCTCAGGGTTCATTTACATTAAGTTCCCTACAAAGATCTGGATTATTACACCACACCCAATCTAAGATGGCCTTTCCCTGAGTAGGCTCAAGCACAAGCTGCTCTAAAAAGCCACCTCTTAGGCATTCAACAAATTCTCTCTTGAGATCCATCTCCAACCTGAGTTTCCGAATCCCCTTGCATATTGAAGTTCCCCTTTACAATTGTGTCCTTAGCCTTATTATATGACCTTTCCAGCTCCTTTTGCAACCTCAACCACATATCTTGGCTCCTATTTGGAGGCCTATATATGACTCCGGCTGATGGCATAATGGCATTAGCGCTGGACTTCGGGGCAAGAGGTCCCGAGTTTGAATCCAGCTGGCTCCCTTGAATGTTCTCCATCCGTACCTGGGTTGAGTGTTGAGCTAGCAACTCGACCTCATTAAAAAAAAGAAAACCTGGAGAGGGATGGACTCCGCCAGGTTTCAGATGTCCAAGACATGGTATACGATGAGCAATCATCAAAAAGATCGGTGCAAAAAGCTTGTCATGACAGCACCCCGACAACTCCACCAGGAGTTTAGGGTGCACACATGCACACACATACGACTCCCATAATGTTTTTAACCCTTGCAATTTCTTAACTCCACCCACAAAGTTTTGACATTCTCTGACCCTCTGTCACCTCTTTCTAAAGATATAATTCCCACCTCTTACCAACAGGGCCACATGGCCACCTATGCCTTTCTGCTTGTCCTTTCAATTAAAAATATATCCTTTGATATTAAGCTTCCAACTATTACCACCTTTCAGCCACAGCTCAGTGTCATACAAAAGACACAGACGAATGCTGGTGGGGGGAAATGCAGCAGACCAGGCAGCATCTATAGGAAGAAGCACTGTCAATGTTTCTGGCCAAGACCCGGCGTCAGGACTAACTGAAAGGAAAGATAGTAAGAGATTTGAAAGTAGGAGGGGGAGGGGGAAATGCGAAATGATAGGAGAAGACCGGAGGGGGTGGGGTGAAGCTGAGAGCTGGAAAGGTGATTGGCAAAAGTGATACAGAGCTGGAGAAGGGAAAGGATCATGGGACGGGAGGCCAAGGGAGAAAGAAAGGGGGAGGGGAGCACCAAAGGGAGATGGAGAACAGGCAGAGTGATGGGCAAAGAGAGAAAAAAAGGGGGGGGGAAACTAAATATATCAGGGATGGGGTAAGAAGGGGAGGAGGGGCATTAACGGAAGTTAGAGAAGTCAATATTCATGCAAAAGAGATGGGTTGGTACAATGTCATACCCACCAATCTAAATGCGCCATGAGTTAATCCACCTTATTCTGAATACTACATGCATTTAAATACAGCACCTTCAATCCTGCATTCTTTGCCCTTTTGAATTTTGGCTCTGTGGTACAATTTAACTCTTTGCTCTGTCTGCATTTGAACCCAACCATTGGCTTGTCCTTTCTTACATTGTTATTGCACCCATCAACTACTTGTAAACCTGCTCACTCATCCTCAGCTCTATCATACCTGTTCCCATCCCCCTGCCATATTAGTTTAAACCACTCCCAACAGCTCTAGCAAACCTGCTCGTGAGGATATTGGTCCCCCTCAGATTCAAGTGCAACCCATCTCCCTTGTACAGGTCACACCTACCCCAGAAGAGGTTCTGATGATCCAGAAATCTGATCCCTTCCCTCTGCTCCAATTCTTCTGCTATGCATTTATCTGCCACCTCATTCTATTTCTGTCCTCACTGCCATGTGGTAGAATCCGCAATCTCGAGATTACTACCCCTGAGATCTTACTACTTAACCACCTTCCTAATTCCGTGTATTCTGCTTTTAGACCTCCTCCATTTTTCTACCTATGTTGTTGGTATCAATGCCCAGGCAATTCTAGTTCTCATGTAGACCCCTCCACTGACTCTGCTTGCACCAGGCTCCAACAGTGTATCCCAGTTACTCGCCAATATCTGGTCAGGAAAACAAGGTCCCCCTTTAAATCTCTCATCTCTGTCTTAAGTGCTGTTTTTCCCCCCACTTCTGATAAAGTAGATTGCAGAAATTGTTACCCCTTTTCTGCACCGCTCATAATTTTATGCACCTTGCTAATGTTCCTCTTAACCTTCCCTGCTCTAGGGAATAAGAGGCTGAGCCTCACCAGTTTTTTTTCTATTATCTGAAATTTTCCAAACCAGGCAACACCATGGTGAACTCTATACCTGCTCTAGTGCTATCACGTCCTCCCAGGAGCTGACCAGAACTACCTGCAGCAGTCTAGCTGAGGTGTGACTAATGCTTCAGTGCTTTATGAAACAGAAAATTACAGCACAGAAACAGATCTTTGAACTATTTAGTTGATGCTGAATCATTAATCTGTTCTATTGACCTGCACCTGCAGGGCCCTCCATGCCCCTACTGTCCATGTACCTATCCAATGTTGAAATCGACCCCACATCCATCACTTGCACTGGCAGCTCATTCCACAGTCTTACCACCCTCTGACTGAAGAAATACCCCCTCATGTTTCCCTTAAACATTTTCACGTTTCACTCTTCAAAGCTTCATTTATTATCAAAGTATACAACTCTGAATTTCTTCTTTTCCAGGTAGCCATGAAACCAAGAAAGGCAGCACAATCTGATCAACCCCCAAATCCCTCCTCCCACAAAAAAACATACAAAACGGAGCAGACACATCAATCCCCAAATCCCTCCTCCTGCACAAAAAAACCCAAGAAAGATTGGGAGAAAAAAACAGAATATTAAAAAAAACAAGACTGGAAACAATTCTGTCGTCCAAGTCCATATCCAAAATGCTGAAAACTGGGTAACATTCTCTGGGTACAGTGGCAGTGGCAGGGTCTCCCCTCTCCGGTAGCTGAGCGATCAAAAGGCAGGCAGCTGACACTCACCTTCTGCATTTGCCTCTGATTGGTTTAATCGGTGAATAATGGAAGTTTTAATTGGCGAAATGGAGTCAAATATCTGCTCCCACTCTGTCCCGCAGCCTGCTTGCCATGTGATTTGTGAATGCTGCCTCTGCCTTCTGGAATCCCCTTTGAAACTGCAAAGTGCTGGAACATCCACACGATCTCCAAACAGCAAATCACAGGCACAGACAGTTCCAGAATCACATCAAAGATGAAAAACAAATGTAAAAGACATAAAAAATGTGAAACATATGGCTTCATAATCTATCCAGAAGATGTTGACTGAAGGAGCATTGTACCCAAGCACCATCTTGACCAGAAGTCTCAGCAGAAATAGCCTGCTTGCATTTACCCTTATACCCCTAATAATTTTGTATACCTCCATCATAACTCCCCTCAATCTTCTACATTCACAGGAATAAAGTCAAGCTTTCAACCTTTCACGATACACACATTCCTAAGTCTGGGCAACATACCTTGTCATTTTCTCTGTATACTTTTGGTCTTTTTTAAAAAACTTATTTCCTGTAGGTAGGTGATCAAATCTGCACACAGTACCCCAAAATATGCCTCACCTACATCTTGTACAATTTCAACACAACTTCCCAACTCCTGTACTCAATACTTTGATTTATGAAGGCCAGTGTGCTAAAAGCTTTCTTTGTGAACCTATCTATCTGTGATACTACCTTCATAGAATTGTGGATCTGTATTCCCAGTTGACTCTTCTACCACACTTCCCATCTCTTTTGGCTCCAGTGGACCAATTTTGTCTCTTGCTATCCTCTTACTCTTAACAAAATTTGTAGAAGCCCTTGGGATTCTCCTACATCTTGTCTGCTGGAGCAACCTTGTGTCTTCTTTTAGCCCTCCTGATTTCCTTCTCAAGTGTTCTCTTGCATTTCTTGTGAAACCCCACTGGTTTCCTTGGCTGCTTAAGTCTAGGGAATACATACTCCAGTCCCACCAAACACTTGAGATTGAGACAACTCTCCCACCCCAAACCCCAGTTTGTGTGGATGCTAGGTAATTTGCTACCCTGTTACAACTCAGTGCCAGGAAACAACAGACAGCACACTGCATATGATTAAAGGAATTATGTTTATGAATCTTAACTAACGGGTTCATAAAGAAAGGAAAAGAAAGGAAAACAAGAGGGCACATTATAATTAAGGAGTCAAATCTGCATGTTGGAGATCCTATGATCATTTCTCTCCAGCATCTTCCCTCTTCACCTCCCGCCAAACAAAGGACCCAGCTCACATTACAAACACCCGTTATCCCTAACCATAACCCAAACACTGCTTGTACAGAAAGACCATTACAGTAGCAGTGAAATCTTTCCCAGGGTGTTACACTCCATCAGAATTAGTCATGCCCTCATGACATTGAGATAATTTGTCACCCCTTCATACAAAGCACAAAGTCTAAACCAGGTGTAAATGGCAGTGAGATAGGGGATAGGTGCCACACTCTGTTCCCCGTGTGCGACATGAGCCAATCTGTCTGGGGGTCTCCTGACTTTTTGGTACCTCCTTACCCCATCACCTACTTCTTCAGCTCCAGACACTCCCTGGGCTCTTTGCTGTTTACCTGGGAAAGCCCCTCCCTGCTCATTACTTGTCCCTCCCGACAACTCAGGTTCCCTCGTTACTTGACTAAGCTCACTTGCATGCCCAGTTACCTCAGAGTTCAATTCCCCCCCCCCCCCCCCCACCAAGTCATTCTCTAACCACAAACCTGCCTGTTCCCCCCATTTAATCTGCCTCGGCATGAACAGGGTTGGGAATCTCTTCATCAATTATTGGGGAGTTTCTTGTCAATAGAAAAGACATCCTCCAGCTTCATCATCTCTATCAACCTCCTCTTCCAACCTCCAGGTACCCAGGGAGTCCCCAAAGTTGAATGACTCGGCAGTCAACTTTCCCTTTTTCAGAGAGTTTCTCCCTGGCTTGTCTCACAGGGACACTAGACAATACCATCACCAGAAAGAGGTGTGCCATTGGCATACCCCGCCTGAGGGTGACCTCCCTCTCTGAAGTGTTCCTAACAATTACTGTCATCCTGTTCACCCTTACAACCAAGGGCTTTTGTAGTTCAGGCCTCACCAGTACGTAAACCTGACTCCTCTTTGTCGTAACATACCAGTTTGGAATGGATGTACCACACAATTCCTCATAATGCTCATCATCCAGCCCAGTGCGGCCATGCACTTCCTCAAAAGCAGCTTGGAACACAGAGTGAATGAACAATGTTTCCCGAAAGATCTCTCCAATTTCCTGCTTGGAGGCTCCCACTAGCTTCCTCACAATAGGAGTATTTCTCACTACAAGAATTGAAACTGCTCTTTCCAACTGGGTCCAGACAAACCAACAATAATGTATCAAGCACCTCAGCTACTTCCACATCTGCCTCTGAAAACTCCAGCTTCAATGACAAGTAACTATCATACGGGTAGTCATCTGTACTAAGACCCCAGATTTCTAGTGCACTGAGTGGCATCAATGGTAAATGCCTCAAATACCAGTTGTAAAAGGAACAGGACAGCAGTGTAACCTGAGAGCCGGTGTCAAGTATGGCTCTAGCATAAATACCCTCCATCTGTAGCAATACACTGGAGCTTAGCCTACTAAGCCTTCAGGAATAGGATTTTTTGCTTTAGCGTGTTCCTTGATGTATTGCTAGGAGCATGTTCCTCCCCCCACCCTCCCGAGACACCAGGCTGTTCCCTCACTGGGTCTCTCCACTTGGGTACCTAGGGGCTCACTCTCCGAGAGCTTTCCCGTCCTTCGCACTCCCGTCTGAAGTGTCCCTCGTCACCATGGTTATAACAGATAATATCAGTCGCTCCTCTTCTCACGGGACCCCATTCACTAGTAGCCCACTGCTTAGTCTGTCTAATTAGGGGTCACACACCCTATTGGCTTTGGCATGTGGGGTGGTCATACCCGATGATAGCAACCAGGCCACCTCGGTTCTAAGCACATTCACAAGCTCCTTTACCACTCCCTGGGGTGAGCTATCAGTGGTCACTTCAGTCAAGAGGCCTACAACTGAGGGCTGTACCATGCTGACGGAGGCCTCCTGTGCCTCTGTTGCATTATCTTCCTCCTCTCTTATTTTTCTAGTCAGTTTGACAAACAAGGGAGGGAGACGCAGCTTACAAGACATTTGGAGACCCCAAGCAATCGTGAACTGTGACTGTGCACCTTT
This sequence comes from Hemitrygon akajei, assembly GCF_048418815.1. Taxonomy (NCBI): domain Eukaryota; kingdom Metazoa; phylum Chordata; class Chondrichthyes; order Myliobatiformes; family Dasyatidae; genus Hemitrygon; species Hemitrygon akajei. The sequence continues at coordinate 1,632,835 of NC_133126.1, read as the reverse complement.
CTCCACTTGGTCCATTTTTAACAGGTTCGCCTCAGTTGTTTGAATGGCCCCCTTACATCACAAGCAATTCAGCTGCCTCTATAGCCGAAAAAATGTAGGTGGAAAGTCCACTTCTCCTAAAACATACTCCAAAACCCTGTCATAAGCTGCATTGGGCTTCCCACTGCATCAGAAACATTTTCTAGTGCTTGCAGATAGCCCACAGAAGTAGCAAAGGGGTTCGTGTCTCGGGGGGGGGGGGGAGTGGGTGGGGATGGGTGTTATTCCTGAGAACATGCTGAGCCTATGATAACTAGGACACTCCACCTGTAGCCATTTATTTGCCAGGGAGGTAAGGGCCGATACTAATTCAAAATGCTCATCCCTTGCTGGAGGACTCGTCAGACCTTCCATTCCTTCCGCAGAAACAAGAGCAATTTGTCTTCAAGGTCTCAGCCCGCAGCTATGGGAAACTCTGCTTCCAAATCAGCATCCTGACATACACTTCACTGACGGACAGCCTACAGCACCCCCTCTCCCAGGGCCCCAATCATACTGAGCAGTTCCACTGCTGTGATGTCAGCGCCAGTTTGAACTGAAACAAATTCTTTGCCTGCCATTTTATCAAACCTTCATTCCATGATTATAACTTTTACTAATTCATTAACGGTACTTGAAGTCCAAATTATTAATTTGTTGAGGATACAAATATCTACCCTACTCAATACACATATTCATTACTGGTAACCCCATGGATTCACACCACCACTTAACCTCTGCAGCATCCATAACCACATATCTTAATCATTTTACTGGACAATAGATTAACACAGGCTTAAGCACACAACCCACTGGATCAATGCTCAGAGCAATCATACAGCATCCAAAAATATCGATGCAGGACGATACCCCCACAAATAAAACCCCGCTGGTTTCTTGGCTGCACAAGTCTAAGGAATACACACTCTGATCCTGCCAAACCCACAGGATTGAGACGGCTCTCCCACCCTGGTTTGTGTATGATTAAAGGAATTGTATTTATGAATCTTAACTAAAGGGTTAGTAAAGAAAAGAAAGAAAAAAAAACAAAAGGGCCCAATATAATTAAACAGTCAATGTGCACAAGTTGGAGCTCAACTCTTCCCAAAATTCATGTTCGCTGATCCTCAGTCAATCTTGGCACATGGCTCCATAGGATCACGGTCCTCCACCAGGTCGAATACTACGACTGGTGTTCCTTCTTCATCTCCCGCTGAACAAAGGACCCAGCTCACATCCCAAAGCACTCATTATCTCAAACCATAACCCAAACACCACTCCTGCAGAAAGACCTTTGCCAGTGTGTTATACAAATTCAAGTACATCATTTGTTCCTGCCTGCCTTTCCCTGCTATGCACCGTTATCTTAATGAGCCTCAGTATCTCTTGAAAACCAAGGTTCCCTTAACCTGCTGTTCTTGCCTTTTATTCTGACAGACACATACAAGCTTTATACTCTCAAAATTTCACCTTTGAAGGCCTCCCACTTACCAAGTACAGTACACCTTTGCCAGAAAACAGTCTGTCCCAATCCACTGCCAGATGCTTTCTGATGTGATCAAAATTGACATTTCTGCAATTTGGAATCTCAACCAGAGGACCAGACCTATCTTTTTCTATCATTACCTTGAAACTAAAGGCATCATGATGACTAGATGCAAAGTGATCTCCTACACAATCTTCTGTCATCTGCCCTGTCTCATTCTCTAATATGAGATGTAATATCACAGTCTCTCTGGTTGGGACTTTTATGTATTGATCAAGGAATCTTTCCTGAACAAATCTGACAAACTCTTTCCCATCCAATCCTTTTACAGTTTGGGAGTCCCAGTCAATATGTGCAGAGTTAAAATCACCCACTATCACAACCTTGTGTTTCTTGCAACAGTCTGTGATCTCTACAAATTTGCTCCTCAATCCTACGGACTGTTGGGTGGTGTATATTGTAATCCCATTAACGTGGTCATACTTTTCTTATTCCTCAGTTCTACTCATAAAGCCTCACTAGACTATGCCAACAGTTTTGGGCCCCATATCTCAGAAAGGATGTGTTGTCATTGGAGAGAGTCCAGAGGAGGAAGATGAGGATGATTCCAGGAAAGGAGGGGCTAACATATGAGGAGTGTTTGGCAGTTTTGGGCCCGTACTCACTGGAATTTAGAAGAATGGGGGAGGGTATCTCATTGAAACCTACCAAATATTGAAAGGACTAGATAAGGAGGATGTGGAGAGAATATTTCCTATGGTAGGGTGGCCAGAACTAGAGGGCACAGCCTCCAAATTGAGGGCCCACCTTTTAGAGCAGAGGTAAGGATGAATTTCTTTAGCCAGAGAGTATCCACAGACTGTGGTGGAGGCCAGGTCTGTGGGTATATTTAAGGTGGAAGTTGATCATTTCCTGGTTGGTCAGGGTATCAAAGGATATGGCGAGAATGCAGGTTATGGCATTGAGTGTGATCCAGGATCAGCCATGATGGAATGGCGGAGTAGACTCGATGTGTTGAGTGGCCTAAGTCTGTTCCTATGTCTAGTGGTATTATGATTTTATAGTCAAGCTGTCCAGTCTGTTCTGACTGAACACCATTGTGACAGTTTCCCTGACTCGTAAAATTACCCTCCCCCTTTTATCTCTCCCACTTTATCACGTCTAAAACAACAGAATCCCAGATCACTGAGCTGTCAGTCTTGCAATCAAGTCACTATTGGCCAGAATGTTATAATTTCTACATGCTGATCCATGCCCTAAGCTCAACCGCCTTTCCTACAATACTCCTTGCATTGTAATATATGCAGTAGAGAACATTTGTTGCACCCATGTTGCACCAACTTCATATGCAGGCTTAACGACCTTTTTCTCCACAATAACTCCATAATTTGTTCTGACGCTCTGGTTCCCATCCCTCTGTAACTCCAGTTTAAATTTCTCTGTGCATATTCTCTCTTTGTATTCAAAGCTTTGACGAATGATGGCCAATATCCCACGTTATCTACCTGTGCTGCCACCTTCAAGATCTTTGGACTTATACACCGAAGTCCCTCTTCACTACTAACACAGACCTTGTCATTCATAGAGTATATTCAAGCCTCATTAATGCCAATTGGATTGGATACCATCTGCCAATTTTCAGTCCACTTAAATGCTATTTTTGCTTTTCTCTGAGATTCTACCACCTCTCCTAACAGTGTGTTCATGCACCCACAACTCTTTGTACAAAAAGAAAACCTGCTAAAAATTCCTTTTAAAATCTTTCATTTTAAGCTTTTGCCCCAAGTATTTGATACTGGGGAAAAAGACTTGCCATCCACCTTTATCTCTGCCTCTATAATTTTAAACATTCCTATAAGGTAGTGGTCACCAACCTTTTTAAGCCCAAGATCCCCTACTTCGGCCTTAGTAAAAGGCAAGATCGACCCCCAGATCGATTAGTTACACGCATGCGTACCAGGGCAGAAAAGACCGGAAGTAAAACTCCGCAACTAGGAAGTAGAAATAATGGATAAACACCAGGGGTACCCACCCATTTTTTGTACCGCGGACCGGTTTAATATTGACAATATCCTTGCGGATCGGCCGATGGGGGGGAAGGGGGGTGTTAAACACGACGGGAATACACCGATACAGGTTCCTTATGTCCAGTCTATTCCGCAAATTAATTTTCGCGGCTCTTGGCACTTAACTTCTGTCCTGCACTGCTCACATTTTTTCCGCTGAAAAACTCAATGGGTTTGTCTTTAAGTGCAGGATGCTTGGACTTAGGGTACCGAAGCAGTTTTGAGTGTTTCATTGCCTCACTGGACAGCCTCCAGGCCCGAACTCCAGCTTCCCACCCGCCGCCAGATGCCTTAACCAGGTGCGGTTGGTCGTGGGTCGGGTGAGAGGACAAGGTAAGGGCTGGAGGTCCCCGTACTGGTGGGGGGGGGGGGTGGGTGGGCACAGTTATGACAGAGCGACTGACCGAGCGAGGAGTGCAACAGGGCACCCGCCTGCCCTCCCTTGTAGGATCTATTGGCCAACAAAAGTTTGTTTCAGTCAATCGCAGCAAGGTAGCTGCTCTGATACTTAGGAAACGCTGAGCCCGAATTAAGTCGTGTGCGAATATTTTAAGCACCGGATTCCCCACGAACATTCGGTGTGTTAAACAGGTTTAGAGGCAGTGCTCCAGGCTGGTAGCAACATCACTTCCCGCCGACCGCCGGAGGCCAACCGGTGATCCCTGGCGCGAGGGTGTCACTGCGTTTAGGCAACTGATGACCTCGCACGGGTTCAAGTTCAACAGTGAGTGTGACAGGGAATGAGGAAAGGTGCAGCTGACTCCTATCATTTTTTTGCGGCCCGGTGCTTGGGGACCACTGAATTACACTGTGTAGTGCGGGGGAGTTACACACATGTGCACTGGGCAGAAAGAACGGAACTAAAACCCCGCAACCCGGAAACAATCTCTCAACAGTATTTGTGTATTTTTCTCGGGATCTATTGGGAAAGTCTCAAAGATCGACTAGTCGATCACAATCGACGGGTTGGCGGCCACTACTATAAGGACATTCCTAATTCTCTTCTCTTCCAAGGAATAAAGACCCAACCTGGCCATCTGCTCCCTCTAACACAGGCATCTAGTCCTGATAACATCCCTGTTAATCTTTACTGCACTCTTTCTGGACATTTCCAGTAAAGGGAGCACATTTCATTTCCTAAAGGGCATTAGTGAACCAGATGGGGTTTTTCCTAATTCCAGAATCACTTAGTTACTTGCGCTTAACTGTCCTAGATACTATGATGGAATTCAAAACTTTGCTGAATCAATCATCCAGAGTCCCGGCTTCTTGTTCATAATTTAATTACTCTGCTATCACACCCTTACAATATATTATATCAGTCTGTGCTAAAGAACGCTGCCTTGATTGTTAAAAGCAACTATCCCATTAGACTCCGTGTCACTTATCTACTTGTCCTGTTACTTTCACTGATCTGTTTGAATGCTTGTGAAGGTTCTCCACACTTTCTCTGATAATTTACTATCTTGATAGTTTGCTTTAATTTGCGGTTAACCTTGCATTTGATCTCTAAACCCTTCTTTTAAAAAACAAGATTGTCTCACGTGGTGTGTGATTAAAAACTTGCATAATATTGTGAGACCTAAACAAGTTCCAGCACAAGGACAAAACTCTTTTTGATTTTGTCATAAGTACTGTATTAATATTCCTTTATCTGACCATCTCCTTTGTGATAAATGGCATAAAATATTATTCAAAGTTATCAGTCCAGAAACAATGAAGATTGCAAGGCAGTCAGATGAATTTGGCACAAGCTTCAATGGCTAAACCGTCTCAAACCCAATCTACGTGTTGTCTTTAAATACTGCTGTCCTTTCCTACTCTCCACCATAAAGTCTACAGTTAACTCTTCCTTCTTCTTTAGCATTTCTTCAAAATTGTAGATAACTCAGTTCCACTCTTAATATGTGGTTCTGATGTGGTTCTTTCACAGTTAGGCAGTTGGTGGTGGTGGTGCAGCTGAATTGGTAGTTTAAGATCACTTTTCTTTTGCTTTTTAGAAGGGGTTTCTGTGTACTCCTGACACTCAAAATTCTCGTTGCTACCCTTCCACTTCGGTCAGTAGTGAGATGTTCCCAGGAGTCAGTGGGAATGCTGCATTTCTTCAAGGAAGCTTTAATTCTATCTTTGAATATTTTGCTCTTGCCTGGTAATCTGTCCCTGTGACAGAACAATATCTGTTTCAGGACTGAAGCAGCATGGCCTGCTCAACATGGCCGAGAGAGTGCAAGATGGGCCTCAGTACTGACATTGACTCGGCAGAGGACATTGGTTCTATGTCCTATCACTACATTTGCTTCTCCTATCATTTATCCTATCCGGTCTTCTATCATTTTGCATTTCCACCTCCCCCTCCTTCTTTCAAATCTCTTACTATCTTTCCTTTCAGTTAGTCCTGACAAAGGGTCTCGGCCCGAAACGTCGACAGTGCTTCTCCTTATAGATGCTGCCTGGCCTGCTGTGTTCCACCGGCATTTTGTGTGTATTGCATTACATTTGCCTGTTTGAAATCAATTTGTAGCAGCATTTAACTTACCAACACACAAATGTTTGGTATGTGAGAGGAACCTTCATAGGTACAGTGATAACTTGTAACCATCACAGTCAACATCGGAGGACAGCACTGGACTAGGACTGTTAAGAGTGTGAGGCAGCTGCTCTGTCATTGGCACCGTTGTAGCTCAGGCTTTGTTTGATCTCCTTGCTGTCCAAAATGGTGAGAATCACAGTGGTTTCTGGTGACAATGGACATTGTCTTCTTTCTTTTTCGCAGGTTTAGTTGAGGAGGGGCAAGTGGGGCAACAGTTTTTTACATCACCATTACAGAGGAGGTTTGGCATAGCTGAGTTGGAATACTGTGATAAGGGTGTTTTTGAAACAATTGAAGCAACACCTTTTTGTAATTCGGAAGCTGGTTTGTAACGTCTCACCATCCATGTTAGAGCTGAATGACTCACCAATAACTTGATTTTTTAACCTTTAATCTGCTTTGTTACAACACTACCCTGTCAACTATTTCTGAATTGCTGAGTGGCTGACTTTTGAAACCTGCTAATTGCCATTTTCTGAATGCCGACGCCTCTTGTAAAATCACAAACTATTTAAAGGCTATTAGTTAAGAAGCAATGGAAATGGTTGCTGCAAGCCATGTTACAGTCATTGATGGTGAAAGGTAGGTTTCACATTGTAACATTACCACAAATGCTCGCGGTGAATGCTAGGCCACAGTATCCTCTGAAATTTAAGCTGTTTGTCAGCATTCTAGTTTGTAATGATAAAATCAGAATTGGGTTTATTATTGTTGGAAAATGAAACATCATATCTTTTTAATGTGGTCAAACTGGTATTACAGGAAAGAAACTAGCATGGACAAAATATTGCGTCCTGCCAGTCACCCAGAGAGGGAATAAAGGAGCCTTTTCTGATTGGCTGTTAGTGATTTAGAAACATAGAAAACCAACAGCACAATACAGGCCCTTCGCCTACATAGTTGTGCTGAACATGTCCCTACCTTAGAAATTACTAGGCTTACCTATAGCCCTCTGTTTTTCTAAGCTCCATGTACCTATCCAGAAGTCTCTTAAAAGACCCTATTGTATCCGCCTCCACCACCACTGCTGGCAGCCCATTCCACGCACTCACCACTCTGAGTAAAAAAACTTACCCCTGACATCTCTTCTGTACCTACTCCCTAGCACCTTAAACCTGTGTCCTGTTGTGGCAACCATTTCAGCCCTGGGAAAAAGCCTCTGACTATCCACATGATCAACGCCTCTCATCATCTTATACACCTCTATCAGGTCACCTCTGCTCCTCTGTCACTCCAAGGAGAAAAGGCCGAGTTCACTCAACCTATTCTCATAAGGCATGCTCCCCAATCCAGGCAACATCCTTGTAAATCTCCTTGCACCCTTTCTATGGCTTTCACATCCTTCCTGTAGTGAGGCGACCAGAACTGAGCACAGTAGTCCAAGTAGGGTCTGACCAGGGTCCTATATAGCTGCAACATTACCTCTCAGCTCCTAAATTCAACTACACGATTGATGAAGGCCAATATACCATATGCCTTCTTAACCACAGAGTCAACCTGCACAGCTGCTTTGAGCGTCCAATGGACTCGGACCCCAAGAACCCTCTGATCCTCCACTCTGCCAAGAGTCTTACCTTTAATACTATATTCTGGCATCATATTTGACCTACCAAAATGAACCATTTCACACTTACCTGGGTTGAACTCCATCTGCCACTTCTCAGCCCAGTTGTGCATCCTATCAGTATCCCACTGTAACCTCTGACAGCCCTCCACACCATCCACAACACCTCCAACCTTTGTGTCATCAGCAAACTTACTAACCCAACCCTCCACTTTCTCATCCAGATCATTTATAAAAATCACAAAGAGTAAGGGTCCCAGAACAGATCCCTGAGGCACTCCATTGGTGACCGACCTCCATGCAGAATATGACCCGTCTACAACCACTCTTTGCCTTCTGTGGGCACACCAGTTCTGGATCCACAAAGCAATGTCCCCTTGGATCCTATGCCTCCTTACGTTCTCAATAAGCCTTGCATGGGGTACCTTATCAAATGCCTTGCCGAAACCCATATACACTACATCTACTGCTCTTCCTTCATCAATGTGTTCAGTCACATCTTCAGCACTGTTAAAGGCCTGCAGGAATTTGTTGGGATGGTCAACTTTTACCACTGTTTCCTGCCCTCAGCGGCCCGGATCATGCGGCCCCTTTTCGGCTTGATGTCTAGCAAGGTCAAAGAGGTCACCTGGTCAGAGGAGGTGACGGCGGCTTTCGAACAAGCCAAGAACATACTAGCAAACGCCACGCTCCTGGCCAAGCCCCGGGTCGACGTCCCCACTGCCCTCACTGTGGATGCCTCCGACACAGCAGTTGGCGGCATGCTCGAGCAGCTCATCGAAGGCCACTCGCTTTTTTCAGCCGGCACCTACGACTCCCGGAACTTGCCATCCGGCACTTCAGGTATTTACTGGAAGGGAGGGAGTTCATGGTCTTCACAGACCACAAGCCCCTCACTCTTGTATTTGCCAAAGTGTCGGACCCGTGGTCGGGCTGCCAGCAACGCCACCTGTCGTACATCTCGGAATTTACCACCACGATCAAGCACATCTCTGTGAAGAACAATGTGGTACCTGACACGCTATCACACACCTCCGTCCAATCAGTGCACTCTGTCTCCGGGGGTGGATTATGCGGCGTTAGCTAAGGCGCATGACTGGACAGCGAGATGCCGGCGTACCGAACCGCAGTCTCAGGACTCCGCCTCAAAGATATACCCTTTGGGCCCAAAGGTAATGAGCTCCTTTGCGACGTGTCAACCGGGCAACCCCGGCCCATTGTCCTGACCGCTTGGACGCCTTTTCGACGCTTTAGCCCACCCTTCCATCCGGGTGACCATCCGGCTGATCGCAGACAGGTTTGTGTGGCACGGCCTATGCAAGCAGGTCGGGCACTGGGCCAGGACATGCACACACTCAAAGCTCCAAAATCCAGAGGCATGTGAGGCATTGCAACCCTTCCAGTGGACACATAGGAGGTTTGAACATGTCCACATGGACATTGTTGGCCCACTGCCGGTTTTGAGAGGAGCGAGATACCTGTTCACCATGGTGAACAGGTTCATGAGGTGGCCGGAAGCTATCCCACTTGCTGACACGGCCACGGAGACATGCGCCAGAGCCCTGATTACCATCTGGGTGGCACGGTTCGGACTCCCAAACCACGTCACTTCAGACAGGGGTGTGCAGTTCACATCGGCTTTGTGGTCTGCACTGGCACAACTCCTTGGAACCCAGCTCCACTGAGCTACTGCTTACCACCCACAGTGCAATAGCCTGGTGGAACGTTTCCACAGGCTCTTGAAGTCAGCCCTGATGGCACACCTCCGAGGGCCAGACTGGGTTGACGAACTCCTCTGGGTGCTACTTGGCTTCAGCATGGCACCCAAGGAGAACCTGGCCGTATCATCAGCCGAACTTGTTTTCAGTGCCCTGCTCACAGTTCCCGGTGAGTTTGTTTCAGCACCCCGTGGCCAGGAGGACACACCTACGGCAGTCCTAGTTAAACTCTGGGAGTGGCTTGGAACACTTGCCCCAGTCCCGACGTCTCATCACGGAACAACTCCCTCTTTCGTGCCCAAGGAGCTACAACAGAGCAACTAAGTGTTCGTTCGCCGAGGCGTGCACAGACCACCCCTGCAGCGACCATACGAAGGACCCTACAATGTGGAGCGCCATAATGGGACGACCTGTGTTCTCGACATCAGCAGTCGTGAAGAGACTTTTACTATTGACCGTCTCAAACCAGCGCATCTATAGACCTTGAATGCGGGGTTGCGATGCCACCCCCATGCGATGAGGCCAGCCACCTAAGAGAACTGACAGTGTGCAGGCTGTGGACTCTGTACCTCCTAGCACCAGTTCTGGCGGGGGGGGGGGGGGGGTTCATGTGGCGGCTCGCCCACGCAGCAAGCGAACCGGCTCCAGCAGTTGTGGGCGAGTCCGCAGCCAGCGGCAACCAAGAGGGCTCTGAGTGCGGGGCAGACCTCAGCCCGGAAGCCGACGTCACTTCCACCCTGCAAAGAGCGGGGGATGCTGGGAGCAGGCATTTAAGCACGTGCGGATTGAAACAATTGTTTCACTTGTTGCGTATCAGTGCGACGACAACCCCTTTGTATTAGCCATTTCCGTCATGGGAAAATGTCTAGCTGTCTATTTGATCAATGCCTCATCATCTTGTACACCTTTATCAAGTCATCTCTCATGCTCCTTTTCTCTAAAGAGAAGTCCCAGCTTGCTCAACCCATCCTCATAAGCCACAGTACATTCTAGTAAATCTCCTTTGCACTTTGTTTATAGCTTCCATCTCTTTCCTATAATGAGGTGACCAGAACCAAGCAAAATACTCTCAAGTATTGTGTTCAGATAAAATCTGAACAATAACACTCCTTTAGAAAGGAAGTTAGGTACACGAGATGTCAAATTAAGGATGAAGAGCGAGGGGTTCATTCTGTGTTCAACCTTTTCCTTGGCTGCTGACAGGCATTATCTTCAAATCTCCAAAATATAACTTTTGAACAGGCAACTCTGGTGCAAGTCCAACTCTGATTACTGATGCATGGTTTTATGTCTCTGGAGTGCTTTCCTAACTGAAAGTATTCTGTTCCAGTCCAGTGACAAGATGACCTCTATTAATGTTTACAGGTGATTTAAAAAATCATGACATCCTGACATTTACACCACAGTATATGTAAAGAGTAAAGTTATAACAATTAGAGCTGTAATTCCACATGTAGATATTGTTTTTCTCTTTTTTAATTCCCCCTGAATGTTTTGGTTTTATCCAGCAATCTGGCATGCAAGACAGCAGGGACTGGCAGCATTCCAGATTCATGTCTACGTGGCATCTTGTGTGAACTAAACTGGGGAGTGATGGCAGTACATTAGTTTGGGAGAAGATTAGAGCCAAATCTCCTTATTCTACACTTAAGAATAACGTGTTTTCCAGTGGTTGTTTTTGGAGGTAAAGACTATAAGTGGGGCCCAAGTCAGTTTAATTTTAGATAATGTAAGTGATTGAAGGAAAGGGGCTATGAAATGTGAACTTGGCAAACAGTTGGAATTTGGACTGTTGATAAATTGGTATATTATGGTCACGTACTGTGGTACAGTTTAAAAGTCATGCATACTGTTCATACAAAGCAATTTACTACAACTTTACACTGAGCTAGTACAAAGTAAAACAATAGTGCAGAATAAAGTGTTATGTGTATGGAGAAATGCAGTGCAGGCTGAGAATAGGGTGCACTCTGATTGAGTCCTTCTATAAGGAAACTGCCCAATAGTTGTACAATGTGATAGCAGCTGTCCTTGAGCCTAGTAGTACATGCTTTCAGGCTCTTCTGTCTTAGAACATAAGACCACAGACATAGGAGCAGAGTTAGGCCATTCAGCCCATTGAGTTTGCTCTGCCACCCTGTCATGGCATACCTTGGATCCTACTCAACCCCATACACTTGGCTTCTCGCCATGTACTTTGATGACCTGACCAATCAAGAAATGATCAACTTCCACCTTAAATAATATGCACCACAGTCTATGGCAGAGCATTCCATAGATTTACTACTTTCTAGCTTAAAAAAATCCTCTTTACTCTTTCTAAAGGGTTGCCCCTCAATTTTGAGGCTGTACCCTCTAGTTCTGCATACCCCCACCACAGAAAACATCCTCACCACATTCACCCCATCTAGTCCTTGCAACATTCGCCAGGTTTCAATGGGAACCCCCCCCCCCCCCCAAACCACATTTTTCTAAATTCCAGTGAGTACAGGTCCAAAGCACTCAAATGCTCCTCATATGTTAATCCCCTTAATTCCCAGAATCTTCCTCGTGAACCTCTCCTGGACCCTCTTCAATAGCAATGCATCCTTTCTGAGATGTGGTGCCCAAAGCTTGACAATACTCCAAGTGTGGCCTGACTTGTGTCTAATAAATGCTGAGCATTATCTCCTTGCTTTTATATTCCATTCCCCTTGAAATAAATGCCTTCTTTATCACAGACTCAACCTGTAAATTAATCTTCTGGCAGTCTTGCCAAGGACTCCCAAGTCTCTTTGTATTTCTGATATTTGAACCGTCTCCCTATTTAGATAATCGTCCACACTATTGTTCCTTTTACCAAAATGCATTCATACATTCCCTACCACTGTATTTCATCCAATTTTAAGTCCTGCTGCAATCACATTGCTTCCTTAGCACCACCTACCCCTCCACCTATCTTCGTATCATCCACAGACTTTGCCCCAATGCCATCAATTCTATTATCCAAATCATTGACAAACAATATGAAAAGCAGTGGTCCCAATACCAACCTCTGAGGAACAGCATTATTCACTGGCAGCCAACCAAAGGCCCCTTTTATTTCCCCCTGGCTGCCTCCTGCTTGTCAGCCATTCCACTATCCATTTCAGTATCTTTCCTGTAACTCCGTAGGATTTTATGTTATTAAGCAGCCAAATGTGTGGTAGCTTATCAAATGCCTTCTGAAAATCCAAGTAAATGATATCCACTGCTTCTCTTGTTACCCTGCTTTTTACTTCCTGGAAGAACTCTAACAGATTTGTCAGGCAAGATGTCCCTTTACAGTAAATCATGCTATTGACTTAGACCATAAGACCGTAAGACAAAGGAACAGAAGTCAGCCATTTGGCCCATCGAGTCCTCACATACGTGAGGAGTAAAAATCTTTGTTAAGTCTCTGTCTAAATGTGCAATGTGCAATCATTGTAATTTATAATAACTAGAACAGACAATGTAACATAGAATGCACTCAAATCCCCGTGAGTTAATTAGTCTGATGGCCTGGTGGAAGAAGCTGTCCCGGAGCCTGCTGATCCTGGCTTTAATATTGCGGTACTGTTTCCCAGATGGTAGCAATTGGAATAGATTGTGGTTGAGGTGACTTGGATCCCCAAGGATCCTACAGACCTTTTTTTTTTATATATACACACCTGTCTTTGTAAATGTCCTGAATAATGGGACGTTCATAACTACAGATGCGCTAGGCTTTCCGCACCACTCTTCACAGAATCCTTCGATTAAGAGAGGTACAGTTCCCATACCAGACAGTGATGCAGCCAGCCAGGATGCTCTCAATTGTGCTCCTGTAGAAGGTTCTTAGGATTTGGGGGCCCATACCAAACTTCCTCAACCGCCTGAGGTGAAAGAGGCGCTGTTGTGCCTTTTTCACCACACAGCTGGTGTGTACAGACCACGTGAGGTCCTGTTGGATTTTTGAAGCTTCCCAATCATCCAACTTCCCACTCACTTTTGCTACCTTCCTTTGGCTTTTATGCAGTCCTTGACTAACTTTGTCAGCCATTTAAGAACTTCTTCCTCTGCGGGACATATCTATCCTGCGCCTTATGAACTATTCCCAGAAACTTCAGCCATCTCTGCTCTGCCATCATCCCTGCCAATATCCCCCTCCAATCCACCTGGACAAGCTCCTCTCTCATGCCTCTGTAATTCCATTGCGATACTGATGCATATGACTTCTCAAACCGCAGTATGAATTTAATCATATTATGATCACTGTCTGCTAAGGGTTCCTTACATTAAGCTCCCGAATAAGATCTGAGTTCTTGTACATCATCCAACCTAAGACAGCCTTTCCCCGAAATAGACTCAAGCCTAATCTGCTCTAAATAGCCATTTTGTAGGTATTCAACAAATTCCTTCTCTTGCTATCCAATACCAACCTGATTTTCACAATCCTCTTGCATATGTCTCCCATTACAGTTGTGTGATTACCCTTATTACATGCCTTTTCCAGCTCCCTTTGCAATCACAACCCCACATCTGCAATTTACCAAAATGCATATCATACATTCCCTACCACTGTATTTCATCTGCCACATTTAGGCCCATTCTTCCAATTTGTCTAAGTCTTGCTACAATTATTTGGAGGCCTATATGATTCCTATAATGGTGTTTTTGTCCTTGCCATTTCTTAACTCCACCCACAAAGATTCAATGTTCCCTGACCCAATGTTATCTTTCTAAAAATGTAATTCCATCCATTACCAACAGAGCCACAGCACTGCCTATGTCTTCCTACCTGTCCTTTTGATACAAAGTATATCCTTTGATGTTAAGCTCTCAACTGTGGCCTTCTGAAGCAGTGGAGGCTTCCTCAGTATATTAAGACAAGGTTGGATAGATTTTTGAATTGTAGGGGAATTAAGGGTTATGGGGAAAAGGCAGGTAGGTGGAGTCCATGACCAGATCAGCCTTGATCTTACTGAATGGCAGAACAGGCTCGATAGGCCAGATGGCCTACTACTCCTACTTATGTTCTTTCAGCACAGTGGGAGAAAGAGAGAAAATGTATGGGGTGTGTCATCCCTGGTCACCTTTTGAGGAGGTGGACTTCAGCCTCTTTTTACACCACTGCACACAAGTGCCGTTAGGGAAAGAATTGCCCAGGTTATCCCAGGATGTGCTGTAGGAGTAGACCTGGTGAAGTCATGTCCACATACTTGAAGGCAGTGGTCCTTGCCCTGATCTTTGAATTACTTCTCTCTCCCTGCCTCCAGCTGCAAGAAGGTGAAAATCAAAAACTGAAAATCTAAAATAAATGGAAAACACTGTAAATACTCACAGGTTGGTTACATCTATAGGAATAATTAATCAGAATCTAGTTATCAGTTATCTTATGTGGATATTTTGTGGTAGCTGCACAGTCCAAAGATTGTAAAATATTATAAATTACAAAATAGTACCAATAAAGATAGTGTTCATTGGGAAGAGACTGTTCCTGAATTGTTTAGTGTTCCCCTAAGGGCTCCTGTACCCCCTTTCTGACAGTAGTAATGAGAAGAGGGCATATCCCAGATGGTGAGAGTGGTCTTGGTGATAATATTGCCCTCTTGAGACATTGTCTCTTGAAGATGTCCTCTATGATGGGAAGGGTTGTGCTTTTGATGGAGCAGGCTAAACCTGCAAACCTCTGCATCCTCCTGTGATGCGGTGAATTGCAGGCTATGATACAACCGGTTAGAACGCTCTCCACTGTAAATTTTACAAGCATCTTTGACAAACAGCTTTGGAGCAGAGCCTCTGTTGTGCCTTCTCTTCGTGACTGTCTTGGATCCAGGACATATCCTCTTAATATTGAAACCAAGGAACATAAAGTCTCTCACCCCTCATTGAAGGGTGTTTGTGTTCACCTGACTTCCTATTCCTTCAGTTCACTATCACTTCCTCGTGCTTACTGACATTGAATGTAAGATTGTTGCAGCAACATTACTCAGGAGGAGGAGATGTTATTACCAATCTACACTGATTCTGGTCTCCCGATGAGGAAGTCAGCAATCCAGTTGTAGCGAGAGATAGTGGCCACATTTTAGAAGCTTGGTGATTAATACTAAAGGATGATGGTATTGAACACAGCTGTAATCAATAAACAGTCTGATGTACATTTTGCTTTTGTCTGGGTACGCCAAACCACAGTGCAGAGCCAGTGGACCTGTTGCTGTGGTAGGTAAATTGTAGCAATGGGAAACAGTTAACATTTCAGGTGGAATGTCCATTGTCATGGAATCTTCAGTTTGAATGAACTTCATTTCTCTTGCTACTTGCTGTGTATTTCCAGCTTTCAGCTTTTATGTTGGAGTTTGCTAATGTTTTCATCATGCTGCCTTTGAGCTGTTTATGCCATGGGCTTCTATTTCACTCAACAGCCTTATGATTTTTGTGATGGTACTTGAAAATCTGTTTAAAGAACATCTGCATTGCTCTACCTCTAGTTTTTCCATCGACTCCAAACCTTCCCTTACTAGCTCTTACTACACTGAATCCAAACTCTTTGAGCGATAAGGGCACAGATATTTCACAGGTAAGTCTGCAGATAATGAAGGCTTGATAGACTTGTGTGCCTGTACAGATCTTTACTCTAAAGCCCTTTTCTGTTACCAGTATAACAGTTGTACAGCAGGGAAAGAGGCCATTTGGCCCACACATCCATGTTGACTGGAGGGGATCACTAATCCCATTTTCTAGCACTTGGCTTGTAGCATTTGAGGCCTATGTGATTCAGATACTTGGCACTTAAATGCTCTGTGACCCACCTCCCACCATTTCCCTCAGGCACTGTTCCATGTACTTAATGCTACATGGAAAAGCTCCTGCTCAGGCTCCCTCTGAATCTCTTGTCCTTTACCATAAATTTATGATCTCTAGTTTATCTACCTTTTGATAGGGTACACGGCAGAAAAGATTTTCCCATATCTATTGCCCTCAATTCTATGTACCTCATTGTATCTATTCTGTTCCCAAGTAAACAGGCCCAGCAGCTCATAACTGAAACTCCATCCCAGGCAACATCCTGGCTATCTCCTCTGCATCTTCTCCAGAACTATTGCATCTTTCCATAATGACCAGAACTACACACAAAGCCCACTTGAGGTCCGGCCAATGTGTTACTAAGTTGGAATATAACCTTTCTGCTTTTGTATTCAATGCCCTGACTAATGAATTGCATATGACTAGCTGCCTCCTTAACTGTTACCTGCCTTCTTAAACATGTTATCTACCCAAGCTGCCACCTGCAAGGATCTTTGGACTTGTACACTAAGATTCCTCTGTTCAATAATACTCTCCAAGAAGCTACCGTTCATGGCCTATATATTAGCCATATTAGTGTTCTCAGAATAGCTCACCTTGTATTTATCAGGATTTACCTCCATATGCAATTTCTCAGACCGTTTTGCCAACACCTCAGTATCATAAGGTTAAGACTTCCATCCAAGCTGTCAGCTATTTCACCAATGTCTGTGCCATCTACAGACATGCTGATCATTCCACCTACAATCTCATCCAAACTATACAAGTATTCAATACCATACAGCCCTCATTGCTGGAGGAAAAGCTCTGATCAGTGCAGGTTAGCACTTCCATTGTATCCTGGATAATGTTCTAACTGACTGGCAGACCACATTGTGTGGCATCATAGCTGTGTCAGACATGGCTATAAGCAACACCAGGGTCCCACAGGGGACTGTCTTGACTCCCTTCCTGTTTGTCCTGTATAACTTGGACTTTAGATACAACACTGAGTCATGTTACCTGCAGAAATCATCTGATGACTCAACAATAGTTGGGTGTATAAAGGGAGAACAGGAGGATGAACACAGGACCCTGGTGGGGGACTTTGTCAAATTGTGCAAGCTGAATCATCTGCAGCTCAACATCAGTAAGACAAAGGAGATGGTGATGGATTTTAGGAAGACTATGCCTGCATTGCTCCGTTACTTGTGTTGGTGAAGACGTGGATGTGGTGAGGACCTACGAGTACCTGGGGATGCACCTGGATGACAGACTTGAGTGGAGCACCAACACAGAGGATGTGTACAAGGGCCAGAATCATCTCTACTTCCTGATGAGAGAGGTTCTTTGGAGTATGTAGGCCTCTCCTTCACATGTTCTAGCAATCTGTTGTTGTCAGTACAATCTTTGATGTGACAATGGTATTAATACAGGTTAGAAAGGCTAGCTCTGTTTTAGGAGTCAAACTGGACACTTTGAAGACTGTTGGAACAGAGGACCCTATGGAAAATCCTGGCAATTCTGGACAATGTTTCTCACCCTCTGCATCCACCTTGGCTGAATAGAGGAGCACTTTTAGTAATAGACTAAGACAACTGTGCTGCTCCAAAGAGCACAAAATGAGGTTATTCTTGCTCTCAGCCATTAGGTTCAATGATGACTCAACCTATAGCCAGGAAAGTGATGACCCCCCCCCCCCCCGTTAGACTGTTTTAGTTAACTTATTTTTTTTACTCTTATTTCTCTTCCAATATTTGTATATTTGTGCCCTTGTAATGCCACTGTGACATTGTAATTTCTCTTGGGATTAATACAGTATCTGTCTATATTACAATTAGCAAGGGTCTCAGCATGGATTGCAGTGGAATACCACTAATCATAAGCTTACAATCAAAAAAATCAACTTTCTATTATCATCCTATTGACAAACCAGTTTTGGATCTGATATACTGATTTTCCAGGATGCAATGAGGCCCTAACTTTTTGACTATTCTCACATGTTGGAATCTTATTTCTGAATCAGAATCATTTTTATCATAGAAACATAGAAAACCTACAGGACAATACAGACTCTTTGGCCCACAAAGCTGCGCCAAACATATCCATACATTAGAACTCCCTAGCCTTACCCATAGCCCTCTATTTTTCTAAGCTCCATGTACCTATCCAAAAGTCTCTTATTTACCCCATTGTTTCCACCTCCATCGCTGGAAACCCATTCCATGCACTCACCACTTTGTGTTTAAAAAAAAAACCCAACTTACTCCTGACATCTCCTATGTACCTACTTCTAAGCACCTTAAACTATGCCCTCTCGTGCTAGCCATTTCAGCCTGGGAAAAAGCCTCTGACTATCCACACAATCAATGTCTCTCATCATCTTGTATACCTCTATCAGGTCACCTCTCATCCTCCGTCGCTCCAAGGAGAAAAGGCCGAGTTGACTCAACCTGTTTCCATAAGGCATGCTCCCCAATCCAGGCAACATCCTTGTAAATCTCCTCTGCACACTTTCTATAGTTTCCACGTCCTTCCTGTAGTGAGGCAACCAGAATTGAGCACAGTACTCAAAGTGGGGTCTGACCAGGGTCCTATATAGCTGCAATATTACCTCTCGGCTCTTCGACAGACAAGCATACTTTATTGATCCCGAGGGTTTCATTACAGCCGCACCAAGAATAGTGAAGAAATATAGCAATATAAAACCACAAATAATTAAATAATAATAAGTTAATCATGCCAAGTGGGAATAAGTCCAGGACCAGCCTATTGGCTCAGGGTGTATGACACTCCGAGGGAGGAGTTGTAAAGTTTGATGGCCACAGGTAGAAATGACTTCCTATGCCGCTCAGTGTTACATCTTGGTGGAATGAGTCTCTGGCTGAATGTACTCCTGTGCCTAACCAGTACATTATGGAGTGGATGGGAATCATTGTCCAAGATGGCATGCAACTTGGACAGCATCCTCTTTTCAGACACCACCGTCAGAGAGTCCAGTTCCACCCCCACAACGTCACTGGACTTACGAATGAGTTTGTTGATTCTGTTGGTGTCTGCTACCCTCAGCCTGCTGCCCTAGCACACAGCAGCAAACATGATAGCACTGGCCAATACAGACTCGTAGAACATCCTCAGCATCATCCGGCAGATGTTAAAAGACCTCAGTTTCCTCAGGAAATAGAGACGGCTCTGACCCTTCTTGTAGGCAGCCTCAGTGTTCTTTGACCAGTCCAGTTTATTGTCAATTCGTATCCCCAGGTATTTGTAATCCTCCACCATGTCCACACTGACCCCTTGGATGGAAACAGGGGTCACCGGTGCCTTAGCCCTCCTCAGGTCCACCACCAGCTCCTTAGTCTTTTTCACATTAAGCTGCAGATGATTCTGCTCGCACCATGTGACAAAGTTTCTCACTGTAGCCCTATACTCAGCCTCATCTCCCTTGCTGATGCATCCAACTATGGCAGAGTCATCAGAAAACTTCTGAAGATGGCAAGACTCTGTAGTTGAAGTCTGAGGTGTAGATGGTGAAGAGAAAGGGAGACAGGACAGTCCCCTGTGGAGCCCTAGTGCTGCTGACCACTCTGTCTGACAGTGTCTCTTAAACTTAGTCCCACGGTTGATGAAGGCCAATGCACTGTATGCCTTCTTAACCACAGAGTCAACCTGCGTAGCAGCTTTGAGTGTCCTGTGGACTCGGACCTGAAGATCCCTCTGATCCTCCACACTGCCAAGAGTCTTACCATTAATACTACATTCTGCCATCCTATTTGGCCTACCAAAATGAACCATTTCACATTTATCTGGGTTGAACTCCATCTGCCACTTCTCAGCCCAGTTTTGCATCCTATCAATGTCCTGCTATAACCTCTGACAGCCCTCTGCACTATCCATAACACCATAACCTTTGTGTCATCAGCCAATTTACTAACCCATCCCTCCACTTCCTTATCCAGGTCATTTATAAAAATAATGAAGTGTAGGGGTCCCAGAACAGATCCCTGAGACACACCACTGGTCACTGACCTCTATGCAGAATATGGCCTGTCTACAACCACTCTTTGCCTTGTGTGGGATCAGCAAAGCAATGTCCCCTTGGATCCTATGCCTCCTTACTTTCTCAATAAGCTTTGTGAGGGGTACCTTATCAAATGCCTTGCAGAAATCCATATACAGTACATCTACAGCTCTACCTATATCAATATGTTTAGTCACATCCTCAAAATTAATCAGGCTCATAAGGCACAATCTGCCTTTGACAAAGCTATGCTGACTATTCCTGATCATACTATGCCTCTCCAAATGTTCATAAATCCTGCCTCTCAGGATCTTCTCCATCGACTTACCAACCACTGAAAAAAGACTTAATAGTCTATAATTTCCTGGACTATTTCTACTCCCTTTCTTGGATAAAGGAACAACATCCACAACCCTCCAATCTTCCCACCCTTAACTCTAATCAGTCCTATCTTCACTCCCGTCAACTTTTTGTTCTTCACATAATTGAAGAATGCCTTAGTGTTTTCCTTTACCCTACTAGCCAAGGCCTTCTCGCCCCCTTCTTGCTCTCCTCAGCCCCTTCTTAAGCTCTTTTCTTGCTATCCTATGTTCCTCAATAGACTCATCTGATCCTTGCTTCCTAAACCTTACATATACTGCCTTCTTCCATCTGACTATATTCTCCACCTCACCCATGGTTCCTTCACCCTACCATTCTTTATCTTCCTCAACAGGACAAATTTATCCCTAACATCTTGCAAGAGATCCTTAAACATCGACCACATGTCCTTTGTATATTTCCATGCAAAAACGTCATCCCAATTCACACCCACAAATCCTAGCCTTATCACCTCATAATTTGCCCTTCCCCAATTAAAAATGTTCCTGTCCTCTCTGATTCTATCCTTTTCCATGATAATGCTAAAGGCCAGGGAGTGGTGATCACTGTCCCCCAGATTCTCACCCACTGACAGATCTGTGACCTGACCCAGTTCGTTACCTAATACTAGATCTAGTATTGGCATTCTCCCTTGTCCATCCTGGACGCACTTGACAAACTCTGCCCTGTCTAAACCCTTGGAACTAATCAGGTGCCAATCAATATTAGGGAAGTTAAAGTCACCCATGATAACAACCCTGCTATTTTTGCACCTTTCCAAAATCTGCCTCCCAATCTGCTCTGTATAAAATGTGAAAATATTATTGGGGGCTGAGTATATTTTCAAGACACTGCATACAGCCCAACTATTTGACTTTCCAAAATGCAACATCATATTATTGTCAGGGTGAAGTTCCATCTGCCAATGTTCCTCCCAAATTTTCATTAGTTTATGTTCAGCTGTAACCTTGTTCAGCCTGTCACCTATCCACAAACTTACTAATTAGAATGCCTCCAATCACATCCAGCTTTTTAGTGTGTCTCAGAAGGACCTCGGTATCGATCCTTTGGAGTTCCACTGATCACGAACTTCCAATCAAAAGCAATTGGACCATAAGACATCGGAGCAGAATTAGGCCATTTGGCCCATCAAGTCTGCTCCACCATTCAGTCTTGGCTGATGCTTCTTCCCCCTCCTCAGCCCCACTCCCCAGCCTTCTCGCCATAAACTTTGCTGCCAGGTTCTTCATTAGATATATCAGGTTCTGCCTTAACTACCTCCAACAGTCTGGCCTCCACAGTTGCCTGTGGTAATACATTCCACAAATTTGCCATCTTCTGGCTAAAGAAATTTCTCTACATCTGTTTTAAATGGACACCCCTCTATCCTGAGGCTGTGCCCTCTTCTAAACTCCCCCACCATAGGAAACATCCCTTGCACATCTACTGTCTTGGCCTTTCAACATTCAAAAGTTTTCAATAAGATCCCCCCCCCCATTCTTCTAAATTCCAGCAAGTACAGACCCAGAGCAATCAAACATTCCTCGAATGATAACTCTTTCATTCCCAGCATCATCCTTGTGAAACTGCTCTGAACCCGCTGATGTCAGCACACTTTCTTTTACAATCCTTTAACATTCACCCAGTGTCTCCTGTTATCAAGCTAATTTTGGATCCACTTAGCCAGCTTGCTATGAATCCTTTGTACCTTAATCTTTAGACCTATCTACCACTTAAAATGAAGACTTAGAAATGCAGAACCAGGCCCTTAGCCCCAATTCATCCATGCCAACCAATGTGTCCACCTCAGCTAGTTCCATTTACTTGATTTGGCCTGAATCCTTTTACCCTTTCCTATTCAAATACTTAACCAAGGGTCTTTAAATGTCATCACTTCAACAACTTCCTCATGTAGCTCAATCCATGTTTGAGCAACCTCTATGTGAGGGTATTGCTCCTCAGATCCTTTTTTATTTTTTATTTAAATTTTTTTTATATTAGTTTTTCAAAACATTTTACAAATTAAAAACCCCAAATCCCAATGAGGAACATTAATACAGTGCAAAATTAAGCATACAATAACAATATGCTACAAAGGAAGAGAATTTAACAAAAAAGCACCTAAATTAAAGACAAGTAAGCTTAGTATCCTCCCCAAGCCCCACAACACAAGAAAAAACAACAACTCCAGACCAACCACAACACAATATAGAGAGTATAAGTCAGGATAGTCAAACTCCCAGACTGTGAATACTCTTAGCAACAGAGGATAATAATGCCTACTACCAGAAAAAAAAAGGGAGCTAAAAGCAAGGGACCGAAAAGAAGAAGAAAAAAAAACCCTAGTCAAGAGGAAGGTTATGAAAGTACTCAATAAAAGGTCCCCAGACCTTATGGAACTTTAGATCCGAATTAAGAACTGAATAATGAATTTTTTCGAGGTCCAAGCAGGCCATAATGTCGTTAAGTCATTGCGCATGAGTGGGCGGGGCAACATCTCTGCATCTAAGGAGGATCAGGCATCTAGCCAGGAGAGAGGCAAAGGATAATATTCGGCATTTGGTCGGACCCTGACATTGATCTGTCTCACCCCAAAAACTGAACAGAGCAATTAAGGGGTTTGGTTCTAGGTGCTGATTCAGAATACACGATAACGTAGTGAAGACATCTTTCCAGAATTTCTCCAAGCTAGGACAGAACCAGTACATATGGATGAGAGAGGCCACGCCCCTCTTGCATTTATCACAGAGCGGACTAATGCTAGGGTAGAATCGAGATAGTTTAGATTTAGACATATGGGCTCTACGAACAATCTTAAACTGTAAAAGGCAATGGCAAGCACAAAGAGAGGTTGAGTTAACCGATTTGAGAGCGGAGTCCCAGCTCTCCTCGGATAAGGAGATATTTAAATCCTGCTCCCAGGCCATTTTAATTTTATCCACAGGGGCCCGTCGTAAGGCTGCTAGTTTATCTCGGATAATTGATATTAAACCTTTACCTAGTGGATTAATGGAAAGAAATAGGTCCATAGCATTTTTCGCAGGCATTTCAGGAAAGTTAGGAATTAAAGGAGCAATAAAGTGTTGGATTTGGAGATATCTGAAAAAATGAGCATTAGGCAGATTGAACTTAACAGAGAGCTGCTGAAAAGAAGCGAAGCGATTATCAATGAAAAGATCTTCAAAATGTCTAATGCCCTTCCTATACCAAACATGGAATGCTGAATCGTACATAGTAGGTAAAAAAAAAGGTGATTATGTGCGACAGGGCTGGAAACAGAAAACCCCTGGAAACCATAGCATTCCTGAACTGAGCCCATATACGCAAAGTATGTCTAACAAGAGGATTAGCTATTGATCTGGGCAGACTACTAGGGAGTGCAGAGCCAAGAAGTGCAGAGATAGATAATTCTTTAGTGGAGCTCAACTCCATTGCCACCCAGTTAGGGCACTCGGGTTGGCCGTGGAAGAAAGACCAAAAGGTAGCACAAGGTATATTAGCTGCCCAATAATATAAACAAAAGTTAGGTAAAGCCATGCCACCCTCTTTTTTAGATTTTTGGAGATGGATTTTATTAATTCTAGAGCGCTTATTCTGCCACAGATATGACAAAATAATAGTCTAAGGAATCAAAAAAAGATTTAGGAATAAAAATTGGGATAGATTGAAATAAGTATAAAAATTTGGGGAGAACATACATTTTAACAACATTAATACGACCTACCAAAGACATAGATAGAGGTGACCATTGTACCAGACTCTGTTTTATAGCATATGAAAGATTGACAAAGTTTTCACGAAAGAGATCTTTAAACTTCCTTGTGACTGTAATTCCAAGATAAGTAAATTGATTATGGACTACTTTAAAAGGGAGATCACGAAATGTTAGTTCTTGTGCTTCTTTATTAATTGGGAAAAGTTCACTCTTATGTCAATTAAGTTTATAGCCAGAGATCTGGCTAAACTGGTCAAGAAGTGAAAACATTAGAGGTAAGGATGGACTCAGATCCCTTTTTAAGTCTTTGCCCCTATAATTTTATGCCCTATGGTTTTGGTTCTCTTTCCCTGGGGGAAAAAGTGCATTTATACCATCAATGCCCTTTGATTTTATACACCTCTAAAAGACCGGCTGGTGGCGCAGTGACATTGGCGCCAGACTCCGGAGCGAAGGTTCCCAAGTTCAAATCTAGTTGGGCCGCTCCCAGATATTCTTTCCATCTGTGCCAGATTGAGTATCGAGCTCAATACAGCCTTGTAAAAGAAAAATGCACTGTGAGAAGGATGTTTGGGGCCACTCACGGAATCTTTCCTCCAAGAGAACCACTTGAAAAAAATAAGTGGTCACCGAGGCTCTGGCAGAGTATGGCACACAAGAAAAAAATAATAAAACATAAGCCTTTAGATCCTGTATGATTTATTATGCTACTCATTCCCAATTTCCTGCCTTTTTCCTGTAACCCTTGATACCCTTACTTACAAGAACCTATCAACCTCTGCATTAAGAATACCTAATGACTTGGTCTCCACAGCCATCTGTAGTGAAGAATTCCACAGATTCACAGCCCTCTGATTGAAGAAATTCCTCCTTACTTCTGCTCTAAAGGGACATCTTTGCATTGTAATGCTGTGCCCTCTGCTCTGAGTCTCCTTCACTCTTGGAAACATCCTGTCACCATCCACAATCCTGACTTTTCAATATTCAAAAAGTTTTGATGAAATAACCCCTCATTCTTCTAAATGCTGGCCAGAGCCATCAAACATTCAACACATCAACGTATGCTTATTCTTGGAGTCATTCTCGTGAAACCCCTCTGGACCCTTTCCAATGTCAGCATATCTTTTGTGTTTACATCCAGAGGAACTAAACTGTGATAAAGCTTTGTGAATTAATTCATAGGTCCAATAATTGCAACTATTTTACCACATTGTTGATGCCAGATGCTGACTTGAAAGCTGAGAAAAGGAAAGTCAATTACATCCATCACAAATTTTCACCATTTCAAATAAAGGCATGTATAAATGGAATGGGCATGCAGGGAACAGTCCTGTAATGATCATATTATGGAGATACACACACATATTCACTCCATAACAGTCCATAATGTAGACATACATGTGAAGTCAGAGTCACACAGCACAGAAACAAGTCCTTCTACCAACTACACTATCATGCATATATTTACCCCAATTGTACAATAATACAATTTTTATTCTCCATACATTCAGGCCAATACCTTCCAGGTTGAGTGGGTTGAAAGCTTCATCTTCTTGTATGCCTAAAGTCATAGTCAATGATTCCACACACCTTGGACATTCTCTCTTCTCCCATGGGACAGAAGAATCAAATGCATGAAAGCCTATACCACCAGGTTCAAAGACAGCTTCTATCCCTGTTGCAAGGACATGGTTGCTAGGGGAACCCAAGTGCTGGACACAGGCATTGAGAGGCATTAGCACAGTCACAAGCATGGAATAGGTATCTAGGAGAGTCTTGGTTCACATAGAGAATCCAGGAGAACAATGCAGAACTTAGAACTACCAGTCCTAAAGAACCATGAAATAAGGTTACTCATACAAGAACCAACCAACAAACCAGTAGCTCCTGGTTGTGATTCCAGGGTTTTTATCCTGCATTTACTGATGGAAGGCAGGTGTGTGTAATTAGTGGAACTGGGAATGATTGGAAATTAGACGAGGGGATTGAAGCCCAATTACTGAGGTAATAGCAAGGTGGGGAATTGCCAGATGGGACCATGACAATCCCACTGTTATCAGACTCTTGAAGGACCTCTTGTATGATGAAATGAACTCTTCCCATCACATCGTATTTTATCTTATAATTACACTAAGGTCACCCCTTGATTTCCTAGGTTCCTAGAAAAAAGACCTATGCAGTCTGCCCACCTCTCCTTCTTAATTCAGGCCTTCATATCCTGTCAATATTCTCATATGTTTGCATTCTTTCCTGTTTAGTAACTTTTTTCCCATTATAGGGTGACCAAAACTGTGCACTGTACTCCAGGTAGAGCCTCATCATTGTCTTGTGCAACTGTAGTTCCAACTCCTCTACTCAGTGCCCTGACTGTTGAAGGTCAGTGTGCTAAACACCTTCCCCATCCTGTTTATATGTGACACCACTTTGCAAGTGTCTTATTAATGACCATATACTAACATTTACTGCCTTGTCTTCATCAGTCTTCTTAGTTACCTCTTCAAACAAAACTCAGTCAAGTTAATAAGTCAGGATTTCCCCTGGGGGAGTAAACTCCATGCTAATTATCACTGATCAGCACCAGATTTACATAGAAATGTACAGCTCAATACAGGCCCTTCAGCCCACAAAGCTGTGCTGAACATGCACTTACTTTAAAATTACTTAGGGTTACCCATAGCCCTCTACTTTTCTAAACTCCATGTACCTATCCAGGAGTCTCTTAATAGGCCCTATTGTATCGGCTGTGGAGATGACATTTCATGAAACCTGTCCATTAGAATTTTCTCCAATAATATTCCTGGCACTGATGCAAGTCTCACTGAAATGTAGTTACCTGTGTTAACAAGTGAATTAAGTGGTTGGTAGATTGAGGTGAGGGGCAATGGGGTGGGGCAGTGGTTGGAGCTGAATCTCTGAGATCAGTGACAATTTGGAAGAAGATTCAAGTATTCTCTGGTATTTAATCTGGGAGGGTGTGAGGTGGTGTTGGAGCTGCCATTCAGCCTTCAGAATGAGTTCTGCTTGCTAAATGCCGCTGCTTTGTATGCAGGTTAAATGAGTACTTTGGAGGTTTCTTGGTGAATATAGTTAATCAAATTCAAGGAACTGAAGATAGATAAGTGGGTGGGATATACAAGCTCAAAAAAATATATTATTTCAGTGGATGAGATAAGAAGATAATGTGGGAACTTGTAAGCTTGGTAGCCTCTGAAGAGAAGCATCCAGTTATTGTGGAGCTGGATGACCTATTATGATGTATGTCTAGTCACAAAGAAGAGAAAATCTGCAGATGCTGGAAATCCAAAGCAACACACATAAAATGCTGGGGAACTCAGCAGGCCAGGCCAGGCCAGCTATGGAAAAGAGTATAGTCAACATTTTGGGCCAAGACCCTTCATCAGGACTCTCACTGATGAATGTCTCACTGTTTGTCTTCTGGGGTTTCTTCAACATTCTCTGAAGGGAGCCTTTGTGCCTTTTCGATTTCTATTGTGACTCATTTTCCTTCCCTCCCACAATTTGGTTTTGCCTTTCTTCCCTCAAATTTACACTCTCTTCCAAACCCATCTCTTCCTCTTGCTTTTTCCATATCCTGAAGGAACCATTTGCCCTTAAGTAGGTTTAAGGTAAAAGTACCAAGGCGTTCTACTGGAGCGAGGGTAGGACGCTTCGGGGATAAAGGAGATAAACATGCCAGGAAGTAAAGGAGAAAGGGGAGGTTCTTAATAAATACTTTGCTTCAGTGTTCACCAGGGAGATGGACATTGATGAATGTGAAATAAGTGTAGACTAGGCTAATGCACTGGAGCACGGCAAAGTTAAGAAAGAGGCAGTGTTGGAGCTTGTGAAAAATACATTGGGATAGATAAATCCTTGGAGCTGGATGGGATGTATCCCATAGTTATTATGTAGAGCGAGGAAAGTGATTGTTGTGGCATCTTTGTTTCCTCCATGTCCATAGTAGTACCACAGTATGGCTAGTAGATTTGCAGACAATATTAATGGTTGGAAGTGTTGTGAGTAGTGTAGAAATTTGTCATAAAACATACAACAGTACAGGCACTTCAGCTCATGTTGTTGTGCAAACCAATATAAATCAACTTTATCTTTGATCTTTCCCTTCCCTCCTACATAGCCCATAACCCTCCCATTTTTCGTACATCCATCTGAATCTCTTAAAGTTCCCTTTTGTATCAGCCTCTACCATCACCTCCAGCAGTACATTCCAGGCACTTACTGCTGTGCTTTTCGTAAAAAACAAACTACCTTTAACATCACCTCCTAAACTTTCCTTCACTCTTCTTAAACTGATGCCCTCTGGCATTTGCCATTACCACCCAGTGGGGGGTAAGAAAGGTGCTGCCTGTCCACTTTATCTATGCCTCTTATCATCTTGTACACCTCTTTCAATTACCTCTCATCCTCCTTCGCTCCAAAGACAAAAGCCTCAGCTCACTCGGTGACCAGTGGCGTGCCTCAGGGATCTGTTCTGGGACCCTTACTCTTCATGATTTTTATAAGTGACCTGGATGAAGAAATGGAGGGTTGGGTTAGTAAATTTGCTGATGACTCAAAGTTTGGGGGTGTTGTGGATAGTGTGGAGGGCCGTCAAAGGTTACAGCGGGACATTGTTAGAATGCAAAACTGGGCTGAGAAGTGGCAGATGGAGTTCAACCCATATACTGTAAGTGTGAGGTGGTTCATTTGGGTAGATCAAGTATGATGGTGGAATATAATATTAATGGTAAGACTCTTGGCAGTGTGGAGGATCAGAGGGATCTTGGGGTCCGAGTCCATAGGACACTCAAATCTGCAGCGCAGGTTGATTCTGTGGTTAAAGCATACAGTGCATTGGCCTTCATCAATCATGGGATTGAGTTTTAAGAGCCGAGAGGTAATGTTCCAGCTATATGGACCGTGGTCAGATCCCACTTGTAGTATTGTGCTCAGTTCTGGTCACCTCACTACAGGAAGGAATTGGTAACTATAGAAAGGGTGCAGAGGAGATTTACAAAGATGTTGCCTGGATTGGGGAGCATATGTTATGAAAACAGGTAGAGCAAATTCGGCCTTTTCTCCTTGGAGCAACAGAGGATGAGAGGTGACCTGATAGAGGTGTATAAGATGATGAGAGGCATTGATCATGTGGATAGTCAAAGGCTTTTTCCCAGGGCTGAAATGGTTAACACGAGAGTGCACAGTTTTAAGATGCTTGGAAGTAGGTGCAGAGAAAATATCGGGTAAGTTTTTTTACACAGAGTGGTGAGTGCGTGGAATGGGCTGCCAGCGACGGTGGTGGAGACGGATACGATAGGGTCTTTTAAGAGACTCCTGGGCAGGTATATGTAGCTCAGAAAAATAGAGGGCTATGGGTAACCCTAGGTAATTTCTTAGGTAAGGACATGTTCGGCACAGCTTTGTGGGCTGATGTGCCTGTATTATGCTGTAGGTTTTCTATGTTTCTATGAACTTAATGCTGTTTACCCTCTAAACCCTAGATAAATCTCCTGGACCCAATGGAATGTACCCTTGGGTTCTGAAGGAAGTAGCTGGAGAGATTGCAGAGGCATTAATGATGATATTTCAAGAATCAATCGATTCTGGCATTGTACCAGATGACTGGAAAATTGCAAATCTTACTCTGCTATTTAAGAAGGGTGCGAGGCAGCACAGGTTTAAGGTGCTGGGGAGTAGGTACTGAAGAGATGTCAGGGGTAAGCTTTTAATTCCGAGAGTGGTGAGTGTGTGGAATGGGCTGCCGGCAACGGTAGTGGAGGTGGATACGATAAGGTCTTTTAAGAGACTTTTGGATAGGTACATGGAGCTTAGAAAAATGGAGGGCTATGAGTAAGCCTAGTAATTTCTAAGGTAGGGACATGTTCAGCACAGCATTGTGGGCCGAAGGGCCTGTATTGTGCTGTAGGTTTTCTATGTTTCTGTGTTTCTAACTGGGGGTCAGGTTTTTTTTTGGTGAGGGACACTCAGGTTGGTATTGAGTCTTTTGTTTGAGAGGGAAGACATTGCGGAGAACCAGTTGTAGCATACGATCTGGTGAGAGACCCGTTTGTGCGAGATGGATTGCGAGCAACATTCAGAAGGTGATGTGTGCTTTCACGCAGACTGAGGGCCCTGCGCGCGAGTGACAGAGAAGTTCAAGATGAGCTCCAACTTGTGCGACTTTGACTGTTTAATTATAATGGGTCTTTTTTGTTTTTCTTTCTTTTCTTTACTAAACCTTTAGTTAAGTAAAAATCATAAATGTAGTTCCTTTAGTCATATGCAGTGTGCTGTCTATTATTTCTTGGCACTGAGTTGTAACAGGGTAGCAAACTACCTAGCATCCACACAAACTGGGGTTTGGGGTGGGAGAGCTGTCTCAGTCTCACGAGTGTAGTGGGACTGGTGTGTGTCTTCTCAAGCAAAGTAAAAAGAATGATGAATACAAGACAAAGTGTTTTATTTCAATGTATGCAGTGTACAGTATAAGGTAGATGATCTTGTAGCACAATTAGAGATTGGCAGTTACTGTTGTCAGTGTCACTGAATCATGGCTGAAAGATGATCATAGCTGGGAGTTTAACATCCAAGGATTTTTTTTGTATATAAAGGGTAAAAGAGAGTCGAGAGTAGATATAGGATCAATACAAAATGATGCTGTAGATACTGTAATGAGAGATGCAGAGATGGCAGAGGAACTGAATGCATATTTTGCATCAGTCTTCACAGTGGAAGACATCTGCAGTTTACCAGACATTCAAGAGTGTCAGGGAAGTGAAGTTTGCAGTGAAAATTATGACTGAGAAGGTGCTCAGGAAACTTAATGGTCTGAGGGTGGATAAATTTCCTGGACCCAATGGAATGTATCCTTAGGTTCTGAAGGAAGTAGCTGGAGAGATTGCAGAGGCATTAACGATGATCTTTCAAGAATTAAATTGATTCTGGCATTGTACCAGATGACTGGAAAATTGCACATCTTATTCTGCTATTTAAGAAGGGTGCGAGGCAGCAGAAAGGAAACTATAGATCTGTTAGCCTGACATCAGTGGTTGAGAAGTTATTGGAATCGATTGTTAGGGTTTAGATTATGGAGTACCTGGAGGCACGTGACAAGATAGGTCAAAGCCAGCATGGTTTCCTGAAAGGAAAATCCTGCCTGACAAACCTCCTGCAATTCTTGGAGGAAATTACAAGCAGGGTAGACAAAGGAGATGCAGTAGATTTAGTGTACTTGGCTTTTCAGAAGGCGTTTGAGAAGGTGCTGCACATGAGGCTGCTTAGCAAGATAAAATCCCATGGAATTACAGGGAAGTTACTAGTGTGGAGGAGCATTGGCTGATTGGCAGAAAACAGAGAGTGGAAATAAAGGGATCCTATTCTGGCTAGCTGCTGGATACCAGTGGAGTTCCACAGAGGCTGGTGTTGGGACTGCTGCTTTTTGTGATTTATGTCAATGATTTGGACTATGGGATTAACAGATTTGTGGCTAAATTTACCGATATACAAAGATAGGTGAAGGAGCAGGTTGTGTTGAGGAAACAGCGAGCCTGCAAACAGACTTTAATTTAGCGGAATGGGCAAAGAAGTGGCAAATGAAATACAATGTTCGGAAGTGTATGGTCATGCACTTTGGTGGAAGAAATAAACGGGCAAGCAATTATTTAGGTAAGGAGAGAATTCAAAATGCAGAGATGCAAAGTGACTTGGGAGACCTTGTCCCTAAAGGTTAACTTCCAAGTTTAGATGGTTGTGAAGAAGGCGAATGCAATGTTGGCATTCATTTCTAGAGGTATAGAATATAAGAGCAGGGATGTGATGATGGGGCTCTATAAGGCATTCGTGAGACCACACTTGGAGAATTGTTTGCAGTTTTGGGCTCCTTATTTTAAAAAGAATATACTGACATTGGAGAGGGTTCAGAGAAGATTCACAAGAATGATTCCAGGAATGAAAGGATTACCATATGAGGAACGTCTGGCATCTCTTGGGCTGTATTCCCTGGAGTTTAGAAGAATGAGGGGGGATCTCATAGAAACATTCCGAATGTTAAAAGGCCTGAACAGATTGTATATGGCAAAGTTATTTCCCATGGTAGGGGATTCTAGGACAAGAGGGTATGACTTCAGGATTGAAGGACATCCTTTTAGAACTGAGATGCAGAGAAATTACTTTAGTCAGAGGGTGGTAAATCTGTGGATTTTGTTGCCACATGCAGCTGTGGAGGCAAAGTCATTGGGTGTATTTAAGGCAGAGATGGATTGGTTCTTGATTGTCCAGGGCATCAAAGGGTATGGGGAGAATGCAGGAGAGTGGGGATGACTGGAAAAATTGGATCAGCCATGATTGAATGGCAGAGTATACTCAAAGGACAGAACTTTGGCTCCTATATCTTGTGGGTAAACATTGTATTGAAAGGAGAGAGGGTGGTAAACACAGTCTATTGGTTTAAAAAAAATCAAATCCTTGGAAAGATGTGGAATCCTTGTGGATAGAGCTAAGAACCTACAAGGGTTAAAAGCTCCCTAACTGTCCAGAACTCTGGACAGTAGCCAGGATGTGGGATACAAATTACAATGGGAAATAGAAAAGGTATGTAAAAAACACAATGTTACAAAAATAATGGGGAGTGGGGGCATTTTCATATGCAGGTAGATTAGGAAAATCAAGTTGGTGCTGGATCCCAAGTGGGAATTTGTAGAATACCCATGATATGTCTTTTTATAGCAGCTTGCATTTGAGCCCACTCGGAGAAAGAAAATTCTGGATTGGGTGTCATGTAATGAACCAGATTTGATTAGGGAGCTTCAGGTAAAGGTACACTTGGGAAGCAGTGATCATAATATGATAAAATTTACCCTGCAGTTTGAGAAGATGAAGATAAAGTCAGATGTATCAGTATTACAGTGGATTAGTGTCAGTTTCTTTCCCCAAGCCATCAGACTCCTCAATACCCAGAGTCTGGACTGACACCAACTTACTGCCCTCTACTGTGCCAATTGTCTTGTTTATTATTTATTGTAATGTCTGCACTATTTTGTGCACTTTATGCAGTCCTGGGTAGGTCTGTAGTCTTGTGTAGTTTTTTTCTGTGTTGTTTTTACGTAGTTCAGTCTAGTTTTTGTATTGTTTTATAGCACCATGGTCCAGAAAAAGTCTCGTTTTTATTGTGTACTGTACCAGCAGTTATGGTCGAAATGACAATAAAAAGTAACTTGACTTGACTTAAGGGGAATTAGAGACACGAGAGAGGACCTGAGTAAAATTGATTGGAATGGGTCAGTGTTTCAGCATGATGGCAGAATAGCAATGGCTGGAGTTTCTGAGGGCAATTTGGAAGATAGATATATCCCAAAGATGTATCTAAAGGGAAGATGAGGTAACTGTGGCTTACAAGGGAAGTCAAGGCAAAGGAGAGGGAATACAATATAGCAAAAATTAGTTGGAATTTAGAGGACTGGGAAGCTTTGAGAAACCGACAGGCAACTAAAAAAAAAGCCAGAAAGAGAGAAAAGATGAAATATGAATGAATTTGAATGAATTGACTTTACTTCTTGGACCCTTCATACATGAGGAGTACAAATCTTTACGTTACATCTCCGTCTAAATGTGCAATGTACAGCATAGTAATTTATAATAATTTATAAAAAGAATAGAATAGTCAATGTAACATAGAAATACACTCAAATCTGCGTGAGTTAATAGGTCTGCTGGCCTGGAGGAAGAAGCTGTCCGGTGCCTGTAGGTCCTGGCTTTTATGTTAGGGTGCCGTTTCCCAGATGGTAGCAGCTGGAATAGATTGTTGTTGGAGTGTCTCGGGTCCCCAGTGATCCTACGGGCCCTTTTTACACACCTGTCTTTGTAAATGTCCCGAATCATGGGAAGTTCACAACTACAAATGCACTGGGCTGTCTGCACCGCTCTCTGCAGAATCCCGCGATTAAGGGAGGTACAGTTCCCATACCAGGCAATGATGCAGCCAGTCAGGATGCTCTCAATTGTGCCCCTGTAGAAAGTTCTTAGGATTTGGGGGCCCATACCAAACTTCCTCAACTGTCTGAGGTGAAAGAGGCGCTGTTGTGCCTTTTTCACCACACGTGAGATCCTTGGTGTCAAGGAACTTGTGTATAAGATGATGAGAGGCATTCATCTTGTGGATAGTCTGAGGCTTTTTCCCAGGGCTGAAATGGTTAACACGAGAGTGCACAGTTTTAAGATGCTTGGAAGTAGGTGCAGAGAAAATATCGGATAAGTTTTTTACGCAGAGTGGTGAGTGCCTGGAATGGGCTGCCAGCAACGGTGGTGGAGGCGGATACGATAGGGTCTTTTAAGAGACTCCTGGGCAGGTATATGTAGCTCAGAAAAATAGAGGGCTATGGGTAACCCTAGGTAATTTCTCAGGTAAGGACATGTCCGGCACAGCTTTGTGGGCTGATGTGCCTGTATTATGCTGTAGGTTTTCTATGTTTCTATGAACTTAATGCTGTTTACCCTCTTAACCCTAGTTCCATTAATGTCAATAGGGGTTAGCCCTTCTTCATTCCTCCTGTAATCCACAACTAGCTCCTTTGTTTCAGTGACATTGAGGGAGAGTTTGTTTTCTTGACACCACTGTGTCAGAGGGATGATTTCTTCCCTGTAGGCCACCTTGTTATTGTTTGACACACAAAATGCTGGTGAAACACAGTAGGCCAGGCAGCATCTATAAGGAGAAGCACTGTCGACGTTTCGGGCCGAGACCCTTCGTCAGGACTAACTGAAAGGAAAGATACTAAGAGATTTGAAAGTAGGAAGGGGAGGGGAAAATGCGAAATGATAGGAGAAGACTGGAGGGGGTGGGGTGAAGCTGAGAGCTGGAAAGGTGATTGGCAAAAGGGATATAGAGCTGGAGAAGGGAAAGGATCATGGGATGGGAGGCCCAGGGAGAAAAAAAGGGGGAGGAGAGCACCAGAGGGCGATGGAGAACAGGCAGAGTGATGGGCAGAGAGAAAAAAAAGGAGGGGGGAGAAAAACTAAATATATCAGGGATGGAGTAAGAAGGGGAGGAGGGGCATTAACTGAAGTTAGAGAAGTCAATGTTCATGCCGTCAGGTTGGAGGCTACCCAGTCGATATATAAGGTGTTGTTCCTCCCACCCGAGTGTGGCTTCATCTTGACAGTAGAGGAGGCCATGGATAGACATATCAGAATGGGAATGGGACGTGGAATTAAAATGTGTGGCCACTGGGAGATCATGCTTTCTCTGGCCGACAGAGCGTAGGTGTTCAGTGAAACGGTCTTCCAGTCCTCATCGGGTCTCACCAATATATAAAAGGCCACACTGGGAGCACCAGACGCAGTATACCACACCAGCCGACTCACAGGTGAAGTGTCACCTCACCTGAAGGACTGTCATTTTGTGTGTGTTGCTTGAATTACCAGCATCTGCAGATTTCCTCATGTTTGTGATTGTTTGAGATGAGGCCAGTCAATGTAGTACCATTGGCAAATTGAATGAGCAGATTAGAGCTATGGGTGGCGACACAGTCATGGGTATACAGGGAGTAAAGGAGGGGGCTTAGTACACAGCCCTAAGGAGCTGCTGTGTTGAGTGTCAGAGGGGAAGCCTGCCAATAATATAAAAGAGAATAACAAATGCTTTTCTAGATATAAAAGGAATGAAAGAGAGACAAGAGTGGATATCAGACGGCTGGAAAATTAAGTTGGAGAGGGACAAAGAAAAGTGGATGAACTGAATAAATATTTTGCGTCAGTTTTTCCCTATGGAAGAATTTCGGTATGCCAGAATTTTGAGTGTCAGGGCAGAAGCGAGTGTTGTTGCTATTACTAATAAGAAGGTGTTTGGGAAGCAGAAAGGTCTGAAGGTAGATGAAAAACCTGGACCAATGGACTATACCCCAGCATTCTGAAAGAGATAGTTGAAGAGAAGTGTAGAAGCATTAGGAGTGATATTGCAAGAATCACTGGATTCGGGAATGGTTCCAGAGGACTGGAAAATTGTAAATGTCAGTCCACTTTTTAAGAAGATTGGAAGGCAGAAGAAAGGAAATGATAAGTCAGTTAGCCTGACTTCAGTTGTTGAGAAGGTGTTGGAGTTGATTGTTAAGGGTATGATTTCAGGGTACTTGGAAGCACATGATAAAATAGGCGAAGGTCAACATGGTTTCCTTAAGGGGAAGTCTTGCCTGGTAAATCTGTTGGAATTATTTGAGGAAATAACTGGCAAGAAAGGGGAGTTGGTGAGTGTTGTTTACTTGGATTTTCAGAAGGCCTTTGACAAGGTGTTGGTCATGAGGCTGCTGAACAGGCTATCATGAAATTACAGGAAAGTTAGTAGCAGGGATGGAAGATTGGCTGGCTGACTGACAGGGCAAAGAGTGAGAATAAAGGGGGCCTTTTCTAGTTGGCTGCTGATGACTAGTGATGTGCTGCAGGGGTGGATGTTGGGACTGCTTTTCATAATATATGTCGATGATTTGAATGAAGGAGTTGATGGCTTTGTGGATAAGTTTGTGGATGATATGAAGTTAGCTGGAGGTGCAAGTAGTGTTGAGGAAGCAGGGAGTTTGCAGAAGGCCTTGGACAGATTATGAAAATGGGTAAAGAAATGGCAGATGGAATACAGAGAAGGGGAAGGAATGGTTGTGCACTTTGGTAGAAGGAATAAAGGTGTAGACAATTTTCTAAATTCAAAAATCAGAGGTGCAGTGAGACTTTGGAGTCCTTGTGCAGGATTCCCTAAAGGTGAGTTGGTGGTAAGGAAGGCAAATGTAATGTTACTCATTTTGAGAGGACTAGAATATAAAAGCAAAGGTATAAAGCTGAGGTTTTATAAGGCATTGGTCAGACTGCACGGAGTGTTGTGAGCAGTTTTAAGGCCTCGATAAGTACATTAGGTAAGTACATTTCTAAGAAAATATGTACTGGCATTGGAGGTGGTCCAGAGAAGGTTCATGAGAATGATTCCTGGAATGAATGCGTTGGTGTTTGAAGAGCATTTGATAACTCTTTGCCTGTACTCACAGGGGTTTCGAAGAATGCTAGGGGGCAGTGGGGGGAGATCTCATTGAAACATATCAAGCATTGAAAGGTCTATATAGAATGGATGTAGGGTTGATGTTTCTTGTAGTGGATGAGTCTAGGCCCAGAGGACAAAGACTTACACTACTAAGAGGAATGTGCATTTGGAACAGAGATGAGGAGAAATTTCCTATCTGGAGTATAGTGAGCCTGTGAAATTTATTTCCACTGACAGTTGTGCAGGCCAAGCCTTTCAGTGTTTTTAATGCAGAGATCAATGAGTTGTTGATTAGTCAGGGCATTAAAGGTTACGGGAAGAAAGCAGAAGAATGGGGTTGAGAGAGGTAATAGATCAGTCATGATGGAATGGCAGAGCGGACTCGACGAGCAGAATAACCTAATTCTGCTTTGTTTTATGGTCTTATTTTTCTGTCATCTGGTAGCAAATTGGATCAGCAAATTTGCTGATGATACAAAGATTGGAGGTGTAGTGGACAGTGAGGAAGGTTTTCAAAGCTTGCAGAGGGATTTGGACCAGCTGGAGGAATGGGCAGAAAAATGGCAGATGGAATTTAATGCGGACAAGTGTGAGGTATTGCACTTCAGAAGATCAAACCAAGGTAGAACATACAAGGTAAATGGTAGGACACTGAGGAGTGCAGTAGAACAGAGGGATCTGGGAGTACAGATACACAATTCCCTAAAAGTAGCGTCACAAGTAGATAGGGTCGTAAAGAGAGCTTTTGGTACATTGGCCTTTATAAATCAAAGTATTGAGAATAAGAGTTGGAATATAATGGAGAGGTTGTATAAGACGTTGGTGAGACCGAATTTGGAGTATTGTGTGCAGTTTTGGTCTGTGAATTACAGGAAGGATATTAATAAGGTTGAAAGAGTGCAGAGAAGGTTTACAAGGATGTTGCCGGGACTTGAAAAACTGAGTTACAGAGAAAGGTTGAATAGGTTAGGACTTTATTCCCTGGAGCATAGGAGAATGAGGGGTGATTTGTTAGAGGTGTATAAAATTATGATGGGTACAGATAGAGTGAATGCAAGCAGGCTTTTTTCCATTGAGGCTATGGGAGAAAAAAACCCAGAGGTCATGGGTTAAGGGTGAAGGGGGAAAGGTTTAAAGGGAACATTGGGAGGGCTTCTTCACGCAGAGAGTGGTGGGAGTGTGGAATGAGCTACCAGATGAAGTGGTGAATGTGGGCTCACTTTTGACACTTAAGAAAAACTTGGACAGGTATATGGATAAGAGGGGTTTGGAGGGATATGGCCCAGGTGCAGGTCAGTGGGACTAGGCAGAAAAATGGTTCGGCACAACCAAGAAGGGCCAAAAGGCCTGTTTCTTTGCTGTAATGTTCTATGGTTCTATGGTGGAAAAGTAAGAACAAAACTGGAAATGAGGCGAATTGGATAGCCGTATTGTCCCCAATGCTAGTGGCTTAGATTACATGTTTAACAAGTATTGGTGATGTAACTGTTGAAATTCTCTGTCAATAAGTTCCCCATCTTTTCTCCACAGCTGGGGGTTGCAGTGGGATTTCTCGTTCCTCCCATCCTGGTGCCAAATGTAGATGACCTTGATAAATTAACTTACCATATCAACGTCATGTTTTATGGTACTGCTGCAGTGGCAACTCTGCTCTTTGTTCTCGTCATACTAGGTAAGGAACCTGTTACTTTAAGCAATCAGACATGCTGCTTGAATTATTTTTTCTGGTCAAGACAGCATTGTTTATTTTGGCTGCTGATTCTAGGTCTGCTTGTACAGTGATTTTTTTCCTGTGTCCTCTTTCGGACAGCATTGTGATGCATGATTTTTGTGTATGTGCTGAAGATGAAAATCTTTTGAACAGTTTAGTACCAATTATATAAGAGCATAAGATATAGGAGCTGAAGTAGGCCATATATATCAGAGTCCATAAGGCTGCAAAATGAACTAAACATTTTGTGAACCAATTGAATTGACTTTATTACTTACATCCTTCATATGCATGAGGAGTAAAAATCTTCATGTTACATCAATGTCTAAATGTGCATTTATAGTAATTTTTAATAAATAGTATGAGCAACGATATAACATAGAAATTCAGTTGTGTCACATGAATTCAGCAGTCTGATGGCCTGGAGGAAGAAGCTGTCCCGGAGCCTGTTGGTCCTGGCTTTAATGCTGCGGTACTGCTTCCCAGATGGTAGCAGCTGGAATAGTTGTGGTTGGGGTGACTTGGGTCCCCAATGATCCTCCAGGACTTTTTTTTTATATAAACACACTTGTCTTTGTAAATAGAACATAGAAACCCTACAGCACAATACAGGCCCTTCGGCCCACAATGTTGTGCCGAACATGTCCCTACCGTAGAAATTACTAGGCTTATCCATAGCTCCATGTACCTATCCAGAAATCTCTTAAAAGACCCTATTGTATCCGCCTCCACCACCACTGCCGGCAGCCCATTCCTCGCACTCACCACTCTGAGTAAAAAACTTACCCCGACATCTCTTCTGTAACTACTCCCCAGCACCTTAAACCTGTGTCCTCTTGTGGCAACCATTTCTATCAGCTCACCTCTCACCTTCTGTCGCTCCAAGGAGAAAAGGCCAAGTTCACTCAACTTATTCTCAGAAGGCATGCTCCCCAATCCAGGTAACATCCTTGTAAATTTCCTCTGCACCCTTTCTGTGGCTTCCACATCTTTCCTGTAGTCAGGCATCCAGAACTGAGCACAGTCCTCCAAGTGCAGTCCGAGCAGGGTCCTATATAGCTGCAACATTACCTCTCGGCTCCTAAATTCAATTCCACGATTGATGAAGGCCAATACACCGTACGGCCTCTTAACCACAGAGTCAACCTGTGCGGCTGCTTTGAGCGTCCTGTGGACTCAGCCCCCAAGATCCCTCTGATCCTCCACATTGCCAAGAGTCTTACTATTAATACTATATTCTGCCATCATATTTGACCTACCAAAATGAACCACTTCACACTTACCTGGGTTGAACTCCATCTGCTACTTCTCAGCCCAGTTTTGCATCCTATCAATGTCCCGCTGTAACCTCTGACAGCCCTCCACACTATCCACAACATCTCCAACCTTTGTGTCATTAGCAAACTTACTAACCCATCCCTCCACTTCCTCATCCAGGTCATTTATAAAAATCACGAAGAGTAAGGGTCCCAGAACATATCCCTGAGGCACACCACTGGTCACCAACGTCCATGCAGATATGACCCATCTACAGCCACTCTTTGCCTTCTGTGAGCAAGCCAGTTCTGGATCCACAAAGCAATATCCCCTTGGATCCCATGCCTCCTTACTTTCTCAGTAAGCCTTGCATGGTGTACCTTATCAAATGCCTTGCTGAAATCCATGTACACTACATCTACTGCTCTTCCTTCAACAATGTTTTTAGTCACATCCTCAAAAGATTCAATCAGGCTCGTAAGGCAAGACCTGCTCTTGACAAAGCCATGCTTACTATTCCTAATCATATTATACCTCTCCAAATCTTCATAAATCCTGTCTCTCAGGATCTTCTCCATCAACTTATCAACCACTGAGGTGAGACTCAGTGGTCTATAGTTTCCTGGGCTATCTCTACTCCCCTTCTTGAATAAAGGAACAACATCTGCAACACTACAATCCTCTGGAACCTCTCCCATTCCCATTGATGATGCAAAGATCATCACCAGAGGTTCAGCAATCTCCTCCCTCGCCTCCCACAGTAGCCTGGGGTACATCTCATCCGGTCCTGGCGACTTATCCAACTTGATGCTTTCCAAAAGCTCCAGCATATCCTTTTTATTAATGTCAACATGCTCAAGCTTTTCAGTCTGCTGCAAGTCATCACTACAATCACCAAGATCCTTTTCCATAGTGAATACTGAAGTATTCATTAAGTAGCCCTGCTATTTCCTCCGGTTCCATATGCACTTCCCCACTGTCACACTTGATAGGTCCTATTCTTACACATCTTATCCTCTTTCTCTTCACAAACTTGTAGAATGCCTTGGGGTTTTCCTTAATCCTGCATCCCCCCCCCCTCCAAGGCCTTTTCATGGCCCCTTCTGGCTCTCTTAATTTCCTTCTTAAGCTCCTCCCTGTTAGCCTTATAATCTTCTAGATCTCTAACATTAGCTAGCTCTCTGAACCTTTTGTAAGCTTTTCTTCTTGACTAGATTTATTACCTTTGTACACCACGGTTCCTGTATGCTACCATAACTTCCCTGTCTCATTTGTATGTACCTATGCAGAACTCCACACAACTATCCCCTGAACATTTGCCACATTTCTTCCATACTTTTCCTTGAGAACATCTGTTCCCAATTTAAGCTTCCAATTTCCTGCCTGTTGTAACACATCCTATTGTCTGCAATTTTGCTCCATCATCAGCCTCTCCTTTCTAGGAGTCTCATTTCACATTGCCTCTTTTTGTAAATCAACAACTTTTCAAGTCAAGTCAAATCACGTTTATTGTCATTTCGACCATAACTGCTGGTACAGTACATAGTAAAAATGAGACAATATTTTTACAGGACCATGGTGTTACATGACACAGTACAAAAACTAGACTGAACTACATAAAAAAAACAGGAAAAAAAACTACACTAGACTACAGACCTACCCAGGACTGCATAAAGTGCACAAAACAGTGCAGGCATTACAATAAATAATAAACAAGACAATAGGGCAGTAAGGTGTCAGTCCAGGCTGTGGGTATTGAGGAGTCTGTTAGCTGTTACATAGTCTGGTCATGAGTGCCTTTTCCCAGACGGCAGGAGGGAGAGGAGTTTGTATGAGGGGTGCGTGGGGTCCTTCATAATGCTGTTTGCTTTGCAGATGCAGCATGTAGTATAAATGTCCATGATGGCGGGGAGAGAGACCCTGATCATCTCAGCTGACCTCACTATCCGCTGCAGGGTCTTGCGATCTGAGATGGCGCAATTTCCGAACCAGGCAGTGATGCAGCTGGTCAGGATACTCTCAATACAACCCCTGTAGAATGTGATGAGGATGGGGGGAGGGAGATGGACTTTCCTCAGCCTTCGCAGAAAGTAGAGACGCTGCTGGGCTTTCTTTGCTATGGAGCTGGTGTTGAGGGACCAGGTGAGATTCTCCGCCAAATGAACACCCAAGAAATTTGGTGCTCTTAATGATCTCTACTGAGGAGCTGTCAATGTTCAGCAGGGAGTGGTCGCTCGGTGCCCTCCTGAAGTCAACAACCATCTCTTTTGTTTTGTTCACATTCAGAGACAAGTTGTTGGCTCTGCACCAGTTCGTTAGCTGCTGCACCTCCTCTCTGTAAGCTGACTCGCCGTTCTTGCTGATGAGACCCACCACAGTTGTGTCATCGGTAAACTTGATGATGTGGTTCGAGCTGTGTGTTGCAGCACAGTCGTGGATCAGCAGCGTGAACAGCAGTGGACTGAGCACGCAGCCCTGGGGGGCCCCTGTGCTCAGTGTGATGGTGTTGGAGATGCTGCTCCCGATTCGGACTAACTGAGGTCTCCCAGTCAGAAAGTCTAGGATCCAGTTGCAGAGGGAGGTGTTCAGGCCCCGTCTCAACTTTCCAGTTGGTTTCTGAGGGATGATTGTGTTGAATGCTGAATTGAAGTCTATGAGCAACATTCGAACATGTGTCTTTTTTGTCCAGGTGTGTTAGGGCCAGGTGGAGGGTGATGGCAATGAAGTTGTCTGTTGAGCAGTTTGGGACGGTACACATACTGCAAGGGGGTCCAGTGAAGGGGGAAGCAGGGTCTTGATATGCCTCATGACAAGCCTCTCGAAACACTTCATGATGATGGATGTGAGTGCAACGGGACGGTAGTTATTTAGGCAGGACACTGAAGACTTCTTCGGCACAGTTACGATGGTGGC
Source organism: Hemitrygon akajei (assembly GCF_048418815.1). Classification (NCBI taxonomy): domain Eukaryota; kingdom Metazoa; phylum Chordata; class Chondrichthyes; order Myliobatiformes; family Dasyatidae; genus Hemitrygon; species Hemitrygon akajei. The sequence goes on along the minus strand of NC_133126.1, from coordinate 1,589,639 downwards.
GGCCTTGAAGCACGTTGGAACGGTGGCGCTGCTCAGGGAGATGTTGAAGGTGTCAGTGAGAATATCTGCTAGCTGGTCTGCACATCCTCTGAGCGCTCTACCAGGGATGTTGTCTGGTCCAGCAGCCTTCCGTGGGTTGACCCTGCACAGGACTCTTTTCACATCAGCCATGGTGAGACACAGCACCTGGTCATTTGTAGGAGGGGTAAACTTCCTCACTGCCACGTCATTTTCCGCCTCAAAATGGGCGTAGAAGTTATTCAGCACATCTGGGAGGGAGGCATCACCCGCACAGTCAGGTGATGTCCTGTAATTGGTGATGTCCAGGATGCCCTTCCACATGCGCTGCGTGTTGTCGCTATCCTGGAAGTGGCTGTGGATTCGCTGGGCGTGTGCACGCTTTGCCCCTCTGATGGGCTGGGACAGTATGGCCCTTGCTTTTGTTAGGGCTGCCTTGTCGCCTGCTCTGAAGGCGGAGTCGCGGGATCTCAGCAGCGCACGCACCGCCGTGGTCATCCATGGCTTCTGGTTAGCGCGTATAGTGATGGTCTTGGACAGAGTAACATCATCAATGCACTTACTGATGTAGCTGGTCACTGATGCGGTGTACTCCTCTAAGTTGGTAGAGTCGCCATCGGTTGCAGCCTCCCTGAACATGTGCCAGTCAGTGTGCTCAAAGCAGTCTTGAAGTGCAGAGATGGCTCCTGCTGGCCAGGTTTTCACCTGCTTCTGAACTGGTCTGGAGTGCCTGACGAGCAATCTGTATGCTGGGATTAGCATAACAGAAATGTGGTCTGAGAACCGAGGTAGAGGCGGGGCCCTGCCCAGTATGCGTTGGGGATGTTTGTGTAAACCACGTCCAACACGTTCTCCCCCCTCATTGCAAAGTCCAAATACTGATGGAATTTGGGGAGCACTGACTTAAGGTTCACGTGGTTAAAATCTCCGGCAACCATAAACAGTCCATCAGGTGTGCGTTCTGCAGTTCACTAATAGCCCTGTAGATAGATAGATAGATAGATAGATACTTTATTCATCCCCATGGGGAAATTCAACTTTTTTTTCCAATGTCCCATACACTTGTTGTAGCAAAACTAATTACATACAATACTTAACTCAGTAAAAAATATGATATGCATCTAAATCACTATCTCAAAAAGCATTAATAATAGCTTTTAAAAAGTTCTTAAGTCCTGGCGGTTGAATTGTAAAGCCTAATGGCATTGGGGAGTATTGACCTCTTCAACCTGTCTGAGGAGCATTGCATCGATAGTAACCTGTCGCTGAAACTGCTTCTCTGTCTCTGGATGGTGCTATGTAGAGGATGTTCAGAGTTTTCCATAATTGACCGTAGCCTACTCAGCGCCCTTTGCTCAGCTACTGATGTTAAACTCTCCAGTACTTTGCCCACGACAGAGCCCGCCTTCCTTACCAGCTTATTAAGACGTGAGGCGTCCCTCTTCTTAATGCTTCCTCCCCAACACGCCACCACAAAGAAGAGGGCGCTCTCCACAACTGACCTATAGAACATCTTCAGCATCTCACTACAGACATTGAATGACGCCAACCTTCTAAGGAAGTACAGTCGACTCTGTGCCTTCCTGCACAAGGCATCTGTGTTGGCAGTCCAGTCTAGCTTCTCGTCTAACTGTACTCCCAGATACTTGTAGGTCTTAACCTGCTCCACACATTCTCCATTAATGATCACTGGCTCCATATGAGGCCTAGATCTCCTAAAGTCCACCACCATCTCCTTGGTCTTGGTGATATTGAGACGCAGGTAGTTTGAGTTGCACCATATCACAAAGTCCTGTATCAGTTTCCTATACTCCTCCTCCTGTCCATTCCTGACACACCCCACTATGGCCGTGTCATCAGCGAACTTCTGCACATGGCAGGACTCCGAGTTATATTGGAAGTCTGATGTGTACAGGGTGAACAGAGAGTACGGTTCCCTGCGGCGCTCCTGTGCTGCTGACCACCGTGTCAGACCTACAGTCTCCCAACCGCACATACTGAGGTCTATCTGTCAAGTAGTCCACTATCCAATCCACCATGTGAGAGTCTACTCCCATCTCCGTTAGTTTGTGCCTTAAGATCTTGGGCTGGATGGTGTTAAAGGCACTAGCGAAGTCAAGGAATGTAATCCTCACAGCACAACTGACCCCATCTAGGTGAGAGAGTGATTTGTGCAGCAAATACGTGATAGCATCCTCCACTCCCACCTTCTCCTTATACGCAAACTGAAGAGGATCCTGGGCGTGCCTGGTTTGTGGCCTCAGATTCTGTATTATCAGCCGCTCCATGGTCTTCATCACGTGCGACGTCAAGGCAACAGGTCTGAAGTCATTCAACTCCTTTGGTTGTGGTTTCTTCGGTACCGGGACAATACAGGATGTTTTCCACTGTCTGGGTACTCTTCTCTGCTCCAGGCTCATGTTGAAGATGCGCTGTAGTGGTTCTCCCAGCTCAGTCGCACAGGCCCTCAGTAATCGTGGGGAAACTCCATCCGGTCCAGCCGCCTTGCTGGTACAGATCTTCCTCAGTTGACCTTCCACCTGTGCAGCCGTAATCCTGGGCGTGGGCAAGGTCTCCTGTGAGTGGCTATTTTCCTGTGAGGGAAGTAAGCCTGGTGTGGATTTCTGCGGTGAAGATGAGATTGTGCTGTCGAACCTGTTGAAGAAGTTGTTCAGCTGGTTCGCTTTCTCCACATCTCCACTTATGTTTGCCCCCCGCTTTGCACCGCATCCGGTGATGATCTTCATCCCATCCCACACCTCCTTCATGCTTTTTTTCTGCAGCTTTTGTTCTAGCTTCCTCCTATACTGCTCCTTTGCCCCCCTTATCTGTACTCTGAGTTCCTTCTGAACTCTTTTAAGCTCCAACCGATCACCATCTTTAAAGGCCCTCTTCTTCTGGTTTAGGAGGCCTTTGATGTTACTAGTGATCCAGGGCTTATTATTGGGATAGCAGCGAACAGTTCTAACAGGGACAACGGCATCCACACAAAAGTTAATATAGTCCGTTGTGCATTCAGTGACCTCCTCAACGCCCCCACAGAGCCCCCCTTGCAGTACATCCCAGTTAGTAGTACCGAAGCAGTCTCTCAGGGCCTGTTCAGCTTCAGGAGTCCACTTCCTAAAAGAGCGTGTGTACAGTTCATAGAGCGCCTCCTTAGCATTAGCGCACCGAATACAAGGACATCGAATATAAGGACAGAGGTGAATTCCCGTGGCAAATAAAATGGTCTGCATCTAACAGCCACAAACTCCACTTAGCGATGAGCAGTATCTGGAAACCAGCACAGAGTTCTTACACCATTCAGTGTTGATGCAAGCACACAAACAACCACCGCAAGTCTTACCGCAGAGCTGCGTCCCTGTCTGCGCGTAACAAGGCGAACCCGTCCAGCTGAATGGCGGCATCCAAAATTCCATTAGTGAGCCATGTTTCTATAAAAACATACGCACAGCAGACTCTGTACTCCCGCCGAGAATTTCATTGGAGTCGGATGTAGTCCAATTTATTGTCCAGGGAGCGGACATTGGAGAGCAGAATGGACGGGAGAGCTTCATCTTCAGCACTATCAATCTAATTCCCATCCCCCTGCCAAATTAGTTTAAACCCACCCAAACAACTCTAGCCAATTTGCCCACAAGGATATTGTACCTCCTCAGGTTCATGTGTAGCCTGTGCCTTTTATACAGGTTGTACCTTGCCCTGAAGAGATCCCAATGACCCATAAATTTGAACCCCTGCCCCCTGCAGCAGTTCCTTAGTCACATGTTCACCTGCCAGATCATTTCATTTTTACCCTCACTGGCACATGGCACAGGCAGCAATGCAGAGATTACCATAAGACATAATATAGAAGCAGAATTGGGTCATTTGGCCCATTCAATCGTGGCTGATCCTTTTTTCTTACTGCCCTGGAGGTCTTGTTTCTCAGCTTTTTACCTAGCTCCCCAAAATCTCTTTTCAGGATCTCCTCACCTTGTCAACCTATGTCATTAGCCCCAATCTGTACCAAGACTTTTGGCTGCTCACCCTCACCCTTGAGCATGTCATGGACCCAATCCAAGACATACCTGATCTTGGCACTAGGGAGGCAACATACCATCTGGTTGTCTCTGTTCCTCTGACCAAGGAATCTCCTATTAACACTGCTGTCTTCTTCACCTCTCTGCTCTTCTGAGCCACAGCACCAGACTCAGTGCCAGAGTCCTGGTGACTGTGGCTCCCCCCGGTAGGTCATTCCCTTAATAGAATCTAAAGTTATATATTTATTATTGAGGGGAATGGTTACAGGGCTCTCTGCACTAGCTGTGCATTTCCCCTCTTTCTCCTGATGTCACCCAGTTACCTGTCTCTTGCAACCTAGTAGTGACTACCTCCCTGTAGCTCCTGTCTATCACCATCACATTCTCTCATATGAGCCAAAGGTCATCAAGCTACAGCTCCAGTTCCTTAATACGTTCTCTCAGAAGTTGTCACTCAGTGCACCTTGTGCAGATACGTTTATTTGGGAGACCTCCAGTCTCCCAGGCTTCCCACATCCACACAAAGTACAAAACACTGCCCCAGAGCAATTCTCACTAACCTACTATGCTCTAACAAGTAAGTACAGAGAGAGAGTAACTTGCAAGACGATATACATCACTGAAACCTGATCTCACCCAAACTTAATGAGCCAAAGCCACTCTAGAGACTGGCACATTCAAAATGGGTGCTCCACTTGCACTTGAATTATTCTTATTGGCCCTTTCTAATGAACCCCTCTTGCTGATTGGTTGCTTCTCAAATCAGAAAAACTGCTGCAAAATTCTGCCTTCAGAATCTTCATCGCTGCCCTGATTTTAAAAAAAGTAGCTCTTTTTATGTACCCTAGGTGTGAATGGTCCAACTCAAATTCAATGCATCTGTACCTGGGCTTGATGCTGCTTTCTTTGTGAGGGCAACTACCATCATCTGAAACTGGGTTTGATGCTGGCTTCCTTGTGAGGTTAACTATATTCATATGAAACTAGGCAGAAATGTGTGCAATTCTCGATGTATATTTGGAGATGTAAGGTAAACTTCAGATGCTGGAATCTGGAGCAAATAAAACTTCTGGAGGAATTCTTTTGGTTAGCCCACATCTGTGAGGGAGAGGAGGAATTGTTGGTATTGTAAATTGAGACTCTGCACCAGGACTAAGAGTGAAGAGGGTAGGTAGCTGATATAGAGGAGAGAGGAGGGGTAACCTTGCCTCCATCCTCCCCTCTCATACCCAGTTTCAATGGCCTTTATTTTCTTCTCTGTTTCCCCCTATCACTTACCTCCTTCTACCTCTGTTCTACCCCACCCTCTCCTCCACCTGGCTCCAGCCCGTTATCTTTCACCTCTCCTTGTTCTTCTGTCACCTATTGGCTCCTGTCTGTCATCTTCTCTAAATTGGCTCTGTTCCCTCTCCACTCAGTCCTGATACAGGGTCTCAACCAAAACTGTTCACCATTCCTTCCCCACCTACATTTCTAACAGCAGTTTTTTTTTGTTTTTGTTATGTAAAGGGTTAAGTGTATTGCCCACTTCTAATTTAATTCCTTTATTTCAGTGTTTCAGGAGAAGCCGGATATTCCACCAAGCCAAGCACAAGCAGCTATCCATGCCAGCCCTCCACAGGACTACTCTTACATCCAATCTATTCTGCAGATGGTCAAAAACTTGCCATTTTTCCTCCTCATTGTAACCTATGGTAAGCTTCTGCTTTGTAAATTTATTGCTTTTCCCACACAGCATCACAGTTACATTGGATTAATGTTAGTCCCCTTAAATATGGTTGATTTTAGAACACAAGTGATTCATACATCCAATTTATAGCCCAGTTCTAGCAATGTTGTTCAATAAAGGTTACTGTTACAACACCTGTTAGCTACATGCAACTTTATAGAAAATAATTGACATGCAAAATAGGGAATTGTACATTTTTGACTTTGTAAGCTTTCTACATGGTTCCATAATACTTTTTTTTATTTCTTTGCAAGCTTTCCATTCACACATACTTTTATCACACCCAGCACAACACCATAAAATCAAGGAGATTTACAACAAAAGGCTGGACCATAAGTTATAGGAGCAGAATTAAGCTATTTGGCCCATCTAGTCTGCTCCACTATTTTATCATGGCTGATTGCATTTTCCTCTCCGCCCCAATCTCCTGCCTTCTCCTCATATCCCTTCATGTCCTGACCAATCAAGAATCAGAACCAGGTTTATTATCACCCGCATGTGACATGAAATTTGTTAACTTAGCAGCAGCAGTTCAATGCAGTACATAATATAGCAGAGAGATAAATAATAATAATAAAATAAAATAAACATAAGTAATTGATTTACTTGTTTATGTATATTGAATAGATTTTTTTTAATGTGCAAAAACAGAAATACTGTACTGTATTTTTTTTTTAAATGAGGTAGTATCCAAAGCTTCAATGTCCATTTAGGAATATGATGGCAGAGGGGAAGAAGCTGTTGGTGAATTGCTGAGTGTGTGCCTTCAGGCTTCTGTACCTCCTATCTGATGGCAGCAGTGAGAAAAGGGCATGCCCTGGGTGCTAGAGGTCCTTAATAATGGACACTGCCTTTCTGAGACACTGCTCCCTAAAGATGCCCTGGGTACTTTGTAAGCTAGTGCCCAAGATGGAGCTGACTAGATTTACAACCTTCTGCAGCTTCTTTCGGTCCTGTGCAGTAGCCCCTCCATACCAGACAGTGATGCAGCCTGTCAGAATGCTCTCCATGGTACAACTATAGAAGTTTTTGAGTGTATTTGTTGACATGACAAATCTCTTCAAACTCCTAATGATGTCTTGCCTTCTTTATGACTACATCAGTATGTTGGGACCAGGTTAGATGCTCAGAGATCTTGACGCCCAGGAACTTGAAGCTTCTCACTCTCTCCAATTCTGATCCCTCTGAGGATTGGTCTTTGTCTTACCCTTCCTGAAGTCCTCAATCAGCTCTTTCGTCTTACTGACGTTGAGTGCCAGGTTGTTGCTGCGGCACCACTCCACTAGTTGGCATATCTCACTCCTGTACACCCTCTCATCACCACCTGAGATTCTACCAACAATGGGTGTATTGTCAGCAAATTTATAGATGGTATTTGAGCTATGCCTAGCCACACAGTCATGTGTATACAGAGAGTAGAGCAGTGGGCTAAGCCCTAAGGTGCGCCAGTGTTGATATCAGCAAGGAGGATATGTTAATAGACAATAGGTGCAGGAGTAGGCCATTTGGCCCTTTGAGCCAGCACCGCCATTTAATGTGATCACGCCTGATCATCCACAATCAGTACCCTGTTCCTGCCTTCTCCCCATATCCCTTGACTCCTCTATCTTTAAGAGCTCTATCTAACTCTTTCTTGAAAGCATCCAAAGAATTGGCCTCCACTGCCTTCTGAGGCAGAGCATTCCATAGATCCACAACTCTCAGGGTGAAAATGTTTTCCCTGAACTCCGTTCTAAATGGCCTACCCCTTATTCTTAAACTGTAGCCTCTGGTTCTGGACTACCCCAACATCGGGAACATGTTTCCTGCATGTCCAATCCCTTAATAATCTTATATGTTTCAATCAGATCCCCTCTTATCCTTCTAAATTCCAGTGTATACAAGCCCAGTCGCTCCAATCGTTCGACATATGACAGTCCCGCCATTCTGGGAATTAACCTTGTGAACCTACGCTGCACTCCCTCAATAGCAAGAATGTCCTTCCTCAAATTTGGAGACCAAAACTGAACACAATACTCCAGGTGTGGTCTCACCAGGGCCCTGCACAATTGCAGAAGGACCTCTTTGCAACTATACTCAACTCCCCTTGTTATGAAGGCCAACATGCCATTAGCTTTCTTCACTGCCTGCTGTACCTGCATGCTTACTTTCAGTGACTGTTATCACCAATCCGTACAGATTGTGATCTTCCAGTTAGGAAGTCTTGGATCCAATTACAGAGGGAGGTACAGAGGCCAGGTTCTGCAACTTCTCAATCAGGATTGTGGGAATGATAGTATTAAATGCTGAGCTACAGCCGATGAACAGCAACCTGACATAGGTGTTTGTGTTATCTAGATGGTCTAAAGCCGTGTGAAGAGCCATTGAGATTGCATCTGCCGTTGACCTATTGTGGTGATAGGCAAACTGCAGTGGGTCCAGGTTCTTGCTGAGGCAGGAGTTCAGTCTGGTCATAACCAACCTCTCAAAGCATTTCATCACCTTCGATGTCAGTGCTACCAGGCGATAATCATTAAGGCAGCCCACATTATTCTTCTTTGGCACTGGTATAGTTCTTGCCTTTTTGAAGCATGTGGGAACTTCTGCCAATAGCAGTGAGAGGTTGAAAATGTCCTTGAATACTCCCACTAGGTGGTTGGCACAGGTTTTCAGAGTCTTACCAGGTCCTCCATTGGGACTTTCTGCCTTCCGAGGGTTCATTCTCTTTAAAGACAGTCTAACATCGGCGTCTGAGACGGAGATCACAGGGTCATCAGGTGCAGCAGGGATCTTCACAGTCATAGTTGTGTTCTCCCTTTCAAAGTGTGAATAGAAGGTGTTTTCCTATCAACATCTACCTTAAATATACATAAAGACTATCTGTATTCTTGGATATTAAGCCCTCAGCTATAGTCTTTCAGCCATGATTCCGTCATGCCTACAACATTATACCTGCCAATCTGTAACTGTGGTAAATGTTCATCTGCTTTATTCCGTATACTGTGCACTTTCAAATTTGACAAGGTTCCACACGGTAGGCTTATTCAGAAAGTCAGAAGGCATGGGATCCAGGGAAGTTTGGCCAGGTGGATTCAGAATTGGCTTGCCTGCAGAAGGCAGAGGGTCATGGTGGAGGGAGTACATTCAGATTGGAGGGTTGTGACTAGTGGTGTCCCACAAGGATCTGTTCTGGGACCTCTACTTTTTGTGATTTTTATTAATGACCTGGATGTGGGGGTAGAAGGGTGGGTTGGCAAGTTTGCAGACGACACGAAGGTTGGTGGTGTTGTAGGTAGTGTAAAGGATTGTCAAAGATTGCAGAGAGACATTGATAGAATGCAGAAGTGGGCTGAGAAGTGGCAGATGGTACACTTTGGAAGGACAAACTCCAAGACAGAGTATAAAGTAAATGGCAGGGTACTCGGTAGTGTGGAGGAGCAGAGGTACATGTCCACAGATCCCTGAAAGTTGCCTCACAGGTAGATAGGGTAGTTAAGAAAGCTTATGGGGTGTTAGCTTTCATAAGTCGAGGGATAGAGTTTAAGAGACGCGATGTAATGATGCAACTCTATAAAACTCTAGTTAGGCCACACTTGGAGTACTGTGTCCAGTTCTGGTCGCCTCACTATAGGAAGGATGTGGAAGCATTGGAAAGGGTACAGAGGAGATTTATCAGGATGCTGCCTGGTTTAGAGAGTATGGATTATGATCAGAGATTAAGGGAGCTAGGGCTTTACTCGTTGGAGAGAAGGAAGATGAGAGGAGACATGATAGAGGTGTACAAGATATTAAGAGGAATAGTGGATATTAGTTTTATTAATGACCTGGATGTGGGGGTAGAAGGGTGGGTTGGCAAGTTTGCAGACGACACGAAGGTTGGTGGTGTTGTAGATAGTGTAAAGGATTGTCAAAGATTGCAGAGAGACATTGATAGAATGCAGAAGTGGGCTGAGAATATAAAACTTAATAGGATATTAAGAGTGGACAGCCAGTGCCTCTTCCCCAGGGCACCACTGCTCAGTACAAGAGGACATGGCTTTAAGGTAAGGGGAGGGAAGTTCAAGGGGATTTTTCACTCAGAGAGTGGTTGGTTCATGGAATGCACTACCTGAGTCAGTGGTGGAGGCAGATACACTAGTGAAGTTTAAGAGACTACTAGACAGGTATATGGAGGAATTTAAGGTGGGGGGTTATATGGGAGGCCGGGTTTGAGGGTCGGCACAACATTGTGGGCCGAAGGGCCTGTAATGTGCTGTACTATTCTATGTTCTATGTAGATACAGCACTTTCGGTCTTGGTTTCACCCTTTTCAATTTTGTCTGCCTTTTATATTGCAACTGATTCTGTTGACTGCAATTTTGCCCCATCAACAGCCTTTCCTCACTACGTATTATCTCTATTTGTAAACCAGATACTTCATTTTCAGCACTATTACCTGCCCTTCCTACGATACTTTTTGCATTGAAATATATGCAGCTTTGGACACTAGTGGCACCATTCTCAACCTTTTGATTCCTAACTTTGTCTGAGGTCTTACCAAGATCTTCCTCCACAACCTCTCCTCTAACTGTTCTGGCACTCTGGTGGTTCCCATCACCCTGCAACTCTAGTTTAATCTTCCACTAGGATATTCAGGTTCAGGTGCAAACCGTCACTTCTGTACAGGTCCCATCTTCCCTGGAAGAGAGACAAGTGATCCAAAAATCTTACGCCCTCCCTGCTACACCATCTCTTAGTCACATATTAAACTATATGTATGATCTTCCTAGTTCTAGCCTCATTAACATGTGGCACGGGTAGCAATCCTGAGATCACAACCCTGGAGGTCCTGCCCTTTAACTTAGCACTGAACTCCCTGAATTCCCTTTGCTGAACCTAGTCACTCATCCTACCATGTCATTGGTACCTAATGGACAACGACTTATGGCTGTTCACTTTTTCACTTAAGAGTGCTGAAGACTCAATCTGCGATATATCTGACTCTGGCATCCGGGAGGCAACATAGCACCCGGGAATCTCATTTTCGCCCACAGAATCTCCTGTCCGTTCCCCTATCACCAAGTTTGCTTCTTCTTCCCCCTTCCCATCTGAGTCACAAAGGCAGACTCAGTACCAGGGACCCGAACACTGTGACTTCCCTCTGTTAAGTTCCCGTCCCGCATTATCCAAACCTGTTGTTGAGGAGTATGGCCACAGATGTACTCTGCATTGGCTCCTTAACACCTTTCCCCTTCGTGACTGTCGCCCAGTTTCCTGTTTCCTGCACTTTGGGTGTAACTACCTCCCAATATGTCCGATCTATCACCCCTTCAGCCGCTCAAATGATCCAGAGTTAATCCATTTCCAGCTCCATCTCCTTAAGGTGGTTTGTTAGAAGCTGCAGCTGGATGCATTTCTCATAGCTGTAGTGGTCAGGGATACTGGAGGTCTCTCTGCCTTCAAATATCCTATTAGAGGAGCATTGCACAATCCTGCCTGTCATCTCTACCTAGCTGAGTAGATATAAAGAAGGAAAATAAGCTTGAGCTTTGCTTTCTCTGACTGAAGACTGTCTTCGCTGAAGTCTCGAAGAGCTAATGCCTCAATATCACCACTATGTCCATCAGACAATGGTTGCTGAGCTTGCCCTGCCTTCCTTTAATTTGCTTTTACTAATTAATCCCAAACACCAATTGGTCAAAGCTCTGTTATACTGCAATGAACCACTCCTGCCTTTCATCCTCAGGCGCTAGACCTGATTGAAGTCCCCTTCTCTCCAAAATGTTATTTAGGACCCAACACACCCTCCTACCTTCCAAAGAAAATCTCTCTACCTCTCCTTGTCACTATAAATTTACCAGACTTGGGTGTATCATTTAGAAATCTCTGCACTCCTCTCTTATTCTTATTGTCTAAACAGTAAGCTCAAAGATGCAGAGAAATCAGTGTCCCTATGCATGATTCACAAAAGGCTGGTATGCATGTCTGCACGAAATGAAGAAAATTAACACAACATAATGGCACATTGCCAGGCAAGGGAATTACGTTTTAGTTATAATATAGGGCATTCGTAAGACTGCACCTGGATTCAGTATTAGTCTCCTTCTTTAAGGAAGGATGTTAATGGATTGGAATGTGCTCAAAGAAGGTTTACTAGGCTAACAGGAGGACTCAATATGAGCAAATGTTGAACAGGTTGGGCTTGAACCAGTTGGAGTTAAGAGTGAGAGGGGATTTGATTGAAATGTATAACAAATGTATAAAATATTGCTGCTTAAAACTGATGGAAACAGTGCCAATTGCGGATGAACTCCTTGCCAGATTCCACACAGTAAATGTGGCTGCAGGTCGGGGATAGAAGTGCGATTAAGGAAACAGGGTTTTAAACTCCCTTATACCAGTCATCTTGCTGGCAAACGGCAGTGTCTGGTGAATAAAATTGATGATTTCAGAGCTAGGGTGCTGAATCAGAGGGACATTAGACCATGTGTGTTCTTTGTTTCACGGAAGCCTGGTTAACCCCTTTTGTACCAGATGCAGCAATTCAGATCAACGAGATTACCATACACCGTCAGCATAGATCTGTAGAGTGTCAAAAGCAGAGGTGGAGGGGTATGCCTCATGATCAACTCTTCTTGATGCATGAATATATCAGTGTTGTCCCAATTCTGCTCACTAGACCTGGGATATCTCACAGTTAAATGCTGTCCATTTTACTTACCACGGGAGATTTCCATGAACATTTTGGTAACAGTATACATTCCACCTCAGGCCAATGTCAATCAGGCTTTAGATAATCTGAGTAATGGGATTAATTTGCACAAAACAGCACACCCTGACGCCTTCTGTCAATACCTCCTTTTGAACTCTGTCCTTTTGTGTGTTCTCCCCCTAGCTGTGGTTTTGTATTGCCATGTGCTCCTGTCCCCGCTCCTGCTCTACTCCGGCCCCTGTATTACTGAGTACTCCGTCCCTCATCTGTTTCTCATTATTACCTGTATTGCTGCCACCTGTGTTTCATTGTGCTTCACCTATCATCTGCCTCTGTTTATTTCTCATGTATTTTAGTCTTGTGTTTTCAGCTGTTTGTTGCCAGATTTTGCCAGTGAATTTTTCTGAGCCTTTCCAGCATTTGTATCTGTACTCAGTCTGTCTGAATATCGACTCTGCCTGTTTCATGATTCTGGTTTTTGGATTTCTCTGGATGTTTTGATCTCTGCCTGAACTTAGACACCAACTTCGTTTGCACCTTGGGATTTGTTATTCAACCAATATCACAGTGTGCATAGTAATGGGTCTCCAATTGGATCCCTGCTCCAGTGTCCTGACAGCCGTCAACACTGTTTTTGAGGGATTTTAACCAGGCCAGTCTGGAAAAATCACAAAGCATTTACCATCAACAGATCACTTGCAATTCCAGAGGAAACAACACACTGGACCATTGCTACTCCTCCATCAAGAATGCCTGCTGTGCTGTTCCACACCCTCACTTTGGGAAGTCTGATCACCTGGCTGTACTTCTACTCCCTGAGTGCAGGCAGAGGCAGTACCAGTAGAGAATATCAAGAAGGTATGGACAAGAGAGGCAGAGGAGCACTTACAGGACTGTTTCGAGTTGGTGGACTGCACAGTATTTAGGGGTACTTCGAGTCCAAATTGTCACTGACTTTACTAAAACATCTGTGGATGCGTGTGCCTAGTAGAACATACCGTACATACCAGAATTAAAAGCTGTGGATGAATCAGGAGAGTCAAAAGTTTGCTAGATCTGTGACATTCAAGTTTCGTGATTCAGGACTATACAAGAAGGCTGGGTGTGACTCGAGGAAATGGACAATTTTATTTGAAGTTAGAGGCGGAATCAGATGCATGTCAGCTCTGGCAGGGTTTGCAGGTCATTACTTCCCAAGAAACAAAACCTAATATCATGAATGGTAGTGATGCTTTACTCCCAGATGAGCTCAATGTGTTTTTTTTTATGCACGATTTGTAACGCAGAATAAACCTACAGCTATGTGGATACCTGCAGTATCCAGTGACCCTGTCATCTGCCTTGGCAGCCAACAACAGAACGTCTTTCAAGTGGGTGAACCCCTGCAAGGCAACAAGCCCAAATGGTGTATCTGGTATAGCTCTGAAAACCTGTGCCAACCAGCTGGCAGGTGTGTTCAAAGACTCATTTCTACAGTTGAAAGTTCCCACCTGCTTCAAAAGGACAAGAAGAGCAGGGTGAACTGCCTTAATGACCGTCATTCAGTAGCACCCACAGTTACAGAGATGAAGTACTTTGGGAGGTTGTTTATGGCTAGAATAAATCCTGCCTAAGCAAGGACCTGGATCCATAGGGCCTACAGTGGTTATGATCTCAGTGGCTCTTCATGAGATTATGTACATCTGGACAGCACTTGTCAGGCTGCTGTTCATTGTCTACAGCTCAGTGTTTAACACAATCGTTCCTACAGTTCTGATCAAAAATCTCCGGAACCTGGGCCTCTGTACCTTCCCCTGCAACTAGATGCATACTTCTTACAGACAGTGACTGGAATTGAACCTCTATTACTGGTGCTGTAAAAACACCTCCCCCTGTAGGTCTTCACATCCATACACTTTAGGATGAAAATCTGTAATTCTGAATCTATCTGAAGATAATCTCTCAGTAGTTACTGCTTTTTACTTCATTCATCTAACCGTAGATAGGAAACTTCCTAACAATAGCTTCATATGTTGAAGGAATTTAGGTATTCTGCATCAGTCTTCACTATGGAAGACACTAGCTGTACACCAGAAATTTGAGATGCAGGAGAGCAGAAGTGAGCACTGTTTCTATACTAAAGGAGAAGGTCCTTGGGAAAATGCAAGGTCTGAAGGTAGGTAAGTCACTTGGACTATACACCACGGTTCTGAGAGGTAGTTGAAGAGATTGTGGAGGCATTAGAAATGGAAGCATAAATTGGAAACAGATATTCTCAGGGAAACATACAGAAGAAATATGGCAAATGTTCAGGGGCTGGTGGCGTAGTGGCATCAGTGCTGGACTTAGGAGCGAAGGCTCCCAAGTTTGAATCCAGCCAGCTCCCTTGCACGCTTTCCATCCATACTGGTTTGAGCGTCAAGCTAGCAAATCGGCCTCGTAAAAAAAACAAGAGAGCCTGCTAACCCGATGACTCCACATGGAGTTAAGGGCTTTCTTCTTCTTTTAAATACACCGTATGCCATCTTAACCACAGAGTCAACCTGCGCAGCTGCTTTTCTAACTTGTCTGTTCCTATCTCTCTCCAATGCTATTGTAAAGGAGATAGAATTATGATCACTATCTCCAAAATGCTGTCCTTCTGAGATATCTGACACCTGACCAGGTTCATTTCCCAATACCAAATCAAGTACAGTCTTCTCCTCTTATAGGCTTAGCTACATATTGTGTCAAGAAACCTTCCTGAACACACCTAACAAACTCCACACCATCTGAACCCCTTGCTCTAGGGAGATGCCAGTTGATACTTGGGAAATTAAAATCTCCCACCACAGCAACTCTGTTATTATTACACCTTTCCAGGATCTGTTTCCCTATCTGCTTCTCGATATCCCTGTTACTATTGGGCGGCCTATAAAAAAAACTCCCAGCAGAGTTATTGACCCCTTCCTGTTCCTAACCTCCACCCACAGAGACTCCGTAGACAATCCCTCCATAGCATCCACCTTTTCTGCAGCCGTCACACTATCTCTGATCAACAGTGCCATGTCCCCACCACTTTTGCCTCCCTCCCTGTCCTTTCTGAAATATCTAAAACCAGGCACTTGAAGTAACCATACCTGTCCCTGAGCTATCCAAGTCTCTGTAATGGCCACCACATCATATCTCCAAGTACTGATCCACGCTCTAAGCTCATCTGCTTTGTTCACAATACTCCTTGCGTTAAAATAAACACATCTCAAACTGCCAGTCTGAGCGCATCCCTTCTCTTATCACCTCCCTCACACACTGTCTCCAAGCTTTCTCTATTTGTGAGCCAACCGCCTCTTCCCCAGTCTTGTCAGTTCAGTTCCTACCCCCCCCCCCCCCACCCAACAATTCTAGTTTAAACTCTCCTCAGTAGCCTTAGCAAACCCTCCACCAGGATATTGGTCCCCCTGGGAATCAAGTGCAACCTATCCTTTTTGTACAGGTCAGACCTTCCCCAGAAGACCTCCCAGTGATCCAGAAATCTGAATCCCTGCCCCCTGCTCCAATCCCTCAGCCATGCATTTATCCTCCACCTCATCCTATTCCTATTCTCACTGTCGCGTGGCACAGGCAGTAATCCTGAGATTACTACCTCTGCATTCCTGCTTCTCAACTTCCTTCCTAACTCCCTGTAGTCTTTTTTCAGGACCTCTTCCCTTTTCCTCCCTATGTCATTGGTACCAATATGTACCATTATCTCTGGCTGTTCTCCCCCACACTGCAGGGTATCTTGGACGCAATCTGAAACTTCCCGGACCTTGTCACCTGGGAGGCAAACTACCATCTGAGTTTCTTTCCTGCATCCACAGAATCGCCTGTCTGACCCCCTAACTATAGAGTCCCCTATCACTACTGCCTTCCTCGTCCCTTCCCTACCCTTCTGAGCCACAGGGCCAGACTCTGTGCCAGAGGCATAGCCACTGTTGTTTCCCCCAGGTAGGCTGTTCCCCTCAACAGTACTCAAAAAGATGTACTTATTGTTCAGGGGGACAGCCACAGGTGTACTGTCTAGTATCTGACTCTTCCCCTTCCCTCTCCTGACTGTTACCCACTTGTCTGTCTCCCATGGCCCTGGTGTGACCACCTGCCTATAGCTCCTCGCTATCGCCTGCTCGCTCTCCCTGACCAGGCGAAGGTCATCGAGCTGCATCTCCAGTTCTCTAACTTGGTCCCTTAGGAGCTGTAGCTCGACACACCTGGTGCAGATATGGCCGTCTGGGAGGCTGGGAGATTCCAGGAGTTCCCACATCTGACACTGAGCACAGAGCACCGGTCTCACACATATACTTCCTTTTCGCAATTAACACAGGTAAACCTACCTCGCCTCGTCCCGTGACTGCCTAAGCCCATTGAGCCAAAGCCCTATCACTCTGCTGCATCTCACTCCGCTGCCTGCTGGATATGGCGGTCTTCTTTTTAAACTTTTCCTGCTCTACTGGCTGATGTCACGCGCCTGCGCAGTCTTGCCTCGTTACCCCGAGTAGTAAAGTGTTTTTGCTCCAGAAATCCTTAGCCGTTCCACTGGCAGCCTCCTTGTTTCGAATTTTTAAAAAAATGTAAGTACTGGATGTCCTTACCTCATCTGCCATATGTGTGACCCCAGACTCACAGAAATGCCCTCTAAAATGGCCTGGCAAGTCACTTCTTTCAAAGGACAGTTAGGGATGTGCAGGAAATTCTGTTCTTGTGATTCCTGACAGATATTTAACTCTTGTGTTTTGTTGCACATGGTGTACTCTCACCAAGCTCCTGTTCTTGAATCACTACATTGCCAGTGCACTCCATGGTGCTCTTCCAGAAATCTCCCTATAAATATGTTTCTGACACAAACCAGTTTAAACTGGTCAAGCAGCTGGGTCTCTCATATCAAATTTACACCTGGCCAGTGATCTGCTTACAGCTGACTGATGGAAGAAGCCATCTGACTGCAAGGCTTTCCCATGTAAGCAAGTTACATCATCCTATGCAGCACAAAGTGGTTTCAATATTGCTATCTCATGTACCTTCTGCAATGACTAAAACCTGTCTTCCCAATGTTTTAATTTCCTACCTTTTGTTTTCTAATTGATTCTTGGACATATTTATCCCATGTATCAATTGGTCAATCACTTCATCCACTTCACTAACCAGATCGCAAACAAGTTGCCAGTCTTGCTGTTAAAAGTAGTGATTGTTGCAACCACATGTTTGCCACAGGTTTTCAGAAGTCATTTAATGCAGCTCAATAACCTTTGCCTGCACTGCTCTTCCGATTCTTCACAATCATCAGCTGTAATAAAGCCTGTAGCAAATAATTACCACAGTGTCCAAGGCACGGGTTCAAATTGCACGAAGGCAGCTGTGGAACTTAAATTCGGGTAATAGGACAATTGAACAGTTTCCTCCCTTCTGCAAAAAGATGCACCTTGACCTCACATTCTACTTTGCTACGAAGTTGCACTTTAATGTCTGTCTGCACTGCATTTTCTCTGTCGCTATTGCACTTAATTCCGACTTCTGTTACTGTTTTACCTTATTATACCTCAATGCACTGAATAATGAATTGCTCTGTATGAACACTATGCAAGACAAACTTTTGACTTTTTCGTGGTACATGTGATGATAATAAACCAATTCCAATACCATAGGGTTATCAGACTGCCTTCATGGAAGGAAATCTGCTGTTCTGGTAAATCTGGACCCTTAACTCCACCGTATATCTGTAGAAATTTGTCAGGGTCTTGGATGACATACCAGATCTCCGCAAGCTATTCTCACTGTTACAATCAGGTAGGAGGTACAGAAGCCTGAAGGTACACACTCAGCGATTCAGGGACAGCTTCATCCCCTCTGCCATCCAATTCCTAAATGGACTTTGAATCTTTGGACACTACCTCGCTTTTTAAAAAATGTACAGACGTTACAATTATAGACGTTAAACTAACTGGCCTATAGTTACCTATCTTTTGCCTACATCCTTTTTTGAACAATGGCATGACATTCACCATCTTCCAATCCAGAGAATTTTGGTAAATTATCACCAAAGTCTCTGCTATAGCCTCTGGCATTTCTTTCTGTACCCTGGGATGCATTCCATCAGGTCCAGGGGACTTATCTACCTTCGGGCCCACAAGTTTGCTAAGCATTACCGCTTTAGTGATAGCTATTGTATCAAGGTCCTCACCTCCCATCACATCCATGGATATACATGGTAAATGGTAGGGCATTGAAGAATGTAGTAGAACAGAGTGATCTAGAAGTAATGGGTGCATAGTTCCCTGAAGGTGGAATCTCATGTGGATAGGGTGGTGAAGAAAGCTTTTGGTATGTTGGACTTTATAAATCAGAGCATTGAGTATAGGAGTTGGGATGTAATGTTAAAATTGTACAAGGCATTGGTAAGGCCGAATTTGGAGTATTGTATACAGTTCTGGTCACCGAATTATAGGAAAGTTGTCAACAAAATAGAGAGAGTACAGAGAAGATTTACTAGAATGTTAGCTGGGTTTCAGCACCTAAGTTACAGGGAAAGATTGAACAAGTTAGGTCTTTATTCTTTGGAGCATAGAAGGTTGAGGGGGGACTTGATGGAGGTATTTAAAATTATGAGGGGGTAGATAGAGTTGACGTGGATAGGCTTTTTCCATTGAGAGTAGGGGAGATTCAAACGAGGACATGAGTTGAGAGTTATGGGGCAAAAGTTTAAGGGTAATATGAGGGGGAATTTCTTTACTCAGACAGTGGTAGCTGTGTGGAATGAGCTTCCAGTAGAAGTGGTAGAGGCAGGTTCGGTATTGTCATTTAAAGCAAAATTGGATAGGTATATGGACAGGAAAAGAATGGAGGGTTATGGGCTGAGTGCAGGTCAGTGGGACTAGGTGAGAGTAAGTGTTCGGCACAGACTAGAAGGGCCGAGATGGCCTGTTTCCGTGCTGTAATTGTTATATGGTTATATCCATAACATCTCTCTTTGGCATGTTAGACAAGTCAGACATATCCTCCACTGTGAAGACTGACACAAAATAGTCATTCAAAGCCTCTGCCATTTCCTGATTGTCTAATTTCAATCCCTCTTCCTTGTCCTCCAAGGGACCTATGTTCACTTTAGCACCCTTTTCCACTTTATATAATTATAAAAACTTTTACTATCTATTTTATGTTTTGTGCTAGTTTATTTTTATAATCTATCTTCCCTTTCTTTATTGCTTGCTTTGTGGTTTTCAGTCTTCCAGTTTCCCATTACTCTTGGTGACTTTCAACGCTCTAGCTTTTAGTTCGATGCTTTCTTTTATTTCCTTAGTTATCCAAGGCTGGCTTTCCCCACCCTTTCTGTTCTTGCTTTTAACTGGAATATAGTTTTGTTGAACACTGTGAAATACGTCTTTGAAAGACTTCCACTGTTTACAACTGTCCCACCATGTAACCATGTGTTCCCAGTCTACACAAGCCAAATCCTCCCTCATCCCATTGTAGTATCCATTGTTTAAGCATAATACACTGGTTTTAGATCGAACTATTGCACCCTCCATTGTGTGAGAAACTCAATCATACTGTGATCACTCTTTCCAAGAGAATCTCAATCTGCAAGATCACTAATGTATTGATTTGCACAACAAGTTCACTGACCTTATTTCAAACACTACAGGCATTCTGATAAAGTGCCCTTACACTCGTTGTGCTTTTAAAATCTTGTAATCTTTTTTCTCTTTTGCACTTGACTTTTCATTACTCCATCTTACTTTTCTCTTTTTTGTCTTTTGCTTTTTCTTTATCTTTATGCACACTTTTCTCTTTTACTTTTTTCATACTTCTCCAATCTGTTGAATCCACCCTCCTACTATTTAGTTTAAAACCCCATCCACAGCCCTAGTTATGCAATTCGCTAGGATCCATGTCCCATCACAGTTCAGGTGCAGCCTGTCCTATTGGTACAGCTCCCTCCTTCCCCAATACTGGTGCCAGTTTCCCATCAATGCAAACCCACTTCTCCTACACCAATCCTGGAGCTACACATTTAACTTTCTAATCCAATTTGCACGTGGCTGAGGTAGTAATCTCTGGTTTACTACCTTCTTGATTCTGCTTTTTATTTTAATCCCTAGCTGCTCAAATTCCCTCAGCTGAACCTCTTTCCTCATTGTTGTGATGGAAAATAACTGGTTCTTTGAGTCTCAACAGTAGAGGCTTGGACACACAGTTTTAATAATAAGGAATTTATTTACAAGTGGAAGTCGGGTCAACACAAGCAACTACAATACACAGAAAGCGGTGTGGGGACAGGGTACAGTTACACATACAAAGAACAAGGGAAAAGCACTACGACGGCTATTCCCCTTGACCTTGGATAGCTGCAGCTCCCTTACCAGGACAAACGATAGATAGACCTTCCCAACCATAAATCAATGCACTTACTTTCAATGAGGTGGTCTGTAAGAGAGACTGAGCCAGGCACATGTCTCACCTTTTATAGCATGGGGCTGGGCGCGATAATCCAATTAAGGTGACCAATAATTTAGGTGTGCATTGATTAGTTGGAAGGGACCAAATGTTGATTGGCATGTGGTATGTCCTCCGACCAGCCAGGTGGCAGTGCGTCTGTCACGTGGCCGGTATCTCTGGATACACTCATTCTACCTATTGTCATTGGTACCCACAAGGACCATGACAACTGGATCTTTCCCCTCCCATTGCAAATTCCCCTCTAGGTCAGATAAGATGTCTCAAACCTGAGCACGAGGCAGGCAACATAGACCTCAGGATGTTCTATCATCATGACAGAGAACTCTGTCTATTCCCCTGACTATACCATCCCCGATTACCACTGCATTACTCTTCTACCCCCCCCCCCCCCCCCGAATGGCTCCCAGAACTATGGTGCCATAGTTGGGTTGCTCATCCATCCTACAGATCCCGCTCTCATCCACACAGGGAGCAAGAATCTCAGACCTGTTGGACAAGCTCAAGGGCTGAGGTGCCTCCAGCACTGGCTCTTGGATCCCACTGCCCACCTCACTCACAGTCACACCTTCTTGTCCCTGACCACAGACCAAATTTGAGGCAGCTAATCTAATGGGTGTGACTACCTCCTGAAACAGAGAATCCAGGTAACTCTTCCCCCCCCCACCCCCGATGTGCCGCAGTGTTTGAAGTTCAGATTCCAGGTCATCAACTTTGAGCCCGAGTTCCTTGAGCAGCCGTTACTTGCTGCAGATATGGTTACCAGGAACTACAATGGGATCCACCGGCTCCCACATCATGCAGCTACAGCACATTCCCTGATCCTGCATCATTCTTACGTTATTGAATTAGCTGTAATTTAACGACTTTTTATTCAACCACTACAAAAGTCTTTTCTGCTACTTACCTGTGCCTCATCGCTGAAGCCTCTTGAGCCAAAGCTTCAAATTCCCAATCCTTCACTGGTCCATCCACACAACTGACATTCTGCTTTGACCCTGTTTTACTTTTATTTGCTGCTGCTAATGAATTGAGAATCGATTAGTCCACCGCTAATGTACCGAACCCTGCA
Source organism: Hemitrygon akajei (assembly GCF_048418815.1). NCBI lineage: Eukaryota > Metazoa > Chordata > Chondrichthyes > Myliobatiformes > Dasyatidae > Hemitrygon > Hemitrygon akajei. The sequence goes on along the minus strand of NC_133126.1, from coordinate 1,567,683 downwards.
AAACGCTCCTTTTTAAACTCTACGCCCTGACCTGTGTGAAGCTCGCTTGCTCTCTGCAAATCGATTGGTATGCCACTAATGTCTGAAGATACTGAATGCATTAGTAATGATCTTTCAACTATCACTAAATTTAAGAATGGTTCCAGATTTTGGAAAACCACAAATATCGCTCCACTTTTTAAAAAGGGAGGGAAGCAGAAGAGTGGGAATTATTGACCAGTTAAACTAACTTCAATGTTTGGGAAGATGTTGGATTCCTTTATTAATGATGAGATTAGTGGTATTTAGAGACGTGATCAAGTAGGCCAAAATCAGCATGGTCTCCTTAAGGGAAATCTTGTCTGACAAATCTGATTGAATTTTTTGAAGAAATAACAAGCAGGATAGACAAAGGAGAATTACTTCATGTTGTGTACTTGGATTTTCAGAAGGCCTTTGATAAACTGCCACACATGAGACTGCTTAACAAGTTACAAGCCCATGGTATTACAGGGAAGATTCAGGCATGGATAGAGGAATGGCTGACAGGCAGGAGGCAGAGACAACCTTTTCTCATTGGCTGCTGGTGACTAGTAATGTTCCTCAGGGGTCAGTATTGGGATCACTACTTTTCACATTGTTTGTCAGTGATTTAGATAATGAAATTGGTGGGTTTGTGGCAAAGTTTGCAGCTGATACAAAGATAAGTGGAGGGATAATGCTGAGGAAACAATGTGATTACAGAAGGGCTTAGACAAATTGGAAGAATGGGCAAAAATATGGCAGTTAGAATACAGTATTGGGAATAATACTGATGATGCATTTTGGTAAAAGGAACAATTGTGCGGACTATTATCTAAATGGTTCAAACATCAGAGATACAGAGGGACTTAAGAGTCCTTGTGCAAGACTCTTCATAAGATTAATTTACAGGTAGAATCTGTGGTTAAAAAAAGGCAAATGCAATGTTGGCATTTATTTCAAGGGAATTAGAATATATAAATAAGGAAATGATGCTGAAGCTTTATAAGACACTAATCAGGCTGCAATTGGAGTATTGTCAACAGTTTTGGGCCCCATATCTCAGAAAAGATGTGTTGTCTTAGAGAGTCCAGAGGAGGTTCACAAAGATGATTCCGGGAATGAAGGAGTTAATATATGAGGAGTATTTGGCAGCTTTGGGCCTGTACTCACTGGAATTTAGAAGACTGCACGGAGATCTCATTGAAGCCTACTGAATGTTGAAAGGACTAGATAGGGTGGATGTGGAGAGGATGTTTTCTGCGGTGGGGATGGGTGCCCAGAAATAGAGAGCACAGCCTCAGAATTGAGGGGCAATCCTTCAGAACAAGAGGTAAGGGGGAATTTTTTTAGCCAGAGAGAAGTGAATCTGTGGAATGCTGTGCTACAGACAACTGTGGAGGCCAAGACAGTGAAATAGTGGAGCAGACTCAATGGGCTGACTATTTTCTGAATGGAGAGAAAATACAAAAATCTCAGGCACAAAAGGACTCGGGATTTTTTGTGCAGGATGAGTCTGTGGGAGGAAGGCAAATGTGATGTTAGCATTCATTTCAAGAGGACTAGAATATAAATGCAAGGATATTATGTTGAGACTTTATAAAGTACAGGTGAGGCCTCACTTGGAGTATTATGAGCTGTTTTGGCCCCTTATCTTAGAAACGATGTTCTGAAACTAGAGAAGTTCAAAGGAAGTTCACAAAAATTTTCCCAGGATTGAACAGCTTGTCATATGAAAAGCTCTGGGCATGTATTCACTAGAATTCAGAAGACTGAAGGGGTGACATCATTGAATGGTGAAAGGCCTTGAATGAGTGGAGAGGATGTTTCCTATGGTGGGAGAGTCTTAAGACCAGAGGACAGAGCCTCAAGTTAGGGGGGTGTCCGTTTGAAACGGAGATGTGGAGGAATTTCATTAGCCAGAGAATGGTGAATCTGTGGAATTCTTTACTGCAGGCAGCTGTGGTGGCCAAGTCTTTATGTATATTTAAGGCAGAGGTTGATAGATTCTTGGATAGTCAGAGCATGAAGGGATTTGGGGGAAAGGCAGGATACTGGGGCTAAAAGGAAAAATGGATGAATACATAGATATTTTATTGATCCCAAAGAAAATTACAGTGTCACAGTAGCATTACAAGTTCACAGATATACAATATTAGAAGTGAAGTGAGAAAAATAAGTTATCTTAAACAGTCTAGCAGGAGGGATCGTCACTACCCGGATATAGATTCATTCATTATTGGCGCAGTTGTCTGAAAGTGCTCTTCTGTTCAGCCAAGGTGGCATGCAGAGAGTGAGAAACATCATCCAGAATCGTCCCATAGGGTCCTTTGTTCTACCACAGCCTCCAACATATACCATTTGTCTCTTATTCTTAACAGACCCAGCCTCTTTAATCAGTTTATTGAACATGCTGGCATCACCTGTGTTGATGTCATTGCCCCAGCACTCCACCACATAGAAAATTATACTGGTGACAACAGACTGGTAGAACATGAGAAGGAGAGGCCTGCATTCTCTAGAGAACCTCACTCTCCTCGGTCTCCTCGGGAAGTATAGGTGACTCTGGCCCTCCACTCAAGTCTGTCATCCAGGTACTCATAGGTTCTCACCACAACCACAACTTCAGCATGAATGGTAACAGGGAGCAGTGTAAATTTAGTCTTCCTAAAGTCCATCACCATCTTCTTTATCTTACTGATGTTGAGCTCACCCCCTCCGGTCTCCTCCTATCATTTCGCATTTCCTCCTCCCCCTCCTACTTTCAGATCTCTTAGTATCTTTCCTTTCAGTTAGTCCTGATGAAGGGTCTTGGCCCGAAACGTCGACAGTGCTTCTCCCTATATGTGCTGCCTGGCCTGCTCTGTTCCACCAGCATTTTGTGTGTGTTGTTTGAATATCCAGCATCTGCAGATTTCCTTGTGTTTACCATTTGACCCTGTATTCATTCTCATGCCCTCACTCTATACATCCAACTATTGCTGAGTTGGGATCATACTCGATGGGCCAATTGGCCTAATTCTACTCCTTATAATGCTAAGGCCTTTTAAGTCATTGGTCCGACTGCACTTGGGAGCAATTTATGGCCCCTTAGCTAAGAAAAGAAGTACTGGCATTGGAGAAGGCCCAGAGGAAGTTCATGGAATGATTCCGGCAATAAAAGGGTTATGTACTATATGAGTTCAGTAGTTCCATTTAATATCAGAGGATGTATTATACAACCTGAAATTCTTACTCTCCTTGGACATCCTCAAAACAGAAGAAAATCCCCCAAGAATAAATAACAGAAAAAAGTCGAAAGTACCCCAAAGCCCCCTGCCCTCCTCCAAAGCACAAGCAATATCAACCCTAGCCCATCCCCAAATTATTCTAGCATAAAGTATCAGTATTCCATTCCCACCACTCACCATACAAGCAACAGCAAAACCCCCAAAAACTAACTGTTCGCTCCAAAATTTCAGCATCCTACAGGCTCTCTCTTTTTCTCACAAACAAAGGAGAGACAGATATTGCTCCTTCCACAACAAAAGGGGAGACAAGAAGATGGTATTTCAATGTTGCAGTCAGTCTGAAGCATTGCTTTTTATATCAAGTCCGGAATCAGTAAATCGAATACCTAGTGCTGAGCCCTCCAACAGCCACTCTTGCTGTCTTCAATGTTCCGGCTCCTGCAATGCTTCAGTATGCAACACTGGTGAGAATTTGCGTCCACATGGTCACACAGGCCTCGAAGTCGCCCAACTTCAGGCCAAACCTTGTCATACCGAAATGCAGCTAATTGGTGAGCTCCAAGAACAGGAATGCACCATCGTGCAGAGCTGCAGTTCTTGAGTGCTGAGTGGCCTAATTCTTCTCCTGTGTCACATGGTCTAAGCCTATGCCCTCTTGTTTTAGACTCCGCAGTACCTTATGGTTTTCTAAACCACTGTAAGGACACTGTGCAGCCTCATTCACTCCAGTGAGAAACAATTTCCACCTCTCCAGTGTTTTCTCATAAAACTCAAGCCCGCCAGTCTTGACCATATCCTTATGAATCTTTTCTGCACCTTGATTATTCCTAGCTTCTGTCTTTATTACCCAAATACACAGTTTGTTCAATTTATTTAATTACACATTGTGTGCCCTAGTATTTAAATGAATTTTGAGCATGAGCTCCTCCGTTAGCATGACTTCTGACCAAGGTATGGTAGAGCTAACTGAATTATGGGTGTAGAGAATGTCTTTAACTAATTTTTTTAATTAACAGGAATTAACACGGGTTCCTATTATGCAGTTTCAACCCTCCTGAACAAGATGGTGCTGACTCATTACCCAGTACGTACTCTGTCCGTTTGGGCTTTTAAAAAAATCATTATTGTAACTAATCGAAGTGTATTTTAAAATCTTAGTAGGTAACCAGTTGTGTATGTGTTCTGAGTCTGTGGTATATTCTTTGTGCTCCTGTGTTCGGAAGTACCTACCCAGTGAGACTGGAAATGTAAATGTAACCATCCATTGGGAGAACATGGTAATAACAGCATAGAAGCCAAGGGCACACTACTCCTGTTAAAAGCAGATGCTCAGATTGTCAACAGTTTGGGGAGCAAAGACACAAACTAATGCTTGTATATCTAGGGCCTGACCAGCTTTTGCTTTGTGATTATACCCATCCATTCATACCCACAATAGTCCACTTCTTTATTTTCTCATGCTAACCTAGAGCTGCAGAAGATACCACCTCATCAGGTAAATTAGCTTAAATGTTGTGTAATTTATATTTCTGTTTAAGAGCTGTTACATTCTTTATTTTTTTTAATGTGTTCTTTGAAAAACAAACAGTTCAGTGGTTGTAGTAATAGAAAGAGTCAATTTTCTTCAATAAGCAGGTCTCCTGAGGCAATCCTTGGAGGCTGAGGATGAGCAGCTTAGTTTCCCTTTCTCTGGGTTCTGATGTGGCTGATGAGGCCAATGTAGGAACCTTGTCCCTTCCACAAATCCAACAGGAGGTAGCTGTTAGGATGTGAGACTGTGTGATTGTTCCACACAAGCTCCTATGTACTATCTGAGACTCAGTACTGTCCCCATTGTTCCTGCTTTACTTAGTGCTGATAGGAAAAGGAGGAAAGCATGTGCACTTCTGTGACTGGTTTATGTGAACATAAACTTCACTTCACAGACATAACCAGTTCATTTATACCATTAGTTTGACAGCAGTTTTATTTATTAACACACCAGGAAAGATATTTATATTGTCCTTTTGTAATTTCTTAATCTTTAATGATAATATTGGAATGCTTTGGCAGAATTTGTCTATAGAAACTGAAGTATTTGCATTTGAAATTGGACTTTCGGAATCTGTTTCTCTTCAGTATTTGCATGGAGCAGGTTTCAAGGAGTCCATCTGATCTGTGAGCCTTTGGACAACCAGCTATCTGCCGCAGCCAATTCCAGAAGTCTGCAGCCATCCCAGGCTGTAAGCATCTTTGTACTTAAGATTGGCAAGTTGTTAAAAAATATGAAGTATATTTGGGTGTTCTGGCAAATATAAAATTAGCCATGAATTGCTAATAGTGCATTAACTAAATTCAATGCTAAAGATAGGAATGCCATGTGAATTGAGCTGTTCCAATGCAGTAATAATACTGGTGTTGGCTCAGTAGTGTGAAAATTGTCTAGGCATGTTCTAGTCAAAGAATAAGTGAGATCATGTCCATCCATTTATTGCCTTATTATCTTCCTTACAAACATAAATGAGGAGAATTCATCCACAGAGGTCAAGTGGCTCCACTCACCAATAATCTAATGCACATTACTCAGTGTCATTTCCATCTCTGACAGCATGAAGTAAAGACTTAAATTATTACAGATATTTATATATAACAAATCAAACAGATGTGTACTGGGAAATGCTGAGAGATGCTCTGATAAAAGTCTTTTAAAACATGAATGAGTTTGATAAAGTAAATGTTGAGAGAATATTTAATCTATTAAAGATCCCAAAACAAGTGCTGTAAATAATAAACAATACTTTCAGGATAAATCCCTTTGTCTGTAACATCCATGTGATGACATAGAAACATTTCCATCGTTAAGTGCCTGGTAGAGAAACTGACCAATTGGTTTTAAAGATTTCAGCGTTAGCCTCTTGTTCTTTCAGTATATCTGTGCTTTCCTTTTTCCCTGTGTACTTATCTACATTCCTTTTACTTCGATAGTATGTTGTTAAGGCATCTTAAAAATCCAATAAGATCCACCCAGACACTGATACTGGCTTAGTCTGTCACCAGCTTTCTCACAACAAATGTTAGACTGACTTAATTCAATCTTATTGGTTTACCTCTTACTTGTATTTGAAATATTGTGCTCAGAGCCTTCACGATCTCCTCCATGATCAAACTCTGTTGTAGGACACAGTTATCAACCTTCAGATTCTTTTCCATAATGAAAGACATCTGGAATAGTCTATTCCGCTCATTGCATCTGCTCTGCCATTCTCCTAAAATCATGGCAGATCTTTACCACACCAGCCCTATGCCAGTGATTGCCTTAATTTCTAAAAGTCCATCAATTTCTGTCTCGAATGTACCTGGCTGTTTAGTCTCGACAATCCTCCAGGGTAAAGAATTCCTAAGATTTACCACCCTCTGGTGAAGAGATTTCTTAGCACCTGGATGGCTGATCCCCGGTTCTGATATTTTGACCCTCAACCCAGACAAAGGAAAACCCAACATGTTTCTGCTCCGCTTCTGTTCTTCCCTATGTCTATTTATTCCAACTGTGAAATATGAGCTTTACTCAAGGATTAGTTGAGACTAGTAACATGAATCATGAGGGATATAGATAGGGTGAATACACACAGACTTTTTCCCAGGGAAAAGGAATCAAGAACAAGAGGGCACAGGTTTAAGGTGTGGGTGGAGATTTAAAGGCCACCTGAAGGGCCGAGAATATGCATAGTGAGCTGTTAAAGAAAGTAGATGAGGCAAGTACATTAATGGCATTCAATTGACATTTAGATAAGAACATGGACAGGAAAGATTCAGAGCAGGGGTTCCCAACCTATTTTATGTCATGGAGTCCCAGTTGGGAACCCATGATTTAGAGAGATGTGGGTCAAATACAGGCAAATGTGACTAGTTTAGTGGTAAGCATGGACAGATTTGATTTAATTGCCTGCTTCCAGGCTATATTACTCTGTGACTCTGCCTTGATGAACGCTTTTAAGGGAAGCTAGATTAGGATATGGTAAAAAAAAAACGGAATTGGAGAATGTGCTAATGTGATATGAAAGGTGAAGGCTCGTTGGATATAAATGTTGGCAGAGGGCAGCTGAGCTGATTCAGTTGGTGACTATATGGTTATAGTCACAAATAATGTTTTTGATTTGTTGAGAACAAAATTAGCTGCTGTCACTGACTGGAGTATGGAAAGAAGTTGTGTTGTGGAGCACAGACAGACTCTCAGCCAGCACTGACTGCGCTGCTGTCCTTGCTTTCTCATCGTTACCACTGCCCCCTCCTGCTGCTGTCATAGTCCCTTCTGACACCTGGCTATCTTCCTCAGGAATTGGGCCTCAATCACCTCGTTTAGTTCCCAATCATTTCCAGGTTCCACTAAGTACAAACACCTGCTTTCCATCAGCAAATGCAGTATAAAAATCCTGTGACCACAACAAGGAGGTGCTAGTTCATTGGTTGACTTGTGTATGAGTAACCTCATTCCATGGTTCTTGGGACTGTCAGTTCTAAGTCTAGCATCATTCCTGAATTTGCTACTAAAACCGAGACTCTGGGTAAAGACTCCCTTGGCACCCATTCCACGCTTGGTACGACCATAACTCTTCCTGACTCGGGCTCCGCACCCATGTTCAGCACTTGGGTTTGTTCCACTGCCACGTCCTTGTAACAGCATCTGAGTTTGAAATGTGTAAGCACCAGTGGATGCCCAGTCTCCGGAGAAGTGTTTCATATTCTGTTGATAATTAACTAAAATCAATCCATTAAATGCCACTGCTGTACTTAAAATTTATCCCCTGATGAATTGAAGTGGGCTTCCTGTCTCAGTGTTTTAACATGAGCTCTGTGATTATCACCACCTGCCAAATGGCAGGCCTATTGATCCAACATAATTATAACTGCATTACACAAATTCAGATTTTGGAGGCAAGGTAAATAGGTGAGTTCATTGCTTATTTCCTATTTAAATCTTGAGAGAATAGATTTACAGTGCCAGTCTTTTGATTTGGGTGTCAGATATGGGATTTCCAGGAGACGCCGAGTGTCCCTGATGGCCATATCTGCACCCCATGCAGCGAGATGCAGCTCCTAGAGATGGAGTTAGGGAACTGGAGCTGCAGCTCGGTGACCGTCGGCTTGTTAGGGAAAATGAGGCAGTGATAGACAGGAGCTACAGGGAGGTAGTCACCCCAAGGCTACAGGAGACTGGTAATGGGTGACTATCTGGAGAGGGAAGGGAGAATGTCAGATACTGGATGTCCCCTCAACAATAAGTACTCCATTTTGAGTGAGTACTGTGGGGGGAGGAAACCTACCTGGGGGAAGCAATAGCAGCCATGCCTCTGGCACTGTAGCTCAGAATGGCAGGGAACTGAAGAGGATGGCAGCAGTATTAGGGGACTCTATAGTCAGGGGGACAGATAGGTGATTCTGTGAACACCAAAAGCAAACACAGATGGTAGTATGGACGACAGCATATGTATAAATGTCTCTCTCCAGCAGACTTCATCATGATCAGACTCCAGTATTTCTACTATTTTTTAATGTTTCTTAATTGTACATATGATTTTTTTGTGTTCGATGGCTGAGCAAGTCAAGTTTATTGTCATTTTGACCATAAACTGCTGGTACAGTACACAGTAAAAGCGAAACAATGTTTTTCCAGGACCCTGGTGCTACATGAAACAACACAAAACTACACTAGACTGTGAGACAGCACAAGATTACACTAGACTACAAAAAACAGCATAAAAACTGCAATAGACTACAGACCTGCACAGGACTACATAAAGTGCACAAAACATTACAGAGCAGTACAATAATTAATGAACAAGACAATAGGCACAGGAGAGGACAAATTACAATATAATAATAAATGATGTAGATGTCAGCCTAGACTCTGAGTATTGAGGAATCTGATGGCTTGGGGGAAGAAACTGTTGCACAGTCTTGTCGTGAGAGCCCGAATGCTTTGGTACCTTTTGCCAGATGGCAGGAGGGAGAAGAGTTTGTGTGAGGCGTGTGTGGGGTCCTTCGCAATACTGTTAGCTTTGCGGGTGCAGCGTGTGGTGTAAATGTCTGTAATAGAGGGAAGAGAGATCCCAATTATCTTCTCAGCTGACCTCACTATCTGCTGCAGGGTCTTGCGATCTGAGACGCTGCAATTCCTGAACCAGGCAGTGATGAAGCTACTCGGGATGCTCTCAATACATCCTCTATAGAATGTGGTGAGGATGGAGAGTGGGAGATGGACTTTTCTCAGCCTTCGCAGAAAGTAGAGACGCTGCTGGGCTTTTTTGGCTATGGAGCTGGTGAAGCATCTGACTGGCCTATCAGAGTTCTGTTTGGGAACTAGTTAACTTGATCAGCATTTCTGATCTGGCTAATGTTCACGATTGCACTTAATAAGAAAAAGATGATGGGTGTAACATGAATGTAAGGAAGGGCAAGCCAATTACCGGGTACAATTACAGACAGGAAAGAGTTAAATTGAACTACTGAAGCAAAATTCAAATAGGTGAAGAATGCAGGACTGAAGTTGGACATTTGGAAACATTTGGCATAGCATTTGGAAAAAGGTGGACAAACTCGTGGCGCAGTTAGAGATTGGTCAGTATGACGTTGTGGGCATCACTGAGTTGTGGCTGAAAGAAGGTCATAGTTGGGAGCTTAACATCAAAGGATATACTTTGTATCGAAAGGACAGGTAGGAAGGCATATCAAGGACAGGTGGTGGTGTGTATGTTGGTAAGAGATGGAATTACATCTTTAGAAAGAGGTGACATATGGTCAGAGAATGTTGAGTCTTTGTTGGTGGAGTTTAGAAACTGCAAGAGTAAAAATAAATGGGAATTATATATGGGTCTCGAAATAAAAGTGGGGCTGAAATTGCAAAAGGAGCTGGAAAAGGCATGTAATAAGGGTAATGACACAATTGTAATAGGGGACTTCAATATGCAAGGGGTTTGGAAAAATCAGGTTATTGTTGGATCACAAGAGAGGGAATTTGTGGGATGCTCACAAAGTGGCTTTTTAGAGCAGCTTGTGCTTGAGCCTACTGTGGGAAAGATCATTTTAGATTGGGTGTTGTGTAATAACCCAGATCTTATTAGGGAGCTTAATGTAAAGGAACCCTTAGGAAGCAGTGATCATAATATGATTGAATTCATACTACAATTTGTGAGGGAGAAGCGTAAGTCACATGTATCAGTATAGCAGTGGAATAAAGGGAATTACAGAGGCATGAGAGAGGAGCTTGCCCAGGTGGATTGGAGGAGGATACTGTGGGAATGATGACAGAGCAGAGATGGCTGAAGTTTCTGGTAATAGTTCACAAGGCACAGGATAAATTTGTCCAACAGAGAAGAATTTCTCAAATGGCAGGGGTGAGCAACCATGGCTGACAAGGGAAGTTAAGGACTACATAAAAGACAAGAAAGGGCACATAAGGTAGCAAAAGTGAGTGGGAAGTTGGATGACTGGAAAGTTTATGTATATGGATTTCAGCAAGATTTATTGAGAAAGTAAGGAGGCATGGGATCCAAGGGGACATTGCTTTGTGGATCCAGAACTGGCTTGCCCACAGAAGGCAAAGAGTGGTTGTAGACGGATCATATTCTGCATGGAGATCGGTGACCAGTGGTGTGCCTCGGGGATCTGTTCTGGGACCCTTTCTCTTCATCATTTTTATAAATGACCTGGATGAGGAAGTGGAGGGATGGGTAGTAAGTTTGCTGATGACACAAAGGTTGGGGATGTTGTGGATAGTTAGGAGGACTGTCAGAGGTTACAGCAGGACATTGATAGGATGCAAAACTGTGCTGAGAAGTGGCAGATCGAGTTCAACCCAGATAAGTGTGAGGTGGTTCATTTTGGTAAGTCAAATATGATGGCAGAATATAGCATTAATAGCAAGACTCTTGGCAGTGTGGAGGATCAGAGGGATCTTGGGGTCCAAGTCCATAGGACAAGCAAAGCTGCTACGCAGGTTGACTCTGTGGTTAAGAAGGCATGTGGTGCATTGGCCTTCATCAACCATGGGATTGATTTTAAGAGCCGAGAGGTTAGGACCCTAATGTTCCAGCTATATAGGATCCTGGTCAGACCCCACTTGGAGTACTGTGCTCAATTCTGGTCGCCTCACTACAGGAAGGACGTGGAAACCATAGAAAGGGTGCAGAGGAGATTTACAAGGATGTTGCCTGGATTGGGGAGCATGTCTTATGAGAATAGGTTGAGTGAACTTGGCCTCTTCTCCTTGGAGCGACGGAGGATGAGAGGTGACCTGATAAAGGTGTACAAGATAATGAGAGGCATTGATTGTGTGGATAGTCAGAGGCTTTTTCCCAGGGCTTAAGTGGCTAGCACAAAAGGGCATAGTTTTAAGGTGCTTGGAAGTAGGTACAGAGGAGATATCAGGGGTAAGTTTTTTTACGCAGAGAGTGGTGAGTGTGTGGAATGGGCTACCAGCGGCGATGGTGGAGGCGGAAATGATAGTGCCTTTTAAGAGACCCCTGGATTGGTACATGGAGCTTAGAAAAGTAGAGGGCTATGGGTAAGTCTAGGTAGTTCTAAGGTAAGGACATATTCGGCACAGCTTTGTGGGCCGAAGGGCCTGTATTGTGCTGTAGGATTTTTATGTTTTAAAATCCAACAAAAAGTAACTAAAAAAAGATCTAAGAAGGGAAAGGATGAAATATGAGGGCATACTAGCCATAATATTTAACAAAATACCAAAAGATTTTTCAGTTACCTAAAGAATAGTGGGGGGGGGGGGGGGAGAAAGATGATATTGGACCACTGGAAAATGATGCTGGTGAGTTAGTAATAGGGGACAAAGAAATGGCAGCTGAACTTAATACAAAATGCTGGTGGAACACAGCAGGCCAGGCAGCATCTATAGGGATGCTGTTACTTTTGATGTTTCGGGCCAAGACCCTTTTGTGTGTGTTGTTTGAATTTCCAGCATCTGCAGATTTCCTCGTGTTTGCTGAACTTAATCGGTACTTCGCATTTTTCTTCACTGTGGAAGACACTAGCCGTGTGCCAGTGGTCCGTGAGTGTCAGGAAGCAGGAGTGAATGCCCTTGCTATTACAAAGGAAAAAGTACTCGGCAAACTCAAAAGGTCTTAAGGTGGAGAAGTCACCTCAACCAAGTGGGCTGCATCTCAGAGACCCGAGAGATTTTGATGAAGAGATAACAGATGCATTAGTCAAATGTTACTCCGCTATTTAAGAAGTGGGAGGCAACAGAACGGAAACTGTTAGCCTGACATCAGTGGTTGGGAAGTTGTTGGAATCGATTGTTAGGGATGAGATTACAGAGTACCTGGAGGTAATGACAAGATAGGCCAAAGCCAGCAATGGCTTCCTGAAAGGAAATTCCTGCCTGACAAACCTACTGCAATTCTATAAGGAAATGACAAGCAGGGTAGACAAAGGAGATGCAGAAGAAGTGGTGTATTTGGAGTTCCAGAAGGCCTTTGACAAGGTGCTGCACATGAGGCTGCTTAGCAAGATAAGGGCCCATGGAATTACAGAGGAGTTACTAGTGTGGGTGGAGCTTTGGGTGGTCAGCAGAAAACAGAGAGTGGGAATAAAGGGATCCTATACTGGCTGGCTGCCAGCTACCAGAGGAGATCCACAGGGTTTGGTGTTGGGACCATTGCTTTTTACAATGTATGTCAATGATTTGCACTACGGTATTAATCGATTTGTGGCTATATTTGCCGATAATACAAAGGTAGGTGAAGGAGTGGGTACTGTTGAGGAAACAGAGCGCCTGCAGAGAGACTTAGATAGGGGAATGGGCAAAGAAGTGGCAAGTGAAATACAATGTTGGGAAGTGCATGGTCATGCACTTTGGTGGAAGAAATAAACGGGCAGACTATTATTTAGATGGAGAGAGAATTCAAAATGCAGAGATGCAAAGGGACTTGGGAGTCCTTGTGCAGGATACCCTTAAGGTTAACCTCGAAGTTCAGTTGGTTGTGAAGAAGGCAAATGCAATGTTGGCATTCATTTCTAGAGGTATAGAATATAAGAGCAGGGATGTGATGTTGAGGCTGTAGAAGGCAATTGTGAGACTACACTTTGGAGTATTGCATGCAGTTTTGGGCTCCTTATTTTAGAAAGGATATACTGACATTGGAGAGAGTTCAGAGAGGATTCAGGAGAATGATTCCAGGAATAAAAGGGTTACCATATGAGGAACGTCTGGCAGCTCTTGGGCTGGATTCCCAAGTTCAGGAGAATGAGGGGGGGAATCTCATAGAAACATTCCAAATGTTAAAAGGCCTGAACAGATTAGATATGGCAAAAAATTTTCCTTTGATAGGGGATTCTAGGACAAGAGGGCATGACTTCAGGATTGAAAGACATCTTTTTAGAACTGAGATGCAGAGAAATTACTTTAGTCAGAAGGTGGTAATCTGTGGAATTTGTTGCCACAAGTGACTGTGGAGGCCAAGTCATTGGGTGTATTTAAGACAGAGATAGATAGGTTTTTGATTAGCCAGGGCATCAAAAGGTATGGGGTGAAAGCAGGGGAGTGGGGACGACTGGAAGAATTGAATCAGCCCATGATTGAATGGCAGAGCAGACTTAATGGGCCGAATGGCCGACTTCTGCTCCTATATCTGATGGTCTTATGCAGAGGGTCTTAGGAGTCCTTGTGCAAGACTCCCAGAAAGTTAATTTACAGGTTGAGTCTGTGGATAAAGAAGGCAAATGCAATGTTGGCATTTATTTTAAGGGGAATAGAATATAAAAGCAAGGAGATAATGCTGAGCCTTTATAAGATTCTATCTAGTCAGGCTGCATTTGCTGTATTGTCAACAGTTTTGGCCACAATATTTCACAAGGGAGTTGTTGTCATTGGAGAGAGTCCAGAGGAAGCTCAGTGGAAAAAGCCTGTATGCATTTCCCCTATCTATACCCCTCATAACTTTATATAACCTCTATCAAATCTTCTCTCAATCTTTTACTTTCTAAAGAATACAGTCCTAACTGATTCAAAGTTTCCTTAGAACTCAGGTCCTCCTGACCCAGCAACATCCTTGTAAATTTTCTCTGCTGTCTTTCAACCTTATTTACATCTTTCCTGTAGATAGGTGACTGAAACTGCACATAATGTTTCAAATTTAGTCACCAGCATCTTGTACAACTTCAACATAATATCCCAGCTTCTGTACTCAGTACATTGATTTAAGAAGGCCAATGTGCCAGAAGTTTTCTTTACAACCTTGTCTACGTACGATGCCACTTTCAACGAATTATGTACCTGTATTACCAGAACCCTTTGTTCTACCACACTCCTCAGTGCCCTACCATTTACTATGTAAGACTTACCCTACTCCTTCTACCGAAGTGTAAAACCTCATACTTGTCTGTATTAAATACTATCTGCAAGCCATGATAGCCACTGTCCACCTCCACTCTTGGTGCCATCCACAAATTTGCTGCTCCATTAACCACATTATCATCCAAATTATGATGAACAACAAAGGACCCAGCATCAATCCCTGCGGCATACTACTAGTCACAGGCTTCCAGTCAGAGAGGCAACCATTAATTATCACTCTCAGGGTTCTCCCACAAAGCCAAAGTCTAATCCAATTTACTACCTCATCCTGAATGCTGAGCGACTGAACCTTCTTGACCAGCCTCCCATGCGGGACTTTGTAAAGTGCCTTACGAAAGTTCCTGTAGACAACTTCCACTGCCTTATCTTCATCCACTTTCCTGGTAACTTCCTCGAAAAAGTATCAGATTAGTTAGACATAGCCTACCACGCACAAAGCCATGCTGACTATCCTTAACCAGGTCCACGTCTATCAAATGCTTTTATATCTGATCCCTTAGATTACCTTTCAATAACTTTCCCACTACTGATGTCAGACTCACTGGTATATAATTTCCTGGTTTACGTTTAGGGCCTGTTTTTTAAAGAGCGGAACAACATTGACTATCCTCCAATCATCTGGTACTTCTCTTTTCACTGAGAATGTTTTAAATATCTCCGCCAGGGCCCCGGCAATTTCTACATTTGCCTCCTGTAGGGTCGGAGGGAACACCATGTCAGGCCCTGGGGATTTATCCACACTGAGTTGCCTCAGGGTAGCAAAAACCTCCTTCTTTGTAATCTGTAACAGGGTCCATGAAGTTGATGACACTTTGCCTCACTTCTATGAACTCTGTATTCATCTCCCCAAGTAAATTCACTTGCAGAGAAGCATTTCTCTCACATCTCTTTTTTTCTCCACATAGATTACCATTCTGATCTTCCAGAAGACCAATTTTGTCCTTTGCAATCTTTTTGTTCTTAACATATCTGTAGAATCTCTTAGGATTCTCCTTCACCTTGTCTGCTAGGACAACTTTGTTCCTTCTTTTAGCCCTCTTGATTTCTTTCTTAAGTGTCCTTGCATTTCCTGTACTCCATAAGCAGCTCATTTGTTTTAGTGTTCCTTTCAAGAATCACTAGATTTTGGAATAGTTCCAGAGGACTGGAAAATAACAAATGTCATTCCACTCTTTGAGAAGGGAGGGAGGCAGAAGAATGGAAATTATTGGCCAGTTTGCCTGACTTCAGTGGATGGGAAGATGTTGAAGTCCATTATTAAGGATGAGATTTCATGGTACTTGGAAGCATACGATAAAACAGGGTGAAATTGCCATCGTTTCCTTAAGAGGAGATCTTGCCTAATAAATCTGTTGCAATTATTTGAGGAAATAACAGGCAAAAGAGATCAGTGGATGTTGTTTACAGGGATTTCCAGAATTACAGAAAAGTTACTATCATGGTTAGAAGATTGGCTAACTGGCAGAGGACAAAGAGTGTGAATAAAGGGGGCTTTTTTGATTGGCTGCCATGGACTAGTGGCAGCCAATTAGGGTCTGCAACTTTTTGCATTATATTTAAAT
Organism: Hemitrygon akajei; assembly: GCF_048418815.1. NCBI lineage: Eukaryota > Metazoa > Chordata > Chondrichthyes > Myliobatiformes > Dasyatidae > Hemitrygon > Hemitrygon akajei. Next base: position 1,551,544 of record NC_133126.1, on the reverse strand, counting down.
GATCTAGATGACAGTGTTATTGTGGCTAAATTTGCAGTTGATACAAAGATAGGGGGAAGGACTGTGGTGTTGAGGAAGCAGGGAACCTGCAGAAGGACTTGGACAGATTAGGAGAATAAGCAAAGAAGTGGCAGTTGGAATGTAGTGTAGAAAGTGTATGGTCATGAACTTTGGTGGAAAGAATAAGGATATTTTTTTAAATGTTGAGATAATTCAGAAATCGGATATGCAAAGGGACTTGGGAGTGCAGGTTTCTCTAAAGTTTAATTTGTAGTAAGGAATGCAAATGCAATGTTAACATTAATTTGGATAAGACTAGATTATAAAACCAAGGATGTAATTCCGAAGCTGTAAAAGGCATTTGTGAGACCATATTTGGATTACTATGAGTAGTTTTAGGCCTCATATCGAAGAAAGGATGCACTGGGCAGAATGACCCCAGGAACGAAAGGGTTAATGTATGAAGCTCATTGGATGATGGCTCTGAGCCTGAAATCACTGAAGTTTAGAAGAATAGGGTGGGGAATCTCATTGAAACTTACCAAAATATTGAAAGGCCTAGATAGAGTGGATGTTTGCAATAGTGGTGAAGCCCATGACCAGAGGGAACAGCTTCAGAATACAAGAACATCTCTTTAGAATTGAGGTGAGGAGTAGTTTCTTTAACTAGAGGGTGCTGAAGCTATGGAATTCAGTGCCACAGATGGCTGTGGAGGCCAAGCAATTGGGTATACTTAAAGCAGAGATTTATAGATTTCTTGATTCATATGGGTATTCAATGTTACAAATGGGGGGGGGGATGGGGATGAGAGAGAGAAATAAATAGTTATGATTGAATGGCGGAGCAGATTTGAAGAGCTGAATGGCCTAACTCTACTCCTATGTTTTATGGCCATATTCTAACTCTCCCATTGAAATATTCAACTGTTTTTGCCTATGTTATGCTGTTTCACAAAGTAACCCAACTTGTCAAAAGTGATATTCTTCTACTAGCTGTTCTGCTTTCTATATCTAATCATTACTAATCTTATTGGTTTAACAAAATCATCATCTCCTCAAAGTCAGTCCATCTTCCTTATTCATCCAAATGACATGTCATTTCAGCAGGACTCATGAAGACACATTAGTGCCATTCATTATTTCTGTGTTTCTCATTTATCTTTGAGAACTTTTCAGCTGCAAAATTCTTCAACCTCTATCAATTTCAATATTATCAAAGATCTTTTTCACCCCAACACATACTACTTCACTCTGATAAGTCGATTGGTTTTTTCACCATTAGAATTTATTCCCCTTGATTGAACATCACCATTACAAACAGTCCTTTCACATTGGAGAAAGACTTGTTGCATGTTTCGTCTCTCAATATTCAGATTTCCAGACTTGATTGATCAATCCCAATTTATTTAGATTGAATTGTCAGAGGCCCAAGAAATCAACAGCTTCTGTTAGGCACCACTGATGTTTAGTTTGTTGCAGCCTCTCAAACTGAACACTTTATCTGAGAGAGCTTGATATGTGCTACAATCTCCAGTAACTCAGTCTAGTAAACTGTTCTGCTGCTGTTTGAGTGAGTGAGTGTGTGTATGTGTGTGTGTGTGTGTGAGCACGCATATGCGCACTGTTTTCAGTTGTATATACTAATGGTCATTTCCTCCCTTATCCAATGGACCTCTTGTGTTTGATGGGTTAATGTCTTCACTGTTATTACCAATGAAGGAGTGATAATCCAATAATTACCAATAACAGAATAATGTTCTTCTGGTCTACAAATAGATTTGGGAGCATTATACATCTACATTATAGCAAATCAATCTCAGGATGTATAGATGAAAATGCGTAAACTTGTTATTAATTTGTGTAAATGTTACTGTTACAATCTCAGCGTTTTGCTCTTGATGCATTTGCTACAATTTGTAGAGAAACCAGAATGTTAATGTTGATCATAATTTATGTGATGAATGTTATCAAATGAGTCATGAGGACAAGTTTCTTTTGCGTTTGTCAATCTTTTTCCTCTGTAATTCTGCCATCTGCCCTAACATAGTGAAATACAGAGATGCTGGGTGCACTCTGAGACATGCTGGTGTATCTATGTGCTATACCATGCAATCAAAGCATTAGAAATCGTACTGGCATTTCCCACTAATTTCTCCACCTTGATTGTTCAGTCTTGAGGAGAAGCCTGGTGGGTAAGAGATGCTTGCTGATAGTAATGGAAGGAAATCTTGTTCAGAGCAAGTGCTGGCTTCTCTTGCATATTCTGTCAGCTGCCTGCAAAGCAGCATTGAGAGGTGCTACAGCCGATTGTTAACAGTCTGAGATTTGGTGCTGCTGGAATTTTAAATACAGCAATCTAATGTCTTCATTATTTCAATTTAATTAATGTGACTACAATTTGTACTGCAACTCCTGAGTGTCTGTTTGGGACATCCATATATTGTACAAAATGATAGTGTCATCTTACCCAGTAAACAGATTCTTCCAGCGGATGCCGGGTAGCTGGAGTACAGTACTACTGTGTTGGTTCCTACAGACGTACAACGCAGCTGGAAGAATTCTGGTAGGAAGTGATGAAATGGTTCATTGAATTCAAATTCATTTGTAAATGATAAAACCTGAAAGAGCCAGAATGAATCCCAAGCTCAAATTAACCAAATGGAATAGAATTTTTTTAATACCCTACAATGGTTTAGAATCCAAATCAAAGCATAGAGATTTAACTGTACTTTACAGGAGCTGTATGTTTTAAAAGTAAATTTGTTTATGGTGAATTAATTCAAATATGATTCTTCTTCATTCTGGCATATCGCAGGAGTAGTCTGTCACCCTGGAAAACCGTGAGTCAGCAATACCAGGATCTTCTCTCTCTACACCATGGTCAGGACTGCCTATTAGTGTCTTTGGGCTAGAAGCTTCCCCTGTTACTGCCATCCCCGGGTAACAAACAGTTTCTGTTTTTACAGACATCCTGAAGTCAATTTAATCCAAAAGTCAGAATATATACATGGTAACCAAACTACCACAGTACTGTAATGAATGGCATCAAAAACACACAGGACTGATAAAAAGGAAAAAAGTTACTGAAGGCATAGTGAGAGAAGAAACTAGTTGCTAGTTACAAAGCTCCTGTCTGCTTCTCTAACCAGCCAGATCAGTAGGATCAGTAGGATCTAAACTGAATGAAATTTAATGAAGATCACATAACTAGAAGTTTTATTTTTGGCCTAGATTCCCCATCGTGAAAACTGCCAAACTCCTTTCTAAAAGAGATTATAGAGTCATAGAAAAGTACAACACAGAAACAGGCCCTTTAGCCCATCTAGTCCATGCCAAGCTATTTAAGGTGCCTGGTCCTATCAACCTGTACCCAGACAATAGCCCTCCAAACCCCTGCCATCCATGTACCTATCCAAACTCCACTTAAATGTTGAAATGGAGCTCAAGTGCACCACTTGTGCTGGCAGTTCATGACCCTCTGAATGAAGAGATTTCCTCTCATGTTCCCTTTAAACTTTTCACCTTTCACCCTTAACCCATGACCTCTAGTTGTGGTCCCACCCAACCTCAGTGGAAAAGGCCTGTTTGCATTTACCCTATCTATACCTCTCATAATTTTTGTATACCTCTGTCAAATCTCTGCTCAAGCTTCTACGTACCAAGGAATAAAGTCCTAACCTAGTCCCCATGCAACTTGAGGACCTTATAGCTCGGTGACCAAAACTGCACATATTACTCCAAATTAGGCCTCACCAATGTCTAATACAACTTCAACATAACATCCCATCTCCTTTATTCAGTACTTTGATTTATGAAGGCCATCATGCCAAAAGCTTTCAATATGACCCTACCAACCTGTGCCACCACTTTCAATGAATTATGGATCTGTATTCCTAGATTCTTTTGTTCAACCGCAGTCCTCAGTGCCCTTTCATTCGCTGTGTAAGAACTATTGGCCATTTTTCAGCCTGTTTTTCCTGCTAGTTCAGATCCTGCTTTGATAGACTTCCTTGCTGTCCACCCTCAATCTTGATGTCATCAGCAAATTTGCTGATCCAGTTACCACATTATAACCTGATACAATTTATCATTCTTACTAAGTTTTGTGCTTTACTTAGTGAATCATTGGGGGGATTTTTGATTCCAAAGTTTTTGCTTGTTAATTTTCCTGAGTGTTAACACAACTGTGATGCAAGTGGATTGTTACCATTTAAAGAATGAGGAATATTCATGGGTTTAGCTATGAGTGCATATTGTTCCCATTTCAGAAAGTAGGTGTTCCCTCCCACCTCTGAGGGATGGTTGTCAGATTAATTCCAGTGTTTTGCAGGGGAAGACAGTCAAGGTGCAGTGTGATCTGCCGAATGTCAGAGGGATCCTCAAGATTAAATAACTAAAAGCTCTTCAACTTGATCAGACTGAAAGACCCTGCAATTGGAAGGTTCATTTTAAAATGACCCAGTTTGTCATGTGTGGTATTATTACAGGGCAGAATAGGAAATATGGGCCAAATGGCCCCTCCTCTTATGTACAAGGGTGTTTCTACTGGGTCTCCAGGCACCATGCCTCTAGGTGTAAGAGGAATTTACCTGCTCTTTGTCCTTCCTTTTCACTTGGCTGTTGGGATGTTCATGACTGGAGACTGAGATAATTATCCCACAGATTTTTCTCCTGCCTTTATTTTGGGCAGTTCTTTGGCTTCTGCTGTTGACTCACCACTAGAGTATGGTTGAGATTGGCAGCATGCACCATAGTGTAATCTGTTGAAACTTTGCTCTATTTTACCACATCATTGCCACATTATGCTTTTTAGTCTGGCCAACCTCAAATAGATATCATCTAAACCCAAGTATGTCCATTTGTCAGTTCAATATATTATGTCCAAACTGATGTAGAACATAGAAATCTACAGCACATTAGAGGTCCTTCGGCCCACAATGTTGTGCCAACTATGTAACCTACTCTAGAAACTGCCTAGTATTACTCTACTACATAGCCCTCTTTTTCTAAGCTCCACATACCTATTTACGAATCTCTTAAATGACTCCATTGTATCCACCTCCACCACCACCATCGCCAGCAGTGCTTTCCACGCACCCATCACTCTCTGTGTGAAAGACCTGCCCCTGACATCTCCTCTGTACCGTCTTCCAAGCACCTTAAAACTGTGCCCCCTTGTGTTAGCCATTTCAGCCCTGGGAAAAAGCCTCTGACTATCCACACGATCAATGCCTCTCATCATCTTATACACCTCTATCAGGCCACCTCTCATCCTCTGCCACTCCAAGGAGAAAAGGCCGAGCTCACTCAACCTGTTCTCATAAAGCACACTCTCCTATCCAGGCAACATCCTTAAATCTCCTCTGCACTCTCTCTATAGTATCCACATCCTTCCTGTAGTGAGGTGACCAGAACTGAACATAGTACTCTAAGTTGGGTCTGACTAAGGTCTTATATAGCTGTAACATTATCTCATGGATTTTGAACTCAATCCCATGGCTGATGAATACTAATACACCATACATTTTCTTAACAACACTGTGAACCTGCGCAATAGCTTTTACGTGGACCTCAAGACCTCTCTGATCCTCCACACTGCCAAGAGCCTTACCATATGTTCATTTGTGAGTCCAACTGAACCAATAGATCAGTTCAGTAGATCAGTCCAATAGATCCTTGTCCAAGCCCAGGTATGTCTATTTGTCAGTCCAATTGATCCAATAGATCAGTCCAGCAGATCCTGTCCAATCCCAACTATGTCCATTTGTTTGGGAGTGATGATATTTTTTCAATAAGGCCTTGTGTAATGTACCAGAAAAGAGACCTAGTGCTTTGCTAGCTTAATCTGTACTTTTTACATCATTTAACTGAATGGGTACAATTTGTCTTTGAGGCATTTGTGACCAGTTATAAACTTTGTGGTGTTCTTTTTTTATTTTGAAGCACTTTGAAAGTGCTGTCTTAAGAAAACATTAGAATGACAGGGCGCAAAGTGCTTTGGGGTTTGCTCCCACAGCTGCTGTTTGAATGTCAGTGGTTTGAGATGTTCAAAATGTAGACAAACTCAAGTAAACCATCCTTGCAGATGTATCTGATCATATTTCTCTGCTGAAGATATTTTACCCAATTAATCTTGAAGAGACAAACTTCTGGATTGAATTCTGAAGATACTAATTTTTCAGCAGGAATAACTGAAGACAGAAATAATCCAGATGCTAATGTTTTTTTGTTTTTGGAATGAACCTTGTTTTAGAGTTAATGTTGATGGTTTTTAGCAAGTGTGAGTACAGACCAGTTTGTGTATATGTGGTAAATGAATGTGAACTGTCCCTGCAGCTGTAGTCATCCACCAGATGGAAAGGTTTCTCTTGTAATAACCTGAGGAAGCCCACTAATAACTATCTGTTTCTCAGGGTGAAGAACTGAATGCAGGGAGGATTGGCCTCACTATCGTGGTTTCTGGAATGGTTGGCTCCATTATCTGCGGAATCTGGTTGGATAAAACTCAAACGTACAAGTAAGAGTTCATGCCAAACAGCTCCCCACTATTTTCTTTCATTCTGAAAAACAAGATCTATGGTCTAATTACTGCCCACAACTCTGGGGAAGGGAAAAAAAGAGCATGGGATTAACTACTGAGATCATTCGAAGTGCAGTAGGACAACAAATCCACAATGGTTTATTTACATTTAATAGAGGGAGGAAGATAATTTCTGGCCAGACGAGGCACTTAATTGGTCAGCACAGAATATTCTAGCCTGAAGTGCACAAACTGGGAGAATGAGTCTATACTACCATGACAAGGTGACTGTTTGAAGAGCAGTGGGATTAATACAAGGCCAGTTTTGGCTGGTGTGCGAGTTGGACCAATAGACCTCATCCTGTGCTGTAGAATTCTGTAGTTCTATAAAGAAGCAATATTGTCTTGACAATTGATAATATTGTGTGATGAGGTATTATGCACATTGTCTGTTGTACTTCCCTGATGGCCAGGTTATTTGTAACTCCTTTCTACACATCTCTGGCCTGTGCCCTACACGGAAAGGTACAAAGGTTCCAAACACTGGGAGTAAGTGCATGACTGTCAGTGGATTGTCAGTTCCTTCTGTGCAGGTTCAGTATTCTGAGACTGGTTTCCCTGTGAGTACATCATCACAAGCTAACAGAGCTGATGTTAATCAACTCTTTCTGCTATCCTGGTGCTGCACATGTGTCAGCATTTTCCTTTCGCTGGGGTAGGCTATATTATTTTGAGAGTTTGCTAGAGTTGAAAATTGATCTGTTCCACTGGGATGTTTACTGTTATATCATCTTATTGTAACTACCAGACTGTAGTGTTTTAAATACCAGGTGCTTTAAAAGACAATTTTTCTGATTTCTTTTAGTTGTTTAAAATTGGAAAAGGTAGGTGAAGTAATGTTGAATCAGTCTGTGGCAGCCTTCGGTGTGTTGTGAGTGTGTATCCTTGATATAGTAGCTGTGTAATAAGAGTCACTTATTACTTCCATGTGTATCAGTGCAAAGTGGCTGAAAACACTCATAGCAATTGTGAACACTGGATCATAGCAAGCCATGTCTAATCTGTGTGCTGGGTCCATGTGTAATTTGTTTTATATTGTCATGTATAGTACAGGTAGTCCCTGAGTTACGAACATTCGACTTACAAACAACTCGTACTTACGAACCAAGGCAGGAGAATGCCGTCTGCCATTTTAAGTCGTATTGCGACGCCTTCCACCATTTTAAGTCGTTGCCGTTTATACTGTGTTGAGCATGTAATTTAGTATTTGGCTTAAATTTTTCTTAGCAAGATTCACCCCTCTTCTCCTCCCCCCCCGCTTTTCCGGTCGGCTGGTGGCGCAGTGAGATCAGCGCCAGGCTCCAGAACGGAGGTTCCTAAGTTTGATCCAGTGACAGACTGCTCCCAAGCACGCCAGGTTGAGGTTGAGTTCACAACTCGACCTCGTAAAAAAATCACTGCCACCTCCAGTTTAAATTCCCACATGGAATATTGAGGAGGATCAAATACCCAAACCCAGCACAGCCCCCACCTGTTTCATTTAACCTGTCTCACTGCGGTGGTCCTTACAACCCAGCGGATCTTCGGAGCCGACGGAGGTCGGTCCCGCCACCCACAGTGTTTCTGTACTGTTGACGGGAAGCGATCGCAATTGAAAATAAAGTGGAAATAATAAAGCGTTTGGAAAGAGGTGAAACGTCATCGGTCATTGGAAAAGCATTAGGCTACACAGTCAGTCAACGATCGGAACAATTTTAAAGGATAAAGTGAGAATAATGGAGCCTGTGAAAGGCCCTGCCCTGATGAGAGCTACAATTATTACTAAGCAACACAGTGGTTTAATTATTGGAATAGATACATTTCTTAAGTGTTTTATTTGCATAGAAAGGTAAAATATATACTATATCCTAAAACAAACATTTGACTAACTGACGCTAAATAATACCGGATGTACTTGTTCTGGCTTACATACAAATCCGACTTAAAGGCGGACTCAGGAACGGAACTCGTTCGTAACCCGGTGACTGCCTGTATAAACATGAAGGGTTAGGCACTTTGCTAAGAATAGGGTTACATGCTGTTGTTCTCCATTGTAAGCATTTCATTTACTCTTGTTTTGATTTTTGCTGCACTTGAGAAATTTGTTCCCATAACCACAGAACTTAAACTGGACATTACAGGTTAAACAGTCTTCAGGGTTAGAATTGGCCAAATAAATATCAGTCCTTCTTTGTGATTTGCTTCTGCATAAGTAAGAGAAAAATCTTTGCAAATTTAGAAACCCAAGTTTCTAGAGAAACTCAAGTCTATGTTCTATCTGAGAAGTGATTTTGAAATCTACCACTCATCTCAGCAATGAAACACTGTTTCCTACTCACTCCAACCTCACTACCTTGGAACTAAGAGCTGCATCACCTATTCCCATCTCTCAACAACCTCCATTGTAGCATTAATTGTAATTAGCATGCTTCATTGTTTTTTCTGTAGCTTTACTTAGTCCAGAGTGCAAAGGTCCAGGCTTTTCAAAGCCAGATACATCCTGGTAATAGTGCTAGCACCACAAGTTAACAGACTTCAGGAATCTCAATGAATGTTTAACCATTACTTTGGAATAAGGTACTTCACTATGGGAAGAAACAGGATACTTCAAAATCCTTAACAGCTGTAAGGGATGTATGCCGTCTTGTCTGGGAAAGATGATACTGGTTTTTCTTAATGTACCAGTGGTACAGCTTCCTTTCTTCTTGATAAAAATGGAAATGGGTGCACTGATAGTACACCCTCATCAAAGAAAGGCTTTGGTTAATTGTTAACAGGAGCATGGTAATTAAATTACCTGAGGAAGACCCAGATGCTTGAGTTCAAAATCCAAACAGCAGCTGGAAAGTTGAACTGTACATATCTGACTAAATATGGAAATACAGGACCATCGTGACCATGAAAATCACAGGATTGGTTCAGCAAAGTGACTTCACTGTCTTAAACTTGCATGTGATCTGCTGATTCTGACGTAACCTAGCAAGTCCCTTGGCCTAGGGTGACTTGAAATGGGCAAGAAATGTTGACCCAACCAGGAGCAACCACAGATTTGTGAACTCATATATAAATCGATAATGAACTGGTCTATAAGACTATAATATAGAACATAGAATAGTACAGCACGTTACAGGCCCTTCGGCCCACAATGTTGTGCCGACCCTCAAACCCTGACTCCCATATAACCCCCCACCTTAAATTCCTCCATATACCTGTCCAGTAGTCTCTTAAACTTCACTAGTATATCTGCCTCCACCACTGACTCAGGCAGTGCATTCCATGCACCAACCACTCTCTGAGTGAAAAACCTTCCTCTAATATCCCCCTTTAACTTCCCTCCCCTTACCTTAAAGCCATGTCCTCTTGTACTGAGCAGTGGTGCCCTGGGGAAGAGGCACTGGCTGTCCACTCTGTCTATTCCTCTTAATATCTTGTACACCTCTATCATGTCTCCTCTCATCCTCCTTCCCTCCAGAGAGTAAAGCCCTAGCTCCCTTAATCTCTGATCATAATCCATACTCTCTAAACCAGGCAGCATCCTGGTAAATCTCCTCTGTACCCTTTCCAATGCTTTCACATCCTTCCTATAGTGAGGCGACCAGAACTGGACACAGTACTCCAAGTGTGGCCTAACTAGAGTTTTATAGAGCTGCATCATTACATCGCATCTCTTAAACTCTATCCATCGACTTATGAAAGCTAACACCCCATAAGCTTTCTTAATTACCCTATCTACCTGTGAGGCAGCTTTCAGGGATCTGTAGACATGTACCCCCAGATCTCTCTGCTCTTCGACACTACCAAGTATCCTGCCATTTACTTTATACTCTGCCTTGGAGTTTGTCCTTCCAAATTGTACCACCTCACACGTCTCCGGGTTGAACTCCATCTGCCACTTCTCAGCCCACTTGCCAACCCACCCTTCTACCCCCACATCCATGTTGTTAATAAAAATCACAGTAAGTAGATGTTCCAGAACATATCATTGTGGGGCACCACTAGTCACAACCCTCCAACCTGAATGTACTCCCTCCACCACGACCCTCTGCCTTCTGCAGGCAAGCCAATTCTGAATCCACCTGGCCAAACTTCCCAGGATCCCATGCCTTCTGACTTTCTGAATAAGCCTACCATGTGGAACCTTGTCAAATGCCTTACTAAAATCCATGTAGATCACATCCACTGCACTACCCTCATCTATATGCCTGTTCACCTCCTCAAAGAACTCTATCAGGCTTGTTAGACACGATCTGCCCTTCACAAAGCCATGTTGACTGTCCCTGATCAGACCATGATTCTCTAAATGCCCATAGATCCTATCTCTAAGAATCTTTTTCAACAGCTTTCCCACCACAGACGTAAGGCTCACTGGTCTGTAATTACCTGGACTATCCCTACTACCTTTTTTGAACAAGGGGACAACATTCGCCTCCCTCCATTCCTCCGGTACCATTCCCGTGGACAACGAGGACTATATCTAAAGTCAGATCTCACTGTGATCAAGGACAAGGACAGTGACCACAATGGCACCAAGGACAATGAGCACAACTAGTTGTTGGAAAACCCCAAAAGGCTCACGAACTCCACAGCTTTAAGAGCACAGGAAACGGATGCAGAATACACCCATGCAATGCTTCCAACTGCTCCACCATTCAGTTAGATCATAGCTGATCTACCACCTAATTCCCACTGACTCCTTTTGCTTGAGTGCACAGAAGTTTATTTAGTTTCAATATAATCAACGATACACATTAATCCCTCTCTGTGGGGACAGTTCCAAAGATTCACAAACCTCTCTCTGAATGAAGAAATTACTCTGACTCTGTCTGAAATGACCAGCTTTTGTACTGCACCTGCCATCAGCTTTAGCTCAAGTACACAACTCGTGAGCTGAGAGCACTAGTTTCCACCTTTGAGGAGAAGACCATGGAGTGAAGTTATTGCCAGTGTTTTGAGGTTGCTGAGCCTTTACAGGTATCAAAGTGGCATACAATATGATATGTTTTAACCTACAATTTGAGAAGGAGAAGGGAAAATCGGATGTGTCAGTATTACAGTTGAACAAAGGGAACTATGGAGCTATGAGGGAGGAGCTAGCCAAAGTTCAATGGAACAATACCCTAGCAGGGAAGACAGTGGAACAACAATGGCAGGTATTTCTGGGAATAATACAGAAGGTGCAGGATCGGTTCATTCCAAAGAGGAAGAAAGATCCTAAGGGAAGTAAAAGGCAGCCGTGGCTGACAAGGGAAGTAAAGGGCAGTATAAAAATAAAAGAGAAGAAGTATAGCATAGCAAAGATGAGCGGGAAACCAGAGGACTGGGAAGCTTTTAAAGAGCAACAGAAGATAACAAAAAAGGCAATACGCCAAGAAAAAAATGAGGTATGAAGGTAAACTAGCCAAGAATATAAACGAGGATAGTAAAAGCTTCTTTAAGTATGTGAACAGCAAAAAAATAGTTAAGACCAAAATTGGACCATTGAAGACAGAAAAGGGTGAATTTATTATGGGAAACAAGGAAATGGCAGATGAGTTGAACAAGTACTTTGGATCTGTCTTCACTAGGGAAGACACAAACAATCTCCCAGATGTAATAGTGGTCAAAGGAACTAGGGTAAAGGATGAACTGAAGGAAATTTATATTAGGCAAGAAACGGTGTTGGATAGACTGTTGAGTCTGAAGGCTGATAAGTCACCGGGACCTGATGGTCTGCATCCCAGGGTACTTAAAGAGGTGGCTCTAGAATTCGTGGACGCATTGGTAATCATTTTCCAATGTTCTATAGATTCAGGAACAGTTCCTGCTGACTGGAGGGTGGCTAATGTTGTCCCACTTTTCAAGAAAGGAGGGAGAGAGAAAACAGGGAATTATAGACCGGTTAGCCTGACGTCAGTGGTGGGAAAGATGCTGGAGTCAATTATAAAAGATGAAATTATGACACATTTGGATAGCAGTAGAAGGATCAGTCCGAGTCAGCATGGATTTATGAAGGGAAAATCATGCTTGACTAATCTTCTGGAGTTTTTTGAGGATGTAACTGTGAAAATGGACAAGGGAGAGCCAGTGGATGTAGTGTACCTGGACTTCCAGAAAGCTTTTGATAAAGTCCCACATAGGAGATTAGTGGGCAAAATTAGGGCACATGGTTTTGGGGACAGAGTACTGACATGGACTGAAAATTGGCTGGCTGACAGGAAACAAAGAGTAGCAATTAACGTGTCCCTTTCGGAATGGCAGGCTGTGACCAGTGGGGTACTGCAAGGTTCGGTGCTGGGACCGCAGCTGTTTACAATATACATTAATGATTTAGATGAAGGGATTAAAAGTAACATTAGCAAATTTGCTGATGACACAAAGCTGGGTGGCAGTGTGAAATGTCAGGAAGATGTTATGAGAATGCAGGGTGACTTGGTGGGCAAATGTATGGCAGATGCAGTTTAATGTGGATAAATGTGAGGTTATCCACTTCGGTGGCAAGAACAGGAAGGCAGATTACTATCTAAATGGAGTCAAGTTAGGAAAAGGGGAAGTAGAACGAGATCTAGGTGTTCTTGTACATCAGTCAATTGCATGCTGGCCTTTATAACAAGAGGAATTGAGTATAGGAGTAAAGGCGTCCTTCTGCAGTTGTACAGGGCCCTGGTGAGACCCCACCTGGAGTATTGTGTGCAGATTTGGTCTCCAAATTTGAGGAAGGACATTCTTGCTATTGAGGGAGTATAGCGTAGGTTCACAAGGTTAATTCCCGGAATGGCGGGACTGTCATATTTTGAAAGATTGGAGCGAATGGGCTTGTATACACTGGAATTTAGAAGGATGAGAGGGGATCTGATTGAGACGTATAAGATTATTAAGGGATTGGACACGCAGGAGGCAGGAAGCGTGTTCCCGCTGATGGGTGAGTCCAGAACTAGAGGCCACAGTTTAAGAATAAGGGGTAGGCTATTTAGAACTGAGATGCGGAAAAACTTTTTCACGCAGAGAGTGGTGGATATGTGGAATGCTCTGCCCCAGAAGGCAGTGGAGGCCAAGTCTCTGGATGCATTCAAGAGAGAGTTAGATAGAGCTCTTATAGAAAGCGGGGTCAAGGGATATGGGGAGAGGGCAGGAACGGGGTACTGACTGTGTATGATCAGCCATGATCACAGTGAATGGCGGTGCTGGCTAGAAGGGCCGAATGGCCTACTCCTGCACCTATTGTCTATTGTATTGTCTATACAGTGGCTTCTCTGATGCTATTTGCCACAACACTACACCTCACTTAAGGGCTCTGAGAGGCAGTTGTTTGCCCTGATGGTGATGATCTGAATTATACTCGAGGGCATCCACAAGATGCTAGAGAGTCAGACGTGTCCCACCAACTGTTGTAGAAGGAATATTGCACTTTTCATAAGACCACAAGATACAGGAGCAGAATTAGGCCTTTTGGCCCATCAAGTCTGATCCACCATTTCATCATGGCTCATCCAATATTTCTCTCAGCCCTGATTCCTGTCTTCTCCCCCATCCCTTCATGCTCTGACCAATTGAGAATCTATCAACCTCTGCCTTAAATATCCACAGATCCATCATTCTCTGGCTAAAGAAATTCCTCCTCATCTCCATTCCAAAAGATTGCCCCTCTATTCTAAGGCTGTGTCCTCTTGTCTCCCACCATAGGAAATATTCTCTCCACATCCACTCTACCAAGGCCTTTCACCATATGATAGGTTTCAATGAGGTCAGCCCTCATTCTTCTGAATTCTAATGAATACAGGCTCAGAGCCATCAAATGCTCTTCATATGACAAGCTAGTCAATCCTGGAATCATTTTTGTGTATCTCCTTTGATCTTTCACCAATTTCATCACCTCCTTTCTAAGATAAGGGGCCCAAACCTGCTCACAATACTCAAAGTGAAGCTTCACCAATGCTTTATAAAGTTTCAACATGACACCTTTGTGTTTAAATTCAGTGCTCTTGAAATGAATGTTAACATTGCATTTACCTTCCTCACCATAGACTCAACCTGCAAATTAAGGCCAGAAGACCATAAGACAAAGGAGCAGAGTTAAGCCATTCAGTCCATTGATTCTGGTCCATCATTCCATCATGACTGATCCCAGATCCCACTCAACTCCATACACCTGCCCTCTCACCATATTCTTTGATGCCCTGACCTATCAGAAAGTATCAACTTCCGCTTTAAACATACCCATCAACTTGGCCTCCACTGCAGTCCATGGCAGAGCATTTCACAGATTCACTTCTCTCTGGCTAAAACAATTCCTCCTTACCTCTGTTCTAAAAGGTCACCCCTCAATTCTGAGATTGTGCCCTCTAGTTCTGGAAACCCCCACCAAAGGAAACATCATCTCCACATCTGACTTATCGAGTCCTTTGAACATGTGGTAGATTTCAATAAGATCCCCATGCATTCTTCTAAATTCCAGTGAGTACAGGCCCAAAATGCAAAACACTGCTCATATGTTAACACCTTCACTCCATGAATCATCCTCGTGGATCTCCTCTGGACTCTTTCCAATGACAACACGTCCTTTGTGCGATATCAGGCCCAAAACTGTTGACTATACTCCAAGTGCGGCCTGACTACTGTCTTATAAAGCCTCAACATTACCTGCTTGCTTTTATATTCTATTCTTCCTTGTAATAAATGCCAGCATTGCATTTGCCTTTTTTTACCAAAGAGTCAACCTGTAAGTTAACCTTCTGGGAGTCTTGCACAAGGACTTCGAAATCCCTCTGCACCTCCTGATGTTTGAATTCAGCACAATTGTTCCTTTTACTAAAATACATTATCATACATTTCCCAACACTGTATTCCATCTGCCAGTTTTTTACCCATTCTTCCAATTTGTATGAGTCCTTCTTCAATCACATTGCGTCCTCAGCACTACCTACCCCTCCACCTGTCTTTGTATCATCTGCAAACATTGCCACATTCCATTATCTAAATCATTGACAAACAATGTGAAAAGCAGTGATCCCAATACTGACCCCTGAGGAACACTACTAGTCATTGGCAGCCAACTAGAAAAGGTCCCTTTTATTCCAACTCATTGCCTCCTGACTGTCAGCCGTTCCGCTATCCATGCCAGAAACTTCCCTGTAACATCACAGGATTTTATCTTCTTAAGCAGCCTCATCGTGTGGCATCTTATCAGATGCCTTCGGAAAATCCAAGTAAATGACATTCACTGACTGTCCTTTCACCACCCTGCTTGTTACTTCCTCAAAGAACTTGACAGGCAAGATTTCTCTTTACAGGAACCATGCTGACTTTGACTTATTTTATCATTAGTCTTCAAGTACCCCAAAACCTCATGCTTAATAATAGAATTAAACACTTTCCCAACCACTGAGGTTAGGCTAACTGGCCTATAATTTCTTTTGCCTTCTTCCCTTCTTAAAGAGTGGAGTGAAATTTGCAATTTTCCAGTCCTCCAGAACCATGCCAGAATCAAGTAATTCTTGAAAGATCATGACCAACGCTTTCATTATCTCTTCAGCAACCTCTCTCAGGATTCTAGTAGGTAGGTAGTCCATCTGTCCAGGTGATCTTTGAGTTTGCCTAGCACTTTCTCCCTTGCAATAGGAATGACACTTACTCCTGCCTCCTGACACAGACCTCTGGCACAGTGCACGTGTCTTCCATGGTGAAGACTGATGCAAAGTACTCATTAAGTTCATCTGCCATTTCTTTGTACCCCATATCTACCTCTTTCAAGTGCTCCAATATCACCTCTTAACTCTCTTTTACTCTTTAGAAAACTGAAAAAAAACAGTGTCCTGCTTTATAGTATTGGCTAGCTTGCCCTCATATTTAATCTTTTCTCCTCTTATAGCTTTTTTAGTTGTTTTTTGTTGGATTTTAAAAGTTTCCCAATCATCCAGCTTCCTAGGCCAGACAGCATCTGTGGAAAAGAGTACAGTTGACATGTTGGGCTGAGACCCTTTGGCAGGACTGGAGAAAAAATGCTGAGGAGTTGATTTAAAAGGTGGGGGAGGGGGGAGAGAAACAAAAGGTGATAGGTGAAACCTGAACAGGGAGGGACAAAGGAAAGAGCTGGGAAGTTGGTGAAAGAGACAGAAAGCCATGAAAGAAAGGAAAGGGGGAGGACCACCAGAGGGAGGCAATGGGCAGGCAATGAGATAAGGTGAGGGAGGGGAAAGGGGTTGGTAAATGGTGCCAGAGAAGATGGGGTTGGGGGCATACCGTAAGTTCAAGAAATTGATGTTCATGCCATCATGTTGGAGGCTACCCAGACAGAATATAAGGTGTTGTTCCTCCAACCTAAGTATGGCCTCATCACGACATTGGAGGCCATGGATAGACATATCAGAATGGAAAGGGAGGTGGAACTAAAATGGCTGGCTACTGTGAGATCCTGCTTTTTCTGGCAGATGAAGTGTAGGAGCTTGGCCAAGCAGTCTCCCAATCTACGCTGGGTCTCATCGATATACAGGAAGCCAAACCAGGAGCACCGGACACAATATATGACCCCAACAGATTCATAGGTGAGGTGTCGCCTCACTTGGAAGGACTGTTTAGGGCCCTGAATGGTAGTGAGGGAGGAGGTGTAGGGGCAGGTGTAGCGCTTGTTCCACTTGCAAGGACAAGTGCCAGGAGGGAGATTAGTGGGGAGGGATGAATGGCCAAGGGAGTCGCATAGGGAACAATCCCTGAAGAGCACAGAAAATGGGGGAGGGGAAGGAAAGATGTGCTTGCTGGTGGGATCCTGTTAGAGATGGTGGAAGTTTTGGAGAATTATGCGTTTGATGCAGAAGCTGGTGGTGTAGTACTTAATCTCTTCTCCTTCAGATTTCACCTATCACCTTGTGTTTTTCTCTCCACTTCCTCCCCCCCATCGGTTTTTTTTCTCCACTCCTGCCGAAGAATCTTGGCCCAAAATGTTGAGTGTTTTTTTCCATAGATGCTGCCTGGCCTTCTGAGTACATCCAGCATTTTGAATGCGTTGCTTGGATTTCCAGTAACTGCAGAGTTTCTCTTGTTATCCAACTTCTCATGCACTTTTGATAGCTTATATGCCCTTTCCTTGGCTTTTATGCAATCCTGAGATTACCTTGCCTAGTCCTGCAATTTGAGAACTACTATTTCTGTGGGGAATATCTATCCTGTGCCTTGTCAACTATTCCCAGAAATTTCAGCAACCTCTGTTCTGCCGTCATCTGTGCCAGTAACCACCTCCGATCCACTTGGGCAAGCTCCACTCTCATTGTCTGTTATTCCCATTATTCCATTGTGATACTGATATATGTGCCTTGTGCTTCTCCCTCTCAAACTGTAGTAAGAATTCAATCATATTATGATCACTGTCACCTAAGAGTTCCTTTACATTAAGCTCCCTAAGAAAACCATAAGCAGAATTGAGCTATTTGGCCCATTGAGTCTGCTCTGCCATTCATTCATGGCTGATGCTTTTCACCTCGTCAACCCTATACCCCGGACGCCTCCCCATAACCTTTGATTCCATGTCCAATCAAGAACCTATCAATCTCTGCCTCTGCATTAGATAAGGTACCCTATGCAAGGCTTATTGAGAAAGTAAGGAGGCATAGGTTCCAGGGGGAAATTGCATTGTGGATCCAGAACTGCCTTGCCCACAGAAGGCAAAGAGTGGTTGTAGATGGGTCATATTCTGCATCGAGGTTGGTCACACGGTGGTGTGCCTCATGGATCTGTTCTGGGACCCCTACTCTTCGTGATTTTTATACATGACCTGGATGAAGAAGTGGAGGGATGGTTTAGTAAATTTGCTGATGACACAAAGGTTGAAGGTGTTGTGGATAGTGTGGAGGGCTGTCAGAGGTTAAAGCAGGACATTAATAGGATGCAAAACTGTGCTGAGAAGGGGCAGATCGAGTTCAACTCAGATGAGTGTGAGGTGGTTCATTTTGGTAGGTCAAATATGATGACAGAATATAGCATTAATGGTAAGACTTTTGGCAGTGTGGAGGATCAGAGGGATCTTGGGGTCCGAGTCCATAGGACACTCAAGGCTGCTGTGCAGGTTGACCCTGTGGTTAAGAAAGCATACAGTGCATTGGCCTTCATCAACTGTGATTTTGAATTTAGGAGCCGAGAGGTAATGTTGCTGCCAAATCGACAGAGGTAGTTTCACATTACATAAAATCATTAATGGTAATGTTGCAACTAAATAGGACGCTTGGGTAATGTTGCAGCTATGTAGAACCCTGGTCAGATCCCACTTGGAGTACTGTGCTCATTTCTGGATGCCTCACTATAGGAAGGATGTGGAAACCATAGAAAGGGTGCAGAGGAGATTTACAAGCATGTTGCCTGGATTGGGGAGCATGCCTTATGAGAATAGGTTGTGTGAACTTGGTCTTTTCTCCTTGGAGCGGCAGAGGATGAGAGGTGACCTGACAGAAGTGTATAAGATGATGAGAGGCAATGATTGTGTGGATAGTCAGAGGCTTTTTCCCCAGGGCTGAAATGGCTAACACGACAGGGCTATGGGTAACCCAAGGTAATTTCTAAAGTAAGTACATGTTCGGCACAGCATTGTGGGCTGAAGGCCTGTATTATGCAGCAGGTTTTCTATGTTTCTATGGTAGAGGGGTAAGTAGTGTTGAGCAAACAGGTAGGCTGCAGTGCAGCTAGGACAGATTACGGGAATGGACAAGAAAATGGCAAAATACAATGTTGGAAATTGCGTGGTCATGTACTTTGGTAGTAGAAATAAATGTGTGGACTATTTTCTAAATGGGTAGGAAATTCAAAAATCTGAGATGCAAAGGGACGTAAGGGTTAACTTGCAGGTCGAGCCGGTGGTGAGAAAGGCAAATACAATGTTACATTCATTTCAAGAGGTGTAGAAAAAAGAGCAAGGTTGTGATACTGAGGCTTTATAAGGCATTTGTGAGGCCTCACCTTGAGTATTGTGAATAGTTTTAGGCTCCTGATCTAAGAAAAGAAATGCAGGCATTGGAGAGGTTCAGAGGAGGTTCACAAGGATGATTCCAGGAATGAAAGGGTTACCATATGAGGAATGCTTGATAGCTCTTGGTCTGAATTGGCTAGAATTTAGGGGGGGGGGGGGGGATCTCATTGAAACCTTTTGAATGTTGAAAGGCCTAGACAGAGTAGATGTGGAAATGATGTTTCCAATGGTGGGGGAGTCTAGGACAAGAGGGCACAGCCTCAGGATAGGGGTGTGTCCATTTAAAACAGAGACGTGGAGAAATTCCTTTAACCAGAAGGTGGCAAATTTTCGGAATCTGTTACCATAAGCAAGTGTGGAGGCCAGGTTGTTGGGTGTATTTACAGCACAATACAGGCCTTTCAGCCCACAAAGCTGTGCCGTACATGTCCTTACCTGAGAAATTACCTAGGGTTAAACATAGCCCTCTGTTTTTCTGAGCTCCATATATCTGTCTAGGAGTCTCTTAAAAGACCCTATTGTATCCACCTCCACCACTGTTTGCCAGCAGCCCATTCCACGCTCTCTGCGTAAAAAAACTTAGCCCAGACATATCTTCTGTACCTACTTCCGAGAAACTTAAAACAAGCCATTTCAGCCCTGGGAAAAAGCCTCTGACTATCCACGTGATCAGTGCCTCTCATCATCTTATACACCTCTATCAAGTCACCTCTCATCCTCCGTCGTTCCAAAGAAAAAAAGCCGAGTTCATTCAACCTATTCTTATAAGGCATGCTCCCCAATCCAGGCAACATCCTTGTAAATCTCCTATGCACCCTTTCTATGGTTTCCACGTTCTTCCTGTAGTGAGGCGACCAGAACTGAGCACAGTACTCCAAGTGGGGTCTGACCAGGGCCCTATATAGCTGCAACATTACCTCTCGGCTCCTAAATTCAATTCCACGATTGATGAAGGCCAATGCACCGTATGCCTTCTCAACCACAGAGTCAACCTGCGCAGCTGCTTTGAGCGTCCTATGGACTCAGACCCGAAGATCCCTCTGATCCTCCACACTGCCAAGAGTCTTCCCATTAATGCTATATTCTGCTATATATATGACCTACCAAAATGAACCACTTCACACATCTGAGTTGAACTCCATCTGCCACTTCTCAGCACAGTTTTGCATCCTATCGGTGTCCCACTGTAACCTCTGACAGCCCTCCACACAATCCACAACACCTCCAACCTTTGTGTCATCAGCTAACTTACTAACCCATCCCTCCACTTCCTCATCCAGGTCATTTATAAAAATCACGAATAGTAGGGGTCCCAGAACAGATTCCTGAGGCACACTACTGGTCACCGACCTCCATACAGAATATGACCTATCTATAACCACTCTTTGCTTTCTGTGGGTAAGCCAGTTCTGGATGCACAAAGCAATGTCCCCTTGGATCCCATGCCTCCTTACTTTCTTAATAAGCCTTGCATGGAGTACCTTATGAAATGCCTTGCTGAAATCCATATACACTATATCTACTGCTCTACCTTCATCAATGTGTTTAGTCACATCCTCAAAAAACTTAATCAGGCTCGTAAGTCACGACCTGCCCTTGACAAAGCCATGCTGACTATTCCTAATCATATTATATCTCTCCAAATGTTCATAAATCCTGCCTCTCAGGATCTTCTCCATCAACTTACCAACCACTGAAGTAAGACTCACTGATCTGTAATTTCCTGAGCTATCTCTACTCCCTTTCTAGTGGATATAGTGGATGTCCATGTAGTAGTTGCATTATATTGTGTATTGTGTACTGTATATACATGTGAATGTGTGTGTGTATATGTATATAAAATTTATGTATATGTACATACGTGTGTGTTTGTGTGTATTTGTACATAAGTTGAGATGCATTCTGTAATGAGTTGGAGTTTAGTTAAGCAGAGAGGAGTGTTATTTATTTAATATTTAAGTATTTGATATTGTAAATACATTGTTTGTTTAAGCATTCTGGTTCGTTTAAGTCATTCATTACACGTTATATGTTAAAATAAGTGAATTGCATATGTCATGACACTACCACATGATATGTGCTCATGTTGTTTAAAGTAAAAAATAAAGTTAGACTCTCCATCTTTTCCTTGAAATTAGTTTTTGTTTTGGGGAGTTACAAAATGTAACAGTTCCTTCTAATTATTTTTTAATGCTACACAGACCAACCATTGCTCTGAGCAGGAAAATTTCACATGCCCTAAAAATTGTGTGGCACTATAATAAAGCATTGTATAAAAGAAGATTCCAGCTGTGCGGAAGCATTTCAGTTACTGCGCTGATGCACACCCATGTAGCTTAGAGGGAGCAGTGCTGTTATTGGCAAGACCCTTAACAGTGTTTATGTGCGGTGAGATTCTATAGTTCAAGTTCATAGTTTCTTACACAGGTTGATAGGGTGGTAGATAAGGTATTATTTATTAGTTGAGGAGCTGAGCTGGGAAAGTTTGTTGCAGGTTTGTAGAACTATAGTAATGCCTCATCGGGAGTATTGTATGCAGTTCTGGTCACCCCACTATTATAGGAAGGATGCAAGGACTTTGGAGTGGGTGCAGAAGAGGTTTGCCTAGATTAGAGGTCATGTGCCAAAACAGGAGTTTGAATGGACTTGGGTTGTTCTCCCTACAGCATTGGAGACTGAGGGGAGACCTAATAGAGATTTATAAGATTATGAGAAGCACAGATAGAATAGTCAGCCAGTATCTTTTTCCTTGGGTTGAGATGTCTAATACAACAGAGGGTGTGTGCTTATGAAGCTCAAAAGCGATGTGTAGGGCAAGGTTTTTTCCAGAGTGTGGTGGGTGTCTGGAATGTGCTACCTAATGTGGTGGTGGACACAAATACAATAGGGACATTCAAGAAGCTCTTAGATAGGTCCATGAATGTACTGGAAATGGAGCAATATGGATATTGTCTAGGGAGAACGGATTACTTCATCTGGCCATTGATTTAACTTGGTGCAACATTGTGGTCCAAAGGGTCTGTCCTGTGCTGTTCTTCTCTAGATTCACACTTAAGAGTATACCAAAAATTTCAGCATATACCGTCTGGGTAGTCTCCAGCCCCGTGGCATGAACATTGAATTCCCCAGTTCCCTCCCCCTCCCTTCCCCCATCCCAGTTTCACTCTGCCTCCTCCTCCAGCTGCCTATCATCTCCCTCATGGTTCCGCCTCCTTCTACTACCCATAGTGCTTTCCCCTTACATTCCTTCTTCACCTTTCCTGCCTATCCTCTCCCTGCTTCCCCTCCCCCACCCTTTGATCTTCCCCTTACTGGTTTTTCACCTGGTACCTCCCAGCCTTCTCCTTCCCACCCTCCCCCCCCCCCACCTTCTTTATAGGGTCCCTGCCCCTCCCTCTTCAGTCCTGACGAATCCAGATATGACCTCTGTAAAGCCATCAGAGATGTTAAGAGACAAAATCAGTCTGAAATGTAGTTCCTGATCAGCTGTCCATAGTGGCAGGACTTAGATACAAAACCAAGTCAGGCAGCATTGCTGACAACAGCAAATCCTTTCCCAATGAGCTTAATGCATTCTATCAACACACACAAAATGCTGGTGGAACACAGCAGACCAGGCAGCATTGATAAGGAGAAGCACTGTTGACGTTTCGAGCCGAGACTCTTCGTCGGTACTGACTGAAAGGAAAGATACTAAGAGATTTGAAAGTAGTGGGGGGTGGGGGAAATGCGAAATGATAGGAGAAGACCGGAGGGGGTGGGATGAAGCTAAGAGCTGGAAAGGTGATTGGCGAAAGTGATACAGAGCTGGAGAAGGGAAAGGATTATGGGACAGGAGGCCTTGGGAGAAAGAAAGGGGGGGAGCACCGGAGGGAGATGGAGAACAGGCAGAGTGATGGGCAGAGAGAGAGGGGAAAAAAACAAACAACTAAATATGTCAGGGATGGGGTAAGAAGGGGAGGAGAGGCATTAACGGAAGTTAGAGAGGTCAATGTTCATGCTGGAGGTTGGAGGCTACCCAGCAGGTATATAAGGTGTTGTTCCTCTAACCTGAGTGTGGCTTCATCTTGACAGTAGATAGTAGCCATGGATAGACATATCAGAATGGGAATGGGACGGGGAATTAAAATGTGTGGTCACTGGGAGATCCTGCTTTCTCTGGCGGACAGAGCATAGCTGTTCAGCGAAACGGTCTCCCAGTCTGCGTCGGGTCTCACCAATATATAAAAGACCACGCCGGGAGCACCTGACGCAGTATACCACACCAGCCAACTCACAGATGAAGTGTCGCCTCACGTGGAAGGACTGTCTGGGGCCCTGAATGGTGGTGAGGGAGGAAATGTAAGGGCAGGTGTAGCACTTGTTCTGCTTGCATGCATTCTATTCATGGTTTGAGCAGAGGGGGTTGGAATGTCACCATCTATCCCGAAAGTCTCCAATGTGCCTGAACCCACACTCACCAATGTAGACATAAGATCAGTCTTCTGGAGACTGAACCCATGGAAAGCATCTGGTTCAGAGTGTGTCTCTGGCTTATCTTTAGACTCTGTGCAGATCAGTTGGCTGAGCTACTTACAGACATTTTTAACTTCACCCTACTTTAGCTTCCACTTGCTTTAAGAAGACCACTATCATCTCAGTAACTAAGAAAAACAAGGTAACATATCTTAATGTGTACCACCCAGTGGCTCCAGCATCCACCATCATAAAGTTCTTCAAGAGGCTCGTCACGGCACGCATCAGTTGCAGTTTTCCAGACAACCTTGACCCATTGCAATTTGCCTTCCGCTGATAAAGGTCTACAATGAACGCCAACTCTCTAACCTTACACTCATCTCTGGAGCATTTGGAGAGTAAAAAGACCTACTGTATGTCAGACTATTTTTTATTAACATCAACTCTGCTTTCAGTACTTTAATTCCAACTAAACTTATTCCCAAATTTATAATCATGAGACTCAGAACTTCCCTTTACAATTAGATGCTTAGCTTTCTGACAAACAGACTGCAACCAGTAAGAAGAGCAACATCTTTGTCATGATTATTCTCAACACTAGCACCCCACAAGGCAGTATATTCAGGCCCTACTCTACTCCCTGTACACTCATGACTTAATGGCCAGATTCTGCTATACTGGTCTACAAGTTTGCAGATGATACCAAGGTAGTGGGCCATATCTCAAATAATGATGTGTTGGAGTATAGAGAAAACCTAGTGACATCATGGAAGCCAGACTCCCCTTCATGGACTGTACCTATACTTCTCACTACTTTGGAAAAGCAGCCAATTTAACCATAAACCACACCCACCCCAGATATTCTCTCTTCTCCCATCATGCAACAGATACAAAAGCCTGAAAGCACCTACCACCTTCTACCCCACTGTTAGAAGACTACTAAATAATTCTCTAGTATAATAATCATGGACTCTTGACCTCACAATCTACTCTGTTGTAACCTTGCACCTTACTGTTTACCTGCACTACTCTTTGGCTGTCCATCGATTTCGATGTTGACTGAGGCCTGGGCAAGGTTGTATGGAAGACCGGCAGTTGCCCATGCTGCAAATCTCCCCTCTCCACGCCACCGATGTTGCCCAAGGGAAGGGCAAGGGCCGATACAGCTTGGCACCGATACACTCGTTGCAGAGCAATGTGTAGTTAAGTGCCTTGCTCAAGGACACAACACATTGCCTCAGCTGAGGCTCGAACTAGCGACCTTCAGATCTCTAGACCAACGCCTTAGCCACTTGGCCACGCACCAACATGCACTACACTCTCTCTGTACCTGTTACATATTATTCTGCATCCTGTTAATGTACTACCTCAATTCACTGTTCTGTATGAACAGTATGCAAAACAATCTTTTCACATGCATCAGTACATGTGACAATAATAACAACCCTATTTACTAAGTTACAATTTAAGTAGTGTTTTAGTGGGCCTCCTAAGAAGGTTGGCGTCATTCAATGTCTGTAGTGAGATGCTGAAGATGTTCTATAGGTCAGTTGTGGAGAGCGCCCTCTTCTTTGTGGTGGCGTGTTGGGGAGGAAGCATTAAGAAGAGGGACGCTTCACGTCTTAATAAGCTGGTAAGGAAGGCGGGCTCTGTCGTGGGCAAAGTACTGGAGAGTTTAACATCGGTAGCTGAGCGAAGGGCGCTGAGTAGGCTACGGTCAATTATGGATAACTCTGAACATCCTCTACATAGCACCATCCTGAGACAGAGAAGCAGTTTCAGCGACAGGTTACTATCGATGCAATGCTCCTCAGACAGGATGAAGAGGTCAATACTCCCCAATGCCATTAGGCTTTACAATTCTACCGCCAGGACTTAAGAACTTTTTAAAGCTATTATTAATGCTTTTTGAGATGGTGATTTAGATGCATATCACATTTTTTTTACTGAGTTAAGTATTGTATGTAATTAGTTTTGCTACAACAAGTGTATGGGACATTGGAAAAAAAGTTGAATTTCCCCATGGGGATGAATAAAGTATCTATCTATCTATCTATCTATCTCCCTCTGGTAGATGCTTGTTGCTGCTTTTGGCACGTGAGCCATAATTTACTTGTTTGTGCTAGAATATTACAAAGATGAAGTTGTTTGTGCATTGCACTTCAATTGATGTCACTGCTAAATGCCAAAATGTCTCCATGCATGAGCACATTATACACCAGACTATCTGTACAAAGAGCTGGTGATGATCAGATTTCAGATTACGTTCTACAACATAGCACATAGACATCTTGTGTTCTGGACCAGTAATAACAATTAGATATGTGTTACCAAAATACTTTCACAATTTATGCATGCTAACTTTATTAAATATATTCAGTGGTTTAATGTAGAATGAAACTCAGGTTCACTTGTCATTACTTGATGGGCTGAATGGCCTAATTCTGTTCATAAGTCTTATGGTTGGCTTTTCCTCATTAGAAACATAGAAAACCTGCAGCACAATACAGGCCCTTCAGCCCACAATGCTGTGCCAAACATGTCCTTACTTTAAAAATTACCTAGGGTTACCCATAGCCATCTATTTTTCTAAGTTCCATGTACCTCTCCAGGGGTCTCTTAAAAGACCCTATTGTATCCGCCTCCACCACTGTCGCTGGCAGCCCATTCCACGCACTCACCACTCTCTGCATAAAAAAACTTACCCCCGACATCCCCTCTGTACCTACTCCCCAGCACCTTAAAACTGTGCCCTCTCATGTTAGCCATTTCAGCCCTGGGAAGGTTAGTTAGAAACAAGCAGTTTAGGCAAGGTAAAACATTGCAGTAAGGCTGTTAGATGGTGATTGGGATTGATTGGAGAGTTACTTAAATGATAAAAAGCCAGCAGCGATAGAAATCAAACAATTTGGTTGTCTGTGCAAGTAGAAAAATACAAACAATAGTTGGAACACCTCTGTTAGTGGTATGTAAATATCTGGATGTTTACACTGTTGTACAAAGCCTTGGTGAGTCACACCCTGAGTTTTGTGTACAGTTCTGGGCCACAGACATGAGGAGAGGGGAAATATTTAAAACGGGCCTAATGGATATACTTTCTGACAGAGTGCTGGGAGATGGATCCAACTGCAACATTTAAAAGGCGTTTGGAGTAGGTTAAAGGGTCAGCACCAGATTATGCCTGGAGGACACTTACTGAGCCATGATATTCTGTGTTCTAGACGTAGGCATAGGAAAGGTTCCGGAGGATTGGAGGCTTGCAGATGCTATTCCCTTATTCAAGAAAGGGAGAAGAGATAGCCCAGGAAATTATAGACCATAAAGTATTACTTCAGTGGTTGGTAAGTCGATGGAGAAGATCCTGAGAGGCAGGATTTATGAACATTTGGAGAGATATAATATGATTAGGAATAGTCAGCATGGCTTTGTCAAGGGCAGGTCGTGCCTTACAAGCCTGATTAAATTTTTTGAGGATGTGACTAAATACATTGATGAAGGTATAGCAGTAGATGTAGTGTATATGGATTTCAGCAAGGCATTTCATAAGGTACCCCATGCAAGGCTTATTGAGAAAGTAAGGAGCCACGGGATCCAAGGGAACATTGCTTTGTGGATCCAGAACTGGCTTGCCCACAGAAGATAAAGAGTGGTTGTAGACAGGTCATATTCTGCATGGAGGTCGGTGACCAGTGGTGTGCTTCAGGGATCTGTTCTGGTACCTATACTTTTTGTAATTTTTACAAATGACCTGGATGAGGAAAATTTTCGTTTTTGCCTTCTCTAACTGAAGTCTCGAAGAGCTAAAGCCTCAAAATCACCAGTACCCTCCCTTCTTTACGTTTGCTCAATTATGACAGTAGAGATGCCGGGGGGGATAGTTGAATGCGTCTCTTGTGGGATGTGGGTTGGCAGGAAGACTTCCAATGTCCCTGACGACTACAACTGTTGAGAAGTGCATCCAGCTGAGCTTCTAACAGTCGGCATTAAGGAGTTGGTGCTGGAACTGGCTGATCTCCAGATAATTCAAGAGGCTGGCGGGATGATGGATACTACTATGTTTGTACTACGTCGACTCAGGCCTAGGGGGCCGGCGTTGGGCAATCTTGTAAGGCAAGGTGATGGATAGAACATATAGAAAGATAGTTACATCCAAGGTGCAGAACACTGGAAACTGGGTGACAGTCAGGACACAGAAAGGAACCATTGCAGTGTAGCCCTGTGGCCACCCCTCAACAACAGGTTTTTCACTTTGGATACTGTTGAGGGGATGACCTAGCAGAGGAATGTCACAGCAGTCAGTTCTCTGGCGCCGAGTCTGGCTCTGTGACTCAGAAGGGAAGGGGTTGAAAAGAAGTGCACTGTGGTGATAGGGGATTCATTAGTTTGGGGAAACAGAAAGGAGGTTCTGTGGGCAAGAATAGGATTCCTGGATCGTTTAAGACCATAAGATATATGAGCAGAATTAGACCATTTGGCCCATCGTGTCTGTTCCACCATTTCATCAATGCTGATCCAATTTTCCTGTCAGTCCCAATCTCCTGCCTTCTCCCCATATCCCTTCATGACCTATTAAGAATCTATCAACCTCTGTCTTAAGTCTTGGCCTCCACAGTTGCCTCTGGCAAAGAATTCCACAAATTCACTACTCTCTGGCTAAAGAAATTCCGCCTCATTTTAGTTCTGAAAGCATACCCCTCTATTCTGAGGCCGTGTCCTCGGAACTTGGGCTCTCCCACCATAGGAAATATCCTCTCCACCTCCACTCTTATCAAGGCTTTTCACCATTCGATAGGTTTCAATGAGGTCACCTTTCATTCTTTGGAATTTTAGTGAATACAGGCCCAGAGCTATCAATTTTTTAAAATCGCAGCAAAAGACGGAGAGGGAAGAGGTAAAAAAAGCTCGGAGAGAAGCTGTTTTTTTAAAACTGATCGCGGCAAAGAGGCTAGACTGCGCAGGCGCGTGACGTAGCGCGCCAAAGGTTTAAAAAGAAAAACTGCCATATACAGCGGCCATCGTCGGAGTGGACTGAGGCAGAGTGGGTCGTCTTTGGCTCAATCAGGCTTCGGCGAGAACAGGCAGAGCCAAGGTTTGAATGGGGCACAACTGTGCAAGCATGTGAAAGTCGTTCTGTGAGGCAGCGGGAGAATTTAAATAGGGAGCAGAGGCTGAGTACATGCTTCATTCCAGGTGAGGTAAGGCTGGGTAAGCTCCTTTAATTAATCTAATTAGCTTAGGAGTAGGTAATGGAGGCAGCATTTAGGGCAGTTGAGTGCTCCGTTTGCAGTAAGTGGGAAGTCAGGGCAAGCACAGCTGTCCCTGATGACTACACCTGCAAAAGTTGCATCCAGTTGCACCTTCTAACAAACCGTGTTAGGGAACTGGAGCTGGAGCTGGATGAACTTCGGATCATTCGGGAGGCAGAGGCAAAAATAGACAGGAGTTTCAGGGAGATAGTCACCCCTAGGAGTCAGGAGACAGGTAGTTGGGTGACTGTCAGGAGAGGGAAGGGGAATAGACAGGAAGAGCAGAGCACCCCTGTGGCCGTTCCCATCAACAATAAGTATACCATTTTGGATACTGTTGGTGGGGACGACCTACCAGGGACAAGTTGCAGTGGTTGCGTCTCTGGCACCGAGACTGGACCCTCAACTTAGAAGGGAAGGAGGGAAAAGAGGAGAGCAGTAGTGATAGGGGATTCGATAGTTAGGGGGACAGATAGGAGGTTCTGTGGAAGAGATCGAGAATCCCGGATGGTCTGTTGCCTCCCTGGTGCCAGGGTCCGCAATATCTCAGATCGAGTTCTCAGTATTCTCAAGAGGGAGGGTGAGCAGCCGGATGTCGTGGTCCATGTAGGGACCAATGACGTGGGTAGGAAGAGTGAGGAGGTCCTGAAAGGTGAGTTTAGGGAGCTAGGTGCCAAGTTAAAGGACAGGACCTCCAGGATAGCAATCTCAGGATTGCTACCAGTGCCACGTGCAGGTGGGTTTAGAAATAGTAAGATAGTGCAGATCAACACATGGCTGAAGACAAGGTGCAGGAGGGAGGGCTTCAGATTTATAGATAATTGGGCAGTTTTCCAGGGAAGGTGGGACCTGTTCCGGTGGGACTTTTTACATCTGAACTGGAGGGGGACAAATATTCTTGCAGGTAGGTTTGCTAGAGAGGTTCCAGTGGATTTAAACTAGATATGAGGGGGGTGGGGAACCAGAGTGTAGGAACAGATGTATGGGAGAAGGAAGAAAAAGAAGACAGTAAAGTTCTTTGTACTGTTAGAGATAAACAGAGAGGAAGAGGTGGAGAATTTCTTAAATGCATTTATTTTAATGCTAGGAGCATTGTAAGAAAGGTGGATGAGCTTAGAGCATGGATTGATTGGTACCTGGAAATATGATATTGTAGCTATTAGTGAAACATGGTTGCAGGACGGGTGTGATTGGCAACTAAATATTCCTGGATTTCATTGCTTCAGGTGTGATAGAATCGGAGGAACAAGAGGGGGAGGTGTTGCATTGCTTGTCAGAGAAAATATTACAACGGTGCTCTGGCAGGATAGATTAGAGGGCTCGTCTAGGGAGGCTATTTGGGTGGAATTGAGGAATGGGAAAGGTGTAGTAACACTTATAGGGGTGTATTATAGACCACCTAATGGGGAGTGAGAATTGGAGGAGCAAATTTGTAAGGAGATAACAGATATTTGTAGTAAGCACAGGGTTATGATTGTGGGAGATTTTAATTTTCCACACACAGACTGGGAAGCCCATACTGTAAAAGGGATGGATGGTTTGGAGTTTGTAAAATGTGTGCAGGATAGTTTTTTGCAGCAATACATAGAGGTACCGACTAGAGAAGGGGCAGTGTTGGATCTTCTGTTAGGGAATGAAATAGGTCAGGTGACGGAGGTATGTGTTGGAGAGCACTTTGGGTCCAGTGATCACAATACCATTAGCTTCAATATAATTATGGAGCAGGATAGGACTGGACCCAGGGTTGAGATTTTTGATTGGAGAAAGGCGAACTTTGAGGAGCTGTGAAAGGATTTAGAAGGAGTGGATTGGGACAATTAGTTTTATGGGAAGGATGTAATAGAGAAATGGCGGTCATTTAAAGGTGAAATTTTGATGGTACAGAATCTTTATGTTCCTGTTAGGTTGAAAGGAAAGGTTAAAAGTTTGAGGGAGCCATGGTTTTTAAGGGATATTGGAAACTTGGTTAGGAAAAAGAGAGTTATCTACAATAAATATAGGCAGCATGGAGTAAATGAGATGCTTGAGGAATATAAAGAATGTAAGAAGAATCTTAAGAAAGAAATTAGAAAAGCTCAAAGAAGATACGAGATTGCTTTGGCAAGTAAGGTGAAAATAAATCCAAAGGGTTTCTACAGTTATATTAATAGCAAAAAGATAGTGAGGGATAAAATTGGTCCCTTAGAGAATCAGAGCGGACAGCTATGTGTGGAGCCGAAAGAGATGGGGCAGATTTTCAACAATTTCTTCGGTATTCACTAAGGAGAAGGATATTGAATTGTGTAAGGTAAAGGAAAAGAGTAGGGAAGTTATTGAAACTATGATGATTAAAGAGGAGGAAGTAGAAACATAGAAAATAGGTGCAGGAGTAGGCCCTTCGGCCCTTCAAGCCTGCACCGCCATTCAGTATGATCATGGCTGATCATCCAACTCAGAACCCTGTACCTGCTTTCTCTCCATACCCCCTGATCCCTTTAGCCACAAGGGCCATATCTAACTTCCTCTTAAATATAGCCAATGAACCGGCCTGAACTGTTTCCTGTGGCAGAGAATTCCACAGATTCATCACTCTCTGTGTGAAGAAGTTTTTCCTCATCTCGGTCCTAAAAGGCTTCCCCATTATCCTTAAACTGTGACCCCTTGTTCCGGACTTCCCCAACATCGGAAACAATCTTCCTGCATCTAGCCTGTCCAATCCCTTTAGAATTTTATACATTTCAATAAGATCCCCCCTCAATCTTCTAAATTCCAGTGAGTATAAGCCTAGTCGATCCAGTCTTTCTTCATATGAAAGTCCTGCCATCCCAGGAATCAATCTGGTGAACCTTCTTAGTACTCCCTCTATTTCAAGAATGTCTTTCCTCAGATTAGGGGACCAAAACTGCACACAATACTCTAGGTGCAGTCTCACCAAGGCCTTGTACAACTGCAATAGAACCTCCCTGCTCCTGTACTCAAATCCTTTTGCTATGAATGCCAACATACCATTTGCCTTTTTCACCGCCTGCTGTACCTGCATGCCCACCTTCAATGACTGGTGTACAATGACACCTAGGTCTCGTTGCACCTCCCCTTTTCCTAATCGGCCACCGTTCAGATAATAATCTGTTTTTCTGTTCTTGCAGCTAAAGTGGATAACCTCACATTTATCCACATTAATTTGCATCTGCCATGAATTTGCCCACTCACCTAACCTATCCAAGTCACCCAAGTACTGGCGCTTTTAAGGAATATAGAAGTGGATAAATCTCCGGGTCCTGACAGGATATTCCCTAGAACCTTGAGGGAGGTTAGTGTAGAAATAGCTGGGGCCCTGACAGAAATATTTCAAATGTCATTAGAAACGTGGATGGTGCTGGAGGAATGGCGTATTGCTCATGTGGTTCCATTCTTTTAAAAAGGGTTCTGAGAGTAAACCTAGCAATTATCGGCCTTTCAGTTTGACGTCAGTGGTGGGTAAATTAATGGAAAGTATTCTTAGAGATGGTATATATAATTATCTGGATAGACAGGGTCTGATTAGGAACAGTCCACATGGATTTGTGCATGGAAGGTCAAGTTTGACAAATCTTATTGAATTTTTTGAAGAGGTTACGAGGAAAGTTGACGAGGGTAAAGCAGTGGATGTTGTCTATATGGACTTCAGTAAGGCCTTTGACAAGGTTCTGCACGGAAGATTAGTTAGGAAGGTTCAATTGTTATGTATTAATATTGAAGTAGTAAAAATGGATTCAACAGTGGCTGGATGGGAGATGCCAGAGAGCAGTGGTGGATAACTGTTTGTCAGGTTGGAGGCCGGTGACTAGTGGTGTGCCTCAGGGATCTGTAGTGGGTCCAATGTTGTTTGTCATATACATTAATGATCTGGATGATGGGGTGGTAAATTGGATTAGTAAATATGCGGATGATACGAAGGTAGGTTGTCGTTGTGGATAATGAAGTAGATTTTCAAAGTTTGCAGAGAGATTTAGGCCAGTTAGAAGAGTGGGCTGAACGATAGCAGATGGAGTTTAATGCTACTAAGTCAGAGGTGCTACATTTTGGTAGGAATAATTCAAATAGGACATACATGGTAAGGTAGGGCATTGAAGAATGCAGTAGAACAGAGTGATCTAGGAATAATGGTGCATAGTTCCCTGAAGGTGGAATCTCATGTGGATAGCGTGGTGAAGAAAGCTTTTGGTATGTTGGCCTTTATAAATCTGAGCATTGAGTACAGGAGTTGGGATGTAATGTTAAAATTGTACAAAGCATTGGTAAGGCCAAATTTGGAGTATTGTATACAGTTCTGGTCACCGAATTATAGGAAAGATGTCAACAAAATAGAGAGAGTACAGAGAAGATTTACTAGAATGTTACCTGGGTTTCAGCACCTAAGTTACAGGGAAAGGTTGAACAAGTTAGGTCTTTATTCTTTGGAGCGTAGAAGGTTGAGGGGGGACTTGATAGAGGTATTTAAAATTATGAGGGGGATAGATTGAGTTGATGTGGATAGGCTTTTTCCATTGAGAGTAGGGGAGATTCAAACATAAGGACTTGAGTTGAGACTTAGGGGGCAAAAGTTTAAGGGTAACATGAGGGGGAATTTCTTTACTCAGAGAGTGGTAGCTGTGTGGAAGGAGCTTCCAGTAGAAGTGGTAGAGGCAGGATCGGTATTGTCATTTAAAGCAAAATTGGATAGGTATATGGACAGGAAAAGAATGGAGGGTTATGGGCTGAGTGCAGGTCAGTGGGATTAGGTGAGAGTAAGTGTTCGGCACAGACTAGAAGGGCCGAGATGGCCTGTTTCCGTGCTGTAATTGTTATATGGTTATAAGTGCCCTTCATGTGACAAGTCACTCAATCCTGGAATCATGCTATGTACTAGAGAGGTCAGAACTAGAAAGATTATACAGTTCAACATGTAGCTAAGGAGTTAGTGTAGGAGGGAGGGCATAAGATTTGTGGATTATTGGACTCTCATTCAGGGAAGATGGGACCTGAACTGTAAGGGGACTAATGTCCTAGCAGGAAGGTTTGCTACTGCTGCTAGAGTTGTGGTGGGATGGAAACCAGAGTGCCAAAACAGTAGGTGGAGAGGTTGTGGAGATAGATGTTAGTAAGACCTCAGTCAAAGTCAGGAATCAAAAGTTTGACATGGTACGACTAGTGTCCTGAGCTGTGTATATTTCAATAGAAGGAGTATCGTAGGAAAGCTGGATGAGCTCAGGGCAGGATCAACACCTAGAATTATGATATTGTAGCAGTTAGTTAAACTTGGTTACAGGACTGGCAGCTCAATATACTGGAGTTCCGTTGTTTTAGATGTGACAGAGCAGGAGGGATTAAAGGAGGAGGAGTGACATTACTAGTCAGGAAAAATGTCACAGCAGTGATCTGTCAGGACAAACTGGAGAACTTCCAGTGAGGCATTATGGGTGGAACTGAGAAATAAGAAACGTATGACCATGTTAATGGGGCTGTATTACTGACCACCCAACGGTCCTGGGAATTTAGAGGAACAAATTTGTAAAGAGATTACAGACTGTTGCAAGAAAAAAGGTTATTATAGCAGGTGATTTTAACTTTCACGTATTGACTTGGAATCCCATACTGTAAAAGGACTGTATAGAATAGAGTTTGTCAAATGTATTCAGGAAAGTTTCCTTTATCAGGAATGAATGTCTGTATGAGAGAGTGTGCAATACTGGATCTGCTATTAGGGAATGAGACAGGGCAGATGACAAAGGTTTGTGTAAGGGAACACTTTGCATCTAGTGACCACAATGCCATTAGTTTCAAAGTAATGTCCTAATATCCTAGCGGGAAGGTTTGCTAATGCTGCACAGTGGCATCAAGCAAGAGTTGCTGGGGGATGGGAACCAGAGTGCCAAAACAGTAAGTGGAGAGTTTGTGGAGATGGGCTGAGAAGTGGCAGATGGAATTCAACCCAGATAAGTGTGAAGTGGTTCATTTTGGTAGGTCAAATATGATGGCAGAATATCGTATTAATGGTAAGACTCTTGGCAATGTGGGGGATCAGAGGGATCTTGGGGTCCGAGTCCATAGGACGCTCAAAGCAGCTGCACAGGTTGACTCTCTGGTTAAGAAGGTGTATGGTGTATTGGCCTTCATCAATTGAGGAATTGAATTTAGGAGCTGAGAGGTAACGTTGCAGCTATATAGGACCCTGGTCAGACCCCACTTGGAGTACTGTGCTCAGTTCTGGTCACCTAACTACAGGAAGGATGTGAAAGCAATATAAAGGGTGCAGAGAAGATTTACAAGGCTGTTGCCTGTATTGGGGAGCATGCCTTATCAGAATAGGTTGAGTGAACTCAGCATTTTCTCCTTGGAGCGACAGAGGATGAGAGGTGACCTAATAGAGGTGTGTAAGATGATGAGAGGCATTGATCATGTGGATAGTCAGAGGCTTTTTCCCAGGGCTGAAATGGTTACCACAAGAGGACACAGGTTTAAGGTGCTGGGGAGTAGGTACAGAGGAGATGTCAGGGGTAAGTTTTTTACTCAGAGTGTGGTGTGTGTGGAATGGGCTGCTGATAACACTGGTGGATGTGGATACGATAGGGTCTTTTAAGAGACTTTTGGATAGGTACATGGAGCTTAGAAAAATAGAGGGCTATAAGTAAGCCTAGTAATTCTGAGGTAGGGACATGTTTAGCACAACTTTGTGGGCCGAAGGGCCTGGATTGTGCTGTACGTTTTCTATGTTTCTGTGTAAATATGCAAAGAAAAAGGTCTGGTCCACAGGTTGAGATTCTAAATTAGAGAAAGGCCAATTTTCTTGGAGTTAGACATGATCTGACAAGCGTGGATTGGGACTGACTATTTTTTGACAAACATGTATTTGGTAAGTGGAAGGACTTCAAAAGTGAATTTTTAAGAGTACAAAACTTGTATCTGCCTGTCAGAATAAAAGGAAAGAATAACAAGTGTAGGGAACCTTAGTTTTCAAAAAATATTGTGGCCCTGGTTAAGAGAAAAACAGGGGTGCATAGCAGGTATAGGCAGATAGGAGCAAATGAGATGTTTATGGAGCAGAAGAAATGCATGAGACACTTGAGAAAGAAATAAGGAGGACTAAAAAAAGGCATGAAGTTGTTCTAGAAGACAAGGTGAAGGAGAATCGTGAGGAATTCTACTGATATGTTAGGAGCAAAAGGAAGGGAGAAAATTTGTTCTCTGGAAGACCAGAATGGTAATCCATGTGTGGAGCCAAAGCAGATGGGTAAGATCTTAAATCCATTATTTTACATTTTATTTACTTTGGAGACAGCACAGAGTCCATAGAAGTGAGGCAAACGGACACAGAGTCTATAGAAGTGAGGCAAAGTGGCATCAACTTCAGGGGCCCTGTCCAGATCATAGAGGAGGAGGTGTTTGCAATCCTGAGGCAAATTCGAGTGCGTAGATCTCCTGGGCCTGACAGGGTGTTCCCTTTCACACTTTAGGAGGCAAGTACAGGAATTGCCTGGGCCCTAGTAACTGTTGTTTTGCTGCTTATAAACGGGTCTAAACATAAAGCAGGAAATCATAGGCTGGTGTGTCTTAATTGATTGTAGGGAAGTTGTTGGAAGGTACTCTAAGGGATTGGATACATAATTATTTGACTAGACATGGATTGATTGAGAATAATCAGTATGGCTTTATGTATAGTAGATCATGTGTAACTAATTTTAGAAAACATAGGAAACCTACAGCACAATACAGGCCCTTCGGCCCACAAAGGTGTGCCAAACATGTCCCTACCTTAGAAATTACTAGGCTTACCTATAGCCCTCTGTTTTTTCTAAGTTCCATGTGCCTATCCAGGAGTCTTTTAAAAGACCCTATCGTTTCTGCCTTCGCCACTGCCGCCGGCAGCCCATTTCACACACTCACCACTCCATGTAAAAAAAACTTACCCCTGTCATATCCTCTGTACCCACTTCCAAACACCTTAAAACTATGCCATCTCATGCTAGCCATTTCAGCCCTGGAGAAAAGCCTCTGACTATCCACATGATCAATGCCTCTCTTTATCTTGTACATCTCTAACAGGTTTCATCCTCTGTTGCTCCGAGGAAAAAAGGCCAAGTTCACTCAACCTATTCTCATAAGGCATGCTCCCCAATCCAGGCAACATCCCTGTAAATCTCCTCTGCACCCTTTCTATAGTTTCCACGTCCTTCCTGTAGTGAGGCGACCAGAATTAAGCACAGTACTCCAAGTAGGACCTGACCAGGGTCTTATATAGCTGCAACATTACCTCTCAATTCCACAATGGATGAAGGCCAATGCACCGTATGCCTTCTTAACCACAGAGTCAGCCTGCATAGTAGCTTTGGGTGTCCTTTGGACTCGTACCCCCAAGATCCCTCTGATCCTCCACACTGCCAAGAGTCTTACCATTAATGCTATATTCTGCTATATATATGACCTACCAAAATGAACCACCTCACACTTATCTAGGTTGAACTCCATCTGCCACTTCTAATCCCAGTCTTGCATCCTATCAATGTCCTGTTGTAACCTGTGACAGTCCTCCAAACTATCCACAACACCCCCAACCTTTGTGTCATCAGCAGACTTACTACCCATCCCTCCACTTCCTCATCCAGATCATTTATAAAAATCACGAAGAGTAAGGGTCCCAGAACAGATCCCTGAGGCACACCACTGGTCACCGACCTCCATGCAGAATATGACCCGTTTACAACCACACTTTGCCTTCTGTGGGCAGCCAGTTCTGCATCCACAAAGCAATGTCCCCTTGGATCCCATGCCTCCTTACTTTCTCAATAAGCCTTGCTAAAATTTATATACACTACATCCATAGCTCTACCTTCATCAATGTGTTAAGTCACATCCTCAGAAAATTCAATCAGGTTCGTAAGGCACAACCTGCCTTTAACAAAGCCATGCTGACTATTCCTAATCATATTATGCCTCTCCAAATGTTCATAAATCCTGCCTCTCAGGATCTTCTCCATCAACTTACCAACCACTGAAGTAAGACTCACTGGCCTCATCTTGTAGAGTTTTTCAAGGAAGTTTCCAGGAAAGTGAATGAAGGTAAGGCAGTGGATGTTGTCTACATGGATTGTTCCAAGGCATTTGACAAGGTCCACATGGGAGGGTTCATTAAGACGGTTTAGTTGCTCGACATTCAAGATGAGGTAATAAATTGGATTAGATATTGGCCTTGTGGAAGAAGCCAGAGAATGGTAGTAGTTGGTTGCCTCTCTGCCTGGAGGCCTGTAACTAGTGGTGCTCGGTCTTTCATTGTTTGTCATCTACACCAATGATCTGAAAGGAAATGTGGTTAACTGGATCAGCAAATTTGTGGATGAAACCGGAATTGAGTGGTGTAGTGGACAGCGAGGAAGGCTATCATGACTTGCAGAGCTGGAAAAATGGCAGATGGAATTTAATGTAGACAAGTGTGAGGTATTGCACTTCAGTAGGCCAACTAGGGCAGGTCTTAAACAGTGAACGATAGGGCACTGAGGATCATGGTAGAATAAAGGGATCTGGGACTACAGGCCCATAATTTGCTTGAATTGTCATCACAGG
The DNA here is from genome assembly GCF_048418815.1 of Hemitrygon akajei. Lineage (NCBI taxonomy): Eukaryota > Metazoa > Chordata > Chondrichthyes > Myliobatiformes > Dasyatidae > Hemitrygon > Hemitrygon akajei. The sequence goes on along the minus strand of NC_133126.1, from coordinate 1,512,804 downwards.
TAGATAAGGTGAAAAGTTTAAGGGGAACATGAAAGGAAACATCTTCACTGAGTGTTGTGCAAGTGGCTCAAGTGGTGCATGCGAGCTCGATGTCAACGTTTAAGTGAAGTTTGAATAGGTACATTGATAGTTAGGGTATGGAGGACTCTAATTCCAATGCAGGTTGATGAGAGTAGGCAGTTTAAATGGTTTCGGCATGGACTAGATAGGCTGAAGTACAGAAATAGGTTTTTACGCAGAGAGTGTTGAGTGCATGGAATGGGCTGCCGGTGACGGGGGTGGAGGTGGATACAATAGGGTCCTTTAAGAGACTCCTGGATGGGTACATGGAGCTCAGAAAAATAGAGGGCAATGGGTAACCCGAGGTAATTTCTAAGGTAAGGACATAGTCAACACAACTTTGTGGGCCGAAGGGCCTGTATTGTGCTGTAGGTTTTCTATGTTTCTGTGGGTCCCTACCATTAACTGAGGGGTCCATGGAGCTCAAGTTGTGAACCCCTAGGAACATAGAAACATAGAAAAACTGTTGTAGAACATGTTGATATCAGGAAGAGGAAATGTTAGAAATATTACAAAATGTGAGGGTTGATAAATACACAGGACCTGACAAATTCGATTCCAGGAATCTTGTGAGAAGAAGTTGCTGGGACTCTGCAGATTCCTCTATTTTCATCAGCCACAGCTGAGGGACCAGAGAACAGAAGAGCTAATGTGGTTCTTGTTCAGTAACCACCACTGAGGAACCTGAGGACAGAGGAGAGCTAACGATTGTCCCCTTATTCAAAAACATTGGTAGGGTTAAGCCTGGAAATGACTGACCAGTGAGGCTAGTGTCAGGAGGAAGAAAGTTGTTGGAGAAAATTCTGAGGAACAGAATTCATGTTCATTTCAGATTCAGATTCAGTTTATTGTCATTTAGAAACCACAAATGCAATGCAGTTAAAAAATGAGACAACGTTCCCCCAAAATGATATCACAAAAGCATATGACAAAACAGACTACACCAGAAAATCCACGTAACATTTGGCAATTCCCAATCCAGAGTCCAGAGAGGCTGCTGCGTATTAATATCGCGCTACCGTCTAGCACGTTCCCTGGAAAGGAGCTCCAAATCCACCAGACAAAAACAAGACCAAAAACTAAAGCTACAAGACCTGCACAAAACCACATAATTACAACATATAGTTACAACAGTGCAAACAATAGCATAATTGACAAAAAACAGACTATGGGCACAGTAAAAATAGTCCAAGATGTTAAAGGACTGTAAGTTCAAAAGAAATCACCACAGAGAGGTATTTGGAGGAATCAGACTGCAGAATTTTAAATGCATTTGGATAGGAAAGAAGTGGAGGAACTAATGCAAGCCTGATGCAAGCAGATGCATTGATGTAGATACACAACATAGCTGGTGTGGACCAAGTGGGCCAAGGGGGTTATTTTCTGTACTGAATGATAGATAGAAACATCGAAAACCTACTGTACAATACAGGTCCTTCAGCCCACAAAGCTGTGCCGAATATGTCCTCACCTGAGAAATTACCTCGGGTTACCCATAGCCCTCTATTTTTCTAAGCTCCATATACCTGTCCAGGAGTCTCTTAAAAGACCCTATCGTATCCGCCTCCACCATTGTCACTGGCAGCCCATTCCACGCACTCATCACTCTCTGCGTAAAAAACTTACCCCTGACATCTCCTCTGTGCCTACTTTCAAGCACCTTAAAACTGCCCTCTCATGCTAGCCATTTCAGCCCTGGGAAAAAGCCTCTGATTATCCACATGATCAATGCCTCTCATCATCTTATACACCTCTATCAGGTCACCTCTTATTCCCCATTGCTTGAAGGAGAAAATGCAAAGTTCACTCAACCTATTCTCATAAGGCATGCTCCCCAATCCAGGCAACATCCTTGTAAATCTCCTCTGCACCCTTTCTGTGGGTTCCACATCCTTCCTATAGTGAGGTGATCAGAACTGAGCACAGTACTCCAAGTGGAGTCTGACCAGGGTTCTGCGTAGCTGCAACATTACCCCAGGGTCCTATTTAGTTGCAACATTACCATGTAATGATTTTATGTAATGAGAAACTATTTCTGTTGATTGAGCAGGGTGGGTCAGAAGCATCCTCACAAACATGAGAGTGGTGGAAATCTGGAATGCACTAACACTAATGGTGATTGTTCATTACGCTGAGGTACACGATATGGGGCCAAGACAGGGGTCTAGTGTTGGATCACAGATCATGCAAGAACTTTATGATTGATGATAGAGAGATGCGAGGGTCGAACTGAGCCCTTGACACTCCTGTGTTCCCACATCACAATTCACTCTCAGTAAATATGAGTATTTGTTTTGTCCAAGTCCTTCACATTCAGCTCCTTCGGCCCACAAGCTGTCAATTAACCAGGTAAACACCTGATGCACCCCTCCCCCATTACTCAGCACCTAGAACATATGTGACTGAACGTGACATAGATCACCACAGGGCTCTACATCCCTGGGCATTGGTGTTGGTTGAGACATAGAACACAATTAAAAGCGGAACAAGAATAAGGCAAATGGACCATCTCTGCTAATCCTAGGATCCCACCTTTCAGCTAAGGTCTGTAGAAGTTGTCATTGCAGTTGTGTTGTCCAGGATTTAGAAGGACGAATTGATTGAAGTTTCCGTGGTATGTAGGGGAAGTGATTGATGTAATGGAGAGATCGTATTCACCTTGTTAGAAAAGCTTGGGCTCAGAATGGGAAACTCTTCTAGATAGATAGATACTTTATTGGTCCCACAGTGGCATTACAAGTGCCCAGATATTCAAATATTAGAAGAGAGTAAGAAAGATTAGAAAATAAGTTACCTCAAACAGTCTAATACGAGAGAGTTATCACTTCCTTGGTTATAGGTTGATTCATTTTAGAGCCTAATCCTAGAGACTCATTCTAAATTCTTGAATCATTGGGTTCTCTTCTGGGGGAGGTATGACGTATTCAAAAGGGACAGATTGCGGCTAAACCCGAGGGGGACCAATATTCAGCAGGCAGATTTGTTAAAGCCGTTGGGGAGGGTTTAAACTAATTTGGCAGTGGGTTGGGAACCGGACTGATGGGACTTAGAATAGGATGGATGGTAAAAACATAAAGGTAGCGTGCAGTCAGATTGTCAGAGAGGGCAGGTAGGTGATGGAACATAGTTGCAGCCAACAGGGTATTAGGGATATCAGTACATTAGGGATGCAAAATCAAAAAAGGGTAACAAATACACTACTCAAGGTGTTGTATCTCAATATATGGAGTATAAGAAATAAGGTGGATGATCTAGTTGCAGTATTACAGTTTGCCAGATATGATGTTGTGGTCATCACTGAATCGTAGCTGAAGAATGGTTGTAGTTGAGAGCTGAATGTCCAAGGTTACATGTTGTACTGGAGGGATAGGAAGGTGGACAGAGGGGGAGGCGTTCTACTGGTAAAGAATGGCATCAAATCAGTAGAAAGATGTGACATAGGATCGGAAGATTTCATTCTGGTGGGTTGAAGTCAAAGCTAAAGTAAAAACAAAAGAGAGGGCATACAACAAAGCAAAAATTAGTGGAAAGGTAGAGGGTTGGGATGTTTTTAAAAACCTACAGAGAGCAACTAAAATAATTATTAGAAGGGAAAAGATGAAATATGAAAGCAAGTGAGCAAATATATCAAAGTGGATAGTAAAAGCTTTTGCAAGTATGTAAAAAAACAGAAGAGGGATGAGAGTGGATATGGGATACTAGAAAATGAGGCAGAAGAAATAATAATGGGAACAAGGAGATAGCAGATGAACTAAATGAGTATTCTGTATCAATCTTCACTGTGGAAGACACTAGCAGTGTGCTTGATATTGTAGTGTGTGAAGGAAGAGAAATGAGTGCAGTTACTATTACAAGGGAGAATGTGCTCAAAAAGCTGAAAGACCTAAAAGTACATAAGTCATCCGGACCAGATGAACTGCAACCCTAGGGTTCGGAAAGAGGTAGCATCAGAGATTGTGGTGGTAGAAGTAATGATTTTTCAAAAATCATTGGACTCTGGCATGGTGCCAGAGTACTGGAAAATTGCAAATGTTACTCCATTCTTTAAGAAAGGAGGAAGGCAGCAGAAAGGAAATTATAGACCAGTTAGCCTGACCTCAGTGGTTAGGAAGATGTTAGAGTCAATTGTTAAGGATGAGGTGATGGATTACTTGGTGACACAGGACAAGATAGAAGCATAGAAAACCTACAGCACAGTACAGGCCCTTCAGCCCACAAAACTGTGCCGAACATGTTCTTACCTTAGAAATTACCTAGGCTTACCCATAGCCCTCTACTTTTCTAAGCTCTATATACCTATTCAGGAGTCTCTTAAAAAAACCTATCTTATCCACCTCCACCACCATTGCTGACAGCCCATTCCATGCACCCACCAATCTCTGCGTAAGAAACTTACCCCTGCATTCTCCTCTGTACCTACTTCCAAGCACCCTAAAACTGTGCCCTCTCGTGTTAGCCATTGCAGCCTTGGGAAAAAGCCTTAAAGGTTAACTTGCAGGTTGAGTTGATGGTGAGGAAGGTAAATGCAATGTTAGCATTCATTTCAAGAGGTCTAGAATACAAGAGCAGGGATGTGATGCTGAGGCTTTACAAGGCACTGGTGAGGCCTCACCTTGAATGTTGTGAACAGTTTTGGGCTCCTCATCTTTGAAAAGATGTGCTGGCATTGGAGTGGGTTCAGTGAAGGTTCACAAGGATGTTTGCAGGAATGAAGGGGTTATCATACGAACATAGTTTGATGGCTCTTGGTCTCTACTCACTGGAATTCAGAAGGATGGGTGGGGGGACCTCATTGAAACCTTTCGAATATTGAAAGGCCTAGACAGAGTAAATGTGGAAAGGATGTTTCCTATGGTTGGAGAGTCTTGGACAAGAGGGCACAGCCTCAGGACAGAGGGACGTTCATTCAAAACAGATATGCTGAGAAATTTCTTTAGCCAGAGGGTGGTAAATTTGTGGAATTTGTTGCCCCTTGCAGCTCTGGAGGTACAGTCAATGGGTGTATTTAAGACAGAGATTGATAGGTTCTTGATTAGACATGGCTTCAAAGGTTATAGGGAGAAGGCTGGAAAGTGGGGTTGAGGAGGAGAGGGAAAAAAAAGGATCAGCAGATAGAGTTGATGGGCCACATGGCCTAAAATTTTGTTCCTATGGCATTTGGTCTTATGGTCTAATGGCTGAGTGTAACATTGACCTGATAGAATGCTCTTTGGAGCAACACAGTTGGCGTAGTCTATTACTAAAAGTGATCCTCTGTTCAGACCAGGTGGCATGTAAAGAGTGAGAAACATTGTCCAGAATTTTCTGTAGGTTTATTTGTTCTACCACAGCCTCGAGTGTGTCCAGTTTGACTCCTATAGCAGAGCCAGCCTTTCTAATCAGTTGGCATCTGTTGCCTGTTGGTATCTCCCGTGTTGATGCCGTTGCCCCGGGGCAACACTGCATAGAAGATTGTAATGGTAACAACGAACTGGTTAGAACATGTGAAGGAGAGGCCTGTATACTCCATGTGACCTCAATCTGCTTAGAAGAAGCGACTCTCGCCCTTCTTGTACATAGCCTGGGTGTTGGTGCTCTACTCAAGTCTGTCATCCAGGTGCATCCAGGTCCTCACCACATCCACGTCCTCACCATCAATAGTAACAGGGAGCAGTGCAGGCTTAGTCTTCCTAAAGTCCATCACTATCTCCATTGTCTTACTGATGTTAAGTTCAGATGATTCAGCTAGCACCATTTGTCAAAGTCCTCCACCAGGGTCCTGTATTCATCCTCCTGTTCTCCCTTTATACTGTACACCCAACATCAGAGAATTTCTGCAGAAGACATGGCTCAGTGTTGTATCTAAAGTCCAAGGTATACAATGGAGGTGCCAGCCTGCATTGAACACTGCCTTTCCCCCAGCGGCTGAATGGTATTGAAGGTACTTGAGAATTCAAAAAACGTGATTCTCATAGTACTACCGTGCTTATCCAAATGGGAGTAGGCTCTGTTCAGCAGGTAGATGATGGTATCATCGACTCCAATGTGCTCCTGGCGGGTAAACTGCAGGGGGTCAAGGCAGATCTGGCCAGGAGTTGAAGGTGAGCCAGGACTAGTCTCTCTGGGGTCTTCATAATGTGTGAAGTCAGGGCCACTGGACGATAGTCATTCAAGACTTTTGGTTGGCCCGTCTTGGGTACTGGGACCATACATGACGTTTTCCACACAGTTGGGACCCTTCCCAGCATGAGTCTCAGATTAAAAATTCACTGGAGAACTCCACACAACTGCTCAGCACATTCCTTCAGTATCCTGGGGTTTACACCATCCTGTCCCAATGCTTTGCCATGTCTTTACACAAATATGGGAGTCAAAATTTGATATCCTTTTCAACAAATGGATATGGATTGCAACTATGGTTTGTAAATCTAAAATGGAGAGAATTCCATACACCAGAGCAGGTGAATTTGGGCATAAGGTGAGTATAAAGAATTGGCTCCACATGTTAATCATGACCTACAAGAGAAAATCTATAGATGCTGGAAATCTGAGCAATACATACAAAATGCTGAAGGAACTCAGCCAGCCAGGCAGTATTATGGAAAAGTTTCTAGTCATAGAACCATAGAAAACCTACAACACTTCAGACCACAATGCTGTGCCAAACATGTACTTACTTAGAAATTACCTAGGGTTACCCATAGCCCTATATTTTTCTAAGCTCTATGTACCTATCCAGGAGACTCTTAAAAGACCCTATTGTATCTGCCTCCACCACCATTGCCGGCAGCCTATTCTACGCACTCACCACTGTCTGATTAAAAAACTTACCCCTGACATCTCCTCTGTACCTATTCCCAAGAAGCTTAAAACTGGGCCCTATCTTGTTAGCCATTTCAGCCCTGGGAAAAAGCCTCTGACTATCCACTCAACATCTTATACACCTCTATCAGGTCACCTCTCATCCTCCGTCTCTACAAGGAGAAAAGGCCGAGTTCACTCAACCTATTTTCATAAGGCATGCTCCCCAATCCAGGCAACATCCTTGTAAATCTCCTCTGCACCCTTTCTATACTTTACACATCCTTCCTGTAGTGAGGCAACCAGAACTGAGCACAGTACTCCAAGTGGGGTCTGACCAGGGTCCTATATAGCTGTAACATTACCTCTCGGCTCTTAAACTCAATCCCACAGTTGATGAAGGCTGATGCACTGTATGCCTTCTTAAACACAGAGTCAACCTGCATAGCAGCTTTGAGTGTCCTATGGACTCGGACCCCAAGATCCCTCTGATCCTCCACACTGCCAAGAGTCTTACCATTAATTCTGCCATCATATTTGACCTACCAAAATGAACCACTTCATACTTAACTGGGTTGAACTCCATTTGCCACTTCTCAGCCCTGTTTTGCATCCTATCAATGTCCCGCTGTAACCTCTGACAGCCCTCCACACTATCCACAACTTCTCCAACCTTTGTGTCATCAGCTAATATACTAACCCATCCCTCCACTTCCTCATCCAGGACATTTATAAGCATCAAGAAGAGAAGGGTCCCAGAACAGGGCATTGAGGCACACCACTGGTGACTGACCGTGTGACCAACCTCTATGCAGAATATGACCCATCTACAGCCACTCTTTGCCTTCTGTGGGCAAGCCAGTTCTGGATCCACAAAGCAATGTTCCTTTGGATCCCATACCTCCTTACTTTCTCAATAAGCCTTGCATGGGGTACCTCATCAAATGCCTTGCTGAAATCCATATACACTAAATCTACTGCTCTACCTTCATCAATGTGTTTAGTCACATCCTCAATAAATTCAATCAGGCTCGTAAGGCACGACCTGCCTTTGACAAAGCCATGCTGACTATTCCTTATCATATTATGCCTTTCCAAATGTTTATAAATCCTGCCTCTCAGAATCTTTACCATCAGCTTACCAACTACTGAAGTAAGACTCATTGGTCTATAATTTCCTGGGCTATCTCTACTCCCTTTCTTGAATAAGGGAACAACATCTGCAACCCTCCAATCCTCTGTAACCTCTCCCATTCCCATTGATGATGCAAAGATTATTGGCAGAGGCTCAGCAATCTTTTCCCTTGCCTCCCACAGTACCCTGGGGTACATCTCATCTGGTCCTGGAGACTTATCCAACTTGATGCTTACCAAGAGCTCCAGCACATCCTCTTTCTTAATGTCTATATGCTCAATCTTTCCAATCCGCTGTAAGTCATCCCTACAATCGCCAAGATACTTTTCCATAGTGAATACTGAAGCAAAGTATTCATTAAGTACCTTTGCTATCTCCTCTGGTTCCATACACATTTTTTCACTGTCACACTTGATTGGTCTTATTCTCTTGCTCTTCATATGCTTGTAGAATGCCTTGGGGTTTACTTTAATCCTGCTTGCCAAAGCCTTCTCATGGCCCCTTCTGGCTCTCCTAATTTCACTCTTAAGCTCCTTCCTGCTAGTCTTATAATCTTCTAGATCTCTTCATTACCTAGCTTTTTTGTACCTTTTGTAAGCTTTGCTTTTCTTCTTGACTCGATTTTCAACAGCCATTGTACACCATGGTCCTGTACCCTACCATCCTTTCCCTGTCTTATTGGAACGCACTTATGCAAAACGCCATGCAAATATCCCCTGAACATTTCCCTGAGAGCATCTGTTACCAATTTATGCTTCTAAGTTCCTGCCTGATAGCTTCATATTTCCCTTTACTCCAATTAATCGTTTCCTAACTTGTCGGTTCCTATCCCTCTCTAATGCTATGGTAAAGGAGATCACTGTCTCCAAAATGCTCTCCCACTGAGAGACCTGACACCTGACCAGGTTCATTTTCCAATACCAGATCAAATACAGCCTCTCCTCTTGTAGGCTTATCTACATATTGTGTACAGTCAATGTTTGGGCCCAAAACATTGACTGTACTCTTTTCCGTAGATGCAGCCTGGCCTGCTGAGTTCCTCCAGCATTTTGTGTGTGTTAATCATGACTTCATTGAATGGTGGACCAGGTTTAATGGGCCAAACAGTCTCCTCCTCCACTTCTGTTTCTGTTTTGCTTCTGCACCTTCACAGTCAATACTGTGTATAATTTAAGAGGAGCTTTCTATATCAGCACTGTCTTATTTTACTGGCCTTTTCTGCCTGGAATGTGGGGTCCAACTTCCTCTGCTGGTAAATGATCTTTATTTAAACTTTGGTAATTTTCTAAATCCTATGCTGCCAAGTAAAACTGCATGTATTCGTTATTGAACTTTTGTAACTGTCATTGTATCTATTCTGGTTACTGATTACCCAAATTGTTTTTATTGCATTGTAATGATTATTAGTTTATTGTGTGTTTGTTTGTTTATTTGCAAAAAGGATGTGAAGAAAATTCATGCAGGTAAGAATTTCATTTTTGGAAGAAATTCAATCCTAAATTAAACAGTTTAGCTCCTCTAATTTATTACTGAGTTAAATCTGCTCTCTCAGCTGGCCATTTGCTAGCACTGTGTGTTCCGCAAACTGTATATGATACAAAGGAAACGGGTCTATAGGGAATAATTTACTGTACCTGTTGCAAATACACAATAAGTGTCATGTTCTGATATTTTTTGGTAACTGGGATCCCAATACTATGAGGGTTCATTAGTGAGCCCATAGCATAGTCTGCTGTGTGTCGATATGTCACATTGAATCACTGAGTGACTTACAATTTTAATCTTTGTCACATTATTTCCTGATTATTTTGAACACAGAATTATTCATTTTTCTCTGCAATGTGAATAAACAGCTCTTCTGTCACCGATGTTTCCAGTTAATTCACAAACATTAATCACAGGCATTAAGCCTTCAGTGAATTTCAGCCATTACCACTGTTGGAGAGCCTATTCAAACTATTTAAATCCTCTGCATGCTTATCATTCCATGTTCTTCAGCGAAGTGTGCCAAACTCACGCCCTTATATTGCTTTTAGTCACCGAGGGGAGAGCATGCCTCCTGAGATGGAATGCTGAAGTTAACAGAATGGGTGTGTGACAGAAAGTTGGAATGTTCCTTTAACATAATCCAGGGCTATGGACCTGTCTGTCAGCTTCCTCATAGTTATGCTGGGGAAAGGATGGGTCAGAGCAGTTTGATTCATTTTTTAACTGTGCTTTTTAGTAACAGGGCTAATCAACAATCATGTATGTTTTTTTCAATGTCTGAGCTAGAATGAGTCTGTGAAAAGGGATGTGATTGATCTTTAGTACCCATAGTACCCTGCTGGAAATTTCTTCCGTAGAGTTTGTTGAAAAGAAGAAATCAATCTGTTCCTTAATGAAATTCACAAAGTCCGAGTCCTGTAGTAATACGGAATTGAATCGCCGTTGTCCAAAACTGGAAGGTGTATCCATTAATTTAATAGAGAGTTTCAAGGACGCATGGTCAGAGATGGCAATGGAATCATCATTGCAGTCAATAACAGAGGGAATTAAATGAGAGTCAATAAAAAAGTAGTCAATTCTAGAATAACTGTGGTATACATGAGAAAAGAATGAAAACTATCCTTTGGATGTAAAAACCTCCAAATTTCTGAAATTCCGAAATCAAGCAAAAAGGAATTAATAAAGGTAGCCGATTTATTCAGAAGTGCCTGATAAGATTTAGATCTATCCATTGAAGAATTTAAACAGCAATTAAAATCTCCACTCATTATCAACATATAGTTATTTAAATTGGGAAGGGATGTAAATAAGTGTTTAAAAAAATTCAAGATAGTTAACATTTGGAGCAAAAACATTAACTATAACCACTTTTTTATTACAGAGCAGGCCAGTAATTAACAAAAATCTACCATTCGGATCCGAAATTGTTTCGTGTGAACAAATGAAATTTAAGTATCTATAAGAATAGAAACTCCTTTCACTTTGGCCTGAGAGTTTGAATGGTATTGCTGTTCTTTCCAAAATCTAAAAAAATGCTGATTATCCTCTTTCCTCACATAAGTTTCCTGTGCAAAGATAATATGGGCATTTATTCTATGGAATACTTCAGAAAAATTTTTCCGTTTAATCGGATGGTTTAAACCGTTTGTATTCCATGAAACAAAGTTAAATAATCTTATCCATCATAGTAAAATCAATAATATGGTACATTAAGGGTTAATACAAACACATTTACCCGGAAGAGGAAGAAAGGTTCAAAGACATTTCAGTAGTTTCAAAATAACCCAGGTGAAAAAATCAAACTAAAAGAAGAAATATTCCCTCCTCCCACCCACAAAGACCCAGAAATTGGCCAGAGATTGGCCAAGAGATAAGCTAGGGCTAAATCTATCCCCATCTCTCCTGATGGCAGCCCAAAAGATAAAAGTTTTTAAAGAAAAGCCACCCTTAATCCAAAAAATATATGAAAAAAATTATCAAAAAAGAGAACAAGAAAAAAACTACCATGATTTTTTAAAAAAGTTTAAATCATAAAATAGAGTACTAGAATACTAGTATTTCATAAAAAAGAGAAAACAAATGCCAATTCATGTTGTTGGTTATTTTTACGCATAAACAATTGAAAATGACACAACAAGAAAATAAGGTTTTATGGGAAGAAGAAAACAGGACGACATCTTAAAATGTAAAAACAAAAGAGAGCAAATGCACCTCCGTTCAAAAAAAAGAATTCCAATACCAAATCATCTACTAAATAGTTTCAAAAGATTTTAAAAAAGCAGAATCCCAAAAGGGAACAGAAAAGTTTAATCTAGAAATACTAAAAATACCTACAGTACAAACCAAAAAAGAGAACCCTCACATTCTAACTGACCAGATCAGTAAACTGGTTAATAGCTTAAAAATTTACGTAAAAGCCAAAAAAGAAAGTGGAACCTTAATTAGACCATAGCAGAGGAAGTGTGTTGGTCAAAAAAATTTTGAGCTTCATTTAATGACTTAAAGAGACAACAGGAATTATCAGAGAGGACAATTCTCAGTCGGGCAGGGAACAGCAGGAGTGGTCTGAAATCCATTCGAAAGAATTCCGACATCAGTGGCTTAAGTGCCAATCGTTCCATCAGAACCTCAGGGCTGAAATCTTCAACAAAGCGGAATTTAAAACCTTTAAATTCAAACATGCCTTTCCGCCAAGCAAAACGTATCAAACGATCCTTAATATGAACATAATGAAGACAAATGAGAACTGGTCTTGGGTAGAACCAGCAGAAGGTTTTGGACGTAAAATATGATGAACGTGGTCGATTAATGGAGGGGCGTCCAATACTTCTGTGCCAAACACATCAAATAAAAATTGAGAAAAGAACTTGATAGGATCACCCTCCTCCATATCTTCAGGAAGACTGATTATCCATAGTTTCTGTCTTCGAGATCGATTTTCAAGGTCGGTAACTTTGAATTTATAACGATCCAGCTGTTGAGACATCGAAGCTAAATTTTGTTCCAAAGTTGTAATCCTTCGGTCTCTCTGCCAAGCTCCTTTGTCAAGTTCTGAAATTGTTTTTGTTGTAGTTCAAACTCACGTTTAAACGATTTAAAATTATCCTCAACCGTCTTTAAAACTCCTTCAAACATGGCAAATATATGACTGAGTTTTTCATCTAGAAGTTTCCACATTGTTTCAGAAGTTAAAGGAGGTTGCTTAGGTGGTTTCGGATCACCATCTTTTTTTCCCATTAGGATCAGAGTCTTTCCCTTTTTTAGCTTCTCATGATCTGGTATGCATTTCCAACAGCTTAAAGTCGAAATCCAAAAATATGTCTAACATAAGCCTTTTAGTGTAGGTATAAAACAAAGTAGATAAGGGTGGCTACAAGTAATAGAAATAAAGGGAATGGAGTGAAGCCAAATTGAACCTCACGCCATGTGCGCCACCAGGAGACCCCTCCTCTCAGTCTTATATGTTATAAAAATAAAGGTCCTAATCTATTCAATCTTTTCTTATAACTTGTATCTTCAAGATCCAGTAACAGTTTTGTAAATTTTCTCTGTGCTCTTTCAACCTTGTTTACATCTTTCCTGTAGGTAAGTAACAAAAACTGCACTCAGTACTCCAATTTAGGCCTCACCAATGTTTTTTTCAACCTCAATATAACATCCCATTTTCTTCTCAATACATTGAAGGCCAATGTGCCAAAACCTTTCTTTACAACACCTCTCTATCTGTGACTCTACTTTCAATGAATTATGTACCTGTATTCCCAGATCCCTTGTTCTACCACACTCCTCAGTGCCCTACCATTCATTGTGTAAGACCTATCGTGGTTGGTCCAACCAAAGTGGAAACCCTCACACTGCCTGATTAAATTCCATCTGACATTTATCAGCCTATTTTTCCAGCTGATGCAGATCCTATTGGAAGCCAAGATGCCTTCCTCACTGTCCAGTACACCCCAATCCTGGTGTCATCCACAAATTTGCTGATCCAGTTAACCGTATTATCATCTAGGTCATTCATTTAGATGACAAACAACAAAGGACCCAGCACCAATCTTGTGTGTACAAAGTTCCTTCTTAAGCTGTCTTCTGGGTAGGAAACATGCTTGCTCTCTGAAACCTCTCAACCCCACTGACGCTTAGCTTTTAGTTCAAATCCATTTAATTGCACAATCTCTAATGTCAGGGAGTACTCCCCACAGCCATCTGAGCAGAAAACATTCTGGGCCATGATAAAATCCATTCTGGAAACCAAGGTAATATTTCTGTACAAATGGTAACAAATATCTCAGTGTTAACAACCATTCACATGAAATCAACTGTCTTCAGCCAGTTATATTGTCAATTCATGCTTTAATTATTGAAAGGATCAGAGGATAATCGGATCCATAATTTCAGAGGTAGTGGTACAAGCATGCTTTTCTTATTGGAAGTCTGAGACCATTGATGTATCATAGGGATTGGTACTGAGATCCTTGAATACTATAATATATTGATTTTGATGTGAATGAAGCCACACTGACTTTCTGGGATGTGACCTCGATCCAGATGAGCATTTAGCCTGTCTAGCAGGACTCTGGCTAAGATTTTCCCAGCTACTGTGGTTGTCACATGCTTGCTGGTTTCCCTTCTTCTTGAGCATGTGTACAATGGATGTATCTTTCATTTCTTGCAAAATATGACCCTTCTCCCAGAAGGACTGGAAGAGTTCCATCAGTTTGCTGATGGTGAGTGGACCACCTGTTTTGTAGACCTCCACTGATATAGCATCTGCTCTAGGAGCCTTTCCACTTGACAGCTGCCCTATTGCTTTCTTGACTTCCTGTTCTTGGGGAAAAGAGTCCATCACATGGTTGATGTCTACTTGATCAAGGTGATCAATTGCTTCCTCATTTAAGGTGGATGGTTTGTTCAGCACAGATTCAAAATGCTCTGCTCATCTGTCCAGAATCTTGGCCTTCTCAGTGATGAATGTGCGATCTGAGCTTAAGAGGGATGAAGTACTAGAAGGCTGAGGTTTTGATAGCGTCAGGAATCTCTATGAGTCATGTTTATCAGTGTCCCCTGAATCTCGTCAGCCTTTTTGCAGAGCCAAGAGTCTTGCATCTTTCTGAGTTTAGCTTGAACTATTCTGCACGTTTTGGCAAATGCTGTCTCCTTGGAGATACAAGAAGCATCATTCTGATAGGCTCTGTGTAGCCTGTGCTTTTCCTGTAGGAGAGCTTCTACCTCCTCGTCGTTCTCATCTTGGTTCTTCCTTGTATGGCCGAGGACCTCAAAGGAGGCAGAGTGAACACGATCTCTGAAAGCAGCCCAGTCTTCCATCAACATCTCATCCAAAACAAACATCAGCGAGCTGTAACTGGAGGCTTTTAACCAGATGGTCTGCTGACGTTGAGCTTCTTGGTAAATTTCCTTGCCTGTGGACGTCATTTGGGTTGAATGTGAATGTTAAGTGGGAAACAATTGGACGGTGGTCTGTCCAGTAGTCTGCATGCACATGGCTTTGGTCAGTCTGACATCGTGTCTGTCACATCTTCTGGTGATGACAGAATCAATCAGATGCCAGTGCTTAGAGTGAGGATGGATCCAAGACATCTTGTTACAGTTTGGCAGGCAGAAGACGATGTCAGTGATGATGAGGTCATGCATGACACAGGTTTTCAGAAGAAGTAGGCTATTGCTGTTGCATTTTCCTACCCCACAGTGCCCTAGGGCTCCATCCAGGTATTGTGGTCTCTTCCCACTTGAGCGCTGAAATCTCCAAGGACAAGGACCTCGTCTGACCTTGGTACAGCTGTAATCAGGGGATCAAGCTCTCCATAGAATTTGTCTTTGGCTTCCTCTGGCTTTGGGCTGTATTCATTAGGGTGTAGGCGCTGATCAGCGTGACACGGCCCTTGTGCTTCGGGGTAGTTGCATGGTCATTAGATGATCATTGAATCCTTTTGGCAGACTGGAAAGCTTTTGGACAAGGTGGTTCTTGCTGGCATTTCTGACTCCTGTTTCATGACGTTTGGTGCTTCTGTATCCACTCCAGAAGAATGTGTGGCTGCCACCTGGTTCGGTCAGTTGGCCTTCATCAGCCAGGTGAGTCTCAGAGAGAGCTGTGATGTCAATCTTGTACCTCTCCAGTTCTCTTGCCACCAAAACAGTTCTCTCTGGTCTGTCAGACTTGCAACTGTCCATTAAGGATCTCACGTACCATGTGCCAATTCTGAGCAGTGTCACTTTTGTTTGATTTCCATGATTTTGACTGCTGAAGTGGGATCCCCACCAGCTGTGGTTTGCTGACCAGAGCTGAGTGAAGTAGACAATGTTTAGGGCACCTTTTCTCACCCCTTCCTTATACTATGGAGAGCTCAGTCACTCAGGTGGCTGCCAAGTTCATGTGCTACTTCGGTCAACAAAAAACAACCCGTTGACCTGAGATGCCTGTGTGCAGATCTGCGGCTACAGCTTCCAGTGTATCCTCACCTGCTGCTTCATCGCTCGCCCATCGCCACAGGACTTGGATTTGAATATAGTGACTTGTGGAGTATGAGGTGTCAGGGAGAGGTAGATTTGAAGACCTGTCATATCTTCTGAGGTAGGTCCGCACTCAGCTCTCACCTGTGACTCCAAGTAAGCTGTTTGTATGCCACAGCGGCCACACCCCAGGCAACAGCTTTGACAGGCTGGCCTAACCAGGTGAGAGTAGCCATTGGCGTATTTTTTTTTTAACCCTCTGTGATTTCGGGCTTGTTTACCCAAAACATGTGAAGACTGGATTCAGCCGACTGAAGAGGAAACTAAAGGCTGATTCAACAGACAGGAAGGCAATTCCCAGCATGCATGGTAGACTTGCGAAGAGCACAACTTGACACGTAGATCAGCCCTAGTTATCCACTACATCCTGACCTATCTCAAGTCATCTTTAGTCTTGTCTTGCCACTGGATCCAGATAGACTAGGATGAGAGACTGAGATTGACGACCTGTGCGACTCTCCCTCACTTGAATCAAACTCGCGTGCAAATCACCAAGGTATAGTGAAAAGCTTGTCTTACCTACTATTCATACAGATAAAATCATTGAACAGTGCATTGAAGTGGTAGAAGATAAAAAAAACAGTAACAGAATGCAGAATAAAGTGTAACAGCTTCAGAGAAAGTGCAGTGCAGGTGGACATTAAAGTGCAAGGTTATACAAGGTAGATTGTGAGATAAGGGTCTATATTATCATACTAGGGAATCATTCAAGGGTCTTATACAGTTGGATGTAAGTTGTACTTGAGCTTGGTAGTTTGTGCCTTGAGGCTTTTGTATCTTCTGCCCGTTCAGAGAGGGGAGAAGAGAAAATGCCCGAGATAGTTGGGCTCTTTGATTGGTTAGCTGCTTTACCAAGGCAGGGAGAAGTGTAGACAAGAGTCCATGAAGGAGAGGCTGGTTTCTGTGGCACACTGAGCTGTATCCACAACTTTCTGCAGTTTCTGGCCGTCATGGCCACGGCAGTTGCCATTCCAAGCTATGATGCATCCAGATAGGAAGATTTCTGTGGTGCATTGATAAAAAATGGTCAAACTCAAAGGGGACATGCAAATTTCCTTAGCCTCCTGAGGAAGTAGAGAAATTGGTGAACTTTCTTGACCTTGGCATCAATGTGGTTGCACGAGGACATTTTCTTGGTGATATTCACACCTAGGAATTTGAAGCTCTCAGCCCTTTCAAGCTCAACACCACTGATGAAGACAGGTGTATGTACACTATCCCCTGCTTCCTGAGGTCAATGACCAGCTCTTTTGATGTCCAGGAAAATCATTGTTACTTGAGATACAGCCCACTACAGTGTTATCATCTGCAAACTTGTAGATGGAGTTATAGCACAATCTGACCATGCATTCATGAGTGTACAGGGTGTAGAGTAGGAGGCTGAATGCATTGCCCTGTTGCAATAATTATGGTAGAGGTGTTGTTGTTCATGATTACTGATTGCATTCTGTTAGTGAAAAAGTCGAGAATCTACTTGCAGAGGGCTGTTGACTCCATATAGGGTGGAATATTGGCTAAGGCTATGGCAGAATATGCGTCAGATGGAAAATTGGGTGGAGCGTTAGCAGATGGAATTTAACCCTGACATGTACACTGTGATATATTTTTAAAGAAATCAAATAGGGCAGGGCATATACAGTAAATGGTAGGGCACTAAAACAGAAAGACCTTAGGGTTTCAAGTCCATTGTTCCCTGGAAATG
This sequence comes from Hemitrygon akajei, assembly GCF_048418815.1. Classification (NCBI taxonomy): domain Eukaryota; kingdom Metazoa; phylum Chordata; class Chondrichthyes; order Myliobatiformes; family Dasyatidae; genus Hemitrygon; species Hemitrygon akajei. Next base: position 1,495,114 of record NC_133126.1, on the reverse strand, counting down.
GAAACACAGATAGATAAGGTGGTGAAGACATGTGGCATAGGTCAAGGAATAAAATAAAAGAGATTGAATGGTATGTTGCAACTTTATAAAACACTGGTATGACAGCACTTGAAGTACAGTGTACAATTCCATTTGCCACACTGTGGAAAAAAATGTGGTTGTGCTGGGCAGGGTGCAGAGGAGCTTTCATCAGGATGTTGCCTGAATTGGAGAATATTAATAATGGTGAGAGATCAGGGAGAATAGGAAAGAGGGCTTATTTTCCTTGCAGAATGGGATACAGAGTAGACCTGACAGTTGCGTATATAAAGTCATGAGGCATAGATGGGGTAGATGGTCAGAATTCTTTTCTCCATCATAGTTGTAACAGAAGCCTGTGACAATACTTTCAGGAATTATGGATCTATAATCCCAGGTCCTTCTGTTTTACTGCACTCCTCAGTGCCTTACAACTCACCATGTAAGTTACTCTGAATTATCTTGTCCTAATGTGACACCTCATACTTGACTGTGTTAAATTCCGTCTAACATTTTTCAACCCATTTTTCCAGCTGGTCCAGATCCCACTACAAATTTTGATAGCCTTCTTTGCTGACCAATATGCCCCCAAACTTGGTGTTACCAGAAATTGTCATGCAGGTCATAGATATAGATGACAAATGACAACGAACCCAGCATCAATCACTGTGGCACTCCACTAGTCACAGGCTTTTGGTCAGAGAGGCAGCCATCTACTTCCACTCTCTAGCTTCTCCTACAAAGCCAATGTGAAATCCAATTCACTACCTCATCCTAAATGCCAAGTGACTGAACCTTCTGATCAAAGCGAGAGCTTGTCAAAGGCCTTGCTAAAGTTCATGCAGACAATATCCAATGCCTTCCCTTCATCAATTTTCCTGGTAACCTTCTTGAAAAAAAATCTCCACATACAATACATTTGGGTATTCCTAATCATTCGCTATCTATTCAAATACCTATATATCCGGTCCCTTAGAATACTTTCCAATAACATTCCCACTACTGAGGTCAATCTCATGTGACAATAATAAACTATTTCCAATTCCAGTGATGATGTAGGCCAGAGTCAGTGTAGTTTCTTTGTGGGGAAACCTTGCCTGAGAAATTTGTTGCAATCCTTTGAGGAATTAACAGGCAAGATAGGCAAAGGAGAGTCAGTTGGTGATGTTCACTTGGATTTTCAGAAGGCCTTTGTCAAGGTGCGACACATAAGGTTGCTTAACAAAGTAAGAGTCCATGGTATTTCAGGAATGATACTAGCACGGATAGCAGATTGGCTGATGGGCTGGATGCAAAGAGTGGGAATAAGACGGCCTTTCCTGTTTGGTTGCTGATGACTAGTGGCGTTCCGCAGGAATCAGTATTGAGACTGCTTCTTTATACATTATATGTTAATGATCTAGATGATAAAATTAATGACTCCAGAGGTCCAGTCGGCATTGAGAGCAGAGCACTTCAAAGAGGTTACCTGCAGGTCAGTGAAGCTTGCATAAAAGGAGAGCTTGGTGGGCTTTTGGACATTCCAGAGGTCCAGTCAGCATTGGGAGCAGAGCACTGTGTTCAGTTCCAATCATCTCGTTACAGGAAGGATGTGGATACTATAGGGAGAATGCAGAGGAGATTTACAAGGATGTTGCCTGGATTGGGGAGCATGCCTTATGAGAATAGGTTGAGTGAACTTGGCCTTTTCTCCTTGGAGCAATGGAAGATGAGAGGTGACCTGATAGAGGTGTATAAAATGATGAGAGGTATTGATCATGTGGATAGTCAGAGACTTTTTCCCAGGGCTGAAATGGCTAACACAAAAGGGCATAGTTTTAAGGTACATGAAAATAGGTACAAGAGGGATGTCAGAAGTAAGTTTTTCACACAGGGTGTGGTGGGTGTGTGAAATGCACTGCTAGCAAAAGTGGTAGAGGCAGATACAATAGGGTATTTTAAGAGACTCTTAGATAGGTGCATGGAGCTTAGAAAATTAGAGGACTATGCAGTAGGGAAATTCTAGGCAGCTTCTAGAGTAGTTCACATGGTTGGCACAACATTGTGGGCCGAAGGGCCTGTAATGTGCTGTAGATTTCTATACTTCTAAGGGTTTGGGTAGGTTAGGAGAATGGGAAAATTTGCAGATGGAATATAGTGTAGCGTAGTGTAGGGTCATGCACTTTAGTGAATGGGACAGAATTCAGAAACTGGAGGTGCAGTACTCCCTAAAGGTTGGAAGTTGCATCAGTTGTAAGGAAAACAAACACAATGTTAGCATTCAATTCAAAAGGACTAAAATATAAAAGCAAAGCTGTAATACTGAGACGTGTAAGGCTTTGGAGTATTGTGAGCCATTTTGGGCCCCCATGTTAAGGAAGGATATGCTGGAATTGGAGAGGGTCCAGAAGAGGTTTACAGAACAATCCCTGGAATGAAAGATTAAGATATAAGGAGTGCTTGTTGGCTCTGCTCTTGAACTCACTGGAGTGTAGAATGACAATTGGAGATCTGGCCATGTTGACATATTAGAGAATGGAGGGCTGTGGATCTGAGGTAGAGGAGGGTTAAGGCCTGAGCCATGTTGAATAGTAACTAAGACTGAGAGGCCATGAACTGTATTCCTCTTGTTCTTTTGTGTGACATTGCTCTCTCACTGATTACAGTGATCACAGGCAGTTGAGGCCTAATATCATGAGCAGTAACTTCGTTAGTCGTAGTTCAAGATCTGAGAACATCTGTAACATCACCAAACACCCATGTGATTGGGTTTACTTTAAATGGCTGTAGTAGCTGTCTGCTATTTTTTCTTCTAGGTGAGACTACAGTACAGGAAAAGCATTGTTCCCATTCCAACAATGTTATACATTCTGATATCTTTTTGTTGTCCCTCACATTGAGTAGTTATACACCAGTTAGACCAGTAATCAACAACTCTTGCAATGCCATTTCTTGCTTAACTGTATTTAAAGGATTCAACCAGAAATTTGACAATGAAAAAGGTCAAAAACATGATTGCTATGCAGTATTAAACAGTATGTTTTGTATGCTGTTCACAAATACATACTTATTCCTTATAAAACGTGTAAAGTCTTATAGCTGCTCTTCCTGCCTTTATAACCCACTTCTAGCTTCTAGTGTGTGTGCTTTTGTTCCGACATACATGCTGAGGGTTATTCACACCTGGTTCTGCTGCAGCTGGATCATCCTCTGCAGCTATTCAATCATGAACAGAACTCTACGATTCTTGACACTCTCACACTTCTGCCCAATAAATTTTACTGCCTCTGGTGATGTACTGCACACTGAGAGACCAAACGCATATATGTACACCCTTGAAATGTAAAATGCAGCGTGGTCAATTTTATCCTTTGATTTATAAGGTTAAGTAAATCAGGAAAATTACACACTTCCAAAATATACCCTGTAATAGCTTCACCTTGGCATTCTCCCTCTAAGTTTATTGTCCTATGCACAAGTATGTTTATGCACAGGTACAAGGAAAAATGGCAGCAGCATCTCAGGCATAGCAGCAGCATTCACAAGAAAAACAGAAACTGAACTTGTGCAGTTTTTACAGGGATCTCCATTTTAATGCAAAGCAATCAAAGTGGATAGCATACCTCAGTCCCTTCCCCTCATTCCCTTATAGTAGTCTCCTTTAAGGGAGGGTACATTTGCCATGGATGCAATGAGGAGATATCTCGTTTTGTTACAGGGAAGATATGGGCATGGGTAGAGGAACGGCTGTCAGGCAGGAGGCAGCAAGTGGGAATAAAAGGGGTAAAAACACAAAATGCTGGCAGAACTCAGCAGGCCAGACAGCATCTATGGGAGGAGGTAGTGACAACGTTTCGGGCCAAAACCCTTCATCAGGAGTTGACGACGTTTCGGGCCGAAACCCTTCATCAGGGAATAAAAGGGGCCTTTTTTGGTTGGCTGCCAGTGACTAGTGATGTTCCTTAGGGGTCAGTATAGGGACTGCTACTTTTCACATTGTTTGTCAGTGATTTGGATAATGGAATTGATGGCTTTGTGGCAAAGTTTGTGGATGATATGAAGATAGCTGGAGAGGTAGGTAGTGTTGAGGAAGCAATATCAAAGAAGATACTAAAAGCTTTTTTAAGTATATAGAGGGTAAAAGAGAGTCAAGGGTAGATATAGGACCAATAGAAAATGACGCTGGAAATATTGTAATAAGAGATGCAGAGGTGGCAGAAGAACTGAATGCGTAATTTGCATCAATCTTCACAGTGGAAGAGGTCTGCAGTATACCGGACATTCAAGACGTCAGGGAAGTGAAGTTTGTGCAGTGAAAATTACGACTGAGAAGGTGCTTGGGAAGCTTAATGGTCTGAGTGTGGATAAATCTCCTGAACCTGATGGAATGCATCCTCGGGTTCTGAAGTAGCTGGAGAGATTGCAGAGGCATTAGCAGTGATCTTTCAAGAATTGATAGATTCTGGAATTGTACCAGATTACTGGAAAGTTGCAAATGTTACTTTGCTATTTAAGAAGGGTAGGAGACAGCAGAAACAAAACTAATGACCTGTTAGCCTGACATCAGTGGTTGGGAAGAAGTTGGAATCGATTGTTAGGGTTGAGATTATGGAGTACCTGGAGGCACATGACAAGATAGACCAAAGCCAGCATGGTTTCCTGAAAGGAAAATCCTGCCTGACTAACCTACTGCAATTCTTTGAAGAAATTATAAGCAGGGTGGACACAGGAGATGAAGTAGACGCAATGTACTTGGATTTTCAAGAAGGCCTTTGACAAAGTGCCACACATGAGGATGCTTAGCAAGATAAGAGCCCATGGAATTACAGGGGAGTTACTACCATGGGTGGAGCATTGGCTGGTCAGCAGAAAACAGAGTGGGAGTAAAAGGATCCTATTCTGGCTAGCTGCCGGTTACCAGTGGAGTTCCACAGGGGCCGGTGTTGGGATGGCTGCTTTTTACTATGTATGGCAATGATTTGGATGACGATATTAATGGTATTATTTGTGGCTAAATTTGCTGATGATACAAGGATAGGTGGAGGAGCAGGTAGTGTTGAGGAAAGAGGGCCTGCAGAGTGACTTAGATGGGGAATGGGCAAAGAAGTGGCAAATGAAATACAATGTTGGAAAGTATATGGTCATGCACTTCGGTGGAAGAAATAAACAGGCAGACTATTACTTAGATGGGGAGAGAATTCAAAATGCAGAGATGCAAGGGGACTTTGGAGTCCTTGTGCAAGATACCCTAAAGGTTAACCTCCAGATTGAGTCGGTGGTGAAGAAGGCGAAGGCAATGTTGGTATTCATTTCTGAATAGAAATATAAGAATATAAGAGCAGGGATGTGATGTTGCAGCTCTATAAGGCAAACTCGTGAGACCACACTTGGGAGTATTGAGTGCAATTTTGGGCTCCTTATTTTAGAAAGGATATACTGACATTGGAGAGGGTTCAGAGAAGATTCACAAGAATGATTCCAGTAATGAAAGGGTCACCATATGAGGAACGTCTGGCAGCTCTTGAGCTGTATTCCCTGGAGATCAGGAGAATGAGGGGCGATCTCATAGAAACATTCCAAATGTTAAAAAGCCTAAATGGCAAAGTTATTTCCCATGGTAGGAGATTCTAGGATAAGAGGGCACAACTTCAGAATTGAAGGACATCCTTTTAGAACTGAGATACAGAGAAATTTCTTTAGTCAGAGGGTGGTAAATTTGTGGAATTTTTTGCCACAAGCAACTGTGGAGGCCAAGTCATTGGGTGTATCTAGAGATAGATAAGTTCTTAATTAGCCAGGGCGTCAAAGGGTATGGGTTGAAAGCAGGAGAGTGGGGATGACTGGAAGAATTGGATCAGCCCATGATTGAATGGCAGTGCAGACTCGATGGGCCAAATAGCCTGCTTCTGCTCCTATAACTTATGGTCTTATGATAGCAGCAGGACTTAGACAAATTGGAAGAATGAGCAAAGAAATGGCAGATGGGAAATGTATGATAATGCAATAATGCATTTTGGTAAAAGGAACAATAGTGCGGATGATTATCTAAATGGGGAGAAGGTTCAAACATCAGAGGTGCAGAGGGACTTAGGAGTCCTTGTGCATGACTCCCAGAAGGTTTATATACAGGTTGAGTCTGCGGTAAAGAAGGAAAATTCAATGATGGCATTTATTTCAAGGGGAATAGAATATAAAAGCAAGGAGAGAATGCTGAGCCTTTATAAGACACTAGTCAGGCCGCTCTTGGAGTACTGTCAACAGTTTTGGGCCCCATACCTTAGAGACCAGAGGAGGTTCACAAGGATGGGATTGAAGGGGTTAACATGTGGTGAGCTTTTGGCATCTTTGGGCGTCACTGTAATTTAGAAGAATGCTTGGGGAACTGATCGAAAGCTACCGAAAGTTGAAAAGATTAGATGGGGTGGATGTGGAGAGAATGTTTCCTATTGGGGGGGGGTATCCAGAACTAGAGGGTACAACCTCAGAATTGAGAGGCAACCCTTTAGAACAGAGATAAAGAGGAATCTTTTTAGCCAGAGGGCAGTGAACCAGTGGAATGCTCTGCCGTAGACTGTGGTGGAGGCCAAGTTTGTGGGTATATTTAAGGCAGAAGTTGATAGTTTCCTGATCAGTTAGGGCATCAAAGCATATGGCAAGAAGGCAGGTGAATGTGGTTGAGTGGGGTCTGGGATCAGCCATGATGGTATGCAGAGCAGATTTGACGGGCTGAATGGCCTAGTGCTGCTCCTATTGTCATGTTTTTATGAGAGGAGACAGAAAACTTTCATCATCTTGTTTCATGCTGCTGTTCAATAATATCAACACTGCTCTCTTATCTCACCCTTGCTTTCCTGGGTAACCCAAAATATCCTTTGATTACCTTAATATATAAATAATTATCTTAATATATAAATAACTATTGATTATACTCAGTACCTGAGTCTCCACAGTACCCTTGGATAAAGAATTATGAAGGGACACGCCCCTCCAGGTGAAGACATTTCTTCTTATCTCTGATCCCTTATTCTGAGACTGTGACCCTGCTTCTTCAGCCTAGAGAATCTATTCTGTCTAGTTCCAGCTGAATTTTGACAATTGGTGACATCTTCCTTTAATCATCTAAACTCAAGTATTCAGGCCCAGTCTGTTTCATCTCTCTGTGACAAGCCTGCCATTGCAGGAAATTTCTTCTTGGTTTGGAGATCAGATAGATACCAGTGTTCCAGGTCTGGTCTCGGCAGGACATCTCACACTAGCAGCAGCATACCTTCATCTTTACGACTGAAATAAAAGAGAACCCTGCCTGTCACTTCCCAGTTGTGCTGTCCCTGTATAGCTTGTAAGTGATTTTTGTAAAAGAACACACAGATCCCATTAATTTCAATAGTTTTATGTCTCACCATTTAAAATATATTCTTTCTTTCTATTTTTCCCAAAATGGATGACTTTACAACTTTCTCCGGATTTTATTCCATCTGCTCAGGCGTTGCCTATCATGATAGCCATCTGTATTTCCCAAAGCCTCTGTATTTACCTCACAGCTGGCACTCCCACCAGCTTTATACCATGAAAGTCTGAAGACATTACAGAGAGGGAATATTATGTTAATGTTCTGGAGTTTGTACAATGAGAAGTTATGATTTTGGCAAGACGAGTTGCTGAAGGGTATTGACAGGTTAGTTCCTGAGATGTTGTGAGAGATTCTGGAACCAGGAGTCATGTTTTGAGAACAAGGAGTCAGCCTTTTAAGATGATGCAGAGTAATCTCTACTCAAGAGATGTGAATCCTAGAATTCTCTGTCCCAGAGAGTGTCGTAGTTCACTGTTTAGGGATGAACATAATCCCTATCCAAAATAATCCTCAGCAGAGTAGAATTGAGGTGAAGATCAGTGGTGGTTGTATCAGTGATGGAGCAGGATTGAGAGGCAAGGCCCAACCTTCTTTCTCCTGGTCCTCAGATATGTTACATGAAGATGTAAAAGGTATCTCAGTATGATGGGCATTGTATAATCAGGATATTGCGGACAATCCTTAAACTGAAAACTCACTATTTCCTTGAAGAAATTTATTTTGATGTAACGCTTTAAAATTTTAGAGCCACACCCAGGTGATGCTGAACAGTGCTGAAAGGGTTTATCAGTTTAGAAGTTGCCTTCAGCAATCAAATTTGTTACTCTGCAATACTCTCTGGACAACATCTGTTAATGCAAGTTCCAGCAATCGTTCAGTTTCAGGGATACAGAGGTAGTAAATGAGAAGGGGAGTATACAGGTCAGTTCTAATTCTGGAATTATTTCTGCTCCGCCGTTCCACAGGTGCCAGCAGGTCTCATCTCCAGGCATGAGGCAGGCTTGAATTGTCGGCCGGCTTTAACTGAGAGGCACATCAGAGACATCAGCTTGATTCAGGGATGGGTAGACACTTCCCACTCCAGCTCCAACGCTGATGAGCCCAGATATACTGAGGCTAATGTACCTACAGATGACTCGCCACAGACTGGATTTGGACCTTCTCCCTTGGTCTTGGCTCAGTGTCACGTATGACAAGATCAGCTGTCAGCAAATCACATCAGATCCCCCTTGGATTTTAACCCCTGTTTTTGGAGCCCTTCAACTCACTGCTGGGATTTAAAGGGGTCTGATCTTTCATTTAGATGCACAGAATTTAAAATGTGTTGCCTTGATACACTCATTAGGTCAGTGTGATGGGAACTTTTCATTCATTGGATGCTCCACATATGATGACACTATACAAAATTAGACTTTTATTTTGTGGATTGTAATGGAATGGAAGTTAATTTACTAAGTTGTGGCAAAGCTTCTTACACAGTTGTGTGGCTGGATGTGTCTCACTAATGCTTAGCTCTCTGAGTGTGGTATGCATTCACCTACTTAACAGCACTCTTAACTGACACCAATGTAACTGATGGATGCAGAGTGCATTCTGGATGTGGTGGAACATGACTGACCATTGCTGGATCTAGCTGGGGTGGGTAGAATCCCTGTTGTGAGTACTGTAAAGTAGAGCAGACTAACAACTACCTCACAGGCTAGGCTGCTGGCTAGCTTGCTAAGATGAAGCAGCCCACCATATCTTTCCCTTCTTTGATCTCCTTTGCCCCTTTCCCAGCTCCATTCTGGAGTTTTTTAAGGATGTAACTATGAAAATGGACAAGGGAGAGCCAGTGGATGTAGTGTACCTGGACTTCCAGAAAGCTTTTGATAAAGTCCCACATTGGAGATTAGTGGGCAAAATTATGGCACATGGTATTGGGGGAAGAGTACTGACATGGATTGAAAATTGGCTGGCTGACAGGAAACAAAGAGTAGTGATTAACGGGTCCCTTTCGGAATGGCAGGCTGTGACCAGTAGGGTACCGCAAGGTTCGGTGCTGGGACTGCAGCTGTTTACAATATACATTAATGATTTAGATGAAGGGATTAAAAGTAACATTAGCAAATTTGCTGATGACACAAAGCTGGGTGGCAGTGTGAAATGTCAGGAGGATGTTATGAGAATGCAGGGTGACTTGGACAGGTTGGGTGAGTGGGCAAATGTATGGCAGATGCAGTTTAATGTGGATAAATGTGAGGTTATCCACTTTGGTGGCAAGAACAGGAAAGTAGATTACTATCTAAATGGAGTCAAGTTAGGAAAAGGGGAAGTACAACGAGATCTAGGTGTTCTTGTACATCAGTCAATGAAAGCAAGCATGCAGGTACAGCAAGCAGTGAAGAAAGCTAATGGCATGCTGGCTTTTATAACAAGTGGAATTGAGTATAGGAGTAAAGAGGTCCTTCTGAAGCTGTACAGGGCCCTGGTGAGACCACACCTGGAGTATTGTGTGCAGTTTTGGTCTCCAAATTTGAGGAAGGACATTCTTGCTATTGAGGGAGTGCAGCGTAGGTTCACAAGGTTAATTCCCAGGATGGCGGGACTGTCATATGTTGAAAGATTGGAGCAACTGGGCTTGTATACACTGGAATTTAGTAGGATGAGAGGGGATCTGATTGAAACATATAAGATTATTAAGGGATTGGACACACTGGAGGCAGGAAGCATGTTCCCACTGATGGGTGAGTCCAGAACTAGAGGCCACAGTTTAAGAATAAGGGGTAGGCCATTTAGAACAGAGATGTGGAAAAACTTTTTCACCCAGAGAGTGGTGCATATGTGGAATGCTCTGCTCCAGAAGGCAGTGGAGGCCAAGTCTCTGGATCCATTCAAGAGAGAGTTAGATAGAGCTCTTATAGATAGCAGGGTCAAGGGATATGGGGAGAGGGCAGGAATGGGGTACTGATTGTGTATGATCAGCCATGATCACAGTGAATGGCGGTGCTGGCTAGAAGTGCCAAATGGCCTACTCCTGCACCTACTGTCTATTGTCTATTGTTCTTTGGCCGAGAGGGGGTGGGCAGGCAGGCCTCCCGCACTTGGGCCTCTGCAGTGCTTCTTGTGGTTAATTGGTATAGTGGAAGTCCCATCTCTGGGACTCAGTATAACAGAGATTATTCTTTCTCATTAGAACAGTTCCATCCACTTTGTAACTGGGTGCTAGGAGAACCACAAGAGCAGCCTGAGCTGACTTCCTCCGATTTTCCCTCCTCTCTATTCGGTGCCCTTGCCTTTCGTGATTCACTTGAGGTCAGGAACTCAGTGTGTGGAGAATTGCAACGCATGAACCTGCATCGCACTGCTCCAAGGACAGCACGTTGGTACATTGCCAGACTGCCTAATGGCTTAGTGTAACACAGCATTGCGCCTCTGCTACTAATAACCTGATCAGAGCTTTCTTTCTAGAAGCTGAGTTTGAAGACCTTGGTCTCTGTTTGCAAGGGCTAGATACTAAACGCAGGTATTTATTGCTCTGTGCTACCATGCGCTGTTAGGCTGCATGCGATCAGAGTGCAAGGAGCAGGCCTTTGTGTGTTGGACTGTCTGTGTCAGAGGAAAGTGCTTTTAACTGTTGTGAACAAGAGAAAATCTGCAGATGCTGGAAATCCAAGCAACACACACAAAATGCTGCAGGAACTCAGCACGCCAGGCGGCATCTATGGAAAAAAGTACAGCTGACATTTCTAACCGAGACCCTTCGGCAGGACTGCTTCAGTCCTGCCGAAGGTCTCGGCCCAAAACGTTGACTATGTTTTTCCGTAGATGCTGCCTGGCCTGCTGAGTTCCTCCAGCATTTTGTGTGTATTGCTTTAACTATTGTGTGTGGTTTAGAAAGGTTTGTATTACAAATGTCATGCTAGGATGTTTGCTTTAATGTTTCTTCATGAAAGTGAATGTGAAAGCCCCCTGACAAAGGGAGGCAACCCCGGGGAATTACCATCACTGATGAACGATTACCAAAGGGTTCTTCAATTGGAGATTATATGTGACAACAATGTAGCTGATGATTTGGCTCAATGTTTCTCTACATCTGCTTTAAACCTGTGTGGAGTGGGAGGTTTACAGGAGCTCTGTTATTAAAGGTGCTCCATGCAGACACCGCTAAAAGCACAGCTGGGCAGTGGGTGTGTACCATCAGAGATGGCCCTTTCCTATCGAAGACCACAGTTGTTCACCTGTGGTTAATGCTCTTTTGCTAACAGTGGTTAGTTACTGCAATAACAACCCTCTAAAGTTGCTCCTTCTCTCTTCCTTTCTCAGACAGACCACATTGGTTGTTTACTTCTTATCCTTCGCAGGGATGGTGGTCTTCACATTCACACTTGACTTGGGTTACCTCTGGGTTGTCTTCCTGACTGCTGGGCTGCTTGGGTAAGTAACCTCTTGAGATGTGCTGTAGATGTTTACAGGAGGATCATTTACAGGAGTGTCAAGGTGGAAGGGTGTGTTGAAAGGACTTTTAAGAAGTATGCAGGATGCTTTCTGACTAGACATGGTAATATATGTAAAATGGGAAGTTAACCTAGCTCCCTTTCAAGACAAGAGAACTGATATTGAGCAGAAAAATTAATTATTTCTTGTCTTTACTGAAGAAGACACAGAAAACATCACAAAAATAATGTATGAGAAGGGACTGGATGTCAACATAACTAAAAAAATGAGTCATGGTGAAAATAAGAGTTTGAAAGGTGACAACGCCCAAGAACTGATTTGGAGGCAGGTCTGATACGGGATGGTCAGCATGGCTTTGTGTGTGGAAAGTCATGTCGAACAAATCTCAGGGAGTTCTTCAAGGAGTTAATCAAGACAATAAATGAAGGAAAAGGCAGTGGATGTAATCTATATTGACTTTAGATAGGCAGGCTAGTGTCAAAAGTTGCATCACTCAGATCCAGGGGAGACAGAGGATTGAGGATTGGATTCAGGTTCAATGCTAGGAAGAAGAGGGTGATGATCAAGGAATCCAACACTTGGCCTTCACATGTGGCCTCGCTACTAAGCCTGACGGAACCATTTCTACTGAGAGAAGGTTACTGGTGCCTTAAAACCAATCACATCGGACAGATGGATTTGGCAGCTCACCTTGGAGAAGAAAATCTCTGATCTCAAACTTCCACTGCCGTGTGGCTATACCCACTCATGGTAAATGCTTCAGGAGTAAATCCTGAAGAAATAGTAGGCAGGATTGACAAAGGAAAGTCAGTGTGGCTACTGTTTATTTAGATTTTCAGAAGGCCTTTGACAAGATGCTGCACATGAGGCTGCTTAACAAGATAAGAGTCCAGGGTATTACAGAGAAGATACCAGCATGGATAGAAGATTGGCTGATTGGCAGGAGGAAGAGTGCGAATAAAGGGAGCCTTTTCTGGTTGGCTGTCGGTGACTAGTGGCATGCTGCAGGGGTTGGTGTTGGGACTACTTTTCGCATTATATGTCAATTATTCTCTTAAGCACACCAGCCAGCTGTTCCGCACATACTTTGAGGATGCGCCCTGGGATGCTGTCCAGCCCAGTTGCCTTGCAGTTGTTGACATGTTGGAATGTTCTACGTACCTCGGCCTCTGAGATTCCAAGGTGTGGGTCTCGTCGGCGGTTCTCCTCGGGGGTTCAGTTCTATCAACCTCAAATTGAGTGTAAAAGACATTTAGCTTGTCCAGGAACAAGGCAGCAGTGTTGGCTGTACTGCTGTGTTTCCTCTTGAAGTCTGTGATGGTGTGCAGTCAATAGACAGTAGGTGTAGGAGTAGGCCATTCGGCCCTTCTAGCCAGCACCGCCATTCACTGTGATCATGGCTGATCATACACAATCAGTACCCCGTTCCTGCCCTCTCCCCATATCCCTTGACCCCGCCATCTATAAGAGCTCTATCTAACTCTCTCTTGAATGGATCCAGAGACCTGGCCTCCACTGCCTTCTGGGGCAGAGCATTCCACATATCCACCACTCTCTGGGTGAAAAAGTTTTTCCACATCTCTGTTCTAAATGGCCTACCCCTTATTCTTAAACTGTGGCCTCTGGTTCTGGATTCACCCATCAGCGGGAACATGCTTCCTGCCTCCAGTGTGTCCAATCCCTTAATAATCTTATATGTTTCAATCAGATCCCCTCTCATCCTTCTAAATTCCAGTGTATACATGCCCAGTCGCTCCAATCTTTCAACATATGACAGTCCCGCCATTCCGGGAATTAACCTTGTGAACCTACGCTGCACTCCCTCAATAGCAAGAATGTTCTTCCTCAAATTTGGAGACCAAAACTGCACACAATACTCCAGGTGGGGTCTCACCAGGACCTCTTTACTCCTATACTCAGTTCCTCTTGTTATAAAAGCCAGCATGCCATTGCTTTCTTCACTGCCTGTTGTACCTGCATGCTTACTTTCATTGACTGATGTACAAGAACACCTAGATCTCATTGTACTTCCCCTTTTCCTAACTTGACTCCATTTAGATAGTAATCTGCCTTCCTGTTCTTGTCACCAAAGTGGATAACCTCACATTTATCCACATTAAACTGCATCTGCCATACATTTGCCCACTCACCCAACCTGTCCAAGTCACCCTGCATTCTCATAACATCCTCCTGACATTTCACACTGCCACCCAGCTTTGTGTCATCAGCAAATTTGCTAATGTTACTTTTAATCCCTTCATCTAAATCATTAATGTATATTGTAAACAGCTGCAGTCCCAGCACCGAACCTTGTAGTACCCCATTGGTCACAGCCTGCCATTCCGACAAGGACCCGTTAATCACTACTCTTTGTTTCCTGTCAGCCAGCCAATTTTCAATCCTCGTCAGTACTCTGCCCCCAGTACCATGTGCCCTAATTTTGCCCACTAATCTCCTATGTGGGACTTTATCAAAAGCTTTCTGGAAGTCCAGGTACACTACATCCACTGGCTCTCCCTTGTCCATTTTCATAGTTACATCCTCAAAAAACTCCAGAAGATCCTCCAAAATACTCCAGTCCTTGCCATATGCTGCATGTGTCATTGTCGCAGAGTTGTGACTGGATTTTGTCCTTGTGTAGCCATTTTACCTTGATGGCTCTACGCAAATCATAGTGGCATATCTTGAGTTACTGTTGGTCTCCAGAGGCAAAGGCTTTATCCCTTACACTGAAAGCAACACAGACTGAACTATTTATGCAAGGTTTCTGCTTTCGGTAGACCCGGACCAATTTTTGGGGAACAATGTCTTCAATGCACTTCTGAATGAAGCTTGTGACCACCTCCATATATTCGGAGATGTTCTCAGCTCAAAATACCTCCCAGGTGACGCTATCAAAGATCAGAATCAGGTTTATTATGACTGGATTAAATGATGTTAAATTTGTTTTGTGGCAGCAGTACAATGCAAAGGCACAGAATCACCATAAGTTACAAAAGAAACAATTAAAAAAGGAATGGTGAGGTAGTGTTCATAGGTTCATGGACTGTTATGAAACTTGATGGTGGAGGGGAAGAAGCTGTTTCTGAATCGAGTGTGGGTCCTCGGGCTCCTATATGCGATGGTCAGGGTGATGGATGCAGCTCTGTTGAGGCACCACCTACAGATCATAAAACACACTGTCCTTTTCCTTGGGAAAGGGTGCTAACAAAAAGAGGGCATAGTTTAAGAATAAAGGTGAGAGATTTAAAGGACATCAGGGGCAATTTTTTTTCACACAAAAAGTGGTGCCATTTGGAACAATTTACTGGTTGAGGTGGAAATATGAGAAACATTTAAAAGCATTTAGCTAAGTACATGAACAAGAAAAAGTCTGCAGATGCTAGAAATGCGAGCAACACACACAAAATCCTGGAGGAGCACAGCAGGCCAGGCAGCGTTTATGGAAAAGTGTACCGATGATGCTTCGGGCCGAGACCCTTCAGCAGTCGATTGAACTCTTTTCCATAGGTGCTGCCTGGCCTACTAAGTTCCTCCAGCATTTTGTCTGTGTTGCTTAGATAAGCACATGCATGGAAGAAGTTTAGAGGGCGTGAACTAAACACAGGCAGCTGGGACTAGTTCACTGAACACACAGTTAGCATGGAGGAGATGCACTAAAGGGCCTTATTCCATTGTGGATGACTGTGACTCCATGATAACTGAGTCCTTGGGTTTTAAGGAGATGAATTGTGGATGCACTAGTTGTCATCTCCCAAAACATGCCCAGTTTCCAGAACAGTTACCAGAGACTGAGTAAAACCATAAGACATAGGAGCAGAATTAGCCCATCTGGCCCATCAAATCTGCTCTGTTATTCAATCATGGCTGATCCTTTTTCACCCCCTCAAACCCATTCCCTGGCCTTAT
Organism: Hemitrygon akajei; assembly: GCF_048418815.1. NCBI lineage: Eukaryota > Metazoa > Chordata > Chondrichthyes > Myliobatiformes > Dasyatidae > Hemitrygon > Hemitrygon akajei. The sequence continues at coordinate 1,479,420 of NC_133126.1, read as the reverse complement.
TCCCTAAACATTTGATGCCATGTCCAATCAAGAATCTATCAATCTCTGCCTTAAAAGAGCCAAACAACCTGGTCTCCACAGCTGCCCTAGCTAAAGAAATTAGATAGATAGATAGATACTTTATTCATCCCCATGGAGAAATTCAACTTTTTTTCCAATGTCTGTTTTAAATGGATGCCCCTCTATGCTGATGCTGTGCCCTCTTGTTCTAGGCTCCCCCACTATGGGAAACATTCTTTCCACATCTACTCTGTCTAGACTAGTGGTCGCCAACCTGTCAATCGCGATCAACTAGTCGATCTTTGAGACTTTCCCAGCTGATCTCGAAAAAAATGAAAAATAAATAGACAATTACTGTTGAGAGACTGTTTCCAGGTTGCGGGGTTTTAGTTCCATTCTTTCTGTCCAGTGTGCATGCGTATAGCTCTCCCGCACTACACAGTGTAATTCAGTGGTCCCCAACCACCGGGCCGTGAGGAAACGCTATGAGTCAGCTGCACATTTCCTCATTCCCTGTCACGCCCACTGTTGAACTTGAACCCACGCGAAGTCATCAGGCGACTAAACGCAGTGATACCCTCATGCCAGGGATCACCGGTTGCCCTCGGGCGGCCGGCAGGGAGTTCCGTCGCTACTGGCCTGGAGCGCTGCTTCTGAACCTGTTTAGCACACTGAATGTTCATGGGGAACCTGGTGCTAAAATATTCACAGACGACCTAATTTGGACTCAGCGTTTCGTAAGTATCAGAGCAGCTACCTCACTGCGATCTACTGAAACAAACATTTGTCGGCCGATAGATCCTACAAGGGGGGCGGGCGGGCACTCTGTCGCACTTCCCGCTCGGTCGGCCGCACTCTCCGAACTGTGATCACTGCGGCCCCGGCACAGGGACCTCTGGCCCTGACACTGTCCTCTCACCCCACTCACAACCAGCCGTACCTGGCCAAGGCATCTGGCAGCAGGCGGGCAGAAGGCTGAGTTCAGGCCCGGAGGCTGCCTAATGAGGCAATGTCTCAAAACTGCTTCAGTACCGAGTCCAAGCACCCAGCACTTAAAGACGAACCCGCTGAGTTTACTCAGTGGAAAAAACGTGAGCAAGCGGGACAGAAGCCGAGAGCCACGAAAACTAGAATAGACTGGACATAAGGAACCTGCTTCGAGTATTGCTGTATTCCAGTCATGTTTAACACACCCCCCACCCCGCGCCCCCGTCAGCCGGTCCACAAGAATATTATCAATATTAAACCGGTCCGTGGTGCAAAAACAAAGGGTGGGTATCCCCGGTGTTTATATATTATTTCTACTTACGGGTTGCGGGGTTTTACTTCCGGTCTTTTCTGCCCTGGTGCGCATGCGTGTAACTAATTGATGTGAGGTCGATCTTGCCTTTTACTAAGGCTGAGGTAGGAGATCTTGGGCTTAAAAAGGTTGGTGACCACTAGTCTAGACAATGCTGTGCCGAATGTGTACTTTAGAAATTACCTGGGGTTACCCAGAGCCCACTATTTTTCCAAGCTCCATGTACCTATTCAGGAGTCTCTAAAAAGAAACTATCATATCTGCCTCCACCACAGTCGCCAGCAGCTCATTCCATGCACTCACCACTCTCTGTGTAAAAAAACCTTAAAACCAGCCATCTCCTCTGTACCTACTTCCAAGCACCTTAAAACTGTGCCCTCTTGTGTTGGCCATTTTAGCCCTGGGAAAAAGTCTCTGACTATCTACATGATCAATGCCCCTCATCATCTATCAGGTCACCTCTCATCCTCCGCTACCCCAAGGTGAAAAGGCCGACTTCACTCAACCTATTCTCATTAGGCATGCTCACCAATCCAGACAACATCCTTGTAAATCTCCTCTGCACCCTTTCTATAGTTTCCACATCCTTCCTGTAGTGAGGCGACCAGAACTGAGCACAGTACTCCAAGTGGGGTCTGACCAGGGTCCTATATTACTATAACATTACTTCTTGGCTCTTAATCTCAATCACACGATTGATGAAGGCCAATGCACCATATGCCTTCTTAACCAAAGTCAACCTGCGCAGCAGCTTCAAGTATTATATGGACTCAGACACCAAGATCCCTCTGATCCTCCACACTGCCAAGTATCTTACCATTAATACCAGATTCTGCCATCATACTTGACCTACCAAACTGAACCACTTCACACTTATTCGGGTTGAACTCCATCTGCCACTTCTCAGCCCAGTTTTGCAACCTATCAATGTCTCGCTGTAACCACTGACAGCCCTCTACACTGTCCACAACACCCCCAACCTTTGCGTCATCTGCAAATTTACGAACCCATCCCTCCACTTCCTCATCCAGAGCATTTATAAAAATCACAAAAAGAAGGGGTCCCAGAACAGATCCCTAAGGCACACCACTGCTCACTGACCTCCATGCAGAATATGACCCGTCTACAACCATTCTTTGCCTTCTGTGGGCAAGCCATTTCTGGATCCACAAAGCAATGTCCCCCTGGATCCCATGCCTCCTTACTTTCTCAATAAGCCTTGCATGGGGTACCTTATCAAATGCCTTGCTGAAATCCATATACACTACATCTACTAGTCTACCTTCATCGACGTGTTTAGTCACATCTTCAAAAAATTCAATTAGGCTCGTAAGGCATGACCTGCCTTTGACATAGCTATGCTGACTATTCCTAATCATATAATGCTTCTCCAAATGTTCATAAATCCTGCCTCTTAGAATCTTTTCCGTCAACTTACCAACCACTGAATTAAGACTCACTGGTCTATAATTCCCTGGGCTAACTCTACTCCCTTTCTTGAATAAGGGAACAGCATCCGCAACCCTCCAATCCTCCGGAACCTCCCTCGTCCCCATTGATGATGCAAAGATCATTGCCAGAGGCTCAGCAATGTCCTCCCTCGCCCCCACAGTAGCCTGGGGTACATCCCCTCCGGTCCCTGTGACTTATCCAACTTGATGCTTTTCAAATGCTCCAGCACATTCTCTTTCTTAATTTCTACATGCTCAAGCTTTTCAGTCCACTGTAAGTCATCCCTACAATCACCAAGATCCTTTTCCGTAGTGAATACTGAAGCAAAGTACTCATTAAGTACTTCTGCTATCTCTTCCTGTTCCATACACTCTTTTCCACTGTCTCACTTGATAGGTCCTGGTCTCTTACGTCTTATCCTCTTGCTCTTCACATACTTGTAGTGTGCCTTGGGGTTTCCTGAATCCTGTCTGCCAAGGCCTTCTCATGGCCCCTTCTGGCTCTAATTTCTTTCTTAAGCTCCTTCCTGCTAGCCTTATAATCTTCTAGATCTCTATCATTACCCAGTTTTTTGAACCTTTCGTAAGCTCTTCTTGTCTTCTTGACTAGATTTACAACAGCCTTTGTACACCACGGTTCCTGTACCCTACCATCCTTTTGCTGGCTCATTGGAACGTACCTGTGCAGAAGTCCACACAAATATCCCCTGAACATTTGCCACATTTCTTCCATATATTTTCTTGAGAACATCTGTTCCCAATTTATGCTTCCAAGTTCCTGCCTGATAGCCCCATATTTCCCCTTACTCCAATTAAACGCTTTCCTAACTTGTCTGTTCCTATTCCTTTCCAGTGCTATAGTAAAGCAGTTAGAATTGTGATCACTATTTCCAAAATGCTCTCCAACTGAGAGATCTGGCACCTGACCAGTTTCATTTCCCAATACCAGATCAAGTGTTGCCTCTCCTCTTCTAGGCTTATCTACATATTGTGTCAAAAACCTTCCTGAACACACCTAACAAACTCCACCCCATCTAAACCCCTCGCTCTAGGGACATGCCAATTGATATTTGGGAAATTAAAATCTCCCACCACGACAACCCTGTTATTATTACATCTTTCCAGAATCTGCCCCCCTATCTGCTCCTCAATGTCCCTGTTACTATTGGGTGGTCTATAAAAAACACCCACAGTTACTGACCCCTTCCTGTTCCTAACTTCCACACACAGAGACTCTGTAGACAACCCCTCCATGTCTTCCTCCTTTTCTGCAGCTGTGACACTATCTCTGATCAATAGTGCCACACCCCCACCTCTTTTGCCTCCCTCCCTGTCCTTTCTGAAACATCTAAAGCCCGGTACTCTAAATAACCATTCCTGCCCCTGAGCCATCCAAATCTCTGTAATGGCCACAACATCATAGCTCCAAATACTGATCACGCTCTAAGCTCATTCGCTTTGTTCATAATACTCCTTGTATTAAAATAGACACATCTCAAACTATCAGTCTGAGTGCATCTCTTCTCTATCACCTGCGAATCCTCCATCTCACTCTGTCTCCAAGCTTTCTCTATTTGTGAGCCAACTGCCCCTTTCTCCATCAATGCAGTTTGGTTCCCACCCCCCCAGCAATCCTAGTTTAAACTCTCCCCAGTAGCCTTAGCAAACCTCCCCGCCAGGATATTGGTCCCCCTGGGATTCAAGTGCAACTGTCCTTTTTGTACAGGTCACACCTGCCCCAAAAGAGATCCCAATGATCCAGAAATCTGAATCCCTACCCCTTGCTCCAATCCGTCAGCCGTGCATTTATCCTCCACCTCATTCTACTCACTGTCGCATGGCTCAGGCCGTATTCCCCGAGATTACTACCTTTGTGGTCCTGCTTCTCAACTTCCTTCCTAACTCCCTGTAGTCTGCTTTCAGGACCTCCTCCCTTTTCCTACCTATGTCATTGGTACCAATATATACCACGACCTCTGGTTGTACTCCTTCCCACTTCAGGATATCGTGGACGTGATCAGAAACATCCTGGACCCTGGCATCTTTACATTAAGCTACCTAATAATATCTGGGTTATTACACAACACCTATTCTAACATGGTGTTTCCCTGAGTAGGCTCAAGCACATGCTGCTCTAAAAAGCCACCTCATAGGCATACAACAAATTCCCTCTCTTGTGATCCAACACCAACCTGATTTTCCCGCTCCCCTTGCATATTGAAATTCCACATTATAATTGTGTCATTACCTTCTTACATTCATTTTCCTGCTCCCTTTGCAATCTCAGCTCCACATCTGGGCTACTATTTGGGGCCCATATAATTCCCATATGGTTTTTTAACCCTTGCAGTTCCTAACCGACAAAGATTCAACATTCTTTGACCCTCTGCCACCTCTATCTAAAGATGTAATTCCATTTCTTACCAGCAGAGCCACACCACCGCCTTTGCCTTCCTGCCTCTCCTTTTGATAGAAAGCATATCCTTCAGTGATAAGCTCCCAACCTTTGATGTTCAGCCTCAACGTCATAACAACCGATCTCTAATTGTGCCACGAGTTTGTCCACCTTTTTCCGAATGCTACACATATTTAAATACAGTAACTTTGGTCCTGCATACTTCACCCTTTTGAATTTTGCTCGTATGATATAATTTAACTGTTTGCTCTGTTTTCATTTGTACCCAATATTTGGCTTGTCCTTCCTTACATTTATGTTACACCCATCAACTACATTCTCAGTTCTATCATACTGGTTCCCATTGCCCCTGCAATATGAGTTTAAACCACTCCCAACAGCTCTAGTGTACCTGCCCACAAGAACATTGATCCCCTTCTGATTCAAGTGCAACCCGACCCATTTGTACAGGTCCCACCTGCCCCAAAAGATATCCCAATTATCCAGAAATCTGAATCCCTGCCTCCAGCTCCATTTCTTCAGTCACTCATTTATCTGCCATCTCATTCTATTCCTATCCTCACTGTCACTTGGCACAGACAGCAATCCTGAGATTACTACCCTTGAGGTCCTGCTTCTCAGCTTACTTCCTAACCACTGTATTCTTTTTTCACAACCTCTTCCCTCTTCTATGTCATTGGTACCAATATGCACCACAACTTCTGGCTGCTCACCCTTCCTTTTCAGGATATTGTAGACATGTCCAAAAACATTGCGGACCCTGGCACCTGGGAGGCAAACTACCATCTGTGTTTCCTTTTTGCATCCACAGAATTGCCTGTCTGTCCCCCTGACTATAGAGTCCCCTATTACTGGTGCCATCCTCTTCAGTTCCCTACACCCTTCTGAGCCACAGGCCCAGACTCAGTGCCAGAGGCATGGCTGCTGTTGCTTCCCGCCCCCCCCCCCCCACCCCCAGCAGTACTCAAAATGGAGTACTTATTATTGAGGAGTACAGCCACAGGGGTGTTCTCCACTGTCCGACCTTTTCCCTTCTCTCCCCTGACAGTCACCCATTTATCTGCCTCCTGTAGCATTGGGCTGACTACTCTCCTGTAGCTCCTGTCTATCACTGCTTCACCTTCCCTAACAAGCCAACGGTCATCAAGCTGCAGCTCCAGTTCCCTAACACAGTCTTTAAGGAGCTGCATCTCGATGCACCTAGTGCAGATGTGGCTATCGGGGAGGGTGGAAGTCTCCTGGAAATCCCACATCTGACACCCAGAACAGAACATTGAATCTGTAGACATGCCCCCTATTCTCCCAAGAGTTAAATAAGAAATAAGGAATGAACTCACCTACTTACCCTGAGACCAGTGGTGTGCCTCAGAGATTTGTTCTGGGATCCTTACTCTTTATGATTTTTATAAATGACCTGGATGAGGAAGTGAAGGGATGGGTTAATTTGCTGATGACTCAAAGGTTGGGGGTGTTGTGGGTAGCTTGGAGGGCTGTCAGAGGTTACAATGGGACATTGATAGGATGCAAAACTGGGCTAAGAAGTGGCAGATGGAGTTCAACCCAGGTAAGTGTGACGTGGGTTAGGGTCACAGAGCAAGACTCAGTGCCAGAGACCTGACTGTTGTGACTTTCTTCTTGTTTTGTACTTCTCTACCCTGGGGAAGAAACTGTGGCTCATCACCTTGATGATTCCTCATCCCGCATGATGATTCTTAGCTCTTAAACTCTACTTTTCTCCATCTGCCTATCATCCTCCTCACTTGAATCTGAATCAAGAGGGTGAACAGCCGGAAATCATGATAGCTGGTGCTGGTGGTGGACCTGAGGAGGGCTAAGGCACTGGTGACCCCTGTTTCCATCCAAGGGGTCAGTGTGGACATGGTGGAGGATTACAAATACCTGGGGATACAAATTGACAATAAACTGGACTGGGCAAAGAACACTGAGGTCCTTTAACATCTGCCAGACGATGCTGAGGATGTTCTACGAGGCTGTGGTGGCCAGTGCTATCATGTTTGCTGTTGTATGCTGGGGCAGCAGGCTGAGGGTAGCAGACACCAACAGAATCAACAAACTCATTTGTAAGGCCAGTGATGTTGTGGGGGTGGAACTGGACTCTGACGGTGGTGTCTGAAAAGAGGATGCTGTCCAAGTTGCATGCCATCTTGGACAATGTCTCCCATCCACTCCATAATGTACTAGTTAGGCACAGGAGTACGTTCAGCCAGAGACTCATTCCACCGAGATGCAACACTGAGTGTCATAGGAAGTCATTCCTGCCTGTGGCCATCAAACTTTACAACTCCTCCCTCGGACTGTCAGACACCCTGAGCCAATAAGCTGGTCCTGGACTTATTTCCACTTGGAATAACTTACTTATTATTATTTAATTATTTATGGTTTTATATAGATAGATAGATACTTTATTCATCCCCATGGGGAAATTCAACTTTTTTTCCAATGTCCCATGGGACATTGGAAAAAATGTTGAATTTGCCCATGAGGATGAATAAAGTATCTATCTATCTATCTACACTTATTGTAGCAAAACTAATTACATACAATACTTAACTCAGTAAAAATATGATATGCATCTAAAATCACCCTCTCAAAAAGCATTAATAATAGCTTTTAAAAAGTTCTTAAGTAGTTTACTTAAATACATTGAGTCCTAACCCCGGCACTTTAACATATCTTACTCCTGGCGGTTGAATTGTAAAGCCGAATGGCATTGGGGAGTATTGATCTCTTCATCCTGTCTGAGGAGCATTGCATCGATAGCAACCTGTCGCTGAAACTGCTTCTCTGTCTCTGGATGGTGCTATGTAGAGGATGTTCAGGGTTTTCCATAATTGACTGTAGCCTACTCAGCGCCCTTCGCTCTGCTACCGATGTTATACTCTCCAGTACTTTGCCCACGACAGAGCCCGCCTTCCTTACCAGCTTATTAAGACGTGAGGCGTCCCTCTTCTTAATGCTGCCTCCCCAACACGCCACCACAAAGAAGAGGGCGCTCTCCACAACTGACCTATAGAACATCTTCAGCATCTCACTACAAACATTGAACGACGCCAACCTTCTAAGGAAGTACAGTCGACTCTGTGCCTTCCTGCACAAGGCATCTGTGTTGGCAGTCCAGTCTAGCTTCTCATCTAACTGTACTCCCAGATACTTGTAGGTCTTAACCTGCTCCACACATTCTCCATTAATGATCACTGGCTCCATATGAGGCCTAGATCTCCTAAAGTCCACCATCATCTCCTTGGTCTTGGTGATATTGAGACGAAGGTAGTTTGAGTTGCACCATATCACAAAGTCCTGTATCAGTTTCCTATACTCTTCCTCCTGTCCATTCCTGACACACCCCACTATGGCCGTGTCATCAGCGAACTTCTGCACATGGCAGGACTCCGAGTTATATTGGAAGTCTGATGTGTACAGGGTGAACAGGACCGGAGAGAGCACGGTCCCCTGCGGCGCTCCTGTGCTGCTGACCACCGTGTCAGACCTACAGTCTCCCAACCGCACATACTGAGGTCTATCTGTCAAGTAGTCCACTATCCAATCCACCATGTGAGAGTCTACTCCCATCTCCGTTAGTTTGTGCCTTAAGATCTTGGGCTGGATGGTGTTAAAGGCACTAGAGAAGTCCAGGAATGTAATCCTCACAGCACCACTGACCCCATCCAGGTGAGAGAGGGATTTGTGCAGCAAATACGTGATAGCATCCTCCACTCCCACCTTCTCCTTATACGCAAACTGAAGAGGATCCCGGGCGTGCCTGGTTTGTGGCCTCAGATTCTGTATTATCAGCCGCTCCATGGTCTTCATCACGTGCGACGTCAAGGCAACAGGTCTGAAGTCATTCAATTCCTTTGGTTGTGGTTTCTTCGGTACCGGGACAATACAGGATGTTTTCCACTGTCTGGGTACTCTTCTCTGCTCCAGGCTATATTTCTACACTATTCTTGGTTGGTGCGACTGTAACGAAACCCAATCTCCCTCGGGATCAATAAAGTGTGTCTGTCTGTCTGCCTGTACATATTGGCAACCAACAACATAGGGAAGAAGTAGGACCTCCAGGGTAGTATTCTCTGGATTATCACCTGCACCACTTGCCAGTGAGGGTAAGAATAGGATTAATTGGTAGATGAATTTGTGACTGAGGAATTGTTGCAGGGTGCAGGGTTTCAGTGGGGAAAGCATGACCTGTACAAAGGAATTACACCTGAACCCAAGGAGATCAATATCCTTGTGATCAGGTTTGCTAGAGCTGTTGGGGAGGGTTTAAACTAATTTGGCAGGGGGGTGGGAATCTGAATGTTAGGCTGAGGATGGGGCAGTTGGTATAGAAGCAGAGGCAGTCTGTAGTGAGACTGAGGAAGGGCAGGCAGAAGATAGGGCAAAATTGCAGCCAATGGGATTAGTTAAAGTGTAACAGGGACAAAATCGAAAAGGATTGAAGGTGTTATACAGTATATAGGATAAGGTAGATGATCTAACACAGCTTGAGATTGGTAGATATGATGTTGTGGGCATCTTCAAGTTGTGGCTGATGGAAGATCATTCTTGGAAGCTTCACATCCAAGGATACACATTATATCAAAAGAAGAGGCAGGCAGAGGGGGTGTGGTGGCTCTATTGGTTAAAAAATGAAATCAAATCCTTAAAAAGAGTTAACATATGATCAGAATGTGTAGGATCCTGGTGGGTAGAGTTAAGGAACAGCAAGGGTAAAAAGACCCCAATAGGAGTTATATACAGACCTCCGAGCAGTGTCCAGGATGTGGGCTACAAGTTAACACCGCAGATAGAAAAAGCATGTAAAAGTGGCAATGTTGGATAGTAATAGTAGATTTCAATATGCAGGTAGATTGGGAAAATCAGGTTAGTGATGGATCTCAAGAGAGAGAATTTTGTAGAATCCCTACAAGATGGCTTTTTGGAGCAGCTGGGGAACAGCAGTTCTGGATTGGGTGTTATGTAATGAACCAGATTTGATTTGAGAGCTTAGGGTAAAAGAACCCTTAAGAGGCAGTGATCATATATTATAGAATTCTCCCTCCAGTTTGAGAAGGAAAAGCTAAAATCAGATGTATCAATATTACAGTGGAGTAAGGGAATTACAGAGGCATGAAAGAGACCATAAGACAAAGAAGCAGAAGTTGGCCATTCAGCCCATCGAGTCTGCTCCACCATTTCATCATGAGCTGATCCAATCTCCCTTTTAGTCCCATTCCCCCGCCTTCTCACCATTACCTTTGATGCCCTGACTACTCAGATACCTATCAATCTCTGCCTTAAATACACCCAATGACTTGGCCTCCACTGCCACCTGTGGCAACAAATTCCATAGATTCACCACCCTCTTGGCTAAAAAAATTTTTTCGCATCTCTATTCTGAATGGGCGCCCTGCAATCCTCAAGTCATGTCCTCTCGTACTAGACTCCCCCACCATGGGAAACAACTTTGTCACATCCACTCTGTCCATGCCTTTCAACGTTCGAAATGTTGCTATGAGGTCCCCCCTCATTCTTCTAAACTCCAAGGAGTACAGTCCAAGAGTGGTGAAACGTTCCTCAGATGTTAACCCTCTCATTCCCAGAATCTTTCTAGTGAATCTTCTCTGAACCTTCTCCAATGTCAGCACATCCTTTCTTAAATAAGGAACCCAAAACTGCACACAGTATTCCAAGTGAGGTCTTACCAGTGCCTTATAGAGCCTCAACATCACATCCCTGCTCCTATACTCTATTCCTCTACAAATGAATGCCAACATTGCATTCGCCTTCTTCACCACCGACTCAACCTGGAGGTTAACCTTAAGGGTATCCTGCACGAGGACTCCCAAGTCCCGTTGCATCTCAGAACTTTGAATTCTCTCCCCATTTAAATAATAGTCTGCCCGTTTATTTCTTCTACCAAAGTGCATGACCATATACTTTCCGACATTGTAATTCATTTGCCACTTCTTTGGCCATTCCCCCAATCTATCCAAGTCTCTCTGCAGACTCTCTGTTTCCTCAGCACTACCAGCCCCAATACCTATCTTTGTATCATCAGCAAACTTAGCCACAAAGCCATCTATTCCATAATCCAAATCGTTGAGATACAACATAAAAAGAAGCAGCCCCAACACGGACCCCTGTGGAACACCACTGGTAACCGGCAGCCAACCAGAATGGGATCAATGAGGAGCCAAAGTTTATTGGAATGGGAGTAGCAGGGATGACTGCAGAACTGCAGTTGGTGGTGGTTCTGTGGGAAATTCAGAAGGTGGAAGAAAGATACACTCCAAAGATGAAGAAGTATTCTGAAGGAATTATGAGGCAACCATGGCTGAAGAGGGAAGTCAAGGAACCATAAAAGCAAAAGAGAAGGCATATACTGTAAGAAAAGTCTGGTGGAAAGGTGTAAGATTGGGAAGCTTTTAAAAACCAATTGAAAGCAACTGAAAAAGCCATAGGGTGAAAGGATGAAATATTAAGGTAAGCTAGCCAATAATATAACGGGATACAAAAAGTTTTTTTTGGATATATAAAGAGTAAAAGAGGGGCGAGAGCGAATATCAAACTGCTGGAAATGATGCTGTAGTACTGGAGGTGAAATTAACATTAAGTATTTTTTTTAGTTATTTGTTTATTTATTGAGGCTCTTTTGGACTTTTTAGCCTCGCTACCCATTCTCCCTTGATTTAACCATAGCCTAATCAAGGGACAATTTGCAAAAAAACATCGGAAGTTCTCTTACTAAGTAAGTCGGAACAGCTACATCCGGTATTATTTAGCGTGTTAGTGAAACGTTTGTCTTAGTATATGGTATATATTTTACCTTTCTATGCATATAAAACACTTAAGAACGTATGTTTCAGCTCCGGGCTCAGGAATGGAAGTTCTCTGGACTCGGGACAGATCGCTCCCGAGTGCGCTCTCCACCGTGCCGGGTTGATGTGGAGGATCAAAAACCCCAAACCCCAAAACCCAATAATTAAACCACTGCGTTGCTTAGTAATAATTGCAGCTTTCATCGGGGCACAGCCTTTCTCACTTTATCCTTTAAAATTGTTCCGATCGTTAACTGACATAGCCTAACACCTTTCCAATGACCGAGGCATTTCACCTCTTTCCGATTGCTTTATTATTTCCACAAATCAGAGGTACAGAAGGACTTAGGCTACATCCACACTACGCCGGATAAATCCGTAACCAAAGCTTTTTCTCTTCGTTTTTACCCTTCGTCCACACTAAAACGGCGTTTTCGTCCCCGAAACTTGAGCTTTTCAGAAACGCTTTCCAGGGTGGGTATGTTTGAAAACGCTGCTCAGGCAGATCAGTGTGGACAGGGTAACTGGAGACTTTTGAAAACGCTATCAGATGGCAGTGCGCTATTTCATTGTTTTCTTGAACGCAACCCAACAATTTCAGAACAGATGGCAAAGAGACTGAAGCCAGAAGAGTTAGAAATGTACTCACCAAATACTTTGACCCATAACTTACTGAATAAATAAGTATACTCACTTTGCCCTGTTTTCTGTCCTTGCTCATATGAAGGTGGTTTACCTATTTATGCAAGTACTTCTGTGACAATAGATGTGTAACAGCCTAATGTAACGTTGTATGGAAATACAAGATAACACATGCAGATGTGGCGACCCACTTCCTAGCGCACTCGAACCGGCTCACAAATAGCCAGCGCGCCGGCATAAAGGCCAGTCCCAAAAGGGCGCCAGGTCTGCTTCACCAACAAAGGGAAAAGTCCGCGCGGGACTGTGAATACGTGCCCCCTACAGCATCCGCGCCCAGGGAGGGCGGGATCAGGGAGGCTTTAAAGCGAGGCCGCGAAGTTCGAATAAAATCTTTTTAAACTGCAGTTTACCGACTCCGTGTCGTTATTTCAGCGCTGCGTGTAGCACACTGCTACAATTGGTGACCCTGACGGCCCAAACGATATTTGGACTGGAAATGAACGACGCCGCATCTGTTCATGCGGTTTCGTTGAAACTGCCAATCTTCTGGACACTGCGACCTCACCTATGGTTCCAGCAAGCAGAAGCCCAATTCCACGTTCGGCAGATAACCTCAGAGGACACACGTTACTACTACGTGGTGAGCTCCCTCGACCAGGAAACAGCGGCCCAGGTTGAGGAGTTCGTACAGTCTCCCCCAGTGGATGGCAAATACACGGAATTCAAAGCCCTGCTCATAAGGACTTTCGGACTCTCAACGCGCGAGCGGGCTGCCCGTTTACTGCACCTGGATGGTTTGGGGGTCAGAACTCCATCGGCTTTAATGAATGAGATGTTGTCTCTGGCCGGAGGACACAAGCCCTGCCTCATGTTTGAGCAGGCATTCCTGGAGCAGCTGCCTGAGGACATACGCCTGCTGCTGTCCGACGTGGATTTCAGCGACCCCCGGAAGGTGGCAGCCCGGGCGGACTTGCTGTGGAATGCCAAGAAGGTGAGTGGGGTGTCCGTCGCACAGATCACCAGGCCATGCTCCCAGCAGCAGACCAGACCAGGCCCGGCCACAGAGCCCGCTAACCCCAGAGGCAGGGGTGAGGAGCCCAACGAACAATGGTGCTTCTACCACCAGCGGTGGGGCGCAGAATCCCGCTGCTGTAGCCCGCTCTGCAAATTCCTGGAAAATGCCAGGAAGGCGGCTGGCCATCGGGATAGCCTCCTGTATGTGTGGGACAAGAGGTTGGGACGCCTTTTTTTGGTCGACACTTGTGCCAAGATCAGCGTCTTACCTCCGACGAGTTACGACACCCGCAACAGGGCACCGGGTCCCACCCTGAGGACCGCGAACGGCAGCACAGTATGGATCTACGGCACCCGTACGGTGCAGCTACAGTTCAGCTCCAGCCGGTTTACGTGGGACTTCACACTGGCCGCCGTAGCCCAACCGCTTCTGGGTGCAGATTTTTTGCGGTCTCACAGCCTGCTGGTCGACCTGCCGAGGCAGAGACTGGTCCACGCCGAGACCTTCCAGACGTTCTCCCTGGGCACAGCCCAGTTACCAGCCCCACACCTCGACTCCATCACGCTGTGCGACAATGACTTCACCAGAGTCCTGGAGGATTTCCCATCGGTTCTGGTACCGCAGTTCACGGCAGCCATGCCCCGACACGGCGTACAGCACCACATCCCGACCCAGGGACCACCCCTCCATGCCCGTGCTCGAAGGCTTCCCCCGGACAAGCTCCGACTGGCGAAGGAGGAGTTCAAGAGGATGGAGGAATTGGGGATCATACGGCGGTCCGACAGCCCATGGGCCTCCCCCCTGCACATGGTGCCCAAAGCGACAGGGGGCTGGAGACCATGCGGCGACTACTGCAGGCTGAACGAGGCTACAACACCGGACCGCTACCCTGTGCCGCACATTCAGGTCTTTGCAGCAAACCTGCATGGCGCACGGATCTTCTCCAAGGTAGACTTCATCCAAGGATACCATCAAATCCCGATGCATCCGGACGACGTCCCAAAAACGGCACTCATCACCCCGCTCGGCCTTTTCGAGTTCCTCCGCATGCCGTTCGGCCTGAAGAATGCCGCACAGACGTTCCAGCGGTTAATGGACGTGGTGGGACGCGACCTGGACTTCGCTTTCATCTATTTGGACGACATCCTCATAGCCAGCAGCAGTCATCAGGAGCATCTGTCCCACCTCCGTCAACTCTACGCCCAACTGAGTGAATACAGTCTAACAATCAACCCGGCCAAATGCCAGTTCGGGCTCGACACCATCGATTTCCTGGGCCACAGGATTACCAAAGACAGGGCAACCCCTCTGCCCGCTTAGGTGGACGCAGTCCGCCATTTTCCCCGACCCACCACAATCAAAGGCCTTCAGGAATTCGTGGGTATGGTAAATTTCTACCACCGCTTCCTCCCTTCAGCTGCCTGAATCATGCGCCCCCTGTTCGCCCTGATGTCGGGTCCGGGCAAGGACATTATCTGGGACGAGGAGTCTGCCGCCTTCTTTCATTACAACAAAAGAAGCCTTGGCAAACGCCGCGATGCTAGTGCACCCCAGAATGGACATCCCTACCTCCCTCACAGTGGACACAACTAACACGGCAGTCGGTGGGGTACTGGAGCAACTCATCGAGGGTCGCTGGCAACCCCTGGCGTTTTTCAGCAAACACCTGCGACCACCCGAGCTCAAATACAGTGCTTTCAACCGGGAACTATTGGTGCTATACCTGGCAATCCGGCATTTCAGGTACTTCTTAGAAGGTAGGCCCTTCACCGCGTTCGCGGACCACAAGCTGCTTACCTTTACGTTCACGAAGGTGTCCGATCCCTGGTCGTCCCGCCAGCAGCGCCATCTGTCCTACATCTCTGAATACACGACGGATGTCCGGCACGTCTCGGGTAAGGACAATGTCGTGGCGGACACGCTCTCTCGCCCTAACATTCATGCCCTTTCCCAAGGGGTAGACTTTGAGGCGCTGGCAGAGGCGCAGCAGGCAGTTGAGGAGATCCCTAGTTACAGAACCGCAGTCTCCGGTTTGCAGCTCCAGGACCTCCCCGTAGGCCCGGGTGAGAGGACCCTACTCTGTGACGTCACCACCGGCGAACCCCGTCCCGTTGTCCCGGCAAACTGGCAGTGACGCGTTTTCGACTCCATTCATAACTTAGCGCACCCCTCCATCAGGACAACCATCCGGATGGTCTCCAGCAGGTTCGTTTGGCACGGACTCCGCAAGCAGGTCAGTGAATGGGCCAAAACGTGCATGCACTGCCAGACGGCCAAGGTGCAGCGGCACACCAAAGCTCTGCCGCAGCAGTTCCACCCCACCCACCGCCCACCGGCATTTCGACCACATTCATGTGGATATCATGGGCTCCCTGCCAGTGTCGCGCAGAGCGCGGCACCTCCTGACTATCGTGGACCGGTTCACAAGATGGCCAGAGGCGATCTCGCTCACCGACTCCACCTCTGAATCTTGCGCCCGGGCACTGATCACCACCTGGGTGTCCCGCTTTGGTGTACCGGCCCACATTACCTCCGACAGAGGCGCCCAGTTCACCTCCAGCCTGTGGTCAACTATGGCCAGCCTTTTGGGGACACAGCTGCACCACACCACTGCCTACCACCCACAGTTGAACGGACTAGTGGAGCGTTTCCACCGTCACCTAAAGTCGGCTCTCATGGCCCACCTGCGAGGAGCTAACTGGGTGGACGAGCTTACCTGGGTCCTACTCGGCATCCGCACGGCACCCAAAGACGATCTGCACGCTTCGTCGGCCGAGTTGGTGTACGGCGCACCCCTGGTCGTCCCCAGGGAGTTCATACCAGCCCCAAGGGGGCACGAGGAAGAACCCGCAGCAGTCCTGGGCAGACTACGCGAGAGGCTCGGCAACCTGGCCCCCATACCCACTTCGCAGCATGAGCAGACCCCGACCTGCGTACCCAAAGACCTGCAGAACTGTAAGTTTGTGTTTGTATGAAGGGGCGGGCATCGGCCACCGCTGCAACGGCCCTACGAGGAGCCGTTCACGGTGCTCAGGAACAACGGGTCCACGTTCATGCTGGACGTTGGGGGGAGAGAGGAGGTTTTCACGGTGGACTGACTTAAACCGGCCCATGTGGACGTGGCGCAACCGGTCGAGTTCCCGGCACCGCGGCGCAGAGGCCGACCTCCCAAACAGGGTCCGGCCCAGACTGTGGACATTGTGAGGTGTATCGCCGGTTCTGGGGGGGGGGGGGATTATGTGGCGACCCACTCCTAGCGCACTCGAACCGGCTCACAAATAGCCAGCGCGCCAGCATAAAGGCCAGTCCCAAAAGGGCGCCAGGTCTGCTTCACCAACAAAGGGAAAAGTCCGCGGGGGACTGTGAATATGTGCCCCCCTACAGCATCCGCACGCGGGACAGGACTGTGAATACGTGCCCCCTACAGCATCCGCGCCCGGGGAGGGCGGGATCAGGGAGGCTTTAAAGCGAGGCCGCGAAGTTCAAATAAAATCTTTTTTAACTGCAGTTTACCGACTCTGTGTCGTTATTTCAGCACTGCGTGTAGCACACCGCTACACAGACATGTTTTATACATTTAACAAGGTGCTTTATTAATGCAACAGAGTTAGTCAGTTTTTCAATGTTCGTCGACAGCAGGGTCAATCTGTCCGTGAACTCCCTGTCGGTTGCTGCCGTATGCTCCAGTATTTGTTTTTTTTACTTTTAAGTTCTCCTGCACGAAAGCCAACAGCTGTCCTTCATTTTAAGGTTTTCTAGTCTGTAACTACACAAACGCGCACTTTTACGGCGAGATTCGACACCAAACATGTCGCTTGTTTTCAGTAGATATGTCCTGCACATGCGCAGGAGGAGGAGATTCGCCGAAATCTCTATTTCATTGTGGATAGAGATATTTTCAAAAATGCATAGTGTGGACGCCTATGGTTTTTATACGAAACCGGCATTTTCAAAATTATCCGGTCTAGTGTGGATGTAGCCTTACTAGTCCTGCAGGGTTACTTAAAGCTTAATTTATAGGATGAGTCAGTGATTAGGAATGTAATTGCAACGTTAGCATCCATTTCAAGAGGACTGGAATGCAAAAGCAAGGATGTAATGCTGAGGCTTTATAAGGTATTGGTCAGACTGCATGGAACATTTTTGGGCCCTTTATCAAAGAAATGTTGTACTGGCATTGGAGAGGGTCCAGAGGAGGTTCATAGAACATATAAAACCTACAGCATAATACAGGCCCTTCAGCCCACAATGCTGTGCCGAACGTGTACTTACTTTAGAAATTACCTAGGTTACTCATAGCCCTCTATTTTTCTAAGCTCCATGTACCTATCCAGGAGTCTCTTAAAAGACCCTATCGTATCAGCTTCCGCCACCATCACCAGCAGCCCATTCCACGCAAAGTATACACGAAGACTCAAATTGCTGTAAAGTCCCAGCTGGTTAGCACTATCCTACTGGGGAATAAGCCTGCTGTCACCTTCTCCCCTTGGCTTTCTTTGCATGCAACAAAAATATATTACAGCCCTGTGCAGTGGTGCAGCAGCTATGGCAAGCTGCTCCTGAGGACCAACGGTCACTCATGGGGTCTTGGAGTTTCCAAAATCCCCATTTCCCAGCAGCAGTCCAGTTCAAAAGTAAAGCTCATAACTTGTGCTAACTAATATTTGCTTAGTTTACAATCTTAATGACAGAACTGTTCCAGATGGTGTCTTGCACTTTACCTGTTTCATAATCAGGTTCTTTATGACTGGTTATCTACCACTTGGCTTTGAGTTTGGTGCAGAACTCACCTACCCTGAGTCTGAGGGAACCTCTTCGGGGCTGCTGAATGAGTCCGCACAGGTAAGCATGTTTGTACATTCATTCTGACTTTTGTTGATCTCACGTGCTTGGTGAGTTGTCCACATTGGGGGTATCATTAAGACAGATGTGTCTTAGTTATAGCCTAATGCAGCAGTGTGCAATTGTTCCTCCCTGCATCCTCTTGCTCATTAAACTCTCTCCACGGGCCAGATACTCTCCCTTCTCTTTGTAATTGTACACTGCTATCTGTAGTTCCCTCTTCCTCAGCTTACAAAGAACATCGATCTGTTGTGGGACTTGCTGTGCTGCTAGTTTTACTAAGTAATGATCCACTTTCCTACCCAGCATGGATTTTAGCTTGGAGATCCCAGTCATATTGATAGTGAAATTCTTACAGCACATGCCTGCACCAAGCATACATACCTGGACCAGGGTACACACAGTTCCAAGAAAAAGGAGGAGAATGGAGTTGAAAGGGGAAAATAAATTAGCTTTGATGGAATGGTGGAGCAGCTTTGATGTGCCAATTGGCCTAATTCTGCTCCTATATATTATAGTCTTGAGCATCTGGTTTTAGAGAAACATTTTTCTTTATCAAAATTTGCTTCCACAGTTGATTTAAAGCTGCTGTAAACTGCATGAAAATACGTCACTGTCTTAAGTGTTAATGCCAAATGTAGGCTATCTGCAAATCTTCAGACAAGCTATTGTAGTGTTAGCTCTGATTCTCTGATATCAGGTGGTGTTTGAAGCTAAACGTGACTCTAACTGAGAGCACTGAGACGTGACCTTCAGGTATTGTATTGAAGTGTCAATGTTACAGGGTGGATTAAAAGTATTCATCAACAGGATTTACTTAATCTGGGACAAGCTGCAAAAAGTGACAGAAGGAGGAAAGTTGGCAAAAATTTAGCTTAAAAGGGTAATTGGATTACAAAATTTAAACATGAGGTTCACTGTTTCAAATAAGAGAGATATTTGAATCAATGGGCCACAGTGTGTAACAGAATGGGAATAGTGATTACTTGTATTGGAATTTGGTGAGATAGGGATGAAGTATTTTACATAGAATTGGCGAGACTGCGCAGGCGTGCGATGCCAGCCAGTAGAGCGCGTAAGGTTTAAAAAGGCAAAGAATCTTCAACGGTTTTTAATTCAGAGCAAGAAGGCTGTGAGTGAACGGCTGATTTTTCGGATTGAAGGAAGCTTTTTACTACTCAGGTTAAAGAGAGGCGAGACTGCGCAGGCGCGTGACATCAGCCAGTAGAGCACAAAAGGTTTAAAAAGAAGACCACTATATCCAGCGGGCAGTGGAGTGAGAGGCAGCAGAGTGACAGGGCTTTGGCTCAACGGGCTTAGGCGGTAATGGGATGAGGTGAGGTAGGTTTAACTCTGTTATTTGCGGAAAGGAGAAATTATGTGTGTGAGAACAGTTTTCTGTGCTCGGTGTCAGATGAGAGGAGGTCCTTGAGTCTCCCAGCCTCCCGGACGGCCATATCTGCACCAGGTGTGATGAGCTGCAGCTCCTGAGGGACTGAGTTAGGGAACTGGAGATGCAGCTCGATGACCTTCGCCTGGACAGGGAGAGCGAGCAGGTGATAGAAAGCAATTATAGGCAGGTGGTCACACCAGGGCCACGGGAGACAGACAAGTGGGTCACAGTCAGTGGGGGAAGGGGAAGAATCAGGTACTAAAGAGTACTCCTGTGGTTGTACCCCTTGACAATAAGTACTCCTGTTTGAGTACTGTTAGGGGGGACAGCTTACCTGGGGGAAGCGGCAGTGGCCGTACCTCTGGCACAGAGTCTGGCCCTGTGGCTCGGAAGGGAAGGGAAGGGAAGGGAGGAGGAAGGCAGTAGTGATAGTGGACTCTAGTTAAGGGGTCACACAGGCGACTCTGTGGACACAGGAAAGAAACTCGGATGGTAGTTTGCCTCCCAGGTGCCAGGGTCCAGGACGTTTCAGATCGCTTTCAAGATATCTTGCATTGGGAGGGAGAACAGCCAGAGGTTGTGGTACATATTGGTACCAATGACATAGGTAGGAAAAGGGAAGAGGTCCTGAAAAAAGACTGCAGGGAGTTAGGAAGGAAGTTGAGAAGCAGGACCGCAAAGGTAGTAATCTCAGGATTACTGCCTGTGCCACATGACAGTGAGAATAGGAATAGGATGAGGTGGAGGATAAATGCGTGGCTAAAGGATTGGAGCAGGGGGCAGGGAATCAGAATTCTGGATCATTGGGACCTCTTTTGGGGCAGGTGTGACCTGTACAAAAAGGACAGATTGCACTTGAATCCCAAGGGGGTCCGATATCCTGGCTGGGAGGTTTGCTAAGGCTACTGGGGAGAGTTTAAACTAGAATTATTGGGGGGTGGGAACCGAACTGAATAGACTGGGGAAGAGAAACACACACGGAATGCAGCAGGCCAGGCAGCATCTATAGGAAGCGGCACAGTCGACATTTCAGGCCGAGACAGTACTCCTTAGCAAACCTCCCAGCCAGGATATTTGTCCCCCTTGGGACCTGTCCATACACTTCCTCCCTCACCACCATTCAGGGCCCCAGATAGTCCTTCCAGGTGAGGCGGCACTTCACCTGTGAGTCGGCTGGTGTGGTATACTGTGTCCGGTGCTCCCGGTGTGGCCTTTTATATATATGCATGGAGGTCGGTCACCAGTCGAGTGCCTCAGGGATCTGTTCTGGGACCCTTACTCTTCGTGATTTTTATAAATGACCTTAATGAGGAAGTGGAGGGATGGGTTAGTAAGTTTGCTGATGACACAAAGGTTGGAGGTGTTGTGGATAGTCAAATATGATGGCAGAATATAATAATGATAAGACTCTTGGCAGTGTGGAGGATCAGAGGGATCTTGGAGTCCGGGTCCATAGGACACTCAAAGCTGCAGCACAGATTGACTCTGTGGTTAAGAAGTCATATAGTGTATTAGCCTTCATCAATTGTGGAATTGAATTTAGGAGCCGAGAGGTAATGTTGCAGCTATATAGGACCCTGGTCAGACCCCACTTGGAGTACTGTGCTCAGTTCTGGTCACCTTACTACGGGAATGATGTGGAAGCCATAGAAAGGGTGCAGAGGAAATTTACAAGGATGTTGCCTGTATTGGGGAGCATGCCTTATGAGAATAGGTTGACTGAACTCAGCTTTTTCTCCTTGGAGCGAAGGAGGATGACAGGTGACCTGATAGACGTTTATAAGATGATGAGAGGGACTGATCGTGTTGATAGTCAGAGGCTTTTTCCCAGGGCTGAAATGATTGCCACAAGAGGACACAGGTTTAAGGTGCTGGAGAGTAGGTACAGAGATGTCAGGGGTATGTTTTTTACTCCTGAGTGTGTGGAATGGACTGCCAGCAACGGTGGTGGAGGTGGATATGAAAGGGTATTTTAAGAGACTTTTGGATAGGTACATGGAGCTTAGAAAAATAGAGGGTTATAGGTAAGCCTGGTAATTTCTAAAGTAGGGACATGTTCAGCACAACTTTGTGGGCTGAAGGGCCCGTATTGTGCTGTAGGTTTTCTATGTAAAGTGTGCTGTGAGTTAACACAAAAAGATAATAAGGCCAGCGTGAGAAATGGGTCACATAGGATCAGACCCAAGTGGGAAGTGGGCTGGGAATGGGGCAGGATATTGGGTCAGAGCTATGAGCCAAGTACTGGGTGACTGGCTTCATTTGGAAGGGTGTCCTTTGCTTGGTGTGGATGAATTGGGCTGAATAACCTGTATGATTCTATGGTTGAGAAAATGTTATAAATCAGGAGAACAACACATTGCATGTGGGAGAGCATGGTGGGTGTCCACTACCAGGGTCACACTGTGTTACCTATATTTGTGTTTATTGTTTATATTTCAGGTTTTTGGAATCATCTTCACTATTTCACAGGGAAAACTCATTGATCACTTTGGAACGAAGGCAGGAAACATTTTCATTTTTGTATTTCTCTTCGTGGGAACTGTACTAACGGGTAAGGAAGATTCTTCATTTATTCTCACACCTTGCATTAAATTCAGTGCTTAGATAAGGCTGTGAGGCAGAGATTTGATATGTCAACGTAAATCCACATATATCATGGGGCTGCCTTCAATATTATCATTTCAAGGAAGTTGTTTGGAGGAAAGTATTAGGGGATGTCAAAGGGTGTGTTTTACACAAAATGATGGGTGAAGGAAGTTGCTACCAAGGTGGTAGTAAAGGCAAATGCATTATAAGACCATAAGACAAAGGAGCAGAAGTCGGCCATTTGGCCCATTGAGTCTGCTCCGCCATTTTATCATGAGCTAATCCATTCTCCCATTTAGTCCCACTCACCCGCCTTCTTGCCATAACCTTTGATGCCCTGGCTACTCAGATACCTATCAATCTCTGCCTTAAATACACCCAATGACTTGGCCTCCACTGCCACCCGTGGCAACAAATTCCACAGATTCACCACCCTCTGGCTAAAAGAATTTCTTTGCATCTCTGTTCTGAATGGGCGCCCTTCAATCCTTAAGTCATACCCTCTCGTACAAGACTGCCCCATCATGGGAAACAACTTTGCCACATCCACTCTGTCCATACCTTTCAACATTCGAAATGTTTCTGTGAGGTCCCCACTCATTCTTCTAAACTCCAAAGAGTACAGTCCAAGAGAGGTTAAACGTTCCTCATATGTTAACCCTCTCATTCCCAGAATCATTATTAGAGACATTTAAGAGACTCTTAGTTAGATGTAAGAAAAATGGAAGGCTATGTGAGCTGTATAAGGGTAATCTGATTCTGAGTAGGAGGAAATTTTTAGATAGAACATAGAACATTACAGCATAATACAGGTCCTTCAGCCCACAATATTGTGCCAATGTTTTAACCTACTCTATGATCAATCTAAACACTTCACTCCCACATAGCCTCCATTTTTTTAAAATCGCAGATGTCTGCACCAAGCATGATGCTGAATTAAACTAAATCTCTTCTGACCATAAGACGTAAGAGCAGAATTAGGTCATCTGGCCTATGAAGTCTGCTTTGCCGTTCAATCATTGCTGATCCTCTTTTTTTTCTCCTCCTCAACCCCAGTCCCAGCCTTCTCTGGCCATAACATTTGATGCCACGTCTAATCAAGAAGCTGTCAAACTCTGCCTTAAATACACCCATCAACCTGGCCTCCACAGCTGCAAAAGAAATTTCTCCACATCTCTGTTTTGAAAGGGCGCCTCTCTGTCCTGAGGCTGTGCTCTCTTGTCCTAGACTCTCCCACCATGAGAAACATCCTTTCCACAACTACACTGTCTAGGCCTTTCAACATTCAAAAGGTTTCAATGAGATCCCCCTCATCCTTCTGAATTCCAGTGAGTACAGACCCAGAGCCATCAAACATTCCTCATATGATAACCCTTTCATTCCTGGAATCATCCTTGTGAACCTCCTCTGAACCCTCTCCAGTGCCACCACATCTTTTCTAAGATGAGGGGCCCAAAACTGCTCACAATACTCAAGGTGAGGCCTCACCAGTGCCTTATAAAGCCTCAGCATCACATCCCTGCTCTTGTATTCTAGACCTCTTGAAATGAATGTTAACGTGGCATATGCCTTCCTCACCACCGACTCAACCTGCAAGTTAACTTTCAGGGTGTTCTGCACAAGGACTCCCAAGTCCCTTTGCATCTCAGATTCTTGGATTTTCTCCCCGTTTCAAAAACAGTCCGCACATTTATTTCTACTTCCAAAGTGCATTACCATGTGTTTTCCAACATTGTATTTCATTTGCCACTTTCTTACCCATTCTCCTAATCTGCCTAAGTCCTTCTGCATCCTACCTGTTTCCTCAACACTACCTGCCCCTCCACCAATTTTTGTATCATCTGCAAACTTGGCAACAAAGCCATCTATTCCATCCTCTTAAATCATTTATATACAGCATAAAAAGAAGTGGTCCCAACACTAACCCCTGTGGAACACCACTAGTCCCTGGCAGCCAATCAGAAAAGGATCTTTTTATTGCAATTCACTGCCTCAGCCAATGCTCTAACCATGTTAGTAACTTCCCTGTAATACCAGGGCTCTTAACTTGATAAGCAGCCTCATGTGTGGCACCTTCTCAAAGGACTTCTGAAAGTCCAAATATACCGCATCCACTGTATCTCTTTTATCTATCCTTCTTGTAATCTCCTCAAAGAATTTCAACAGGTTCACCAGGCAGAATTTACCCTGAAGAAAACCATGCTGACTTTGTCCTTTGTAGTATGTCACCCAAGTACTCCATCACCTCATCCTTAACAATTGACTCTAACATCTTCCCAACCACTGAGGTCAAGCTAACAGGCCCTGTATAAGATCAATCTCCCTCCATTTCCAGCATATTCATAGGTCTGTCTGACAACCTCATAAATGCCACTGTTGTAGTTGATTTCCACTCACAGAGGCTTGAGTGAGAGAAGGTGAAAAAACTGTAGGTAGATGTTTTCCCTGCTTTATTTATTGTTTCCTTCATGTGGATCGGCACGTGGAATTGGGATGTTGTAGCCATTAGTGAGACTTGGTGGCAGGAGGGGCTGCTCAATATTCTGGGGTTCCATTGTTTTAGACATGACAGAGCGGAGGGATTAAGGGAGAAGGGGTGGCGTTACTAGTCAAGGAGAATGTCATGGCTGTGCTCAGTCATGGCAGACTGGAGAACTTGTCGAGTGAGGTTTTATGGGTTTCACAGCCTGGTATGGAAACATCAATGCCTTGAATGGAAAATCCTACAAAAAGTAGTGGATATGGCCCGTCCATCATGGGCAAAGCCCTCCCAACTACTGAGTACATCTACATGAAATGCTGTCATAGGAAAACAGCATCCATCATCAGGGACTCCCACCACCCAGGACATGCTTTCTTCTCCATGCTGCTATCAGGAAGAAAGTACAGGACTGTTGGAACAAACATAAAGTTGTTATATTAGGTGATTTTAACTTTCCACATATTGACTGGAACTCCCATATTGGAAAAGGACGAGATGGGATAGAGTTTGTCAAATGCGTTTAGGAGAGTTTCCTGAGTTAATACATAGCAGGTCCAATGAGAAAGTGTACAATACTTGATCTACTATTAGGGAATGAGATAGGGCAGGTTTTCAGAAGATTGTGTAGGGGGAACACTTTGCATCCAATGACCACAATGCCATTAGCTTCAAAGTAAGTACGGATAAAGATAGGTCTGGTTTGCAGGTTGGGATTGTAAATTAGAGAAAAGCCAATGTTGATGGCAGCAGAAAGGATCTGGCAAGTGTGCATTGGGACAGGCAAAGGTGTACTTGTTAAGTGGGAGGCCTTCAAAAGTTAAATTTTTGAGAGTACAAAGCTAGTATCTGCCTGTTAGAATAAAAGGTAAGGATACAAGTTTCGGGAACCTTGGTTTTCAAGAGATATTAAGGGACTGGTTAAGAAAAGAGGAGGTGCACAGCAGGTATAGCCAAGTAGGAACAAATTGTATACTTATGGAGTATAGGAAATGCAAGAGAACACTTAAGAAACCAGGAGGGCACAAGTTTGTGCTAGCAGACAAGGTGAAGGAGAATCCTAAATGATTCTGCAAAAATGTTAAGAGCAAAATGGTTTGTCCTTGGAACTATTCGTCTGCACAAAGTACTTCTTACAATGAGGTCTCACCTTCGAACGGCATTTTGTGAGCATTTTCCCTTGTGCCCCGCTCAGCAGCATCTGCCAAAAAACGCCAAACCAGACTACTGTGTTTCAGAAATCTGATCCCATCCAGCTCTCTCCAATCTTGCATCACTTTCCTATTGGGCAGAAGGTTACACCACGTACCAAGACAAGCTCAACTGGTTGACACAACATTCCTAAGTTGGACAAAATGGATCCTTATCTTTAGCTGAAGCCAGAAAGTGCGTGCTACCGGGCCGCGAGGAGTGATTTGCCGATATGAAACTATATGAGTCAACTGCACCTTTCCTTATTCCCTGTCACACCCACTGTTGAACGCATGCGAGATCATTACGCAAGCAAGGTCATCAGTCGGTATGAGTAAAAATCAAACATCGCTTGAGAGCTTCCTTGGAAGTGGTGGTGGGGACATAAAAGACCTAACGATGATGATAACGCAGAGACGGCTGAGGCCAAGACTGCAAAAAAAGAAAAGGTAGCTTCCTTCAACAGAAAATACGAGTCATACATAAAATATGGCTTCATTGCGACCGCTGACTCGCACGCTCCAAGCCCCCTGTGTGAGATATGTGGAGACAAGCTGTCTAATGAGGCAAGGGAGCCCTCAAAGCTGCTTCGGCACCTTGAGTCCAAGCACCCTGCACTTAAAGACAAACCTGGCCATGGTTTTTGAGTTAAGAGAGCAGCTACAGTGATTTCTTTCAAGAAAATTGGAAGCATTGGAAAGGGTACAGAGGAGATTTACCAGGATGCTGCCTGGTTTAGAGAGTATGGATTATGATCAGAGATTAAGGGAGCTAGGACTTTACTCTTTGGAGAGAAGGAGGATGATAGGAGACATGATAGAGGTGTACAAGATATTAAGAGGAATAGACAGAGTGGACAGCCAGTGCTTTTCCCCCAGGGCACCACTGCTCAGTACAAGAGGACCTGGCTTTAAGGTAAGGGGAGGGAAGTTCAAGGAGGATATTGGAGGAAGGTTTTTCACTCAGAGAGTGGTTTGTGCATGGAATGCACTGCCTGAGTCAGTGGTGGAGGCAGATACACTAGTGAAGTTTAAGAGACTACTAGACAGGTATATGGAGGAATCTAAGGTAGGGGGTTATATGGGAGGCAGGGTTTGAGGGTCGGCGCAACATTGTGGGCCGAAGGGCTTGTAATGTGCTGTACTATTCTATGTGCTATGAAAAACGTCACCACTGGCAGCACACTTCAGTGACAAGGAGTGGATAGCAAAACTCGTTTATCTGTGTGATGTCTTCAACCTGCTCAATGAACTCAATTTGTCACTTCAGGAGAGAATGACAACTGTCTTCAAGTTGGCAGATAAAGTGTCTGCTTTCAAGGCCAAACTGGAACTGTGGGGACGGCGAGTGGACGGGCATATTTGACATGTTCCCAACATTAGCTGGAATTTTGGGAGAGACTGAGGCTGCACCATCCTTCTCCCAGCTGGTGCACAATCACCAAGCTTCACAAGATCACAAGACAAAGGAGCAGAAGTAGGCCATTCGGCCCATTGAGTCTGCACCGCAACTCCACCATGAGCTAAACTATTCTCCCATCTAGTTCCAATTTCCGGCTTTTTCCCCAATATCCCTTGATACCTTGACTAATTAGATACCTATCCATCTCCTCCTTAAACAACCTCAATGATCGGGCCTCCACAGTTGCATGTAGCAACAAATTCCATAAATCCACGACCCTCTGGCTAAAAAAAATTCTCCTCATCTCTGTTTTAAATGGGTACCCTCTAATTCTAAGACTGTGGCCTCTTGTCCTGGACTCACCCACCAAGGGAAACAGACTTTCCACACCTACTCTATCTAACCCTTTCAACATTCGAAATGTTTCTATTAAATCCCATCTCATTCTTCTACACTCTAATGAATGCAGTCCAAGAGCCAACAAACACTCCTCATATGTTAGCCCCTGCATTCCAGGAATCATCCTCGTAAATCTTCTCTGGACTCTCTCCAACATCAGTACATCCCTTCTAAGATGGGGGCCCAAAACTGCACACAGTATTCCAGATGAGGTCTCACCAGTGCCCCATAGAGCCTCATCAACACCTCTTACTCTTATACACTATTCCTCTTGAAGTGAATGCCAACATAGCATTTGCTTTCCTTACTGCCGATCCAACCTTTAGGGTATCCTACAGGAGGACCCCCAAGTCCCTTTGCACTTCCAATTTTTAAATTTTCTCCCCATCTAAATAATAATCTGCCCAATTATTTCTTCTTCCAAAATGTACAACTGTACATTTCTCAACATTGTATCTCATCTGCCATTTCTTTGCCCAGTCTCCTAAACTGACCAAGTCTCTCTGTAACCTTTCCATTTCTTCAACACTTCCTGCTCCTCCACCTATCTTGGTGTCATCCGCAAACTTAGCCACAAAACCATTTAATCCATAATCTAAATCTTCCGATATACAGTGGAAGAAGAAGCAGCCCCAACATCGACCCTTACAGAATACCACTAGTAACCAGCAACCAACCAGAGTAGGATCCCTTTATTCCCACCCTTTGCTTTCTGCCTATCAGCCAATGCGCCACCCATTCCAATATCTTTCCTGTACTTCCATGGGCTCTTATTAAGCAGCCACTTATGCGGCACCATATCGAAGGCGTTTTGAAAATCCAAATGCACAACATCCACAGCCTCTCCCTTGTCAATCTTATTTGAGATTACCTCAAAAAATTCCAATAGGTTGGTAGGCAAGATCTTCCCTTCATGAAACCATGTTGGCTTGGACCTATCTTGTCATGCACCTCGAGGTATTTCATAACCTCGTCCTCGAGGATCGACTCCAATCAATTTCCAACTACCGATATCAGACTAATAGGTCTGTAATTTTCTTTTTGCTGCCTTCCTCCTTTCTTAAACAGTGGAACTACATTTGCGACCTTCCAGTCCTCCAGAACCATGCCAGAGTCTATTGATTCCTGGAAGGTCATTTCCAATGCCTCCACAATCTCCAAAGCCACCTACTTCAGAACCCGTGGGTATACCTCATCCGGTCCAGGAGACTTATCTACCCTTAGTCCATTTAGCTTCCCAAGCACTTTCTCTCTAGTAATCTTGACTGTACCTAATTCTATTCCCTGAGACCTCTGGTTATCAGGTATGTTGCTAATGTCTTCCACAGTGAAGACTGATGCAAAATACTCATTTAGTTCCTCTGCCATCTCTTTGTTACCCATTATAATTTCTCCAGCATCATTTTCATTCAGTCCAATATCTACCCGTGTCACTCTTTTACTCTTCATATATTTTTTTTAAAACTGTTAGGATCCTTTTTGATGTTAATTGCCAACTTCCTTTCATAATTCATCTTTTCCTTCCTAATGACTTTCTTAGTTTCCTTCTGTTAAGTTTTTAAAAGTCGTCCAGTCCTCAGTTTTCCCACTAATTTTTGCTTCCTTGTACGCTGTCTCTTTTGCTTGTATTTTAGCCTTAAACTCTTTCGTTAGCCACATTTGTGTCATTTTTCCATTCATGATTTTCTTTTTTCTTGGAATATATTTTTCCTGCACTTTCCTTATTTCTTGTAGGAATTTCATCCAATTCTGCTCTACCGTATCTAGCTTACCGTATCTAGCTTACTTTTCCAATCAATTCGGGCCAGTTCCTCTCTTGTACCACTGTAATTTCCTTTGTTTCACTGAAATATCGATACACCTGATACCAGCTTCTCCTTTTCAAATTTGAAACTGAACTCAATCATATTATGATCAGTACTTCCAAGGGGTTCCACTACCCCTATCTCCCTAATTGCCTCAGGTTCATTACACAGCACCCAATCCAAAACAGCCAATCCCCTGGTGGGCTTATGGCCAAGCCGCTCCAAAAAGCCAGGCATTCTATAAACTCCTCTCTTGAGACCCAGTACCTTACTGACTTTCCCAATCCAGTTTCATATTAAAATCCCCCATAATGAACTTGACATTATCCTTCTGACACGCTTTTTCTATTTCCAGCTGTAACTTGTAGTCCACATTCCAGCTGCTGTTTGGAGGCCTGTATATAACTGCTATTAGTGTCTTTTTACCCTTGCCATTTCTTAACATCACTGTCGACAGAATTCAAGCGTTATTTTCCAACTGCAAATGACCCAAGACATGCAAAGGAATGGGTCCGTGAACCATTTGTAAATGTCCCCGGTGAGTCATCCATGTCAGCGCGGGAAGAAGATAAACTCCTCAAGCTTGCAAATGACGGTGGGCTGAAAAGTATGTTTGACATAACATCTCTGCCAGCATTCTGGATCAAAGTAAAGGCTGAATATCCTGAGGTAGCCACGAAAGCAAACGTTGTTTCCATTTCCAACATCGTATCTCTGTGAAGCGGGCTTTTCTGCAATGAATGCAACGAAAACTAATTGCGGAATAGACTGGACATAAGGAACCCCCTTGGAGTATCGCTGTCTCCCATCACCCCTCTATGGGACTGTCTTGTTGCAGGGAAACAAGTCCAGGGCTCACACTGATTCACCGATATTGGTGTGTTGCAATGATTTTATATGTCCGTATGAGGAAAATATGCGCTGTGTGTTTAATATCCAAACTTAAAATTTTATGATGCTACTGATTTATAAGACTTATCACTATATTCATACAAAGAAAATATGGGCTGTGTTTAATAATAAATTCATTAGATAAACCCTTTTAGAAACGAAGTTGAGTGTATTAATTAGCCACTTATAAGTGACTTATAGTTTCACCTATATTCCGGTTGTGATTAACACACCGGCCTCTCCCTGCCCCGGTCAGCCGGTCCACTAGAATATTATCAATATTAAACCGGTCCACGGTGCAAAAAAGGTCAGGGACCCCCAGAGTAGATGATAGCCTCTTTGACTAGGCCTCTGACTAGTGGAATACTGCAGGGATTAGTGCTAGGTCCAGTGTTGTTTGTCATCTATATCAACAACTTGGATGGTAATGTGGTTAACTGGATCAGCAGATTTGCAGATGACACCAAGATTGAGGGTGTAGTGGATAGCGAGGAAAACTATCAGAGCCTGGAAAGGATCTGGACCAGCTGGTAAATGGGCTGAAAAATGGTAGATGGAATTTAATACAGACAAGTGTGAGGTGATGCCCTTCTGTAGGACCAACCAGGGCATATCTTACACAATGAATGCTAGGGCAGTGAGGAGCATTTTAGAACAAAGGGATCTTGAAATACTGGTTCATAATTCATTGAAAGTGGTGGCAAGAGGAGAGGCTGTACTTGATCTGATATTGGCAAATGAACCTGGTCAGGTGTCAGGTCTCTCAGTGGGAGAGCATTTTGGTGATAGTGGTCACAAATCTCTCTCCTTTACCATAGCTTTGGAGAGGAATAGGAACAGACAAGTTAGGAAAGCATCCTAAATTAACTGGTGGAAGAATGGGTTAATTGCAGTAAAGAAAAATTGAAGCTATCAGACAGGAACTTGGAAACATAAATTGGGAACAAATGTTCTCATGGAAATGTATGGCAGAAATGTGACAAGTATTCAGGGAATATTTGCCAGGTGTTAGAGACATAGAAACCCTACAGCACAATACAGGCCCTTCGGCCCACAAAGTTGTGCCAAACATGTCCCTACCTTAGAAATTACTAGAGTTACCCATAGCCCTCTATTTTTCTAAGCTCCATGTACCTATCCAAAAGTCTCTTAAAAGACCCTATCGTATCCACCTCCACCACCGTTGTCGGCAGCCCATTCCACTCTGAGTAAAAAACTTACCCCTGACATCTCCTCTGTACCTACTCCCCAGCACCTCAAACCTGTGTCCTCTTGTGGCAAGCATTTCAGCCCTGGGAAAAAGCCTCTGACTATCCACATGATCAATGCCTCTCATCATTTTACACACCTCTATCAGGTCACCTCTCATCCTCCGTCACTCCAAGGAGAAAAGGCCGAGTTCACTCAACCTATTCTTATAAGGCATGTTCCCCAATCCAGGCAACATCCTTAGAAATCTCCTCTGCTCCCTTTCTATGGTTTCCACGTCCTTTCTGTAGTCAGGCGACCAGAATTGAGCACAGTACTCAAAGTGGGGTCTGACCAGGCTACTCTATAGCTGCAACATTACCTCTCGGCTCAATCCCACGGTTGATGAAGGCCAAAACACTGTATGCCTTCTTAACCACAGAGTCAATCTGCGCAGCAGCTTTGAGTGTCCCATGGACTTGGACCCCAAGATCCCTCTGATCCTCCACACTGCCAAGAGTCTTAACATTAATACTATATTCTGCCATCATATTTGACCTACCAAAATGAACCACTTCACACTTATCTGGGTTGAACTCCATCTGCCACTTCTCAGCCCAGTTTTGCATCCTATCAATGTCCTGCTGTAACCTCTGACAGCCCTCCATACTATCCACAACACCTCCAACCTTTGTGTCATCAGCAAACTTACTAACCCATCCCTCCACTTCCTCATTAAGGTCATTTATAAAAATCACGAAGAGTAAGGATCCCAGAACAGATCCCTGAGGCACTCCACTGGTGACCGACCTCCATGCATATATATAAAAGGCCACACCGGGAGCACCGGACACAGTATACCACACCAGCCAACTCACAGGTGAAGTGTGGCTTCACCTGGAAGGACTATCTGGGGCCCTGAATGGTGGTGAGGGAGGAAGTGTACGGACAGGTCCCAAGGAGGACAAATATCCTGGCTGGGAGGTTTGCTAAGGAGTACTGTT
Source organism: Hemitrygon akajei (assembly GCF_048418815.1). NCBI lineage: Eukaryota > Metazoa > Chordata > Chondrichthyes > Myliobatiformes > Dasyatidae > Hemitrygon > Hemitrygon akajei. Next base: position 1,446,593 of record NC_133126.1, on the reverse strand, counting down.
CTTTATAAAAATCACAAAGAGTAAGGGTCCCAGAACAGATCCCTGAGGCACACCACTGGTCACCAATTTCCATGCAGAATATGACCTGTTGATAACCACTCTTTGCCTTCTGTGGTCAAGCCAGTTCTTGATCCACAAAGCAATGTCCCCTTGGATCCTATGCTCCTTACTTTCTCAATAAGCCTTGCATAGGGTACCTTATCAAATGCCTTGCTGAAATCCATATATACTACATCTACTGCTCTTCCTTCATCAACGTGTTTAGTCACATCCTCAAGAAATTCAATCAGGCTCGTAAGGCACGACCTGTAAGACAAAGCCATGCTGACTATTACTAATCATATTATACCTTCAAATGTTCATAAATCATGCCTCTCAAGATCTTCTTCATCAACTTACCAACCACTGAAGTAAGACTCACTGGCCTATAATTTCCTGGGCCATCTCTACTCCTTTTCGTGAATAAAGGAACAACATCTGCAACCCTCTAATCCTCCAGAACCTCTCCCATCCCCATTGATGATGCAAAGATCATTGCCAGAGGCTCAGCAATCTCCTCCCTCACCTGCCACAATAGCCTGGGGTACATCTCATTTGGTCCCCACAATTTATCCAACTTGCGGCTTTCCAAAAACTCCAGCACATCCTCTTTCTTAATATCTACACGCTCAAGCTTTTCAATCTGCTGCAAGTCTCCACCACAATCACCAAGATCCTTTTCCAATTTCCTGCCTGATAGCCTCATAATCCCCCTTACTCCAATTAAATGCTTTTCTAACTTGTTTGTTCCTATCTCTCACCAATGCTATTGTAAAGGAGATAGAATTATGATCACTATCTCAAAAATGTTCTCCCACTGAGAGATTTGACAACTGACCAGGTTCATTTCCCAATACCAAATCAAGTACAGTCTCTCCTCTTGTAGGCTTATCTACATATTGTGTCAAGAAACCTTCCTGAACACACCTAAGAAACTCCACCCCATCTAAACCCTTTGTTCTAGGGAGATGCCAAACGATATTTGGAAAATTAAAATCTCCCATCACAACAACTCTGTTATTATTACACCCTTCCAGGATCTGTTTCCCTATCTGCTGCTTGATATCCCTGTTACTATTGGGCGGCCTATATAAAACACCCAGTAGAGTTACTGACCCCTTCCTATTCCTAACCTCCACCCACAGAGACTCCGTAGACAATCCCTCCATGATGTCCGCCTTTTCTGCAGCCGTGACACTATCTCTGATTGACAGTGCCACGCCCCCACCTCTTTTGCCTCCCTCTCTGTCCTTTCTGAAACATCTAAAACCCAGCACTTGAAGTAACCATTCCTGTCCCAGAGCCATCCAAGTCTCTGTAATGGCCACCACATCATAGCTCCAAGTACTGATCCACACTCTAAGCTCACCTGCTTTGTTCACAACACTCCTTGCGTTAAAGTAGACACATCTCAAACCGTCGGTCTGAGCGCGACCCTTCTCCATCACCTACCTATCCTCCCTCTTGCACTGTCTACAAGCTTTCTCTATTTGTGAGCCAACCGCCTCTTCCCCGGTCTCTTCAATTCGGTTCCCACCCCCAACAATGTTAGTTTAAACTCTCCCCAGTAGCCTTAGCAAACCTCCCCGCCAGGATATTCTGTGTTCTGCATAGGTATGTTCCACTGAGACAGGGAAAGGATGGTAGGGTACAGGAACCGTGGTGTACAAAGGCTGTTAAAAATCAAGGCAAGAAGAAAAGCTTACGAAAGTTTAAAGAAACCCGGTAATGATAGAGATCTAGAAGGTTATAAGGCTAGCGGGAAGGAGCTTAAGAATGAAATCGAAGGGGCCATGAGAAGGCCTTGGCGAGCAGGATTAAAGAAAACCCCAAGGCATTCTACAAGTGTATGAAGGGCAAGAGGATAAGGTTAGGTCTTTATTCTTTGGAGCGTAGAAGGTTGAGGGGGAACTTGATAGAGGTATTTAAAATTATGAGGGGGATAGATAGAGTTGACGTGGATGTATTATGGATAGTGTGGAGGGTTGTCAGATGTTACGGCGGGACATTGATAGGATGCAAAACTGGGCTGAGTACTGGCAGATTGAGTTCAACCCAGATAAGTGTGAGGTGGTTCATTTTGGTAGGTCAAATATGATGGCAGAATATAGTAAATAATGGTAAGACTCTTGGCAGTGTGGAAAATCAGAGGGATCTTGGGTTCAGTATCCATATGACACTCAAAGCTGCTACACAGGTTGACTCTGTGGTTAAGAAGACATACGGTGCATTGGCCTTCATTAACTGTGGGACTGAGTTCAAGAGCCAAGAGGTAATGTAACAGCTGTATAGAACCCTGGTCAGACCCCACTTGGAGTACTGTTCTCAATTCTGGTCACCTCATTACAGGAAGGATGTGAAAACTATAGAAAGTGTGCAGAGGAGATTTACAAGGATGTTGCCATGCTTGGGGAGCATGTCTTATGAGAATAGGTTGAGTGAACTTGGCCTTTGCTCCTTGGAGCGACAGAGGATGAGAGGTGACCTGATAGAGGTGTGTAAGATGATGAGAGGCATTGATCGTGTAGATAGTCAGAGGCTTTTTCCAAGAGCTGAAATGGCTACCACAAGAAGGCACATTTTTATGGTGCTTCAAGTAGGTACAGAGGTGTAAATTTTTTTTACGCAGAGTGGTGAATGTATGGAATGTGCTGCCAGCGACTGTGGTGGAGGCAGATACAATAAGGTCTTTTAAGAAGCACCTGGCTAGGTACATGGAACTTAGAAAACTAGAGGGCTATGGGTAACCCTAGGTAAATACTAAAGTAAGTATATGTTCAGCTCAGCATTGTGGGCCGAAGGGCCTGTATTGTGCTGTAGGTTCTATGTTATTAGAGAGCTTAATGTAAAGGAACCCTAACGAGGCAGTGATCATAATATGATTGAATTCAAACTGCACTTTAAGAGGGAGAAGCATAAGTCACATGTATCAGTATCGCAATGGAATAAAGAGAATTACAGAGGCATAAGAGAGGAGTTTGCCCAGGTGGATTGGAGAGGTACTGGCGGGGATAATAGAGTAGAGATGGCTGAAGTGCTGGGAATCATTGACAAGGTGCAGGATAAGACCATAAGACATAGAAGCAGATTTAGGTCATCTGGCCCATTGAGTCTACTCTTCCATTTAATCATGGCTGATCCTTTTTTTCCCTCTCCTCCTCAACCCCAGTTCCTTTCCTTCTGGTAACCTCTGATACCATGTCCAATCAAGAACCTATCAATCTCTGCCTTAAATACATCCAACAACCTGGTCTCCACAGCTGCACATGGCAACAGATTCCATAAATTCACCATCCTTTGGCTAAAGAAATTCCTCCACATCTCTGTTTTGAAAGGGTGCCCCTCTATCCTGAGAATGTACCCTCTTGTCCTAGACTCTCCCACCATGAGAAATATCTTTTCCATATCTACTCCATCTAGGCCTTTCAACATTTGATCAGTGAGATCCCCCCTCATCCTTCTGAATTCCAGTGAGTACAGACGTTCCTCGTATTCCCTTTCATTCCTGGAATCATCCTTGTGAGCCTCCTCTGGACCCTGTCCGATGCCAGCACGTCTTTCCTAAGATGAGATGCCCAAAACTGTTCACAATACTCAAGGTGAGGCCTCGCCAGTGCCTTATAAAGCCTCAGCATCACATCCTTGCTCTTATATTCTAGACCTCTTAAAATGAATGCTAACATGGAATTTGTCTTCCTCACCACCGATTCTACCTGCAAGTTAACCTTCAGGGTGTTCTGCACAAGGACTCCCAAGTCCCTTTACATCTCAGATTTTTGGATTTCCTCCCCATTTAGAAAATAGTCTGCATGTTTATTTCTACCACCAAAGTACATGACCATGCATTTTCCAATATTGTATTTCATTTCCCACTTTCTTGCCCATTCTCCTAATCTGTCTAAGTTCTTCTGCATCCTACCTGTTTCCTCAACACTACCTGCCCCTCCACCAATCTTTGTATCATCTGCAAACTTGGCAACAAAGCCATCTATTCCATCATCTAAATCATTTATATACAGCATAAAAAGAATTGGTCCCAACACCGACCCCTGTGGAACAACATTAGTCACTGCTGTATGTCACAGAATAGATACGTCCCACAGAAGAAGTTGTTCTCAAATGAAAGGGGTAGGCAATCATGTCTGACAAGGGAATTAAGACCATAAGACTAAAGATGTAGGTACAAATTAGGCCATTTGGCCCATCAAGTCTGCTCCGCCATTCAATCGTGGTTGATCCTTTTTTCCCCCTCAACCCCACTCCCCAGCCTTCTCCCTGTAACACAGAAAACCTACAGCACAATACATGCCCTTTGGCCCACAAAGCTGTGCTGAACATGTTCTTACCTTAGAAATTACCTAGGGTTACCCATAGCCCTCTATTTTTCTGATCTCCATGTACCTATCCAGGAGTCTCTTAAAAAAAGACTCCTCTTAAAAGAGACTTAAAAGACCTTTGATGCCATGCCCAATCTAGAACCTATTAAGCTCTACCTTAAATCTGGTCTCCATAGCTGCCTGTGGTAATAAATTCATCACTCTCTGGCGAAAGAAATGTCTCCGCATCTCTGTTTTAATTGGATGCTCTTCTACCCTGAGGCTGTGTCCTCTTGTCCTAGACTCCCCCACCATGGAAAGCATCCTTTCCACATCTAATGATTCTTTTTGTTGCTCTCTGTAGGTTTTAAAAGCTTCCCAATCCTCTTCATTCATTATTTTTTTGCTTTATTGTATGTCCTGTCTTTTACTCTCCTGCACCTTCCTTGTTTTCCCTAGAAACTCACGCCATTGCTGTTCTCTTGTCATCCCTGCCAGTGTCTCTTCCAATTTACTTCAGCTAACTCCTCTCTTGTACCACTGTAATTTCATTTACTCCACTGAAATTCTGCTACATCAGACTTTTCTTTCCCCCTACCAAATTTCAAGTTGAACTGAATTATATTGTGATCACTGCCTCCTAAGAGTTATTTTACTTTAAGCTCCCAAATCGCTTATAATTCATTACATAACACCCAATCCACTGTAGCTGTTCCCCTAATAGGCTCAATGACAAACTGCTCTAAAGTCATCTTGTTGGCATTCAACAAACTCACTGTCACAATCCATTACCAACCTGGTTTTCCCAATCGACCTGCATGTTGAAATTTCCCACGAATTATCATAACATTTCCCTTTTGACACACCTTTTCTATTTCCCATTGTAATCTGTGCCCCACATCCCAGCTACTGTTGGAAAGCCTGTATATACCTACCATCAGGGTCCTTTTACCCTTGTAGTTTCTTAACTCAACCCAAAAGGATTCAACATCCTATGATCCTAGGTCACTTTTCACCAGCAGAGCCACGCCATCCCACTCTGCCTGCCTTCCTATCCCTCTGATAAAACATGTAACTTTGGACATTCAGCTCCCAACTAGTATCATCCTTCAGTCATGATCCAGTGATGGCCACAACATCATACCTGACAAACTGTAATATTGCAACAAGATCATCCGCCTTATCTCAGTCTCGGCCCAAAACTTCGACTGTACTTTTTTTCCATAGATGCCGCCTGGCCTGCTGAGTTCCTCCAGCACTTTATGTGTGTTACCAGTTTCCTGTGTCCTGCACCTTGGGTGTAACTACTTCTCTATCACCCTTCAGCCTCCTGAATGATCTGGAGTTCATCCAGCTCCAGCTCCAGCTCCAACTCCTTAACGAGCAGTGTTAGAAGTTTCAGCTGGACGCAATTCTTGCAGGTATAGACATCAGGAGCACTGGATTTCTTCCTGCCTTCCTTTGTCCTATAAGAAGAGCAATCAACTGCCCTGCCTGTCCCAGCTTGAGCAAATATAAAGGAGGAAATCTACATACAACTTTTTCACCTTCTCTCACTCAAGCCTCTGTGAGTGAAATACCACAGTGGCATTTATGAGGTTGTTAGATAGACCCATGAATATGCAGGAAATGGAGGGATATGGATCATGTAAAACCAAATTAGACTCGCATTTTGGACTCTGTCTTTTTCTTTAAATTACTTATATGTATATGTTTGGAGTTACAAATATAACAGTGGCAACAAGGTAGTTTTAAAACAAACACAAGGTGTTAAGATTTTAAAAATGCCCATGAGAAAAGGTAAGTTAAAAAACACAGTGCAACACAGCACATGCTTCTTTTAAAGGGACAGAAACCGTCGAATTAAAAAAATGAAATGGAAGAATTCATGGGTTCATAAACAGTGAATAGTGGGTGATAATAACCATAAAAAGAGAGATGTGAAAGATTGACACACTTGATTACACTACAGGTAACTGGATATTGTATGCAGAGCAAAATTTCTTCTGTACAGGTCACATCTTTCCTGGAAAAGAGCGCAGTGATCCAGAAATATGAAGCTCTTCCTCCTACACCATCTCCTTAGCCTTTTCTGGCCTCACTTGTACGTGGCACGAGTAACAATCCTGAGATCACAACCCTGGAGTCCTGTGCATAACCCTAACCCTAACCCTAATGCACCTAGCTCCCTGTACTCTCTTTGCAGAAGCTCGTCCCTCTTCCAACCTTTGTCATTGGTACCTATATGGACCATGACCTCTGGCTGCTCACCCTCCCACTTAAGAATTCTGAGGAATTGATCCGAGATGTCCTGAACCCTGGCACCCGGACGCAACATGCCATCCAGGAATCTTATTCTTGTCCACGGAACCAACTTTCTGTTCCCCTACCACCACAGCTCATCTCTTTTCCCCTCTCCCCGATTACCTTTCCTTCTAAGTCACAGAACACTTCCCTCTGCTAAATCATTCCCCCACCCTCAACAGTATCCAAAGTATACCTGTTGTTGAGGGGAATGGCCACAGGGGTACTCTGCACTGGCTGTTTAACTGTTTTTCCCTTACTGACTGACACCCAGTTTCTTGAGTCCTGCACCTTGGGTGTAACTACTTCTTTATATGTCCTGTTTTTCACCCTGTTAGCCTCCTGAATGATCCAGAGTTCATCCACTTCCAACTCTAACTTCTTAACACAGAGTGTTAGAAGTTGCAGCAGGATGCAGCTCTTGCAGGTGAAGTTGTCAGGGACACTGGAGGTCTCCCTGCCTTCCCATGTCCTGCAAGAGGAGCATCTAACTATCCTGCCTGGCATCTCTACTGTTCTAACTGAGCAAATATAAAAAAGGAAACAATAAAGAAACTGAAAAACACTACCTATAGCTTTTTGCCTTCTCACTCAATCCTCTCCTCGCTGAATCCTTGAAGAGCTAAAGCTCCAAATCCTCACTCTAACAATGCCTGTGCTTTATGTTTATTTGCCCTTGCTAATCAATCTCAATCTGATTGGCCATTGTTCAAAGATGAAACCCTGTGCAGCGCTGCTTTTGAATGCATATTTGCCAACCTGTGAGAGTCTTCTCTCCTCTTGCTTCCAATCTCTGATTGTCACTGTCATTGGTTGCTTTCCCTAGCAGCCGAGAGCTTGCTATTGGAAGTGAATTACTTTGTTACTGGTGCTGCCAGGTCACAGGACTGGTGTCAGACATGAATCTTTTACTCAAATATTCCACTTTAGATGCTGGGCTCTTTGTTGGGTGGTATTTATCGGGTGAGGGGCAGAGTAAGTGACCTTACATCAGAGCTAAGATACTTCAGGTAATATCAACCTTTCAGTGCAGGTGCTCCCTGATTTGCACCTTCTTTTACTTCAATCAGTCCTGATTACAATTAGTTAAAGAAAATATGAAAGTGCAAATGAAAAGTGGCGAGAAGGAACTGACTATGTTATTCTTTACATTTGACAGCTGTAATTAAATCGGATCTCAGGAGACAGAAGGCAAACATGCATGCGGCAGAAGAGTCTGTGAGTAAACTCTGCTTCCGTCCTTGTACACCTGCATGCGCAATGTGGCTCTGTTGGGGAAACCACTTTCTTTGGCATCCTTTCCAAAAGGGTATTGTGGACAGGAGTTGCTGATTGGTTGTTCCCAATTCACAGGAACACCATGATTGTTCCAGCAATATTCTTAGTCTCTGCACATTCATTTGCCTGTCTAAGAGCCTTTTAAATGCCTTCACCACTCCTGGCAGTGCATTCTAGACACCCACCATTCTGTGTGTAATAAAAAAAACCTCGCCCTGCACATCTTTAAACTTACCCCCTTCATCTTAGACATTTCAATCCTGGGAAAAAGAGATACTGGCTTTCTAAGTCTCTCATAATCTTAATTTTTATCAAATCTCCCTTTACTCTCTAACACTCCAGAGAAAACTATCTTTATTTGTCCAACCTCTCCTTATATCTCTAATCCAGGCAGCATCCTGGCAAACCTCTTTTGCACTCTTTCCAAATTCTCTACGTCCTTCTTCCTACTGGAGAAATATATATTTAAAAATAAATAGTGGAGCCCTTACTATAATCTCCAGTAATTTCTCCACCAGTGGTGTTTGGCTCACCAGCCTGTAGTTACCTTGATTATCTCTGCTGTCTTTTTCAAAGGTGGCTCTGCTGCTCATGAAGGCAAGAAAAAGAGTAGCGAGCTGTTGTGGTAGGGGATTCCACGGAAGGGGAATAGAGAGGAGCTTCTGTGGCTGCAAACAGGACTCCCGTATGGTGTGTTGCCTCCCGGGTGCAAGGGTCAGAGATGTCTCAGAGAGGCTGTAGGGCATTCTGAAAGGGGAGGGTGAGCAGCCAGCTGTTGTGGTGCATGTAGGTACTAACAATATAGGAAGAAAGCGGGATGAGGTCCTACAAGCTGAATTTAGGGAGCTGGGAGATAAATTAAAGAGTAGGACCTCAAAGGTAATCATTTCAGGACTATTACCGGTGCTGTGTGCTAGCCAGAGTTGGAATAGCAGGAGGGCTAGAATGAATATGTGGCTCGAGTGGTGGTGCAGGAGGGAGGGTTTCAGATTCTTGGGGCATTGGAACCACTTATGGAGGAGGTAGGACCAATACCATCCGGATGGTCTACATCTGGGCAGGGTCAGGATCACTGTCCTAGGGAGAGTGTTTGCTAGTGCTGTTGGGGAGGCTTTAAACTAATATGACAGGGGGAGGGGAACCCACAAAGAAAAGAAGAGGGAAGTGATGCAGAGACCAAAGCTAGAGTTGGTGAAGAAAAAAGTAAGAGTGCATAAAAGTAAAAAGCAAAAATAGCATAGGTCACTAGATTCTAAAAGGACAATGAGTATAAGGGCACTTTATCTAAATGCCTGTAGTATTAGAAACAAAGTTAGTGAACTTGAGACACAGATCAGTACCAAGGCATCTGATTTAGCGGCCATTACAGAAACTTGGTTGCAAGGTGGAGCTGACTGGGAATTAAATATCCAAGGGTATCAGGTAATACGGAAAGATAGGCAGGAAGGCAGAGGAGGTGGAGTGGTGCTCTTGATTAGGGATGAGATCAGGGTGATTGTGAGAGACGATATAAGATCTATGGAGCAGAATGTTGAGGCCATCTGGGTAGAGATTACGAATAGTAATGGGAAAAAATCACTGGTGGGAGTTGGCTATAGGCCATCTAATCAAAATATTGCAGTGGCATAGGTGATTAACCAAGAAATAACTGAGGCTTGTAAGAACGGAACGGCAATTGTCATGGGGATTTTAACTTCCACATAGATTGGGTGAATGAGGTTTATCAAGGTAGTCTTGAGGAAGACTTCATAGAATGCATCTGTGATGGCTTTCCTGAGTAGCATGTTAGTGAACCTACAAGGGAAAATGCTATCTTAGATCTAGTCCTGTGCAATGAGACAGGTAAGATTAACAATCTTGTAGTCGGGCATCCTCTTGGAAAGAGTGATCATAGTATGATTGAATTTCGCACTCAGATAGAGGATGAAATTGTTAGATCTAAAACTAGTGTATTGTGCTTGAACAAGGGAGACTAAACAGTATGAGGGAGGAGTTGGCTAATGTGAATTGGCTATTTGGTAGGACAGTTGAGGAACAGTGGAATACTTTCAAAGAGATTTTTCACAGTGCTCACAAGTATATTTCAGTCAAAAGTAAGGACAGTAAATGTAGGGAGAGCCAGCCTTGGATAACTAAGGAAATAAAAGATAGTATCAAATTAAAAACTCATGTGTACAAAGTCGCAAAGAGTAGTGGGAGACTGGAGGATTGGGAAAACTTTAAAAAGCAACAGAGAACAACTAAACAAGAAATAAGGAAAAGGGAAGATAGAGTATGAAAGTAAATTAGCCCAAAATATAAAAACACATATAACCATATAACAATTATAGCACGGAAACAGGCCATCTCAGCCCTTCTAGTCCGTGCCGACGCTTACACTCACCTAGTCCCACTGGCCCGCACTCAGCCCGTAACCCTTCATTCTTTTCCTGTCCATATACCTATCCAATTTTAATTTAAATTTAAATTTAAGCTAGGAAAAGTTTTTATAAATATATAAAGCGGAAGAGGGTGGCTAAAGTCAATGTAGGTCCCTTGGAAGATGATAAGGGGAAATTGATATTGGGTAATAAGGAAATGGCTGAGGCATTGAATGACTATTTTGTGTCGGTCTTCATGGTGGAGGATGTGTCTAATATGCCAAAGAAGGATGTTATGGACGAAATGGGAGGTGAGAACCTCGATAAAATCACTGTCACTAAAGAGATAGTAATGAACAAACTAGAGGGCCTGAAAGTTGTTAAGTCCCCTGATCCTGATGGGATGCATCCCAGGGTGCTGAAGGAATTGGTGGAGGTTATAGTAGACATGTTGGTAATCATTTACCAGAATTCTCTAGACTCTGGGCAGATTGGAAGACAGCAAATGTCACGCCACTTTTTAAAAAAGGATGTAGGCAAAAGACGGGCAGCTATTGGCCAGTTAGCTTAACATCTGTAATCGGAAAAATGTTTGAATCTGTCATTAAGGAAGAAATAGCAAAACACTTAGAAAGGAGTGGTTCCATTAGACAGACGCAGCATGGATTCAGAAAGGGCAGGTCCTGTTTAACAAACTCACTGGAGTTCTTTGAGGACATAATGAGTGCAGTGGATAGAGGGGAACAGGTGGATGTCATATACTTGGATTTCTAGAAGGCTTTCGATAAGGTGCCGCACAAGAAACTTATAATTAAGATATGGATGCATGGATTCAGAGGAAGTGTATTGGCATGGATTGTGGATTGGTTTACCGATAGAAGGCAGAGAGTTGGTATAAATGGGTGTTTCTCCAGTTGGCAGTCAGTTGTGAGTGGGGTCCCGCAGGAGTCGGTGCTGGGCCCACAGCTGTTTACCATTTACATTGACGATTTGGAAGAGGGGACTAAGAGTAGCATTGCAAAATTTGCTAATGACACTAAACTGAATGGAAAAGCAAATTGTACAGAGGATATGGAGAGTCTGCAGAGGGATATAGATAGGTTAAGTGAGTGGGCCAAGGTCTGGCAGATGGAATACAAAGTTGGTAAATGCAAGATCATCCACTTCAGAAGGAATAATAGAAGAGCAGATTATTATTTAAATAGCGAAAGATTGCAGCATGCTGTTGTGCAGAGGGACCTGGGAGTGCTTGTTCATGAATTGCAAAAAGTTGGCTTGCCGGTACAACAGGTTATTAATAAGGCAAACAGAATGTTGGCCTTCATTGCTAGAGGGATTGAATTCAAGAGCAGGAAGGTCATGCTGCAACTATAGAGCATACTGGTGAGGCCACAGCTGGAGTACTGTGTGTAATTCTGGTCTCTGTACTTGAGGAAGAATATACTGGCTTTGGAGGCAGTACAGAGGAGATTCACCGGGTTGATTCCAGGGATAAAGGGGTTAATCTTTGGGGAGAGATTGAGTCACATGGGACTATACTCTCTGGAGTTCAGAAGAATGAGAGGGGATCTTATGGAAACATACAAAATTTTGAAAGGGATAGATAAGATAGAAGTAGGAAAGTAGTTCCATTGGTACGTGAGACTGGAACTAGTGGACATTGCCTGAAGATCCAGGGGAGAAGATTTAGGACAAAGATGCGGAGAAACAGTTTTTCCCAGGGAGTGGTGAATCTGTGGAGTTCTCTGCCCAGGGAAACAGTTGAGGCTTCTTCACTAAATATATTTAAGAATCAGTTAGATGGATTTTTACACAGTAAAGGAATTAAGGGGTATGGGGAAAAGGCAGGTAGATGGAGCTGAGTTTACGGACAGATCAGACATGATCTTATTGAATGGTGGGGCAGGTTCGATGGGCTGGATGGCCTATACCTGCACCTATTTCTTACGTTCTTATGTCCTTAAAGAAAGGAACATCAATAGCGACCCTCAAATCTTCTGGCACCTCAATCTTGGCTAGCAGGATGTTAAGATCTCTGTCAAGGCCTCATCTATCACCTACCTTGCTTTCTGTAGCAACATGGGCCAGATCATGACATAAACAGATGTAACCATTAGACCATAAGACAAAAAAGCAGAATTAGGACATTTAAAACCTTAAGACCATAAGATATAAGAGCAGAAGTAGGCCATTCGGCCCAGTGAGTCTGCTCCGCCATTCAGTCATCAGTTGATCCAACTCTTCCAGTCATCCCCACTCCCCTGCCTTCTCCCCATACCCTTTGATGCCCTGGCTAATCAAGAACCTATCTATATCTGCCTTAAATACACCCAATGATTTGGTCTCCACAGCCGCTCGTGGCAAGAAATTCCACAGATTTACCACCCTCTGACTAAAGTAATTTCTCCGCATCTCTATTCTAGAAGGACGTCCTTCAATCCTGAAGTCATGCCCTCTTATCCTGGACACCCCTACCATGGGAAATAACTTTGCCATATCTAATCTGTTCAGGCCTCTTAACATTGGGAATGTTTCTATGAGATCCCCCCTCATTCTCATGAACCCCAGGGAATACATCCCAAGAGCTGCCAGATGTTCCTCATACAGTAACCCTTTCATTCCTGGAATCATTCTCGTGAATCTTCTCTGAACCCTCTCCAATGTCAGTATATCCTTTCTAAATAAGGGACCCAAAACTGCACACAATACTCCAAGTGTGGTCTCACGAGTGCCTTATAGAGCCTCAACATCACATCCTTACTGTTATATTCTTTACCTCTAAAAATGAATGCCAACATTGCATTGGCGTTCTTCACCATCGACTCAACGTGGAGGTTAACTTTTAGGATATCCTGCACAAGGACTCCTAAGTCCCTTTGCATTACTGCATTTTGAATTCTCTCCCCATCTAACTCTCTGTTTTCTGCCGATCAGTCAATGCTCCACCCATGCTAGTAACTTCCCTGTAATTCCATGGGATCTTATCTCGTTAAGTAAGCAGCCTCATGTTCGGCACCTTGTTAAAGGTCTTCTGAAAATCCAAGTACACAACATCTACTGTATCTCCTTTGTCTACCCTGCTTGTAATTTCCTCAAAAAAATTCAGTAGGTTAGTCAGGCAGAATATTCCTTTCAGGAAACCATGCCGGCTTTGTCCTGTCCTTTCATGTGCCTTCAGGTACTCCATAATCTCATCCCTAACAATCGATTCTAACGACTTCCCAACCATTGCTGTCAGGCTAACAGGTCTATAGTTTCCTTTCTGCTGCTTCCCATCCTTCTTAAATAGCAAAGTAACATTTGCAATCTTACAATCATCCAGTACAATGCCAGAATCTATCGATTCTTGAAAGGTCATTGTTAATGCCTTCGTAATCTCTCCAGCTACTTCCTTCAGAACCCAAGGGTGCATTCCAGCAAGTCCAGGAGATTTATCCACCCTCAGACCATTTAAGCTTCCTGAGCACCTTCTCAGACATAATTTTCACTGCACAAACTTCACTTCGACACTCTTGAATGTCAGCAGATGTCTTCCACTGTGAAGACCGATGCAAAATACGTATGCAGTTCCTCTGCCATCTCCGGCGTCATTTTCTATTGGCCCTATATCTACCCTCAATTCTCTTTTACCTTTTATATACTTAATAAAGCTTTTAGTATCTTCTTTAATATTAGTCACCAGCTTCCTTTCATAATTCATCTTTTCCTTCCTAATGACCTTCTTAAATTTCCTTCTGCAAATTTTTAAAAACTTCCCAATTCTTTATCTTCCCACTAGTTTTGGCTTCCTTGTATGCCCTCTCTTGCTTTTACTTTGGCTGTAACTTCACTTGTCAGTCACGGTAGTGTTCTTCGATTCAAAAATTTCTTCTTATTTGGAATATATCTGTCTTGCACTTCCCTCATTTTTCGCAGAAACTCCAGCCATTTCTGCTCTGCTGTCCTTCCTGCTAGTGTTCCTTCCAGTCAACCTTGGCCAGTTACCCTCTCATGGTATTGTAATTTCCTTTATTCCACTGAAATACTGATACATTGGAATTTAGTTTCGCCTTCTCAAATTTCAAAGTGAATTCAATCATATTGCGATCTTTGTTTCCTAAGGTTTCCAAACCTGAAGCTCTGTTATCGCTTCAGGATCATTGCACCACATCCAATCCAGCACAGCTGGTATCCTAGTGGGCTAAACAACAAGCTGTTCTAAAAAGCCATCCCATAGACATTTGGCCCATTGAGTCTGCTCTGCCATTCAATCACGGCTGAGAGAGGAGCTTCCACAGGTGGATTGGAGGACGATACTGGCAGGGATGATGGCAGACCAGAGATGGCTGAAATTTCTGGGAATACAAGGCAAAAGATAGATATGTCCCACACAGGAAGAAGTTCTCAAATGGCAGGGGTAGGCAACCGTGGCTGACAAAATGAAGTCAAGGACTGCAGAGAAGCCAAGGAAAGGGTATATTAGGTAGCGAGTGGGAAGTTGGATGATTGGGAAGCTTTTAAAATCCAACAAAAGGCAACTAAAAAAGCTATAAGAAGGGAAAAGATTAAATATGAGGGCAGATTAGCCAATAATATAAAGCAGGACACCAAACGTTTTTTTTAAGTTATATAAAGAGTAAAAGGGAAGTGAGAGTTGATATTGGATCACTGGAAAATAATGCCAGTGAGGTTGTAATGAAGGACAATGAAATGGAAGATGAACTTAATGGGTACTTTGCATCTATCTTCACCGGGGAAGACATTAGCAGTGTGCCAGAGGTCCATGACTGTCAGGTAGCAGGAGTGAGTGCCATTTCTATTACAAAGGAAAAAGAGCTAGGCAAATTCAAAGGTCTTAAGGTCGATAAGTCATCTGGTCCAGATGGTTTACATCCCAGAGTCTTGAGAGAAGTTGCTGAAGAGATAATGGATACATTGGTCATGATCTTTCAAGAATCACTTGATTCTGGCATGGCCCCAGAGGACTGTAAAATTACAAATGCCATTCTGCTTTTTAAGAAGGGAGCAAGAGAAAATAAAGGAAATTGTAGGCCAGTTAGCCAAACCCCAGTGGCTGGTAGAGTGTTGGCGTCTATTATTAAGGATGAGATTTCAAGGCACTTGGAGACTAATGATAAACTCCTCAAGATAAAAAGATGCTGCTTAACAAGATAAAATCCTATGGCGTTACAGGAAAGGCACTAGCATATATAATGGCTGACAGGAAGGAGGCAGCAAGTGGAAATAAAAGGGGCCTTTTCTGTTTGGCTGCTGGTGACCAGTGATGTTCCTCAGGGGACTGCTTCTTTTCATGTTGTTTGTCAATGATTTAGATAATGGAATTGATGGCTTTAAAGTTTGCAGAGGATATGAAGATAGGTGGAGGGGTAGGTACTGCTGAGGTAGCAATGCAATTGCAGCAGGAATTAAGACGAATTGGAAGAATGGGCAAAAAGTGGCAGATGGAATACAGCGCTGAGAACTGTATGATAATGCATTTTGGTAAAAGAACAATAGTGCTGACGATTATCTAAATGGGGAGAATATAGAGACATAGAAAATCTACAGCACAATACAAGCCCTTTGGTCCACAATGCTGTGCTGAACATGTACGTACTTTAGAAATTACCTGGGGTTACCTATAACCCTCTATTTTTCTAACCTCTATGTACCTATCCAGGAGTCTCTAAAAAGACCCTATTGTATCTGCCTCCATCACCATCACTGGCAGCCCATTCCACACACTCACTAATCTCTGTGTAAGAAACTTAACCCTGACATCTCCTCTGTACCTAGGCCTTTCGACATTCGAGATGTTTCAATGAGATGCCCCACCTTATCCTTCTGAATTCCAGCAAGTACAGACCCAGAACCATCAAACATTCCGTATATGATAACCCTTTCATTCCTGGAATCATCCTTCTGAACCTCCTCTGGACCTTCTCCAATGCCAGCACATCTTTTCTAAGATGAGGGGCCCAAAACTGTTCATAATACTCAAGGTGAGGCTTCACCAGTGCCTTATAAAGCCTCAGCATCACATCTTTGCTCTTGTATTCTAAGACCTCTTGAAATACATGCTACGTAACATTTGCCTTCCTCACCACTGATTGTACCTGCATTTTAACCTTTAGGTTGAACATAGAACATAGTAAATTTATCCCTAACATCCTGCAAGAGATCCTTAAACATCAACCACATGTCCATAGTACATTTCCCTGCAAAAATATCATCCCAGTTCACACCCACAAGTTCCAGCCTTATAGCCTCATAATTTGCCCTTCCCGAATTAAAAATTTCCCTGTCCTCTCTGATTCTATCCTTTTCCATGATAATGCTAAAGGTCAGGGAGAGGTGATCACTGTCCCTCAGATGCTCACCCACTGACAGATCTGTGACCTGACCCGGTTCGTTACCTAATACTACATCTAGTATGGCATTCCCCCTAGTCGGCCTGTCAATATACTGTGACAGGAATCCATCTTGGACACACTTAACAAACTCTGCCCCATCTAAACCCTTGAAACTAATCAAGTGCCAATCAATATTAGGGAAGTTAAAGTCACCCATGATAACAACCCTGTTATTTTTGCACCTTTCCAAAATCTGCCTCCCAATCTGCTCCTCGGTATCTCTGCTGCTACCAGGGGGCCTATAGAATACCCCAGTAGAGTAACTGCTCCCTTCCTCTTCCTGACTTCCACCCATACTGATTCAAAAGAGGATCCTGCTACATTACCCACTCTTTCTGCAGCTGTAATAGTATCCCTGACCAGTAATGCCACCCCTCCTCCCCTTCCCCCCCCCCCCCCCCCCACATCCCTTTTAAAGCACTGAAATCCAGGAATATTGAGAATCCATTCCTGCCCTGGTGCCAGCCAAGTCTCCGTAATGGCCACTACATCATAATTCCATGAATGTATCCAAGCTCTCAGTTCATCACCTTTGTTCCTGATGCTTCTTGCATTGAAGTACACACACTTTAGCCCTTCAACCTTACTACCTTTATACCCTTTATTCTGCTGCTCTTTCCTCAAAGCCTCTCTATATGTTAGATCTGGCTTTACTCCATGCACTTCTTTCACTGCTGTATCGCTCCAGGTCCCATCCCCCTTGCAAATTAGTTTAAACCCTCCCAAACCATGCTAGCAAACCTACCAGCAAGGATATTGCTCCCCCTCGAGTTCAGGTGCAACCCATCCAATCTGTACAGGTCCCACCTTCCCCAGAAAAGATCCCAATGGTCCAAAAATCTAAAACCCTGCCCCCTGCACCAACTCCTCAGCCACGCATTCAACTGCCATCTCCTCCAATTCTTACCATCACTATCACGTAGTACTGGCAGCAATCCTGAGAATGCCACCCTTGAGGTCCTGTTCTTCAGCCTTCTGCCCAGTTCCCGAAACTCACACTTCAGGACCTCATCCCTGCACAGACTCCTTAGTCCCTTTGCATCTCAGATTTTTGGATTTTCTCCCCATTTAGAAAATAGACTACACATTTATTTCTTCTACCAAAGTTCATGAAAATACATCTTCCAACATTATATTTCATTTGCCCCTTTCTTTCTCATTCTTCTAATATGTCTTGGTCCTTCTGCAGCCTACCTGTTTTCTCAACACTACCTGCCCCTCCACCAGTGTTCATATCATGTGCATACTTGGCAACAAAGCCATCTATTCCATCATCTGAATCACTGACATACAGCATAAAAAGAAACTGTCCCAATACCAACCACTGTGGAATACCACTAGTCACTGGCAGCCAACCAGGAAAGGATTAATCTATTTCCACTGGCTGCCTCCTACCAATCTGTCAATGCTCTAGCCATGCATGTAACTTTCTCGTAATACCATTGGCTCTTAACTTGTAAGCAGTCTCATGTGTGGCACCTTGACAAAGGTCTTCTTAAAGTCCAAATGTACAACATCAACTGCAATCCCTTTATCTATCCGACTTGTAATCTCCTCAATAAATTCCAACAGATTCATTGGGCAAGATTTTCCCTTAAGGAAACTGTGCTGACTTTGTCCTATCTTGTCCTGTGTCACCAAGTACTCCACAACCTCATCCTTAACAATTGACTCGAACATTTTCCCAACCACAGGTCAGGCTAACTGGTCTACAATTTCCTTTAGAAATATAGAAAACATACAGCACAATACAGGCCCTTCGACCCACAAATCTGTGCTGCACATGTCCCTACCTTAGAGCTACCTAGGCTTTACCCATAGCCCTCTATTTTTCTAAGCTCCATGTAGCATGCCAGGAGTCTCTTAAAAGACCCTATCGCTTCCGCCTCCTCCACTGTTGCCGGCAGCCCGTTCCACGCACTCAGCACTTTCTGCTGCCTTCCTCCTTTCTTAAAGAGTGTAATGACATTTATGATTTTCCAGTCCTCTGGCACCATGCCAGGGTCCAATAATTTTTGAAAGATCATTACTAATGTCTCTGCAATCTCTGCTGCTGCCTCTTTGAGAACTCTAGGGCACAGTTCTCTAGTCCAGGTGACTTATATACCCTTAGGTCTTTCAGCTTTTTGAGCACCTTCTGCCTCACACCCTTCAACATCTGGCACACTGCTAGTGTCTTCCACAGTGAAGACTAATGCAAAATACTCAGTTCTTTCACAAACAAGAGGCAGTCTAGTTCATCTGCCATCTCCTTGGCTCCTATGATTATTTCTCTGGCCTCATTTTCCAGTGGTCCTATATCCACTCTCATCTCAATTTTATTTTTTTACATACTTGAATAAGATTTTATTATACACTTTCATCTTGTTTGCTAGCTTGCTTTCACCTTTTCCCTCCTAATCACTCTTTTAATTGCCGTCTGTAGGTTTTTAAACCCTTCCCAATCCTCTGTCCTCCACTGATTTTTGCTTTGTTGTATGCCCTCTCTTTGCTCTTAGATTAGCTTTGACTTCACTTGTCAGCCATGGTTGTACTATATTGCTATTTTAGTATTTCTTCGTTTTTGGAATACATCTATCCTCCACCTTCCTCATTTTTCCCAGAAACTCACGCCATTGCTGCTGTACTGTCATCCCTGTCAGCATCTCCTTCCAATTTACTTTGGCCAACTCCTCTCTCATACCACTGTAATTTCCTTTACTCCACTGAAATATTGCTATGTCAGACTTTACTTCCTCCTTATCAAATTCCAAGTTGAACTCAATCATATTGTGATTACTACCCCCTAAGAGTTCAAAAATTTTACTTTAAAATCCCTCATCACCTCTGGTTCATTACATAACACCCAATCCAGTATAGAAGATCCTCTGGTAGGCTCAATGACAAACTGCTCTAAAAAGCATAGGCATTCAAGTCAAGTCAAATCAAGTCACTTTTATTGTCATTTTGACCATAACTGCTGGTACAGTACATAGTAAAAGTGAGACAACATTTTTCAGGACCATAACTAGACTGAACTACGTAACAACTCACTCTCTTGAGATCCATTACCAATGTTATTTTCCCAATTGATGTGCATGTTGAAATCTCCCTTGACTTTTGGAGATTTCATGTAGCCCTCATTAAATTCATTATCTTTTATGTCCTTCTCAATATCCAAAGTATATTTATTATCAAAGTATGTATTATTCAACAAAGTATATATTCATCCTTGAGATTCATCTTCTTACAGCTAACAAAACAAAGAAACCCAATAGAACTCATTCAAAAAGACTGTCAAACACCCAATGTGTGTAAAAAAAAAGAACAAATCATGCAGACAATAAAAAGTAAACAAATAACATTCAAATCTCAGGCTTGTGAAAGTGATTTCACAGCCACAGTGCCAGTTCATCATTACAGCCAGTCTAGGAGCCTGTTAGTTGCAGGCCACAACCTCAGTTCAGCACAGAAATGAGTAAACCCTGCCGAGCAGCGAGCTGAACACTGGCCTTGTCTTTCTTCCTGACATCATAACCTTTTCAATATGACTTGACACTTAAATCAGCCAAATATCGGCTCTCACACTGCACTTGGACCCGGCCCCTGCCCCTGCCACGTCGATATGCTCTCGGGCTTGGGCACCACTGCCTTGATTCAGCCTGCATCCAAGCTTTTCAATCTGTCCCGGTGCTTAAATCAGTCGAACATCAGTCGTTCATCATTCTCAGGCATGGGCCCCCATCGCCTTGACTCGACCTCATCGCGGATGTGCTATCTCAAATCGGCTCCATGTCCACTGCAGCAATGGGCAAACATTGACTTGTTCCTTACTCTCTCAATTTGGCCCATACATTTTACCTACCATGGGAGTTCTCCGGGGTCATTTTGGTAGCAGTATACATTCCACCTCAGGCCAATGTCAAGCAGGTTTTAGATGATCTGAGCAATGGGATCAACATGCACGAAACAGCGCACCCTAATGCCTTCACCATTGTTTTGGGAGATTTTAACCAGGCCAGTCTGAAATAAAAAATCACTAAGCAATTACCATCAACAGATCACTTGTAATACCAGAGGAAACAACACACTGTACCATTGCTACACCACCATCGAGAATACCTACCGTGCTATTCCACGCCCTCACTTTAGGAAGTCTAATCACCTGGCTGTACTTCTACTCCCTGAGCATAGGGAGAGACTGAAGACTGCAGCACCAGTGGCGAGGACCAAGAAGGTTTGGACAAGGGAAGCACTGGAGTGCTTACAGGACTGCTTTGAATCGGTAGACTGGACGGTATTCAGGGATTCATCTTTGAATCTGGATGAGTATGCTGCGGTTGTTACCGACTTCATTAAAACTTGTGTGAATGAGTGTGTGCCCACAAAGACTTGCTCTACATTCCCAAACCAAAAACTGGATGAACCAGGAGGTACGTCGTCTGCTGAAGGCTAGATCTGTGGCATTCAAGTCTGGTGACCCAGGCCTGTACCAGAAAATCAGGTGTGCTTTGCAGAAGACTATTTAAAGAGTGAAGAGACAATTTTGAATGAGGTTGGAGGCAACATCGGGTGCACGGCAACTCTGACAGAGTCTGCAAGGTATTACTTCCTACAAAACAAAACCCAGTAGCATGAATGACAGCAATGTTTCACTACCAGATGAACTCAATGCCTTCTATGTACACTTTGAAAGGGAGAACACAACTACAGTTGTGAAGATCCCTGATGCACCTGTCAACGCTGTGATCTCTGTCTCAGAGGCTGATGTTAGGCTGTCTTTAAAGAGAGTGAACCCTCACAAGGCGGAAGGTCCCGATGGAGTACCTGGTAAGGCTCTGAAAACCTGTGCCAACCAACTAGCGGGAGTATTCAAGGACATTTTCAACCTCTCACTGCTACAGGAGGAAGTTCCCACTTGCTTCAAAAAGGCAAGAATCATACCAGTGTCTAAGAAGAATAATTGGACTGCCTTAATGGCTGTCACCTGGTAGCACTCACATCTACAGTGATGAAATGCTTTGAGAGATTGGTCATGACTAGACTGAACTCCTGCCTCAGCAAGGACCTGGACCCTTTGCAAATTGCCTATTGCCACAATAGGTCAATGGCAGATATAATCTCAATGGCTCTCTACACAGCTTTAGACCACGTGGACAACACAAACACTTATGCCAGGATGCTGTTCATTGACTATAGCTCAGCATTTAATGCCATCATTCCCACGATCCTGATTGAGAAGTTACAGAACCTAGGTCTCTGCAACTCCCTCTGCAATTGGATCCTCAACTTCCTAACGGGAAGACCACAATCTGTACAGATTGGTGATAACATATCCTTCTTGCTGACGATCAATACTGGCACGCCTCAGGTGTGTGTGCTTAGCCCACTGCTCTACTCTATATATACAAATATGCTGACGATACAACCATTGTTGGTAGGAAATGTGTAGTCAGTGTCTCAGTTAAAATCCTTCATATGCACTGAGTGTAGGTCTGAACTCAAAATATTGTCTATCCATTTCCATCATTAGATTTTGCCTCACCCACTGAGTTCTTATAGTACAAGCAAGAGAAGATCCAAGCAAAACACACACAAAATGTTGGAGGAACTCAGCAGGCCAGGCAGCATCTATAGGAAGAAAGTACAGTCGACCTTTATAGGCTGAGACATCTTGGCCTGAAACATTGACTGTACTTTTTTCCGTAGATGCTGTCTGGCCAGCTGAGTTCCTTCAGCATTTTGTGTGTGTTGCCTCAAGTTCTTATAAAGTTTTTTTTACTTACAGAAAGTCTTGGGATACTACCTTACTTACCAAGGGCTTTTCATAGCCCCTTTTCTTTACTTCCCCCTTACATACACTGTATTCCTCAAGACACTCCTTTGGTTCCAGTTGTCTGTAAATGTCAAAAGTGTCCATTCTTTTTCTGCTGATTAGACCTTCAATATTCTAATGTTCCCACAATATACAGTCCAGGAAGCAATCTCTCCGTTGCTCTGAAATCACTTCACCTTGAGCTAGGAAACTCTTGAGTATCCAGTTCTCAATTCTCAAGACATCCGAAGCACCCCAAGGACAGCTTGTAGTTTAAAAACAGAAGACAATATGTCACAACTGTCCTTGCACTGTATCCCACTGTCTACCAGTTGGTTAGATTGCATGTCACTTCATTACTTCACTATACGATTGAATTACTATTCCCCACAAATATGTCCCCGTCATTGTTGTAATCCTAGTCATCACTGTAAAAACGAAACATGTCAAATAGCTTTGATATTTCTCAGCTTCCCTCTTAAGCCTTTAAAAATCAATAATCTAATCAATGCTCATTCGGAAATTCCTATCCGGTACCTTTTGTTTGTGGGAAAGGATGTACCGTTGTATTGCAAATTGTAATTGTGGGGATGTATAATCATGAACCTTTCCTGTGATCACATTTGGTTTTTACTTGGATCTGCTGCATGTTAACATGACAGTGTTCATTTCTCCGTTCTCTTCTATCCTGCAACTCATATTAAAGGGCACGCAGACTGAAAGAGCTGCATTTGTGTAGCAGCTTTAAGTCTCTTTCAAGAGCTGCAGAGGCGGTGAGGTGATTTCAAAACATGCTGAGTGTACCGGTGGAAGGCACGTAGCAGCCCTTGTACACATTATTATCTCTGATGTGGAGATAAGGGCGCCACAGTCAGCATGACACTAATACAACTCAGAGTGTCGGAGTTTGAAGTTTAATCCCTGCTTCCTTGGTAAGGAGTTTCTATGTTCTCCCCGTGATCACGTGGCTAAGGAAGTACCCGGTAGTAGGTTAATTGGTCATTGTAAATCGTCCCTTAATTAGATTTAGGCTAGGTTTAAAATTCGGGGGTTGCTGCTGGCACAGTTCAAAGAGCTGTAACTGCCTATTCTGCGCTGTATAGATAGAAACATAGAAAACCTGCAGCAAAAAATACAGGCCCTTCAGTTCACAATGTTGTCTCGAACATGTACTTTAGAAATTACCTAGGCTTACCCATAGCCCACTATCTTTCTAACCTCCATGTATCTATACAAGAGTCTCTTAAAAGACCCTATTGTGTCAGTTTCCACCACTGTCGCCAGCAGCCCATTCCACGCACTCACCACTCTCTGCATAAAAAACTTACCCTTGACATCTCCTCTGTACCTACTTCCAAGCACCTTAACACTGCCCTCTTGTGTTAGCGATTTCAAATCCTGGGATAAAGCCTCTGACTATCCACACGATCAATGCCTCTCATCATCTTATGCACCTCTGTCAGGTCACCTCTCATCCTCCGTCGCTCCAAGGAGAAAAGACTTGAATTCACTCAACCTGTTCTCATAAGGCATGCTCCCCAATCCAGGCAACATCTTATTCTTGGTGCAGCTGTAATGAAACCCAATTTCCCTCGGGATCAATAAAGTATGTCTGTCTGTCTGTTAAATCTCCTCTGCACCCTTTCTATAGTTTCCACATCCTTCCTGTAGTGAGGTGACGAGAACTGAGCACAGTACTCCCAAGTGGGGCCTGGCCAGGTTCCTATATAGCTGTAATTCAATCCCATAGTTGATAAAGGTCAATACACTGTATGCCTTCTTAACCACACAGTCAACCTGCGCAACAACTTTAAACGTCCTATGGACTCAGACCCCAAGATCCCTCTGATCCTCTGCACTGCCAAGAGTCCTACCATTAATACTACATTCTGCCATCATATTTGACCTACCAAAATGAACCACTTCACACTTACCTGGGTTGAACTCCATCTGCCACTTCTCAGCCCAGTTGTGCATCCTATCAGTATCCCACTGTAACCTCTGACAGCCCTCCACACCATCCACAACACATCCAACCTTTGTGTCATCAGCAAACTTACTAACCCAACCCTCCACTTCCTCATCCAGGTCATTTATAAAAATCACAAAGAGTAAGGGTCCCAGAACAGATCCCTGAGGCACACCACTGATCACCATTCTCCGTGCAGAATATGACCCGTGTACAACCATTCTTTGCCTTCTGTGGGCAAGCCAGTTCTGGATCCACAAAGCAATGTCCCCTTGGATCCCATGCCTCCTTACTTTCTTAATGAGCCTTGCACAGGGAACCTTATCAAATGCCTTGCTGAAATCCATATACACTCCATCTACTGCTCTTCCTTCATCAATGTGTTTAGTCACATGCTTAAAAGATTAAATCAGGCTTGTAAGGCACGACCTGCCCTTGACAAAGCCTAATCATGTTATGCCTCTCCAAATGTTCATAAATCTCAGGATCTTCTCCATCAATTTACCAACCACTGAAGTAAGTATCTCTAAATAATAAACAAGTAAGAATAGCCGGGTCAGTTAGGTACTGCTGTGTTGCTCCTCCAGTCAGATTTTTTACATCTGCTGAGGAGGGATCAGCCTTGATTTAGCTTGGCAGAAAACAGACAGCCCCCTCCAATACTGCAGCACACCTGTAGTGTTTGCTGAGTAATGGCAGATAGAGTGTAACCATTTGGAGCAGGATTTAATTACACTCACTCTAAATTTATATAGGCAGCTAGATCAGCAGGGACAGACTGGGCCGAAGGGCATGTTTCAATGCTGTATTACTCTATGAAACTCTGTATCTTACCTTTGGCAGAGATTCACCCTTTCAATTACAGCTGACATACGGAATATCGTAATTCCCTGCTTTCTTGGATATTACGATTCCCATTTGTGTACTTGACATCAGCCAGCAGTGCAGAAGTAGGAAGCCTGGGTGGCTGAGACTGGCAGAGGAGAGATTTCTTCACTCAGAGAGTTGTAAATCTTATCAATGTCATCATCACACACCACCCCGCATAGACAAGAATGGCTCCTTTGCTTTGGATAAGGGAGTGTAAGGGGAGGTGGCCGGAGAGAAATGGCAGTGAATCTCCTGCTGCTTTCCATGGCTGCAGTTTTCCAGGCCTGCTGGAAGAAAAGTCCGCAAAGCTCCTGTCCCCAAGGTGAGCTTGCACGGAAAACAGAATTAATGATCAGTGTTCTCCTTGTAAGGGCCAACATGTGGTAGCTGCAGGAGGTAGTGAGACTGTTCCAGCTTGAGGCAGGCCGGTAAGTCAGTTTCCATTCCCTTCTGGAAGATGTTATTTACCATGGGCATTCACCTTTTCTCTTGCACTATGGTTGCTCCATAGGAAGGAAGGTTGTGGGGTAACACATTTTCACAAGCTCTGAAATTAACTGCTTTCTAGACCCAGCAGGTTTACATGGCAGCATGTGTCCTCTCAGCCCAGTACCTGCATTCCTCTGCTGGCCCCAATTTGTCCCTTACAGCAGCAGCTACTTCACCCTCATCTGCAATCTAACCCCTCCCCAGCCCTGACTCTGGTAATTCACATCAAACATGTAGATGGTAGAACTAAACTATGCCCAACATTCCACGTCATCTTTCTTCTCAGTCCATCCGGTGACTGCTATCATCCAGGTGTCCAGCCCAGTACTAGTTGCTGCTCTGGAACACACTGTCGCCAAGCAGCCTTCAGTCCACATGCAGTTTGTTCTCTTGTAGCAGAACTGTTGGAGTTGGGTTCATGATCAAGGTGATTGTTTCACTTCAAACTTTGCCTGTGTTTGGTCTCAACAGGAGGTTAATCGAAGCTGGAGCAAGTGGTCGCTCACTGTTTAGTCAGCTGCTCCACTTAAGTGTGTGTGTACTTAAACCTCCTGAGCACTGCTACTAACACATTGTGTTGCTTACTCCTCTGGCTTTCAAATCAGAGTAATTTATCCAACATCTCTGCCAGAGCAAACTCAATCCCATTGCATGTGGATCTGGTGGTGAGGGTACAGAATTTATCTGTTTCTGCTGCATCACGAGGCCACGACCAGGGTAGCTCAATGAGGAGCCAAGAGCATGTTGTTAATGATCTTACAATGGTAGTTGGCGGCATTGTGACAAGGTTTGGTGGTGATGGTCTTTTGGTGAGTTTGCCTGGTGTATGGTTTGTGTTGGCATGCAGCTTCTCACTTCTAGCACCAGCACTAATGATTATTGTCTGATCATTTAATGATGTGCAGCGTATGTATTACAGAGCATAGGAGCAAACCACCTTCTCGATTACGGCGCCACAACTGCTACGATTTCCTCATTCATCCTCCCTCTTCGCTTGTTACCATCGGAGGTACGATTTAGAATCACTTTCTGCTCATGGATGACTTTTAGTTGAGTCGGCTGCAGCAGGCTACAGTGGCCCACGTGGAAGTGACACCACAATGTGTCAGCAGCTCACTCACAACACATCACTGGTGTCACTTTACCTAGTGGAAAAAGCTGTGGTATTGAGGTTATGTACTATTTAGTGTTTGTTCTGGGCCTTCATGCTGTGTGTATCTACCTTGTGCTCATGCACAAACACACCTTTTGACCTGGAATCAGCAGGTGGTTGATGAAGTGAAAGACACCACATTTCATGAATCATGCCCTCAGTATATCCCCAAAGTTCAGCTACAGCAATTGTCCAAGATTACTTAATGTGCAAGCCTTCACAAGTATATTTATTCAAACACTGTAGAAGCTGACAGTTCAAGATAAAAATGAAAACTCTGGTCAGCATCTAATGGAATGTTCCACATTAAAACTGCAACTGTGGAAGGAAAGCAGCTGGATACTTCTTTTGGCATGAATTGAGTTTGGTCATTTGGCGGAAAGCAGAAATAAGGGAGAAAGGGGGTGGTGGCAATGACTGGAGCAATTCCACAAGGATCAAGCAACAGGTATAGTTTGAATTGTGTGGAAAATGCAGAGTTTTCAGGGTGATTTAGACAGACCGGGCAAGGGGGTGCGGTGTAATGTCAATTAAGTGTTAAGATCCCTACTTGCCTGAGTGTTAAAATATTAGATGATGTGGAATTCTAAAAGTGCATTTTGGAGAGCTTTTTGAGACAACATGCAGATAGACCTACCAGAAAGGGGCTGGCACCTGACCTAATCAAGTGGATAGACTAGTGAAAGACTACAGATTTTAATCATATTTTGGAGAAAGGCAAGAATAGAGCACATATTAAGATCCTGAATTAAGAGAAGGCCTATTTCAGTGTGATAAAACAGGAGCTGGCAAAAGTGGATTGGGAAAAGCTAGTTAGAAGCAGACTAACTCACAAAATGCTGGAGGAAATCAGAGGGGAATAAACTGTTGATGTTTCAGGTTGAGATCCTTCATCAGGACTGGAAAGGGGAAGATGCCAGAATAAGAAGGGTGTGGGGGGGGGGGGGGGGGGGAGGAGTACGAGCTTGTGGGTGGTAGGTGAGACCAGGTGAAAGGAAAGGTGGGTGGGGGAGGGTGGGATGAAGTGAGAAGCTGGGAGGTGATAGGTGGAAGAGGTAAAGGACTGATGAAGAAAGAATCTGATCGGAGAAAAGAGTGGACGATGATAAAAAGGGAAGGAGCAAAGGAACCAGAATAATATGATGGGCAGATGAAGAAACGGGAGAGAAAAGCAGATGAGGTCTAAACTTGGAGTATTGTGTGTAGTTCTGGAGTCTGTAGTTCTTGTGAGCCAAAGGGCCTGTATTGTACTATAGGTTTTCTATGTTTCTATGATGCAACTTGAATTGAGAACAGTACTTCAAGTGGGGTCTGACCCTGGTCAATATTACCTCTTGGCTCTTAAACTCAATCCCACGATTGATGAAGGCCAGTGCACTGTATGCCTTCTTAACCTGCATAGCAGCTTTGAGTGTCCTATGGACTCGGACCCCAAGATCCTCCACACTGCCAAGAGTCTTACCATTAATTCTGCCATCATATTTGACCTACCAAAATGAACCACCTTATACTTATCTGGGTTGAACTCCATCTGCCATTTCTCAGCCCAGTTTTGCATCCTATCAATGTCCTGTTGTAACCTCTGACAGCCCTCCAAACTATCTACAACACCTCCAACCTTTATGTCATCAGCAAATTTACTAACTCATCCCTCCACTTCTTCATCCAGGTCATTTATAAAAATCACAAAGAGTAGGGGTCCCAGAACAGATCCCTGAGGCACACCACTGGTCACCGGCCTCCATGCAGAATATGACCCATCTACAACCACTCTTTGCCTTCTGTGGGCAAGCCAGTTTTGGATCCACAAAGCAATGTCCCCTTAGATTCCATGCCTCCTTACTTCTTCAATAAACCTTGCAAGGGGTATCATCAAATGCCTTGCTAAAATCCATACACACTACATCTACTACTCTACCTTCATCAATGTGTTTAGTTACATCCTCAAAAAATTCAATCAGAGTTGGTCAAATGTGTTCAGGAAAGATTCCTTCAACAGAAGTCACAACGAGCGAGTGTACAATACTGGATCTGCTATTAGGGCAGGAGACAGAAGTTTGTGTCGGGAACACTTTGCATCAAATGATTAAAACGCCATTAGTTTCAAAGTAAGTATGCGAAGAGATAGGTCTGGTCCGCAGGTTGAGATTCTAAATGAGAGGAAGTCCAATTTTGATGGTATCAAATGATCTGGCAAGTGTGGATTGGGATAGGCTGTTTTCTGACAAAGGTGTACTTGTAAAGTGGGAGGCCTTCAAAAACAAAATTTTGAGAGTACGAAGCTTCTATGTGCCTGTCACAATAAAAGTAAAGATAACAAGTGTAGAGAACTTTGGTTTTCAAGAGAGATTGAAGCCCCAGTTAAGAGAAAAAAAGATGCGTAACAGGTATAGGGAAGTAGGAAAAATGAGGTGCTTATGGAGTACATGAAACAGAAGAGAATACTTAAGGAAATCAGGAAGGCTAAAAGAAGGCATATAGTTGCTCTAGCAGTCAAGGTGAAGGAGAATCCCAAGGGATTCTACAAGTACGTTAAAGAGCTAAAGTATTGTTCCGGACAAAATTGGCCCTCTGGATGTCCAGAATGGTAATCCATATGTGGAGCCAAAACAGATGGGGGAGATCTTAAATATGTTCTTTGCATCTGTATTTATTTGGGAGACAGACATACGGTCTATAGAAGTGAGGCAATGCACATTAACTTCATGGACCCTGTACAGATTACAGAGGAGGTGGTGTTTGCTTGCATAAATCCCCATGGCCTGACTAGGTGTTCCCTTGGACTCTATGGGAGGCAAGTGTAAAAATTGCCTGAGTCCTAGCAGAGATATTTAAATCATCCTTAGCGACAGGAGAGGTACCTGAGGATTGGAGAATAGCCAAAGTTCTGCTGTTTAAAAAGGCTCTAAACATAAACCAGGAAATTATAGGCCAGTGAGTGACATCAGTTGTGGGAAAGTTATTGGAAGGTTTTTGAAGGGACCAGATATATAAGTATTTGGATATTTTTGGACTGATTAAGGATGGCTTCATGCATGGTAAATCATGTCTAACCAGCCTTCAGGAGTTTTTTGAGCAAGTTACCAGCAAGTGGATGTTGTCTACATGGACTTTAATAAGGCAATAGACAAAGTCCTGCAGGATGAGGTAGTAAAATTGGATTAGATATTAGCTTTGTGGAAGAAGCTAGAGAGTGGTAGTAGAGGGTTACCTCTCTGAGAGGAGGCGTGTGGTGTGCCGCAGGGATTGGTGCTGGATCCTTTGATGTTATCTCTATTAATGATCTGGATGATGATGTGATTAACTGGATCAGCAACTTTGCAGATGACATCAAGATTTTTTGGGGTGTAGTGGATAGTGAGGAAGGCTATCACGGCTGCATCAGCAGGAAAAATAGATTGGCAAATGGCAGATGGAATTTAATGCAGACAAGTGCGAAGTTTTGCACTTAGCACCAGCGAGGGAAGATCTTACAAGTCAAGTCACTTTTTATTGTCATTTCAACCATAACTGCTGGTACAGTACATAGTAAAATCGAGACAACGTTTTTCAGGACCATGGTGTTACATGACACAGTACAAAAACTAGACTGAACTACGTAAAAAAAAACAGAATAAAACTACACTAGACTACAGACCTACCCAGGACTGCATAAAGTGCACAAAACAGTGCAGGCATTACAATAAATAATAAACAGGACAATAGGGCAAGGTGTCAGTCCAGGCTTCGGGTATTGAGGAGTCTGATAGCTTGGGGGAAGAAACTGTTACATAGTCTGGTCGTGAGAGCCCGAATGCTTCGGAGCCTTTTCCCAGATGGCAGGAGGGAGAAGAGTTTGTATGAGAGGTGCGTTGGGTCCTTCATAATGCTGTTTGTTTTGTGGATGCAGTGTGTAGTGTAAATGTCCGTAATGGTGGGAAGAGAGACAGCGATTGTCTTCTCAGCTGACCTCACTATCCACTGCAGGGTCTTGCGATCCGAGATGGTGCAATTTCCGAACCAGGCAGTGATGCAGCTGCTCAGGACGCACTCAACACAACCGCTGTAGAATGTGATGAGGATGAGGGGGGTTGGGAGATGGACTTTCCTCGGCCTTGGCAGAAAGTAGAGACACTACTGGGCTTTCTTTACTATGGAGTTGGTGTTGAGGGACCAGGTGAGATTCTCACAAAGTGAACGGGTAGGGCACTGAGGAGTCTGGTAGAACAAATGGAACTGAGAATACAGGTACATAATTCATTGAAAGTGGTGTCACAGGTAGATAGGGTCATTAAGAAACCCTTTGGCATATTGGTCAAAAATCAATGTATTGAACACAGAAGAATGGTATGCTATGTTAAAATTGGGTGTGGTCAAATTTTGAGTATTATTTTAAGTTTTGGTCACCTACCTACATGAAAGATTTAGTCAAGATTGAAACAGTCCAGTTAAAATGTACAAGAATGGTACCGGGTCTGAAGACCTGAGTTAGGAGAAAAAAATTGAATAGGTTAGATCTGTATTCTTTAGAACAAAGAAGATTGAGAGGAGTTTTGATAGAGATAGAAAGATAGGGTAAATGCAAACCAGTTTTTTCCACTGAGGTTGGGTGGGACTACAACCGGATGTCATGGCTTAAGGAGAAAAGTTTTAAAAGTTGAGGGAAAACTTCTGCACTCAGGGCCGTGAGAGTGAGGAAAGAGCTGCCAGCACAAATGGTCTATGCAAGCTTGATTTCAATGTTTATGAGAAGTTTGGATAGGTTCATGGATAGTAGGGCTATGGTCCATCTGCAGATCATTGGGAATAGGCAGTTCAAATGGTTTTGGAATGAACTAGATGGGCTGAAGGGCCTGTTTTTGTGCTGTACTTCTCTATGACAATCTAGGTGAATTGCTACCCTGAATTCAACAGATTCACTGTGTATCAGACTGGTTGAAACATTGACATTTTCTCTGTCTCTACAGGTGCTGCCTGACCTGCTGGGTATCTCCAGCATTCTTGGTCATTTCAGGTTTTTAGTATCTCTCAAAATCAGCTCACCAGGTTCTCTCATTCAGAAGGTCAACCCTGGTCTTCACCCTTGCATAGATAATCCTCTCTGTTCTCTCTCGTCTTGTCTCTCTTCAACTAAACATGTTAGTGTTCTCACTTTTCCTGAGCTGAAGAATTTGACCTGAAACGTCAAAATGAAACACTAGGGTTAGGCAGTGAAACAGTTACTGTTTCAGGTCCAGACCCTGGAAGGTGTTAACCCTATATCAGAAGTTTCCTAACGTGGAAAGTTTTCTACCATTGCCTTTGCCATCTGTCAGTGTTCGGTGATGGGTGGGTTTGAGTGACATTCACTCTGGGGTCTAGCCCACATTCTTACTGTTAGTGGGTTTATCCAGTAATGTTGTCTACCCACACTGCCTAACTCTTGTTATTACTCTCACACACAGCAGTTATCCAACAAGGCCACAGAAGGAATCCACAATTCGATCATCTTGAATGAAGCATCTCTGTGAAGTGACATCCAGCCACCCAGATGAGTGTGTAGTTGGAGCCATTCTGGTCATGCAGCACCAGGAGACCTGCCAACCGGGCAGCAGGGACTGCTCTATAAATACAGATAACTATGGGACTGATTTGACAAAGTTAATGTTTTCAATAAGTACCTTGATCACTTCCCTTGCAGGAAATGTTGATGCATTTTCTAACTCTGTTGCTCCTCCTCATAATCAAATTTTATTAATTTTACCCACTCCCTCAAGGTAAACTCACATAATAGATCTGCATGAGCTGCTCTTTTCCTCAATCTGGAAATCAATAAAATCTCTCATCTTTTGAGGGACAGGCAGCAGGGTGCTTTAGAATTTGATGGTGGATACAGCAGCTGAACAGGAGGCACCTGGAGAGAATCCAGCGTTATGCTGATGTTTTGGTACTGAGCTGCACAGCAATAATAAACCAGTACGAGGCTGCTTATGGCCAAGACTTGGTGTACAGAAGAGAAGAACAGATCCATAAGCCATTTTTGTTCCATTTTGGAGCAATTCCAGTGATCTAGAACAACCTCGTTAATGCACTTTACAAATCTATAAAGTCTTCCCAGACAAAAGCAGGCAGAAAATAAGGAGAGGAAAAGAGTGTTTAGCCCAATCCAGTGCAGGGGGAAAGGACAGCAAGAGCCCTGGGTGATTGCTGCCTTGCACCTTGGTGCTTTCCAACACCTCCCTGCTGCACGTGGGTGAGTGAACAGCTGCTAGTTGAATCTGTACACAAGGGGCAACTGCTCTTTTGCTGCCCAACAGATACATTGGGTGAGGTCTCTGCCAAATGGACTGAGCTGTTCTCTAATTCCCAACAACACCAGGAGAGTCTTTATTCAACCATATTTGGAAAATAGCAGCATGAATTGCAGATCAGTTGATAGCTTTTCAAATTGAAAGAATGGAATGGGGTTAAGAATTATGAATAAAATCACATTAACTGCTAAAACCTCATGGCTTTGATCCAGTGATTACTCTGGCATATGAAGGCACACCAGCACATCAGTCTGACACAATGTCTGTCAACAACTTAGCACACAGTGACAACTACAACTGGATAAATCTGCTTGAAACAACACACACAAAATGCTGGGAGAAATAAGTTCAGGCAGCATCTACAGTAAGAATAAACAGTCAATGTTTTGGTCTGAGATCCTTTATCAGGACCCTTTGATCAACCTTCAGATATCTGTGCAGACTTCCAGCATCTCTCTATGCGGATACCATTTACCAGGACTTGGCCTACAGTTTTGACTTGGTGACTTATGTTTCTAGTGCTTATCAAATGAGAGTTTAACTTCCCTAAACTGAAGTGGCAGTTGGATCATAACTCTATTAATTTTAAAATCGTTATGGAAAAAAAGATAGAACAGGTCGACAAGTTAAACTCTTGAATTGGAGCAGGGCCAAAATCAGAATCAAGTTTATTGTTAGTTACATACAGAGCATAGAACAGTACAACACAGAAACAGATCCTTCCACCCACATTGTTGTGCCAAAACAATTAAATTAGTATTCAAATTGATGGTGCAGGGGCAGGAATGGCTACTTCAAGTGCCAGGCTTTAAAAATGTTTCAGAAAGGATAGGGAGAGAGGGAGGCAAAAGAGGTAGGGGCATGGCACTGTTGATCAGAAATAGTGTCACGACTGCAGAAAGGAGGAAGTCATGGAGGGGTTGTCTACGGAGTCTCTGGGTGGAAGTTAGGAATATGAAGGGGTCAATAACTCTACTGGATGTTTATTTTATAGACCACCCAATAATAACGGACAGAGGAGCAGATAGGAAGACAAATTCTGGAAAGGAGTAGTAATAACAGGGTGGTTGTGGTGGGAGATTTTTAATTCCCCAAATACTGATTGGCATCTCCCTAGAGTGAGGAGTTTAGCTGGGGTGGAGTTTGTTAGGTGTGTTCAGTAAGGTTTCTTGACACAATATGCAGATAAGCCTACAAGAGGAGAGGTTGTACTTGATCAGGTACATTTCCCAATACCAGATCAGGTGTCATATCTCTCAGTGGAAGAGCATTTTGGAGATAATGATCACAATTCTACCTCCTTTACCATAACATTGGAGAGGGCTAGGAACAGTCAATAAGAAACAAGCTCTATCATTGTCTAGGGGATAATGAATTGTCCGGTGGAAATCTAAAGTTCATTTCAGTTCATACAGGCTGCAGCCGTTGTTGATTGCTGTGTTGCAATTGTTGGAGAGAGAGAGAGAAAGAGGAAAACTTGCCGACTTTCCTTGGTACGATCTTGATCCGTATCCGTCCTTTAGCTAGATCATTCCGTGGAGGACTCGCCACCCAGGCAAGGATGGACACACACACACACAAGCCCCCCACCGGTCTCGTACGTTTCTCCTGGTGTGTCTGAGGGGTGTTCCCCAGACCCGACTTTTATCCTCACTCACGGGGTCTCAGATGTCAATCAGGTTGGGATGATGCAATCCCTCAACCAGACCACTCTGGTTGCTCCCTGAGGGGTTTCAATAAATAGTACAGTACTCAATACACAATTCCTTCTCCAAGAGACATTGCAGTAATCAGTGGTTCCGTTCTGCTTTTGTTAGGAGACATTCCACCTTGTTGTGTATTCTGCGTTGTCTATAACAACTGCCTTTGCTGTGATCCTGCGTCTCTCTCTCTCTCTCATTACTGACATGATGTATATCTCTCTCATTTTCTGGGTATCAGACCCGAAATAATAGCGATTTTGTGATTCTCAAAAAGGAGGGGGCGACTTTGCACCCTTCGGCCCATCAGAGTTGCTCCACATTCATAACACCAGATAAGTGTGCAGTGGTTCATTTTGGTTGGTCAAATATGATGGCAGAATATAGCATTAATTGTAAGACTCTTGGCAGTGGGGAGGATCAGAGGGATCTTGGGGTTCCAGTCCACAGGACACTCAAAGCTGCTACACAGGTTGACTCTGTGGTTAGGAAGGCATACGGTGCACTGGCCTTCAATCGTGGGATTGAGTTTAAGAGCCGAAAGGTAATGTTGCAGCTATATTGGACCCTGGTCAGACCCCACTTGGAGTTCTGAGCTCAATTCTAGTTGCCTCACTACAGGAATGACGTGGAAACCATAGAAAGGGTGCAGAGGAGATTTACAAGGATGTTGCCTGGATTGGGGAGCATGCCTTATGAGAATAGGTTGAGTGAACTCGACCTTTTCTCCTTGGAACGATGGAGGATGAGAAGTGACCTGATAGAGTTGTACAAGATATTGAGAGGCATTGATCGTGTGGATAGTCAGAGGCTTTTCCCCCTGGCTGAAATGGCAAACAGGAGAGGATATAGTTTTAAGGTGCTTGGAAATAGGTGCAGAGGAGATGTTAGGAGTAAGTTTTTTTTACGCAGAGTGGTGAGTGCATGGAATGGGCTTCTGGCAGCGATGGTGAAGGTGGAAATGATAGGGTCTTTTAAGAGACTCCTATATGGCTACATGGAGCTTAGAAAAATAGAGGGTTATAAGTTAAGCCTAGGTAGTTCTAAGGTCGGGACTTGTTCGGCACAGCTTTGTGGGCCGAAAGGCCTGTATTGTGCTGTAGGTTTTCTATGTTTCTAATCTCTATTGCCTACACAATGTCAACAATCTTCCATTTTACTCACAACACTGAAAGTCTCTTAAAAATCTCTATTATATCTGCCTCTATCACCATCCCAGGCAGTGCATTCCAAGCACACACCACTCTGAAATTACCCTTTCTCACCTTAAATGCATGCCCTCTAATATTGGATATTCAACTTTGGGAAAAATATACTGTCTACTCTATGCCCCTCATAATCTAATAAACTTTGAATAGATCTCCCCTCAGACTCTGCCGCTCCAGAGAAAACAACCCAAGTTTGTTCAAACTCTCAATATAACACATACGTTCTAATCCAGGAAGTATCCTAGTGAACCTCTTTAGCGCCCTCTCCAAAGCTTCAAAAACTTTCCCATAATGGGGTAACCGGAACTGTATGTAATACAGCTGCAATAAAGCTGCAATTTAACTTACTGACTTTTGAACTCAGTGCCTTGACTAATAAAGGTGAGAATGCCATGTGCCTTCTCAACCTTATCTACCCATGTCATCACTTTCATGGAGCTATGTACTTGGACCTCAAGATCCCTCTGCTCATCAACACTTAAGAGTCTTGCATTTAACAGTGTACTGTCTCTTTGCACCAAGGTGTAACACTTCACATCTGGCCGGGTTAAAGTCCATCTACTATTTCTCCACCCATAACCGCAACTGATCCAATATTTCACTGTATTAAAGGACATCCATTTAGAACAGAAATGCAGAGAAATTACTTTAGTCAGAGGGTGGTAAATATGTGGAATTTGTTGCCATGAGCGGCTGTGGAGGCCAAGTCATTGGGTGCATTTAAGGTAGAGATAGACGGGTTCTTGATTAGCCAGGTTATCAAAGAGTATGGGGAGAAGGCAGGGGAGTGGGGATGACTGGAAGAATTAGATCAGCCATGATTGAATGGCAGAGCAGACTCGATGGGCCAAATGGCCTACCTCTGCTCCTATATCTTAGGGTATTCTTTGCCAGTCATCTACATTATAAAAAACACCACCAGTCTTCATATCATTTACAAACTTACAGACCCACCCATCTGTATTTGCATGCTGTCATTTATATACATCACAAACAGCTGCGGTCCCAGCACAGAGCACTTCAGAACACCACTAATCACAGATCTCCAGCTAGAATAAGTCTTTTCAACCACCACCCCTGCCCTCTATTGGCAAACCAGTTCTGAATCCGAATAGCCAATTCACTATTGATCCCATTCATCTTAATATTCTGGATGTGCCTCCTAAGAAGAACTTTGTCAAATGCCTCACTAAAATCCATGTAGACAACATCCACAGCTCTACCTTCATCAATCACGTTCATTACCTCATCAAAAAAACTCAAATCAAGCTATTAAGACATGACTTCCCTGCACAAAACCATGCTGGCTCGCCCTAATTAGGCCATCATTTTCCAAATGCTAATAAATGCTATCCCTAAGGATTCTCTCCAGTAATTTCCCTACCACTGATGTGAAACTCCCCTATAGTTTCCAAGATTGTCCTTGGTATCCACCTTGAAGGCTAGAGAGAGCACGAAGGTACTGCTCAAGGCCCCATCAATCTCTTCACTGCCTTGCACAATAATCTGGAGTACAACCCCAAATGACCTTACTGACTTAAGAGACCAACCCAACACAATTTCTTCCCTTATTTCAAAATGCCCTGGCATATTAATACAGTTGGCACTGATCTCCTTATCCTCCATGCCCTTCTCCTTGGTAAACACTGATGGAAAATACTCATTAAGGAACTCACCCATATCCTCTGCATCCAAGCAAATGTTTCTAACTCCTCCCCCACCCATATATCTTTGAGTGGTCACGCCCTCTCTCTACTTATCCTCTTGCTTTTGATGTATCGAATACATCGGGATTCTCTTTAATCCTATTTGTCATGGCTCCTCCTGGCTTTCCTAATTCCCTTCTGGAGTTCTTCTCTGGCTTTTTTTATCATCCTCAAGGGCACTGTTATGCTAGCTTCATAAGCTATACATCCTTTTCCTTTTTCTTCTTGAATAAATTGACAGCTCTGTCAATATCCAAGGTTCTGTTACCTTGCCATCTTTGTCCATCTTTCTGACTGGAACATAATTTACTTGTCTTGTACTCTGTGCAGATCCTCTTGAAACATGCTCTACATGTCGAATGTGGACTTGCCCAAAAACAGCTGTTCCCAATTATCTCCCCCTAGCTCATGCCTAATGCTCTTGTTATTTGCCCTGCTCTAGTTCAATACCCTATCAGAAGGCGATTATCCTTATCCATAGCATTCTTATCTTTTGGAAGGAGACAGCGAGGCTTTGAGAGGAAGTGCGGCAGTGGCCATTTTCAAATTGCTTCTCAGATCGGAGTTCTGAGAGGCAGGACTGCGCAGGCGCGTGAAGGAGGCCTGGGAAGGAGGGAAGATATAAAAAGAATGCAGCCTTAAGCAGCGGGCAGCGGAGTGAGCCGGGAGCAGAGTGTAGGGCTTGGGCTCAGAGGGCACAGTAGGTTTATCTTTTAGTTCTCCTTGTTATTTTCAGTTATTCGGGAAGTATGAGTGTGAGGGCAGCTTGTTCTCGGTGTCGGATGTGGGAGATCCTGGAGTCTCCGAGCCTCCCGGACGTCCACATCTGCGCCAGGTGCGCCGAACTGCAGCTCCTGAGGGACCGAGTTAGGGAACTGGAGCTGCAGCTCGATGACCTTCGCCTGGTCAGGGAGAGTGAGGAGGTGATAGAGAGGAGTTACAGGCAGGTGGTCACTCCGGGGCCACAGGAGGCAGATAGGTGGGTCACGGTCAGGAAGGGGAAGAGGCAGGTACTAGAGAGTACCCCAGTGGCTGTACCCCTTGACAATAAGTACTCGTGTTTGAGTACTGTTGGGGGGGACAGCCTACCTGGAGGAAGTGACAGTGGCCGGGCCTCCGGCACAGAGGACGGCCCTGTAGCTTAGAAGGGTAGGGATAGAAGAAAGAGGACCATAGTAATAAGGGACTCGATAGTCAGGGGTTCAGACAGGCGGTTCTGTGGAGGTGATCGGGAGTCCCGGATGGTAGTTTGCCTCCCTGGTGCCAGGGTTCGGGATGTTTCTGATCGTGTCCAAGATATTCTGAAGTGGGAGGGTGAGGAGCCAGAGGTCGTGGTACATGTAGGTACCAATGACATAGGTAGGAAAGGGGAAGAGGTCCTGAAACGAGAGTATAGGGAGTTAGGAAGGCAGTTAAGAAGAAGGACCGCAAAGGTAGTGATCTCGGGATTACTGCCTGTGCCACGCGACAGTGAGAGTAGGAATGGAATTAGGTGGAGGATGAATGCATGGCTGAGGGATTGGAGCAGGGGGCAGGGATTCAAGTTTCTGGATCATTGGGACCTCTTCTGGGGCAGGCGGGACCTGTTCAAGAAGGACGGGTTACACTTGAATCCTGGGGGGACCAATATCCTAGCGGGAGGTTTGCTAGGGCTACAGGGCAGACTTTAAACTAGTAAGATGGGGGGGGGCGGGAATCAATTTGAGGAAACTATGGGAGAGGAGGTTAGTTCACCAGTAGAGCAAGTAAGTAGACTGTGTGTGAGGGAGGAAAGGCAGCTGATGGAGAAGGAATGCGCTCAGCCCGAAGATGTCGGGGAGAAGAAAGAAAAGGATAATAAATTTGAATGCATTGTTAGGGATGAAAAGAGAGGAGGAGGTGGAGAGTATCTTAAATGTATCTATTTTAATGCTAGGAGCATTGTAAGAAAGGTGGATGAGCTTAAAGCGTGGATTGATGCCTGGAATTATGATGTTGTAGCTATTAGTGAAACATGGTTGCAGGAAGGGTGTGATTGGCAACTAAATATTCCTGGATTTAGTTGCTTCAGGTGTGATAGAGTAGGAGGGGCCAGAGGAGGAGGTGTTGCATTGCTTGTCCGAGAAAATCTTATGGCAGTGCTTTGGAAGGATAGATTAGAGAGCTCCTCTAGGGAGGCTATTTGGGTGGAATTGAGGAATAGGAAAGGTGTAGTAACACTGATAGGAGTGTATTATAGGCCACCTAATGGGGAGCGTGAGTTGGAAGAGCAAATGTGTAAGGAGATAGCAGATACTTGTAGTAAACACAAGGTGGTGATTGTGGGAGATTTTAATTTTCCACACATAGATTGGGAAGCTCATTCTGTAAAAGGGCTGGATGGTTTAGAGTTTGTGAAATGTGTGCAGGATAGTTTTTTGCAACAATACATAAAAGTACCGACTAGAGATGGGGCAGTGTTGGATCTCCTGTTAGGGAATGCGATAAGTCAGCTGACAGATGTATGTGTTGGGGAGCACTTCGGGTCCAGTGATCACAATAGCATTAGCTTCGATATAATTATGGAGAAGGACAGGACTGGACCTAGAGTTGAGATTTTTGATTGGAGAAAGGCTAACGTTGAGGAGATGCAAAGGGATTTAGAGAGAGTAGATTGGGTCAAGTTGTTTTATGGGAAGGATGTAATAGAGAAATGGAGGTCATTTAAGGGTGAAATTATGAGGGTACAGAATCTTTATGTTCCTGTTCGGTTGAAAGGAAAGGTTAAAGGTTTGAAAGCGCCATGGTTTTCAAGGGATATTAGAAACTTGGTTCGGAAAAAGAGGGATGTCTACAATAGATATAGGCAGCATGGAGTAAAGGAATTGCTTGAGGAATATAAAGAATGTAAAAGGAATCTTAAGAAAGAGATTAGAAAAGCTAAAAGAAGATACGAGTTTGGTTTGGCAAATAAGGTGGAAGTAAATCCGAAAGGTTTCTACAGTTATATTAAAAGCAAGAGGATAGTGAGGGATAAAATTGGTCCCTTACAGAATCAGGGTGGTCAGCTATGTGTGGAGCCGAGGGGGATGGGAGAGATTTTGAACGATTTCTTCTCTTCGGTATTCACTAAGGAGAAGGATATTGAATTGTGTAAGGTGTGGGAAACAAGTAAGGAAGTTATGGAACCTATGACAATTAAAGAGGTGGAAGTACTGGCGCTTTAAGAAATTTAAAAGTGGATAAATCTCCGGGTCCTGACAGGATATTCCCCAGGACCTTGAGGGAAGTTTGTGTAGAGATAGCAGGAGCTCTGACGGAGATCTTTCAGATGTCATTAGAAACGGGGATTGTGCCGGAGGATTGGCGTATTGCTCATGTGGTTCCATTGTTTAAAAAGGGTTCTAGAAGTAAGCCTAGCAATTATAGACCTGTCAGTTTGACATCAGTGGTGGGTAAATTAATGGAAAGTATTCTTAGAGATAGGATTTATAATTATCTGGATAGACAGGATCTGAGTAGGAGTAGCCAGCATGGATTTGTGCGTGGAAGGTCATGTTTGACAAACCTTATTGAATTTTTTGAAGAAGTTACGAGGAATGTTGACGAGGGTAAGGCAGTGGATGTAGTCAATATGGACTTCAGCAAGGCCTTTGACAAAATTCCACATGGAAGGTTAGTTAAGAAGGTTCAGTCGTTAGGTATTAATGCTGGAGTAATAAAATGGATTCAACAGTGGCTAGATGGGAGATGCCAGAGAGTAGTGGTGGATAATTGTTTATCGGGATGGAGGCCGGTGACTAGCGGGGTGCCTCAGGGATCTGTTTTGGGCCCAATGTTGTTTGTAATATACATAAATGATCTGGATGATGGGGTGGTAAATTGGATTAGTAAGTATGCCGATGATTCTAAGGTAGGAGGTGTTGTGGATAATGAGGTGGGTTTTCAAAGCTTGCAGGGAGATTTATGTCGGTTAGAAGAATGGGCTGAATGTTGGCAGATGGAGTTTAATGCTGAGAAGTGTGAGGTTCTACATTTTGGCAGGAATAATCCAAATAGAACATACAGGGTAAATGGTAGGGCATTGAGGAATGCAGTGGAACAGAGAGATCTAGGAATAACAGTGCATAGTTCCCTGAAGGTGGAGTCTCATGTAGATAGGGTGGTGAAGAAGGCTTTTGGAACGCTGGCCTTTATAAATCAGAGCATTGAGTATAGAAGTTGGGATGTAATGTTAAAATTGTACAAGGCAATGGTAAGGCCAAATTTGGAATATTGTGTACAGTTCTGGTCACCGAATTATAGGAAAGATATCAATAAATTAGAGAGAGTGCAAAGACGATTTACTAGGATGTTACCTGGGTTTCAGCACTTAAGTTACAGAGAAAGGTTGAACAAGTTAGGTCTCTATTCATTGGAGCGTAGAAGGTTGAGGGGGGATTTGATCGAGGTATTTAAAATTTTGAGAGGGATAGATAGAGTTGATGTGAATAGGCTGTTTCCATTGAGAGTAGGGGGGATTCAAATGAGAGGACATGATTTGAGAGTTAGGGGGCAAAAGTTTAAGGGAAACACGAGGGGGTATTTCTTTACTCAGAGAGTGATAGCTGTGTGGAATGAGCTTCCTGTAGAAGTAGTAGAGGCCAGTTCAGTTGTGTCATTTAA
This sequence comes from Hemitrygon akajei, assembly GCF_048418815.1. NCBI lineage: Eukaryota > Metazoa > Chordata > Chondrichthyes > Myliobatiformes > Dasyatidae > Hemitrygon > Hemitrygon akajei. The sequence continues at coordinate 1,404,123 of NC_133126.1, read as the reverse complement.
GGTAAAATTGGATAGGTATATGGACAGGAAAGGAGTGGAGGGTTATGGGCTGAGTGCGTGTAGGTGGGACTAGGTGAGATTAAGAGTTCGGCACGGACTAGGAGGGCCGAGGTGGCCTGTTTCCTTGCTGTGATTGTTATATGATTATATAAAAATTAGGTTACAATGACCACAATTCCTTAACTGCTCACCCACTGAAAGGTCAGTCACCTTGCCAGGCTCATTACCCAACACCAGACACATACAGCCCCATCACTTGTACAACAACATATTGAAACCCTCCTGGATGTGACTAACACATTTTGCCCCATCTAAACCATTTGCACTATAGTGGTCCCAGTTTATATTAGGACCACCATATTTATATTAGGGAAGTTGAAGTCCACATGTCAACAGCCCTATTGTTTTTATACATTTCCTTAATCTGAATGTATATCTGTTCCTGAATGTCCTGGTAGCTATTAGATCCCATCAGAGTACAGTAATTGCACCCTTCTTATTTGTGAGTTCTACCCATATAAACTCAGTGGATGAGCTCTCCATATGTTCCCTCTGAGTGCAACTGTGGTATTGACCCTGATTAGTAGTGTAACTCTCCCACTTTTACCTCACACGAGGAAATCTGCAGATGCTGGAAATTCAAGCAACACACACAAAATGCTGGTGGAACGCAGCAGGCCAGGCAGCATCTATAGGGAGAATCGCTGTCGACGTTTCAGGCCAAGACCCTTCGTCAGGACTAACTGAAAGGAAAGATAGTTAGGGATTTGTAAGTGGGGGTGGGGAAATGCAAAATGATAGGAGAAGACTGGAGGGGGTGGGGTGAAGCTGAGAGCCAGACAGGTGATTGGCAAAAGTGATACAGAGCTAGAGAAGGGAAAGGATCATGGGACAGGAGGCCTAGGGAGAAAGAAAGGGGAGGGGAGCGCCAGAGGGAGATGGAGAACAGGGAGAGTGATGGGCAGAAAGAGAGGAAAAAAGGGAGGGGGCAGAGAAGCTAACTATATCAGGGATGGGGTAAGAAGGGGAAGAGGGGCATTAACGGAAGTTAGAGAAGTCAATGTTTATGCCATCAGGTTGGAGGCTACCCAGCCGGTATATAAGGTGTGGTTCCTCCAACCTGAGTGGGGCTTTATCTTGACAGTAGAGGAGGTAATGGATAGATATATCAGAATGGGAATGGGACGTGGAATTAAAATGTGTGGCCACTGGGAGATCCTGCTTTCTCTGGCAGACAGAGAGTAGGTGTTCAGCAAAACAGTCTCCCAGTCTGCGTCGGGTCTCACCAATATATAAAAGGCCACACCAGGAGCAACGGACGCAGTATACCACACCAGCCGACTCGCAGGTGAAATGTCGCCTCACCTGGAAGGACTGTCTGGGGCCCTGAATGGTGGTGAGGGAGGAAGTGTAAGGGCAGGTGTAGCACTTGTTCCGCTTGCAAGGATAAGTGCCAGGAGGGAGATCAGTGGGAAGGGATGGGGGGGAATGAATGGACAAGCGAGTCATGTGGGGAGCAATCCCTATGGAAAGCAGAAGTGGGGGGAGGGAAAGAAGTGCTTGGTAGTGGGATCCTGTTGGAGGAGGCAGAAGTTACAGAGAATTATATGTAGGACCCGGAGGCTGGTGGGCTGGTAGGTGAGGACAAGGGGAACCCTATCCTGAGTAGGGTGGTGGGCGGATGGGGTGAGGGCAGATGTGCGGGAAATGGGAGAGATGCATTTGAGAGCAGAGTTGATGGTGGAAGAAGGGAAGCCCCTTCATTTAATTCCAGGACAAAGGAGATGTCTTCTTTTTTTAAATACATCTCTCCCATTTCCCGCACATCTGCCCTCACCCCATCCCATGAACACCTACGCTCTGTCCGCCAGAGAAAGCAGGATCTCCCAGTGGCCACACATTTTAATTCCACGTCCCATTCCCATCCTGATATGTCTATCCATGGCCTCCTCTACTGTTAAGATGAAGCCACACTCAGGTTGGAGGAACAACACCTTATATACCAGCTGGGTAGCCTCCAACCTGATGGCATGAACATTGACTTCTCTAACTTCTGTTAATGCCCCTCTTCCCCTTCTTACCCCATCCCTGATATATTTAGCTTTTCCCCCTCCTTTTTTTTTCTCTCTTTCTACCCATCACTCTGCCTGTTCTCCATCTCCCTCTGGTGCTCCTCTCCCCCTTTCTTTCTCCCTAGGCCTCCCGTCCCATGATCCTTTCCCTTCTCTAGCTCTGTATCCCTTTTGCCAATCACCTTTCCGGCTCTCAACTTCACCCCATCCCCTCCGGTCTTCTCCTATCATTTCGCATTTCCCCCTCCCCCTCCTACTTACAAATCTCTTACTATCTTTCAATAGACAATAGGTGCAGAAGTAGACCATTTGGCCCTTCGAGCCTGCACCACCATTTTGAGATCTTGGCTGATCATCTACTATCAATACCCGGCTCCTGCCTTGTTCCCATATCCTTTGATTCCCCTATCCATAAGATACCTAACTAGCTCCTTCTTGAAAGCATCCAGAGAATTGGCCTCCACTGCCTTCCGAGGCAGTGCATTCCACACCCCCACAACTCTCTGGGAGAAGAAGTTTTTCCTTAACTCTGTCCTAAATGTCCTACCCCTTATTCTTAAACCATGCCCTCTGGTACTGGACTCTCCCAGCATCTGGAACATATTTCCTGCCTCTATCTTGTCCAATCCCTTAATAATCTTATATGTTGCAATCAGATCCCCTCTCAATCTCCTTAATTCCAGCGTGTACAAGCCCAGTCTCTCTAACCTCTCTGCGTAAGACAGTTCAGACATCCCAGGAATTAACCTCGTGAATCTACACTGCACTTCCTCTATTGCCAGGATGTCCTTCCTTAACCCTGGAGACCAAAACTGTACACAATACTCCAGGTGTGGTCTCACCAGGGCCCTGTACAAATGCAAAAGAATTTCCTTGCTCTTGTACTCAATTCTCTTTGTAATAAAGGCCAACATTCCATTAGCCTTCTTCACTGCCTGCTGCACTTGCTCATTCACCTTCAGTGACTGATGAACAAGGACTCCCAGATCTCTTTGTATTTCTCCCTTACCTAACTCTACACCGTTCAGATAATCTGCCTTCCTGTTCTTACTCCCAAAGTGGATAACCTCACACTTATTCACATTAAACGTCATCTGCCCACTCACCCAGCCTATCCAAGTCACCCTGAATTCTCCTAACATCCTCATCACATGTCACACTGCCACCCAGCTTAGTATCATCAGCAAACTTGCTGATGTTATTCTCAATGCCTTCATCTAAATCGTTGATGTAAATCGTAAACAGCTGTGATCCCAATACCGAGCCCTGTGGCACCCCACTGGTCACCACCTGCCATTCCGAGAAACACCCATTCACCGCTACCCTTTGCTTTCTATCTGCCAACCAGTTTTCTATCCATGTCAATATCTTCCCCCCCAATGCCATGAGCTCTGATTTTACCCACCAATCTCCTATGTGGGACCTTATCAAATGCCTTCTGAAAATTGAGGTACACTACATCCACTGGATCTCCCTTGTCTAACTTTCTGGTTACATCCTCGAAAAACTCCAATAGATTAGTCAAGCATGATTTGCCCTTGGTAAATCCATGCTGGCTCGGCCCAATCCTATCACTGCTATCTAGATATGCCACTATTTCATCTTTAATAATGGACTCTAGCATCTTCCCCACTACTGATGTTAGGCTGACAGGACGATAGTTCTCTGTTTTCTCCCTCCCTCCTTTCTTAAAAAGTGGGATAACATTAGCCATTCTCCAATCCTCAGGAACTGATCCTGAATCTAAGAAACATTGGAAAATGATTACCAATGCATCCACAATTTCCAGGGCCACCTCCTTTAGTACCCTAGGATATAGACCATCTGGACCTGGGGATTTGTCAGCCTTCAGTCCCATCAGTCTACTCATCACCATTTCCTTCCTAATGTCAATCTGTTTCATTTCCTCTGTTACCCTATGTCCTTGGCCCATCCCTACATCTGGGAGATTGCTCATGTCTTCCCTAGTGAAGACAGATCTAAAGTACTTATTAAATTCTTCTGAAATTTCTCTGTTTCCCATAACAATTTCACCCAATTCATTCTTCAAGGGCCCAACATTGTTCTTAACTATCTTCTTTCTCTTCACATACCTAAAAAAGCTTTTGCTATCCTCCTTTATATTCCTGGCTAGCTTGCGTTCGTACCTCATTTTTTCTCCCCATATTGCCTTTTTAGTTAAGTTCTGTAGTTCCTTAAAAATTTCCCAATCATCTGTCCTCCCACTCACCTTAGCTCTGTCATACTTTCTTTTTTGTAATGCTATGCAATCTCTGACTTCCTTTGTCAACCACTGTGGCCCCTTTCCCCCTTTTGAATCCTTCCTTCTCCGGGGGATGAACTGATTTTGCACCTTGTGCATTATTCCCAAGAATACCTGCCATTGCTGTTCCACTGTCTTTTCTGCTAGAATATCCATCCAGTTAACTTTGGCCAGCTCCTCCCTCATGGCTCCATAGTCTCTCCTGTTCAACTGCAACACTGACACCTCCGATCTGCCCTTATCCTTCTCAAATTGCAGATAAAAACTTATCATATTATGGTCACTACCTCCTAATGGCTCCTTTACTTCAAGATTGCTTATCAAATCCTGTTCATTACACAAGACTAAATCCAGAATAGCCTTGTCCCTGGTCGGCTCTCGTACAAGCTGTTCCAAGAATGCATCCTGTAGGCACTCTACAAACTCCCTATCCTGGGGTCCAGCACCAACCTGATTCTCCCAATTCACCTGCATGTTGAAATCCCCCATAACTACTGCGACATTACCTTTGCCACATGCCAATGTTAACTCCCTATTCAACTTGCACCCAATATCCATGCTACTGTTTGGTGGCCTGTAGACAACACCCATTAGGGCCTTTTTGCCCTTACTGTTCCTCAGTTCTATCCACACAGACTCTACTTCTCCTGATCCTATGTCCCCCCTTGCAAAGGACTGAATCTCATTCCTCACCAACAGGGCCACCCCACCCCCTCTGCCCACATTTCTGTCCCTACGATAGCACATTATACCCTTGTACATTCATTTCCCAGGTCTGATCTCCCTGCAGCCATGTCTCCGTTATCTCAACAACATCATAGTTACCCATTCGCACCTGAGCTTCAAGCTCATCCGCCTTATTTCTGACACTTTGTGCATTCAGATATAGAATTTTTAGCCCATTTCTCCTCTCTCTGTTTAAATCGTTGCCTATTGTGCTTAACCCAGCTCCCTGAACTCCCTTCGGACTATACGCCCCTTGAATTTTGTTGTCTTTCCTAAATTTACTTATTCTTTCTGCACATTTAACTCCATGTTCCGTCAGACCATCCCTCTGTACATGTGTCCTCCTTATCACTTGTTCCGCCTCACCTTTCTCTACTACACACTTAATATTCCAGAACCGTGTAGTCCCCACCTGTCCTTTATTCTTCATCTCGCTATCCTCTCTTGCATTCTGGATCCCTGCCCCCTGCAAATTTAGTTTAAACCCCCTCGAGAAGCACTAGCGAACTTTCCTGCAAGAATGTTAGTACCACTCCAGTTCAGGTGTAAACCGAACCGTCGGAACAGATCCCACCTTCCCTGGAACAAACCCCAATTATCTAAAAACCTGAAGCCCTCCCTCCTGCACCATCCTCTCAGCCACATATTAATCTGTATAATCCTTCTGTTCCTTGCCTCACTCGCACGTGGCACAGGTAGCAATCCTGAGATTGTTACGCTGGAGGTCCTGCCCTTCAGCTTCGCACCTAACTCCCTGAACTCACTACGTAGGACCCCCTCACTCATCCTACCCACGTCGTTGGTCCCTACATGGTCCATAACATCTGGGTTCTTGTCCTCCCTCTCGAGAATAACCTGCACCCGATCTGAGATGTCCCAGACCCCGGCACCAGGGAGGCAACATACCATCCGAGACTCCCGATCTTCCCCACAAAATCTCCTATCCGCCCCCCTGACTATAGAATCCCCTATCACTACCGCTCTCTTCTCTTCCCTCCTCCCCTTCCTAGTCGAGAGTCCAACCTCAGTGCCAGAGACAGGACTACAGCAACTTCTTCCTGGTAGGTCATCCCCACCAACAGTATCCAAAACGGTATACTTATTGTTGATGGGAACGGCCACAGGGGTGCTCTGCTCTCTCTGTCTGCTCCCCCTGCCTCTCTTGACTGTCACCCATTTGCCTACCTCCTGTCTTTTCGGTGTGACTACCTCCCGATAACTCTTATCTATCTCTACCTCTGCCTCCCAAATGATCCGTAGTTCATCCAGCTCCTGCTCCAATTAGTCCTTTCCTTTCCTTTAGCTTTCCTTTCAGTTAATCCTGACGAAGGGTCTCGGCCCAAAACGTCGACACCACTTTTACTTCCGTCTTTTCTAAAACGTTAAATTCTTGGGACATTAAGCACCCACCCCTGAACCTCTCAACCAAGTCTCTGTAAAGCCCACAACATCATAGTTCCATGTACTGACCCAAGCTCTAAGTTCATCATCTTTACCCATAATACTCCTAGCATTAAAATACACACACTTCAAACTATCCATTCTATTCTGTTTACTGACCCTGACATCTACCTTCTTTTCCATCCCTTTCTGATATGGAGCTCTGGTTCACATCCCCTTGCTGAGCTATGTCTTGAAATGTGTTATTTCCCAGCAGCAGGACAGTGAAATACATAAAATATACTATAAATTATAACAAATATTTAAAAATTAAAAATCAAATTAGTGCAAGAGCAAAAACAAGTGAGGTAGTGTACATGGGTTCATTATACATTCAGAAATCTGATGGCAGAGGAGAACAGACTATTCCTGAAACATTGACTGTATGGCTTTATGCTCCTGTACCACCTCCTTGATGGGAGCAATGAGAAAGCATGCCCTGGGTGGTGGGGGCCCTTAATGATGGATGCTGCTTCTTTTTTTTTTTTAAAGGCATTACTTTGAGTGCATTAAGCAGGATCTATCAGGGGTTGACTTTTTAAAAGCAGAGGAGTATTTGGCAGCCTGTTCCTGTTATGCTGAACGTTGAGATACGAAGTTAAGGGAACCCTCAATGATGAGAGATATTCAGGCTCTAGTCAAGAATAAGGAAGCATATATCACCTTTCGGCAGTTGGGTACAAATGAACCCCTAACAAATATAAAGTTCAAAATCAGGCTTAATAGGGCAATCAGGGAAGCAAAAAGAGGGTAGGAGACGGATTTGGTAGGCAGTGTTAATAATTTTAGAAGGTACTTCTGTTGTATGAACAGTAAAAGAGAAAGACCAAGTCTTCAAAGGTATCTCTTAAAAATATCTGATAAGTTTCTTCATCTGTTAGGACGTAGTTGGGGCAGTGTTGTGTACTTTGTGTGAGATGTGGGAATTCTCCAGACTCCCAGATAACCACATTGGCACCATGTGCACAGAGCTGCAGCTCCTTTGAGAATGTATTAAGGAACTGGAGTTGCAACTTGATGACCTTCAGCTCATACGGGAAAATGAGGAGCTGACAGATAGGAGCTACAGAAAGGTAGTCACTCCTAGGTTGCAGGAGGCAGGTACCTAGGTGACTGGAGAGAGAAAGGAAATGGGCAGCCAGTGTGGAGTAGCTTTGTGGCCATTCCCCTCAATAACATAAGCCAATTTGGATACTGTTGTGTGTGGGAGGAATAGTAGAAACCAGGGCACGAGCACTGAATCTGGCATGAGAGCTCAGAAAATAAGGGGAGAGAAGAGGACTGGAATAGTAATGTGGGATTCCATCATTAGAGAAGGAAACACGAGATTCTGTGGGCACAATAGAGATGCCCGAATAGTATGTTGCCTCTGTTATGACCCCAGCCCCCTCCTTTGTGAGAATCGCAAGAGCCCTAGTGAAGGGGGGGTCAATGACCCAAGAGAGAGAGCGACGTGCTGAATTGGACTCACCTGGAAGGACTGTCTAGGGCCCGGAACGGTGGTAAGTGGGGAGGTGTGGGGGCAGGTGTAGCATTCCAGGTGAGGCAACTCTTCGCCTGCGAGTCTGCTGAAGTCGTCTATTGCATCCGGTGCTCCCGGTGCGGCCTCCTCTACATCGGCGAGACCCGACGCAGATTGGGGGACCGCTTCATCAAGCACCTACGCTCCGTCCGTCACAACAGACAGGACCTCCCGGTTGCCAGCCACTTCAACTCTGCCTCTCATTCCCATCTAGATATGTCCATACATGGCCTCCTCTACTGCCACGATGAGGCCAAACTCAGGTTGGAGGAGCAACACCTCATCTACCGTCTGGGTAGCCTCTAGCCTGGTGGTATGAACATTGAATTCTCTCATTTCCGGTTAATTCCCTCCTCCTCCCCCTTCCCCTATTCCAGGTCCCTCTCTGCCTCTCTCCCCTTTCAACTTTCTGCTTCTTTATCTCTACAGTTCTTTCATGCTTATCCCCTCCCCCCTTTATCTTTCCTCTGATTGGTTTTCCACCTGGCGCCTCTAGGCCCTACCCCCTCCCCTATCTCTATTACTGGGCTTCGGCCCTCTCTTCCCCCCCCACCCCCCATTCCTGATGAAGGGTCTCGGACCGAAACGTTGGCTACTCTTTTCTCATGGATGCTGCCTGACCTGCTGAGTTCTTCCAGCGTTGTGCACGTATTCTTTGATCCACAGCATCTGCAGTTGTATTTTTGGGTCTTGCAGACAGGTTGCTGGAACAGTTGGGGAGGGTTTAAACTAATTTGGCAGAGGGATGGGAAATTTGAGTGATAGGGCTAAGGGTGGGGCAGTTGGTATACAAGTAGGTGCAGTATGTAGTGAGACTGTGAGGAAGAACAGATAATAAGACAAAGCTGCAGTCAGTGGAATGAGTTGCAATGTATCAGTGGGACAAATTCGAAATGGGTGACGTACACAGGACAAAAGGTGTTATATTTGAATACATGCAGTATACAGTGTTATGAATGTGCCACAACTCTGAGGGGCCGAAGGGTACAAAGTTGCCCCCTCCTTTTTGAGAATCGCAAGATCGCTATTAATTCTGGTCTGGGACCCAGGAAATGAGAGAGAGACACGCAGAATCCACAAGGTTTGGAATGTGTCCTGGCCTCAGCGAAACAAAAACCCCTGATAATGGCTATTGTCTCTTGGAGACGGAATTGTGTATTGAGTACTGTACTATTCATTGAAGCCCCTCAGGGGACGACCAGAGTGGGCTGGTTGAGGGATTGCATCATCCCAACCTGATTGACATCTGAGACCCCGTGAGTAAGGATAAAAGAGGGTCTGGGGAGCAACCCCTTTAGACGCACCAGGAGAAACGCTAGAAATCCCGTGACAGCGTTTAATAGCGACAGCCGATGGGGGCTCGTGTGCGTCCTCCCTTGCCTGGGATTGGCCGGCTCACCACGGAAGAACGGCTTAGCTAAAGGAGAGGCCACAAGTGAACGGCCACACCAACGAGACTCCGACGGATTGAAATCATAAAAGGAAAATCGGCAAGTTTTTCTCCCAAATCCCTCTCTCTCTCCAACCATTGCAACCCCAGCGGTCCCCAAAGGCTGCAGCCTGCATGAACTGAGTGAACTTTATATTTCCATCGGACAATACATTATCCCCTAGACAACGATAGAGCTTATTTCTTATTGATTATTATTATACCTGCACTTTTAGATTTAGTATTGACGACGTATATTATCTGTATATTTGCATTGATATTATTTTTGTGTATTTTTACTAATAAATACTGTTAAAAATAGTATCACCAGACTTCAACGGAACTCTCTATCTTTGCTGGTAAGTGACCCAGTTATGGGGTTCATAACAAAGTGGGGCCTCGTCTCGGGATTTGATACCAAATTGGAGGGCCAGTGAATCGGGCTTTTAAGTCCAATTGTGGGTCTGGTTGCCGGGTAACCAGACGGGAAACCAGCAAAGATGGACGTTGACAAATTTATAGAAAACCCGACTCTGGAGGCGCTAGAGGCTGCCAGAAAGTCGGACTTGATAAATATTGCGAAAGGACTAAATCTCGCAGAGGTGAGGTTGTCGATGAAAAAGCGGGAGGTGCGGAGGGCCATAACTCAGTATTATATTTTGAAGAATGTGTTTTCAGCTGAGGTATTGGAAAATATCCCTGAAAAGGTACCAGCTAGTGGGACGGCTCAGTTAGAGTTGGAGAAATTGAGGCTGGACACGGAACAGAGGAAGAGAGGGAGCATGAGCTCCAGCTAAAGGAGTTAGAGGTGAAAAGGGAGAAGGAAAGAGCTGAAAAGGAGCAGGAAAGAGCCGAGAAGCAGAGGGAGCATGAAATTCAGTTAAAACAGCTGGAAGCAGCTGAAAAGGAGAAGAAAAGGGCCAAAAAAGAGAAGGAGAGAGCCAAGAAGGAGAGGGAGTATGAGGAGAAAGAGAAACAGAGGCAACATGACTTGGACATGGAGAAGTTAAGGCAAGAGTGAAGAGCTCAAGGGCCAGACCGAGAGGAGCGGTTTAATGTTAGTCGGGAGTTTAGGTTAGTACCTCCATTCGAGGAGACGGATGTTGATAGTTATTTCTTGCATTTTGAAAAGGTGGCAGTGAGTCAGAAGTGGCCCAAAGATCAGTGGGTGGCGTTGTTACAAAGTGTGTTAAAAGGGAAGGCGCAACGGGCATATGCGGTGTTGTCCATGGAGGAGGAGGAGTCTGAGAATTATGAGAAAGTAAAGGAGGCCATTCTTCGGACCTATGAATTGGTACCTGAAGCGTATAGACAAAAGTTCAGAAATTTAAAGAAAGGGTGGAATCAGATGTATGCAGAGTTTGCCTATGAGAAGGGTGTGCTCTTGGATCGCTGGTGTGCAGCAGAATTGGTGGAAGAAGATTTTTGGCATCTCAGGGAGTTAATTCTGATTGAGGAATTTAAAGGTTGTGTTTCGGATGATATCAGGATGTATTTGAATGAGAAGCCGAATAAGTCCATCTCCAAATTTGCTAGGTTCGCAGATGAATATGCCCTAACCCACAAGACAAAGTTTTCCTCGAATAAGAGTTACCAGAAAGACCATGGGAATGGTAGAGAAAGCCCGCCGGCTGAGGCAGAGATCCTGCCGGGAGCTAGAGGTAAAATTAAGGAGGAGGAAAAGCAAGACGGCAGGAGAGGTCCTGGCTTGACCTGCTTTAATTGTGGACAGGTGGGTCATATTGCATCTAAGTGCCTTGCTCCGAGGAAGGAGACAGGAAAATGGAAAGTAGCAGTCCCTACAGGATGTACTGTGGTGATCAGTAAATCGATGAGAAAGCCCCAGGTAGACAAAATATGAGAGGGGCCTGAGAAATGTATTTCAGAAGGAACCATGTTTGTGAAAGAGGGAGACACACCAGTTCCAGTGCGGATCTGGAGAGACACGGGAGCTGAACTGTCATTGATTCGCAGTACGGTACTAGATTTTGGTCCTCAGACTGGAGAGGTAGCTTTGAGAGGCATAGGAAAAGGGACAGAAGCGGTGCCTTTGCATAGGATCGTTATAAATTGTGAGCTGGTATCTGGACCAGTTGAAATAGGGGTGTGATCAGAATTTCCGAGAACTGACGTAGACATCCTTCTGGGTAACGATTTAGCTGGTGGTGATGTTTGGTCGGCCATGGAGCTGACGAGCCAGCCTGTAAGTGTTGAGGACCCGCCCCTAGATTCCAAGATCTATCCCGCACTCGCAGCATGTCGAGAAAGGCAGCTGAGAACGAGACCAGTTTAAATCAGGCCAGTATCGATTTGGCCGAGGCGTTTTTACCGACCCTGTACCAAGAGGAGTTAGAGGGTGGTAAAACGGAGAATAGGAAAGTGAAAGAGAGTAAGGGAGAGGAGGTAGACCTTCCCTTAGCCAGGAGGAAATTTATAGAGGCACAGAGTAAAAATGAGAAACAGATAAGGCTGTTAGAAGGTCCAGGGTTGGACATGGATGATCTGTCTGGTTTGGCAGAATTGTTTGAAGAAGTTGAAAATTTTAAATGTGTTCCCGATAATGAAATGAGGGCAGTCCTAGATGAAAAGGATGCCATTACCTTGAAGAAGTCTGCTGGGTTGGCAGATGAGGTTGTTTCAGCCCGTGGGGTTGAGTTTACTCCGGAAGGGAGTAGCCCAGAGAGTAACTGGGAGGATCAGGAGAACTTAGAATTTGAAAAGGGTACAGGTATTGAAAGCCTGGAAGGGGCAGATGTCCCGTTTGAGTGTGTTCAAGATGTGGATGCACGTGGTACTGAACCTAGTAATGGAGCTCAGAAAAAGTCTGAGGTATTTGATTCAGTTAAAAAGGAATGCAGTCCTTGTGGGTCAGATGGACTTGGTTCAGTGAAGAAAGGGTTAACCATGGTAATAGTGGGAAGTGAGAATTCCCAGTTGTTTTTGCTCGAAGGTGTGTTAAAAGTTAGTGAGGAGATAAAAGGTGGTGAGGTGAATATTATTATTGAAGGGAAAGGGAAAAGTGTAGTTCCTAAATTGAATGAAGAAAATTTAAAGTCTGGATTGATGTCAGAAGCAGCAACCAGGCTGCAGAGACAATGGCTTGGTAACACGGTGCCTGCGAATCAATTACAGGTTGATTTGGAATGTAAAGGTGCCCCACACGCTATTGTTATTCAAGAGAGTGCTGTGAAGAGGCAGAATTTGAAATGCTGTTTGGACAAAGAGGGATCGCTTGCAGATATTAAACTGAAAACCAATAGAATGAAGGGTCCTGAAGATAAAACTAACGACTTGCTTAAAAATAAAGAATTGTGTGGAAATTCGGAAAATGGTCTAAGTTTGGAACACATTGTTGATAAAATAACCCCTATGAAAGGAGCATGCCAAAGCCTATTCCACACTAGTATACAAGTTAACCACGTGGGACTGAACTGGAAAAGGGGCGAGGGTTGACGGGATGCCATTTTAAATAACAGGATCCGGTTTTAAGGGATTTCGACAAGGCATGTGAATAATAAAGACAACCCCATGGAAGTTTGACTGTTAAGTTTGAAAGTAAAATAAAGATTAGTATTTGCATGAACTTTTGTAGTATACACGTAAGCTAAGATCACAACTCTTTAGTTTTGTTTGCTGAAGAAAAGGAATAAAAATAGGTGGTTATCAAATTGGAGTCTGATGCTACAAGAATTTATTAAGGTACACGATGTTAAGATATTAAAAGAAGTGACAATGTAATCGCTAACTGTTTAGATGCTGAATTGAATGTATAACTGTATTACTCCGTAGTGAAAAAAAAACTCTTTTGTATTGTGTTAGATTCTGAAATCCTGTAAGACTCTGTATTAATTCATTTTTACCGGTGGTAAAAATCTTAGAAGGAAGGGGGTGTTACGAATGTGCCACAACTCTGAGGGGCCAAAGGGTACAAAGTCGCCCCCTCCTTTTTGAGAATCACAAGATCGCTATTAATTCTGGTCTGGGACCCAGGAAATGAGAGAGAGACACGCAGAATCCACAAGGTTTGGAATGTGTCCTGGCCTCAGCAAAACAAAAACCCCTGATAATGGCTATTGTCTCTTGGAGACGGAATTGTGTATTGAGTACTGTACTATTCATTGAAGCCCCTCAGGGGACGACCAGAGTGGGCTGGTTGAGGGATTGCATCATCCCAACCTGATTGACATCTGAGACCCCGTAAGGATAAGAGGGTCTGGGGAGCAACCCCTTTAGACGCACCAGGAGAAACGCTAGAAATCCCGTGACAGCGTTTAATAGCGACAGCCGATGGGGGCTCGTGTGCGTCCTCCCTTGCCTGGGATTGGCCGGCTCACCACGGAAGAACGGCTTAGCTAAAGGAGAGGCCACAAGTGAACGGCCACACCAATGAGACTCCGACGGATCGAAATCATAAAAGGAAAATCGGCAAGTTTTTCTCCCAAATCCCTCTCTCTCTCCACCCATTGCAACCCCAGCGGTCCCCAAAGGCTGCAGCCTGCATGAACTGAGTGAACTTTATATTTCCATCGGACAATACATTATCCCCTAGACAACGATAGAGCTTATTTCTTATTGATTATTATTATGCCTGCACTTTTAGATTTAGTATTGACGATGTATATTATCTGTATATTTGCATTGATAATATTTTTGTGTATTTTTACTAATAAATACTGTTAAAAATAGTATCATCAGACTTCAACGGACCTCTCTATCTTTGCTGGTAAGTGACCCAGTTACGGGGTTCGTAACAACAGAATAAGGGAGATGATCCTGCAGGTACGACGTTGTGGGCATCACTGAGTCATGACTGAAAGATGATTATAATTGGGAGCTTAATATCCAAAGATACACATTATATTGAAAGACAGGCAGGTAGGAGGAGTGTGTGGCATGGCAATGTTGTTTGTATAAAAATGAAATCAAATCCTTAGAAAGAGGTGACATAGGAGCAAAAATGTAGCTTGGTTGTGGGTAGAGTTAAGGAACTGCAAGGGTAAATAGACCCTGATATGTAATGAGCCTCTGAACAGTAGCCTGGATGTGGGATACAAATCACAATGCAAGATAAAAAATGCATGTAAAAAGCACATTGTTACAATAGTCATGGGGGATTTCAATATGCAGGTATATTGAGAAAATTAGGTTGGTGCTGATTTTGGATCCCAAGAGAGAGAATTTGTATAATACCTATGAGATGCCTTTTTAAAGGAGCTTGTGGTTGAGTCCACTAGAAGATCAGCTATTCTGGATTGCATGTTGTCTAATGAACCAGATTTGATTAGAGAGTTTTAAGATAAAAGAACCCTTAGGAGACAGTGATCATAATAATATGATCCAAATGCTGTAGGAGCTCAGCTGGCCAGGCAGCATCTATGGAAAAGAGTACAGTTGATGTTTCAGGCCGAGACACTTTAGCAAGATGGGAAAGAAAAAAAATGAGGGGCAGAGTTAAAAGGCGGGGGAGGGGAGAGAGAAACACAGGGTGATAGGAGAAACTGGGAGGGGAGGAGTGAAGTAAAGAGCTGGGAAGTTAGTGGAAGAGATGCAGGGCTGGAGAAGGGAGAGTCTGATAAGAGAGGGCAGAAGGCCATGGAAGAAAGAAAAGGGGGGAGGAGCACCAGAGGGAGGTAATGGGCAGGCAAGGAGATATGGTGAGGGGAAAGGGGGATGGGGAATGGTGTGGGAGGAGGGGCATTACTGGAAGTTGGAGAAATCAATGTTCATGCCATCAGGTTGGAGGCTTCCCAGCCAGAATCCAAGGTGTTGTTCCTCCAACCTGAGTGTGGCCTCATCGCAACAGTGGAGAAGGCCATGGATAAACATATTGGAAGGGGAATAGAAAGTAGAATTTAAATGGGTGGCCACCGGGAGATCCTGCACACAGAAAAAGCGGGATAAGTCACCTTGACCAGATTGTGTACACCCCAGGGTTCTGAAAGTGGTGGCTGAAGGGATCGCAGAGTCATTAGTATGGGAACACCAATTCTCTTGAATGGAAAACCCTACACAAAGTAATGAACATGGCCCAATCCATCACAGGTAAAGCCCTCCCAACCACTGAACGCAGCTACACGGAGCGCTGTCGCAGGAAAGCAGCATCCTTCACCAAGGGCGCCCACCACCCAGGTCATGCTCTCTTCTTACTACTGGCAACAGGAAGGTGGTGCAGGAGCCTCAGAACGCATACCACCAGGTTCAGGAACAGTTATTACCCTTCAACCATCAGACTTTGAACCAAAAGGGATAACTTCATTCAACATCACTTGCCCCATCAATGGACTGTTATGACAACCTATGGACTTAAGTGGAAAAACTCGTCATCTCATGTCATAGAAAAGTACAGTCTCCCCTCATGTTCTCCTTAAAGTTTTCACCTTTCACCCTTAAGCCATGACCTCTAGTTGTAGCCCCACCCAACCTCAGTGGAAAAAGCCTGCATGTATTTACCTCATCTATAACTCTTCATAATTTCATATCCTCTTATCATATCTCCTCTCAATCTTCACTGTTCCAAGGAATCAAACCCTAAACAATTCCATCTTTTGTTATAACTCAGGTCCTCCAAACCTGGCAACATACTTGTAAATTCTCCGTGTACCGTTTCAATCTTATTTACATCTTTCCTGTAAGTAGGTGCCCAAAATTGCACACAATACTCCAAATTAGGCCTGACAAATATTTTACACAACTTAAACATCCTTTCTCCTGTATTCAATACTTTGATTTATGAAGGTCAATTTTGCCAAAAGCTTTCTTTACTACCCTATCAACCTGTGATATCACTTTCAATTAAGTATGGCCCTGTATTCCCAGATCCCTTTGTTCAACCGCACTCCTCAGTGTCCTACTGTTCACTGTGTAAGACCTGTCCTGGTTGGTGTTACCAAAGTGCAACACCTCACACTTGTTTCATTAAATTCCATCTGCTATTTTTCAACTCATTTTTCCAGCTCGTCCAAAACCCGATGCTTGATAGTCTTCCTTGTCCACTACATTCCCAGTCTTGGTGTCATCTGAAAACTTGCTGATCCAGTTAACCACATTATCATCCAAATCACTGTTATAGATGACCAACAACAATGGACCCAACACCAATCCCTGCCACAATCCACTTGTCACAGGCCTCCAAACAGAAAAGCAACCATATAGTATCACTCTCTAGTTTTATGCACAAAGCAAAGTCTAATCCAGTTTATTGCTTCATCTTAAATGCTGAGTGACTGAACCTTTTTGATCAACCTCCCATGTGAGACCTTGTCAAAGGCCTTATTAAAGTCCATGTAGACAATATCCACTGTCTTGCCTTCATCAAGTTTCCTGGTAATTTCTTCGAAAAACTCTAAGATTGATTAGTCATGACTTACAATACATAAAGCCATGCTATCTGGGATAGCCAATTTGTTCTGCTGTTTAAGAAAGACTCAGAAAATAAACCAGTAATTTATAGCTGGTGAGTCTGACATCAGTTGTGGGTAAGTTATTGGCAGGTATTGTAAGGGATCAAATGTACATTTATTTGAATAAACTTGGACTGATTAAGGATAGTCAGCATGGCTTCATGTACGGTAGTTCATGTCTAACCAATCTAACAGAGTTTTTCAAAGAAATTACCAGGAAGGTTGATGAAGACAAGGCAGTGGATGCTGTCTACATGGACTTTAAGACAGACAGACAATCATACTTTATTGATCCTGAGGGAAATTGGGTTTTGTTACAGTTGCACCAACCAAGAATAGAGTAGAAATATAGCAAAATAAAACCAGAAATAATTAAATAATAATAAGTAAGTTATGCCAAGTGGAAATAAGTCCAGGACCAGCCTATTGGCTCAGAGTTTCTGACACTCCAAGGGAGGAGTTGTAAAGTTTGATGGCCACAGGCAGGAATGACTTCCTATGACACTCAGTGTTGCATCTCGGTGGAATGAGTCTCTGGCTGAATGTACTCCTGTGCCTAACCAGTACATTATGGAGTGGATGGGAGACATTGTCCAAGATGGCATGCAACTCGGACAGCAACCTCTTTTCAGACACCACCGTCAGAGTGCAGTTCCACCCCCACATCATCACTGGCCTTACGAATGAGTTTGTTGATTCTGTTGGTGTCTGCTCGCCCCAGCACACAACAGCAAACATGATAGCACTGGCCACCACAGACTCGTAGAACATCCTCAGCATCATCTGGCAGATGTTAAAGGACCTCAGTCTCCTCAGGAGATAGAGACGGCTCTGCCCCTTCTTGTAGACAGCCTCAGTGTTCTTTGACCAGTCCAGTTTATTGTCAATTCGTATCCCCAAGTATTTGTAATCCTCCACCATGTCCACACTGACCCTTTGGATGGAAACAGGGGTCACCGGTGCCTTAGCCCTCCTCAGGTGCACCACCAGCTCCTTAGTCTTTTTCACATTAAGCAAGGTCCCTCATGGGAGGTTGGTCACCTGTCACTAAGGATTGTTTGAATATCTCTACTAAGGCACCAGTAATTTCTGCACTTGCCTCCCGCAGGATCTGAGGGAACACCTTGTCAGGGCTTAGGGATTTATCCACCCTAATTTGCCTCAAGACTGCGAACACTTCCTCCTCTGTAATCTGTACAGAGTCCATGAAGTTGATGCCGCTTTGCCTCACTTCTATAAACTCAGTATCTGTGTCCTGAGTAAATACAGATTTTAAAAAATGCATTTATTATCTTCCCCCAATTCTTTTGGAGCCATGCATTCTGATCCTCCACTTTTGAAGGTGTCCCATTTACCGAGTACACCTTTGCCAGAAAGGTCTATCCCAATCCATACTTTCCAGATCATTTCAGATACCATCAAATTTGGCCTTTCTCCATTTTAGAATCTCAACCCATGGACCAGACCCACCATTTCACATTTTTACTTTGCATCTAGTGATCACAAGGCAATTAGTTTCAAAGTTCCCCTACACAAACTTCTGTCAACTGCCCTGTCCTTAAGGGAAAACCCTGCCTGATGAACCTGTTGAAATCCTTTAAGCAGATCACAAGTAGCATAGATAAAGGGAATGCTGTGGCTGTTGAATATTTGGACTTTCAGAAGGCCTTTGACAAGGTACCACACATGAGACTGCTTACCAAGTTAAGAGCCCATGGTATTACAGGAAAGTCACTGGTACAGTTAGAGCATTGACTGATTGGTGAGAGGTAGTGAGTGGGAATAAAAGGATGCATTTATGGTTGGCTGCCAGTGACTGGGGGTGTTCCACAGGGGCTAGTGTTGGGACCATTTCTTTTATGCTGTACATCATTGACTTAGATGATAGAATAGATGGTTTTGCCACCAAGTTTGCAGATGATACAAAGATTGGTGGAGGCACAGGTAGTGTTGAAGAAATAGGCAAGCTGCAGAAGGACTTAGACAGATTAGGAGAATAGGTAAGAAGAAGCAAATAAAATACAATGTTGTAAAATGCATGGTCATGCATTTTGGTAGTAGAAATAAATATGCGGACTATTTTCTAAATGTGGAGAAAATCCAAAAATCTGAGAGGCAAAGGGAATTGGGATTCCTTGTGCAGAACACCCTAAAGTTTAACAGGTTGATCATTGGTTAGGAAGGCAAATGCAATATTAGCATTCATTTCAAGAGGTCCAGAATACAAGAGCAGGGATGTGATGCTGAGGCTTTACAAGGCACTGGTGAGGCCTCACCTTGAGTGTTGTGAACAGTTTTGGGCTCCTCATCTAAGAAAAGATGTGCTGGCATTGGAGAGGGTCCAGAGGAGGTTCACAAGGATGATTCTAGGAATGAAAGGGTTATCATGTGAGGATCGTTTGATGGCTTTGGGTCTGTACTTATTGGAATTTAGGGGATCTCATTGAAACCTTTCGAATGTTGAAAACCCTAGACAGAGTAAGTGTGCAAAGGATGTTTCCCACGGTGGGGGAGTCTACAACAAGAGGACATAACCTCAGGAAAGAGAGGCATCCATTTAAAATAGAGATGCGAGAAATTTTTTTTGCCAGAGGGTGATGAAATTTTTGAATTCATTACCACAGGAAGCTGTGAAAGCCAGGTCATTGGGTGTATTAGAAACATAAAAACATAGAATATGAACATAGAATGTGAACATACAGCACAATACAGACCCTTCGGCCCACAAAGCTGTGCCAAACATGTCCCTACCTTAGAACTACCTAGGCTTACCCATAAAGCTCTATTTTTCTAAGTTCATGTACCGATTCAGGAGTCTCTTAAAAGACCCTATCATTTCTGCCTCCACCACGGCTGCCGGCAGCCCATTCCACACACACACACCACTCTCTGCAGAAAACCGTACCCCTGACATCCTCCTCTGTACCTACTTCCAAGCACCTTAAAACTATGCCCTCTCGTGCTAGCTATTTCTGCCCTGAGAAAAAGCCTCTGACTATCCACATGATCAATGCCTCTCATCATCTTATACACCTCTATCAGGTCACCTTTCATCCTCCATTGCTCCAAGGAGAAAAGGCCGAGTTCACTCAACCTATTCTCATAAGGCATGCTCTCCAATCCAGGCAACATCCTTGTAAATCTCCTCTGCACCCTTTCTATGGCTTCCACATCCTTCCTGTAGTGCGGCGACCAGAATTGAGCACAGTACTCCAAGTGGGCTCTGACCAGGGTCCTACATAGAAACATAGAAAATAGGTGCAGGAGTAGGCCATTCGGCCCTTTTGGCCTGCACCGCCATTCAGTATGATCATGGCTGATCATCCAACTCAGAACCCTGTACCTACTTTCTCTCCATACCCCCAATCCCTTTAGGCACAAGGGCCATATCTAACTCCCTCTTAAATATAGACAATGAACCGGCCTTAACTGTTTCCTGTGGCAGAGAATTCCACAGATTCACCACTCTCTGTGTGAAGAAGTTTCTCCTCATCTCGGTCCTAAAAGGCTTCCCCTTTATCCTTAAACTGTGACTCCTCGTTCTGGACTTCCCCAACATCGGGAACAATCTTCCTGCATCTAGCCTGTCCAATCCCTTTAGAATTTTATATGTTTCAATAAGATCCCCCCTCAATCTACTAAATTCCAGTGAGTATAAGCCTAGTCAATCCAGTCTTTCTTCATATGAAAGTCCTGCCAACCCAGGAATCAATCTGGTGAACCTTCTTTGTACTCCCTCTATGGCAAGAATGTCTTTCCTCAGATTAGGGGACCAAAACTGCACACAATACTCCAGGTGTGGTCTCACCAAGGCCTTGTACAACAGCAGTAGAACCTCCCTACTCCTGTACTCAAATCCTCTTGCTATGAATGCCAACATACCATTTGCCTTTTTCACCGCCTGCTGTACCTGCATGCCCATTTTCAATGACTGGTGTACAATGACACCCAGGTCTCGTTGCACCTCCCCTTTTCCTAGTCAGCCACATTCAGATAATAATCTATTTTCCTGTTCTTTCAACCAAAGTGGATAACCTCACATTTATCCACATTAAATTGCATCTGCCATGAATTTGCCCACTCACCTAACCTATCCAAGTCATCCTGCATCCTCTTAGCATCCTCCTCACAGCTAACCGCCCAGCTTCTTGTCATCCGCAAACTTGGAGATGCTGCATTTAACTCCCTTGTCTAAATCATTAATATATATTGTAAACAACTGGGGTCCCAGCACTGAGCCTTGCAGTACTCCACTAATCACTGCCTGCCAATCTGAAAAGGTCCCGTTTATTCCCACTCTTTACTTCCTGTTTGCCAACCAATTCTCTATCCACATCAGTACCATACCCCCAATACCATGTGCTTTAAGATTACACACTAATCTCCTGTGTGGGACCTTGTCAAAAGCCTTTTGAAAATCCAAATACACCACATCCACTGGTTCTCCCCTATCCACTCTATTAGTTACATCCTCAAAAAATTCTAAAAGATTCGTCAGACATGATTTTCCTTTCGCAAATCCATGCTTTGTCCGATGATTTCACCTCTTTCCAAATGTGCTGTTACCACATCTTTGATAACCAACTCTAGCATTTTCCCCACCACCGATGTCAGACTAACCGGTCTATAATTCTCCGGTTTCTCTCTCCCTCCTTTTTTAAAAAGTGGGGTTACATTAGCCACCCTCCAATCCTCAGGAACTAATCCAGAATCTAAGGAGTTTTGAAAAATTATCACTAATGCATCCACTATTTCTTGGGCTACTTCCTTAAGCACTCTGGGATGCAGACCATCTGGCCCTGGAGATTTATCTGCCTTTAATCCCTTCAATTTACCTAACACCACTTCCCTACTAACATGTATTTCCCTCAGTTCCTCCATCTCACTAGATCCTCGGTCCCCTACTATTTCCAGAAGATTATTTATGTCCTCCTTAGTGAAGACAGAACCAAAGTAGTTATTCAATTGGTCTGCCATGTCTTTGTTCCCTATGATCAATTCACCTGTTTCTGACTGTAAGGGACCTACATTTGTCTTAACCAATCTTTTTCTTTTCACATATCTATAAAAGCTTTTACAGTCAGTTTTTATGTTCCCTGCCAGCTTTCTCTCATAATCTTTTTTCCCTTTCCTAATTAAGCCCTGTGTCCTCCTCTGCTGGACTCTGAATTTCTCCCAGTCCTCAGGTGTGCCGCTTTTTCTGGCTAATTTGTATGTTTCTTCTTTGGAATTGATACTATCCCTAATTTCCCTTGTCAGCCACGGGTGCACTACCTTCCCTGGTTTATTCTTTTGTCAAACTGGGATGAACAATTGTTGTAGTTCATCCATGTGATCTTTAAATGCTTGCCATTGCATATCCACCGTCAACCCTTTAAGTATCATTTGCCAGTCTATCTTAGCTAATTCACGTCTCATACCTTCAAAGTTACCCTTCTTTAAGTTCAGAACCTTTGTTTCTGAATTAACTATGTCACTCTCCATCTTAATGAAGAATTCCACCATATTATGGTCACTCTTACCCAAGGGGCCTCACACGACAAGATTGCTAACCTCATTGCTCAATACCCAATCTAGAATGGTCTGCTCTCTATTTGGTTCCTCGACATGTTGGTTCAGAAAACCATCCCGCATACATTCCAAGAAATCCTCTTCCTCAGCACCCTTACCAATTTGGTTCACCCAATCTATATGTAGATTGAAGTCACCCATTATAACTACTGTTCCTTTATTGCACGCATTTCTAATTTCTTGTTTAATGCCATCCCCAACCTCACTACTACTGTTAGGTGGCCTGTACACAACTCCCACCAGCGTTTTCTGCCCCTTAGTGTTATGCAGCTCTACCCATATCGATTCCACATCCTCCAGGCTAATGTCCTTCCTTTCTATTGCGTTAATCTCCTCTCTAACCAGCAATGCCACCCCACCTCCTTTTCTTTCCTGTCTATCCCTCCTGAATACTGAATATCCCTGGATGTTGAGCACCCATCCTTGGTCACCCTGGAGCCATGTCTCTGTGATCCCAACTATATCATATTCATTAATAACTATCTGCACATTCAATTCATCCACCTTGTTACGAATGCTCCTCGCATTGACACACAAAGCCTTCAGGCTTGTTTTTACAACACTCTTAGCCCATATACAATTATGTTGAAAAGTGGCCCTTTTTGATTTTTGCCCTGGATTTGCCTGCCTGCCTGCCACTTTTACTTTTCACCTTACTACTTTTTGCTTCTACCCTCATTTTACACCCCTCTGTCTCTCTGCACTTGTTCCCATCCCCCTGCCACATTAGTTTAAATCCTCCTGAACAGCAGTAGCAAACGCTCCCCCTAGGTAGGACATTGGTTCCAGTCCAGTCTAGGTGCAGACTGTCCTGTTTGTACCGGTTCCACCTCCCCCAGAACTGGTTCCAATGCCCCAGAAATTTGAATCCCTCCCCCTTGCACCATTTTTCAAGCCACGTATTCATCTGAAATATCCTCCTCTTTCTACTCTGACTAGCATGTGGCACTGGCAGTAATCCAGAGATTATTAACTTTGTGGTTCTACTTTTCAGTTTATCTCCTAACTCCCTAAATTCACCTTGTAGGACCTCATCCCATTTTTTACCTATATTGTTGGTACCTATGTGCACCACGACCACTGGCTGTTCACCCTCCCACTCCAGAATGTCCTGAGCTGCTCAGAGACATCCTTGACCCTTGCACCAGGGAGGCAACATACCATCCTGGAGTCTCGTTTGCAGCCGCAGAAACGCCTACCTATTCCCCTTACAATCGAATCCCCTATCACTACAGCTCTCCCACTCCTTTCCCTTCCCTCCTGTGCCGCAGAGCCACCCATGGTGCCATGAACTCGGCTGCTGCTGTCTTCCTCTGATGAGACATCCCCCCGCCAACAGTATCTAAAACAGTCTATCTGTTTAGCAGCTGCAACATTACCTCTAGGCTCCTAAATTCAATTCCACGATTGATGAGGGCCAATACACTGTATGCCTTCTTAACCACAGAGTCAACCTGCGCAGCAGCTTTTGAGTGTCCTATGGATTCGAATCCCAAGATCCCTCTGATCCTCCACACTGCCAAGAGTCTTACCATTAATACTACATTCTGCCATCATGTTTGACTTACCAAAATGAACCACCTCACACTTATCTGGGTTGAACTCCATCTGCCCCTTCTCAGCCCATTTTTGCATCCTATCAATGTCCCGCTGTGACCTCTGACAGCCCTCCACACTATCCACAACACCTCCAAACTTTGAGTCATCAGCAAATTTACTAACCCATCCCTCCACTTCCTCATCCAGGTCATTTATAAAAATCACGAAGAGTAGGGGTCCCAGAAAGATCCCTGAGGCACACCACTGGCCACCGTCCTTCGTGCAGAATAAGACCCGTCTACAACCACTCTTTGCCTTCTCTAAGGCAGAAATTATTAGGTTCTTGATTGCACATGGCATGAAGGTCAGGAGAAGGCTGGGTAGTGGGGCTGAGGAGGAGAGAAAAGGGTCAGCCATTATTCAATGGCGGAGCAGATTTGACTGGTCAAGTGGCCTAATTCTGCTCCTATGTATCATGGTCTTATGTTTTCATTTCCTAATAGCAGATCAAGTATCACACACTTACTCAATGGGACTTATATGTACTGTAAAAGGAGTGGATGGGATAGAGTTAATCAATGGGATAGTGGTCCAGAAATTGCTCCATGCCCTGAGCTCATCTAATTTTCCTATGATACTTAATGCCTTGAAATAATTGCAGCTCAGGACATATTTGCACCATGCTTAACCTTTTGATTCCTGTCGGAGGTAATTTGTCTCTACTATCTGTTCTGGTGCTCTGGTTCCCATCCCTATGCAACTCTAGTTTAAATCCCCTCACCTCAGTTCAGCTCTAGCAAACCTTTCTGCTAGTCCTCTTCTAGACCAGGTGCAAACTGTCCCTTCTGTACAGGTCCCATCTTCCCTGGAAGAGAGCCCAATGATCCAAAAATTTTGTGCCCTCCCTCTTTAGCCACGAGTTAAGCTGTATAATCTTCCTATTTCTGGCCTTACTCTCACCTGGCACAGCTAGCAATCCGGACATCACAACCTTGGCAGTCCTGCACTTAACTTGGCCCCTAATTCCCTGAACTCCCTGTGCAGAACCTCGTCACTTGTCCTACCCATGTCATTGGTAACTTCATGGATCATGATCTCTGGCTGTTCACTCTCCCACTTAACAGTGCTGAGGACTCACTCCAAGATATCCCAGACCCTGGTCCCCAGGAGACAATAAACCATCTGGGAATCTCATTCGTGTCCTCAGAACCTCCTTTCTGTTCCCCTAACAAATTTCCCATCACCACATCTTGCCTCTCCCCCCACCCCCCTTCTGAGTCACAGAGCCAGACTCAGTGCTGGAGACCTGACCACTGTGACATTCCTCTGCTAGGAAATATTTTTTAGAAGTATCACATGTCCTGCCGAAGGGTTTCAGCCTGAAACATCAGCTGTACTCTTTCCCTAGATGCTGCCTGGACTGCTGAGTTCCTCCAACATTTTGTGTGTGTAGCTTGAATTTCCAACACCTGCAGATTTACTCGTTTTCAATAGTATCCAAAGCAGCATACCTGTTGTTGAGGGGAATGGCTACAAGGATGATCTGTACTAATAGTTTAACCCCTTTCATCTTACTGTCACCCAGTCTCCAGTGTCCTGCATCTTGAGTATAACTACCTCACTTTATGTCCTATACCATAAGACATAGGAGCAGAATTAGGCCATTCACTCCATCAGGTCTGCTCCACCTTTCCATCATGGCTGATCCCACTCAACTCCATACACCTGCCTTCTCGCCATATCCTTTGATGCCCTAGCCAACCAAGAAAATATCAACATCTGCCTTAAATATAGTCACTGACTTGGCCTCCACCACAGTCTGTGGCAGAGCATACCACAGATTCACTACTCTGGCTAAAAAAATTCCTCCTTACCTCTTGTAACCCTCAGGTTCGGCTAGTGGCTTAATCTAAGGGAAGACAGCCTCCGGCCTGGCCACACTTGAGAAATCTCGATTGGGTGGATGCTGTGCGATGTGTCCTGTTACAAATCAGTACCATGAAATAACAAACAGTACACAATATGCAATTAAACAATTGAGCTTTATAATTCTTAATTTGACTATATGGTTAGTAAAGAAACAAGAAAGAAAAAGGGCCTATTCACATGACTCTGTCCATTTGTTCCTAATTGACCTCCTCCATGCGTCGCGGACCCTCTCTCCAAGTCCACTCCGTCCAGCAGTCTACCAACTCTCTCCACTCGCATCGTCTCACCAACTCTCGCCGACAAAAGACCGCAAGATTCCTTCTCTCAGACCAACATGAAAGAAACATGCCTCTCATTGGATAGCACACATCCCAAAGCCCATATTATCTCTAGTCATAACCCAAACATTGATGCTACAGAGAAACCATTACATTAGTAGTGAAACCTTACAGCGTGCAACACTCTCCCTCCACCAAATTTAGTCATGTCCTCATGACATTGAGATTATTCGCCAACCCTTTCTACAAAACAAAGTCCGATCCAGGTGCACAAGGCAGTGACCTAGCTCCCCAAAACTGTAGGGGTCACACTCTGTTCCCCTGGTGCTATGTAGGCCAGCCTATCCGGTGGTCTCCTAATTCTCTGAGACCCCCTCACCTATCTCCTCAGGTTCAGACACTACTGGGGATACTTCCAGTCTACCTGGTGAGACCTCCCCTGACCTATCACTCGAGCCCACCTGCAACTCAGACCCCTCCGTCCCGTGGCCAAGCTCCACTTCATCATTTGCAGAGTCCCACTGCAACCCGGGCTGCCCACAGATAGGCCCCCACCCAACTTCACCTGATTCAGCAAGAGAAAGCTGGAAGTCTGGGGAGTTAGCAAAAGCCAGCATATACCACACATCCAAGTCCTCATCCTTCGAATCAGTAGCCCTCTCAGGGGTGGGGGCCGGCTTAAACTCTCCTGCTTGGGCCCTGCAGTTGCCCCACGTTTCCACAGAGTCCTCTTACTAGGTGTAGGCTCCAGGTCAGGCGCTGGGTCTTAAACACAAGATACACTGCAGATGCTGGGGTCAAAGCAACACGCACAACACACTGGAGGAACTCAGCAGGTCGGGCAGCATCCGTGGAAACGAGCAGTCAATGTTTCGGGCCGAGACCCTTCGTCGGGACTTCCAGTCTACCTGGTCAACTCTGACGAAGGGTCTCGGCCCGAAACATTGACTGCTCGTTTCCACAGATGCTGCCCGACCTGCTGAGTTCCTCCAGTGTGTTGTGTGTGCAGGCTCTGGGTCCACCTGCACCTCTTGTCCCAGGGGCAGCAGGTAGTTTTGATGGAGAATCCTGACAGGCCCATTCCCATCCTCTGGTTTCACCCAGAAAACTGGTAGGTTTGGCATCTGTCTCTCCACCATATAGGGTGTAGCCGCCCAGCGGTCAGCCAACTTATGCTTCCCAGGTAGCCTCAAATTCCTTATGAGGACTCTGTCTTCCAGCATTTGGAAGAACCTCATCTTTTGATCATACCTCCTCTTACTCCCTTGATTCTATTTGGCAACCACGACCCCAACTAATTCATAAGCCATTTTCAGCTCTCTTCTCATATAAGACACATACTTCATGTAAGTCTTCGGTGGTAAGTCACCCTCGTCAATCTCAAAACCAAGGTCAATGGGCAACCTTGCCTCGCGCCCAGACATCAGATAGTATGGCGAGTACCCAATAGGTTCATTTCGGGTACAGTTGTAACTGTGAACCAGATGTCCAATATGTTGATTCCACCTGCTCTTCTTGTTGGTCTCCAGGGTCCCAAGCATGTTTAGCAAGGTCCAATTAAACCTCTTGGGCTGGGGAGAACCCTGCGGATAGGGTCTGGTCCTCGACTTCTTGACTCCAAGCATGCCCAGTAACTCATGGATGAGTCTGCTCTTGAAATCCCATCCCTGATTACTGTGTGTCCACCTGAAAAGGCCATAATAAATGAAATACATCTCCCATTACACTTTGGCCACCGTGGACACCCTCTGATCCTTGGTAGGAAAAGCCTGAGCATATTTGGTGTAGTGCTCCATGACAGACAGACAGACATGCTTTACTGATCCCAAGGGAAATTGGGTTTTGTTACAGCTGTGCCAACCAAGAATAGCGTAGAAATATAGCAATATAAAACCATAAATAATTAAATAATGAGTTAATCATGTCAAGTGGAAATAAGTCCAGGACCAGCCTATTGGTTCAGGGTGTTTGACACTCCGAGGGAGGAGTTGTAAAGTTTGACGGCCACAGACAGGAATGATTTCCTATGATGCTCAGTATTACATCTCAGTGGAATGATGACTAAGACATTCGCCATGTTGCTGGCATCGGGTTCTATTGACAGGGAATCCATACACACCAGGTCCAGGGCCCCACATTCTGCAAGTGGGACAAGGGAGCTGCCCGTGTAGGCAGTGTCTTCCACCATATGCATTGAACGTGCAACTTGCAATATTCTGCGACCTCCAACTTCATTCGGGGCCAGTAAAATCAGTCTTTTCAACCCCCAAATGTCCAGAATCTCAGTTTCAATTAGATGTCCCTGCCTTCTTCTAAATTCCAGTGAGTACTGGCCCAAAGCTGCCAAACACTCCCCACATGTTAACCCCTTCATTCCAGGAATCATTGTGAACCTCCTCTGGACTCTCTCCAATGACAACACATTTCTTCTGAGATACATGGCCCAAAACTGTTGACAATACTCCAAGTGCTGCCTGACTAGTGTTTTATGAAGCATCAGTATTATCTCCTTGCTTTTATATTCTATTCCTCTTGAAATTAATGCCATCATTGTATTTGCCTTCTTTACCACAGACTCAACCTATAAATCAACCTTCTGGGAGTCTTGTATGAGGACTCCCAAATCCCTCTGCACCTCTGATGTTTGAACCTTCTCCCCATTTAGATAACTGTCCACACCATTGTTCCTTTTACTAAAATGCATTATCATACATTTCCCAACACTGTATTCCATCTGCCACTTTTTTTGCCCATTCTTCCAATTTGTCCAAGTCCTGCTGCAATTGCATTGCTTCCTCAGCACTACCATCAATTACATTATCTAAAATTCTGACAAATGTGAAAAGTAATGGCCCCAATACTGACCCTCCCCCCCTTCGGAACACCACTAATCACTGGCAGCCACCAAGCAATGTCCCCCTTTAGTCCTACTCGCAGTCTCTTTGCCTGTCAGCCATTCCTCTATCCATGCCAGTTTCTTTCTTGTAACACCATAGGATTTTATTTTGTTAAGCAGCCTCATGTGTGGCGTAGGTGCCCCTCAGGGCTGTGTCCTAAGCCCCCTCCTTTACCCTCTGTATACCCAGGACTGTGTCACCACCCACAGCTCCAATCTGCTAACTAAATTAGCTAATGATACTACATTGATTGGCCTAATCTCAAATAATAATGAGGCAGCCTACAGGGAAGAAGTCATCACCCTGACACAGCAGTGTCAAGAAAACAACTTCCACCTCAACGACACAAAAACATAGGAGCTGGTTGTGAACTACAGGAGGAGTGGAAACAGGCTAGCCGCTATTGACATCAATGGATCTAAGGTTCAGAGGGTGAACAGCTTTAAGTTCCTCAGCTTACACATCACTGAGGATCTCACTTGGTCTGTACATACCGGCTATGTGCTGGAAAAGGCACAACAGCACCTCTTTCACCTCAGATGGTTGACGAAGTTTGGTATGGGCCCCCAAATTCTAAGAAATTTCTACAGGAGCACAATTGAGAGCATCCTGACTGTATCATTGCCTGGTATGGAAACTGTACTTCCCTCAATCACAGGACTCTGTAGATGTGAACTTCCCACACTTCAAGGCATTTACCAAGACAGGTGTATAAAAAGGGCCCAAAGGATCATTGAGGACCCGAGTCACCCCAGACACAAATTGTTCCAGCTGCTACCATCTGGGAAATGGTACCACAGCATAAAAAGCCAGGACCAACAGGATCCGGGACAGCTTCTTCCACCAGGCCATCACTGATCAATTCATGCTGATATAATTGTATTTCTATGTTATATTGACTGTCCTGTTGTACAAACTATTTATTACTAATTACTATAAATTGCACATTTAGACGGAGAGGTAACGTAAAGATTTTTACTCGTGTGCATGTAGGACACAAGTAATAAAGTCAATTCAATTATCAAATGCCTTAGTAAATGACACCCACTGCCTCTCCTTTATCCACCCTGCTTGTTATTTCCCTGAAGAACTCTTAACAGATTTGTCAGGCAAAATTTCCCTTTACAGAAACCATGCTGATTTTGACTTATTTTATCATTAGTCTCCAAGTACTCCAAAATATTATCCTTAATAATAGACTTCAACACTTTCCCAACCACTGAGGTTAGGCTAACTGGCCTATAATTTCCTTTCTTTTGCCTTCCTCCCTTTTTAAAATGTGGAGTGACATTTGCAATTTTCTAGTCCTCTGGGACCATGCCAGAATCAAGTGATTCTTGAAAGATCATGACCAATGGATCCATTATCTCTCCAACAACCTCTTTCAAGACTCTGGAATGTAGACCGTCTGGTCCAGGTGACTTATCCACCTTAAGACTTTTGAGTTTGCCTAGCACTTTTTCCTTTGTTAATAGAAATGGCACTCACTCCTGCTCCCTGACACTCACGGACCTCCGGCACACTCCTTTTACTCTTTATATAATTGGAAATACTTTTAGTATCCTGCTTTATATTATTTGCTAGTTTGCCATCATATTCCATCTTTTCCCTTCTCGTAGTTGTTTTAGTGGCCTTCTGTTGGATTTTAGAAGCTTCACAATCTGCCAAACTTCCCATTCACTTCTGCTACCTTTCCTTGGCTTTTATGCAGTTCTTAACTTCCCTTGTCAGCCATGGTTGCCTACCCCTGCCATTTGAGAACTACTACTTTTCTGTGGGGCATATATATCCTGCGCTTTGTGAACTATTCCCAGAAACTTCAGCCATCCCTGCCAGCATACTCCTCCAATCCACCTAGGCAAGCTCCTCTTTCATGCCTCTGTAATTCCCTTTATTCTGTTGGGATACTAACACCCCTTCAGCCTCCTGAATGATCCAGAGTTCATCCAGTTCCAGTTTAGAAGCTGTAGCTGCATGCACTTTTGACGGTTGTGATCTTCAGGGACATTGGAGGTCTCCCTGCCTTCCCACATCCCGCAAGAGAAGCATTTAACTAAAGTGTATGCATCTCAACTATTCCTAACTGAGCAACTATAAAGGAAAAACAACAAACAGTAGAAATAGAAAAAAAAACTACCTACAGCTTTTTTGCCTTCTCTCACTCAAGCCTTGCTTTGCTGAAGCTTCGAAGAGCTAAAGCCTCAAAAACCCGACTCTAACTCTGAGCAGTCCAATGATGGCCACTCTGGCACATGCTGATCCCGCTTGCCCCTGCCTTACTTTAATTTGTTTATCAGTTGAGCACTGCTCAAAGTTCCAAACTGCCACAAGTTGCTGTCTTTTCTACTCAATCGGCAAACCTCAGTGAACTACATCTTCTTAGGCTTCTGATCCCCAGTTGAACACTGTTCTTGATATTTATTGTCTATTTATTTGTTATTATTTCTTTCTTTTTGTATTTGGACAGATTGTTGTCTTTTGTACACTGGTGAACACAAGTTATTGCAGTCTTTCATTAATTCTTTTATGGTTATTATTCTATTATGGATTTATTAAGTATTCCTGCAAGAAAATAAATCTCAGGGTTGTATATGGTGACATATACATACTCTGAAAATAAAGCTTACTTTGAACTTTGCGCCCACATCTTATGGAGTGTTACAGACTAACAAATTCACTTGTTACATACAAATATGGAATTTAAAATAAGCTGTAGCACATGCATTTTAGATACTTCTTTTGCACAGACCGGAGGGGCATTATAATCTCATTCTCTTGAGCAATAACAATAAAGTTCTAGTCTATTCTATTGTATAGATGATCAGCGCCCTTTATGTGCAGAGCCTCAGAAGAGGGCTGAGATTTTTAATGTCTCTTTCTCCTTGGTGTTTACTGAGGAGAAACATAGAAAATAGGTGCAGGAGTAGGCCATTCGGCCCTTCGAGCCTGCACCGCCATTCAGTATGATCATGGCTGATTATCCAACTCAAAACCCTGTACCTGCTTTCTCTCCATACCCCCTGATCCCTTTAGCCACAAGGGCCATATCTAACTTCCTCTTAAATATAGCCAATGAACCGGCCACAACTGTTTCCTGTGGCAGAGAATTCCACAGATTCACCACTCTCTGTGTGAAGAAGTTTTTCCTCATCTCGGTCCTAAAAGGCTTCCCCTTTATTCTTAAACTGTGACCCCTTGTTCTGGACTTCCCCAACATCGAAAACAATCTTCCTGCATCTAGTCTGTCCAATCCCTTCAGAATTTTATACGTTTCAATAAGATCCCCCCTCAATCTTCTAAATTCATGGATGCCAAAGAAATGACAGTAATACATTAAGAAGTGACATCTTGGAACTTATCCATATTACCAGGAAGGGGGTATTTACTGAGTTGAAGTGGATTAAGGTGTGCAAATCCTCAAGAATTTTATTTTACACCATGGACCAGTTGGGCCGAAAGGTCCACTTCAGTGCTATCTTACTCCATGGCACCCCTCAGGTAGTGTTTCAGATTGTAGCCACCCTTACAGTAATTGAGAGAATTGTTTCTCCCCTAATGCTCCAAATGTTTACTTTAAAACCTAGTCATCTGGTTTTGGAAGCATGCTAAGACAAACATACTCCCCATTATCAGTCTATCTATGCCCTACAAGATTTGTACTTCACTATCAGTTCCCTCTTGTCTTCTCCACTCCAATGAAAACAAACAAAGCCCATCTGTTTTCACCTTTCAGAAACATCTTGGTAAATTTCCTTTGCACCCTCTCTAAAGATTCCACATCTAATGAGTTGACTAGAACTGAACCAAATATTCCAAGTGTGGTCTAAACAGTTTTATAGAGCTGCAATATTATCTCCTGGCTCTTAAATTCAATTTCCCAACCAATGAAGACCAACATACCACATGCCTTCTTAACCACCTTATCAACCTGCATGGCAACTTCAAGGGATCTATGGACTTGGACATCAAATTCCTCCACACTGTATTAGTAGAGGTAATAGGACTTGATGTTTCAATCCCTATGATAAGTCGACACTTTCAACATTGACAGTGGGCTGGGAGTGGTAACAAGGAGGGTATGTACCTCACCGGGGTCATCAGGTGGGCACCCTCCTTCTTTGACGTTTCGTTAAGCCCACGACATCTCCAGAGGGCTCAACGGTGCTACCTGGCATCCCAGATACACCCCCCTCAGTTCCATAGCCTCCTGTCTTCATCTTGCAGCCCAGTTGTTGTCTTTCCTTTTAATCCAAATCCAGTTACTGCTTTCTTCTGCTGCGTTTGACAAGGACGATTACTTGTTGGAGTGAATAACCCCTCACCCCCCATCTTCTTTAATAAACTGGTCGCAGATGTAGCCACGAATCCCCTGTATCCCACTTCTACAGGGAAAATCTTGGTTTTCCAGCTGTTCTGGGCAGCTTCAGTTGCCAGTTCAGAGTACTTGGTCTTTTTCTTCTCATAAACTTCATCAACACCATCTTCCCATGGTACTGTCAATTCCACAACATCTGCCAGTTTGGCTGTTGTGGACCACAGGACCATGTCTGGCCAGAGTGTTGCAGCCGCAATGTATGGGGGAAACACTAGCTTTTTTCCCCCAAGTCCATGTCCATTTTCCAAATCCCGAGCAACCTTAAGAAGGCTTACCTCTTTTGATGTTATATGGTGCTCTGGAGGTTGGCCTGCTGATACAAATCATGTGATGTGAACATTTCTTGCCAATGTTTGTGGGAGAACATTTGTGGTGATTCGCCTCTGTTCCAAGATTGATGCCATCTTTCTGAGAACTTGGTTATGCCGCCGCTGGCTGAGGCTTTTGGTGCATCCTGTTAAAATGTGCCTTAGTGATCCAGGTTCTTGACAAAGAAAGCAAGTGGGTCTTCTTCCCACCACTGGTTCAGGTTCTGGGGTGTAAGTAGGAGGTCATAAGTGGCTGTGATGATCAAACTTAGCCGAGATCCCTCCATCTCCCAGATGTCACACCAGCTGAGTTTCCTCTTTTCCAGACTCTCCCAATTAGTCCATTGGCCCTGCTTAGCCATTGAGACAGCCCTGGCATGTCACTCTGCCTCCTCCTGTCTTCTCACCTCCTCCACCATGAGCCGTCTCTTCTGCACGGATGTTGCCTTGTGCCATTGAGGAGCCTTTAGGACGAGCCTGAGCCTGGCTCTCCCAAGTTGGACTTGACCAGGGTCCACTTCCTCCCCGTTGCCACATGGGGGTCACTGTTCGAATAACAGTATCTTCAGATTCAGTGAGGGTCATGACCAACCTTGCTTTGGTGCATTTGGATTCTTCCACTACAGGACTTAAGCATTGTGGAAGTCCAAGCGACTGTTTCCACGTGTGCCGATCACTCTTTCGAGCTTTTCCATCTTGTTGATGGGCATTTCACACACTGTTAAAGGCCACATGAGTCTTGGGAGTATACCGAACCAGAAGCACCACAGCTTGAGTTTTCCTGGCAGCCGGGTCTTGTTGATGCAAGCCATGTACATGATGGTATCCTTTTTGAGTTGTTTAAACTGCTCAGTGTCCTTGAGCTTAGCATCATACCATCGGCCCACGCTCTTCACTGGCACTTCTGGCATAGTTGGGACAGGTGTTCCGTCAATATGAAATCTTTGATCCATGACTTGACCTTTGACAATGGAGATGCTTCTGCACTTGCTGGGCTTGATCTTCATCCTCACCCATGTGACGTTTTGATGAAGCTTTTCCAGAAGTCTCTTGGTGCAGGGGACAGTTGTCGTCAGTATTGTTATATCGTCCATATAGGCTCATATCGGTGGTAACCACTGACCAAACTGTAGCTGGTTTCCTCCCACAACCCATTTTGAGGCTCTGATAATGAGCTCCATTGTCATAGTGAAAGCTAATGGGGAGATGGTGCACCTCGCCATGATGCCTACTTCAAGTGGTTGCCAAGCTGTGGTGAAATATGATGTTGTGAGACAAACTTGTAGATCCTGGAAGTAGTGTTTTACCCGATTTATTATTGTTGCAGACACCTGAAAGAATTCAAAAGCAGTCCACAGTAGGGAATGAGGAACTGATCCATAGGTGTTGGCCAGGTTGAGGAACAAGACATACAGATCCTTTCCTTCTTTCTTAGCCATCTGGATTTGATGCCATATGACATTGGTATGTTCAAGGCATCCCAAAAAGCCTGCTATGCCAGCCTTTTGGATTGATGTATCAATTAAATGGTTTTGTTTCAGATACTTTGTAAGTCTTTGTGCCAACAGACTGAAAAATATCTCGCCTTCTATGTTCAGAAGGTTTATTTGGCGGAACTGTTCGATGGTGGACGAATATTTTCACTTTTCAGAAACATCTTGGTAAATCTAAACCTAACCCTAACCCTCTTGAAAGATTCCACATCTAATGAGTCGACTGGAACTGAACAAAATATTCCAAGTGTGGTCTAAACAGAGTTTTATAGATCTGCAACATTACCTCCTGGCTCTTAAATTCAACTTCCCAACCAATGAAGGCCAACATACCACATGCCTTCTTAACCACCTTATCAATCTGCATGGCAACTTCAAGGGATCTATGGACTTGGACTCCAAATTCCTCCACACTGCAAAGAATCCTGCCACTAACCTTCTCCTCTGCCTTCAGGCTTGATCTCCTAAAGTGAATCATCTATTATTTTGCCGAATTGAACTCCATCTGCCTCTTCCCAGCCCAGCATCTTGTCTATATCCCGTTGTATCCTATCACAACCACTACATCTACATCCTATCCACTACATCTCGAACCTTCGTGTCATCTGCAAATGTACTAACCCACCCTTCCACTTCCTCATCCAAGTCATTTATATAAAAAAAAAATCACAAGAGCAGAGGTTCCTGAATAGATCCTGCAGAACACCACTGGTCACTGATATCCAGGCAAAATATACTCTATCTACAATCACCTTCTGCCTTCTATGGGCAAACCAATTCTGAATCCACACAGTCAAATATCCCAGGATCCCAGATCTCCTGACCTTCTGAATAAGCCTACCATAGGGAATTTCATTAAATACCTTACTAAAATCCATATACACCAGAAACCACTGCTCTACCTTCATCATGTTTTTGTAACATCCTCAGAATTCAATCAGACTCATGAGGCATAACCTGCTCTACACAAAACCATGCTGCTATACTTAATCAGGCTATGCTTCTCCAAATTCTGATAAATCCTGTCTTTAAGAATCCTCTCCAATAATTTGCCCAACACTGGTTTACAATTCCCAAGATTATGCCTACTCCTTTTCTTGAACAAAAGAATAACATCTGCCAGTCTTCAATTTTTTGGTACTACTCCTGTGTCCAATGAGGACGCAAAGATCTTTGTAGAAAGCAAAGTAATCGCTTCCTGTAGTAACCTGGGATACATCTTCTTTCTCAATGTTGATATGTTATAACATCTCTGCCTGTTTTACAGTATCATTACAACCATTACAGTCCCTCAAACTTGACTTTAAGATGAAGATTGGAGAATTCTTGATTCCCCATCCCTAGGGGGAGAAAAAAGATTGTGTGCATTAATCTCATCTACATCCCTCATGATTTTATGCACCTCAACAATATCGCCCCATATGAATAATGTCCCACCTTGCTCAACCTCTCCTCAGAACTCAGTCCCGTTTCTTAATAACATCATAAATCTCCTCTGCACTCTTTCCAGCTTAAGAGCATCTTTCCTACAGCAGAGTGACAAAAGGCTGAACTCCAAATTCCAAATGTGGCTTCAACTATACAGACATAGAGATCGACAGCACAAAGAGGTGGGGGCATGGCACTATTGATCAGAGATAATGGCATAGCCGTAGAAAAGGAGAAAGACATGGAGGGATTGCCTACAGTGTCTCTATGGGTGGAAGTTAGGAACAGGAAGGGGTCAATAACTCTACTGGGTGTTTTTTTATAGACCATCCAATAGTAACAGGGACACAGAATAGCAGATAGGAAGACAGATTCTGGAAAGAAGTAATAACAGAGTTGTCATGGTGGGTTATTTTAATTTCCCAAATATTGATTGGCATATCCCTAGGGCAAGGGGTTTAGATGGGGTGGAGATTGATAGGTGTGTTGAAAAAGGTTTCTTGACACAATACGTAGATAAGCCTACAAGAGGAGAGGCTGTACTTGATCTGGTATTGGGAAATGAACCTGGTCAGGTGTCAGATCTCTCAGTGGGAGAGCATTTTGGAGATAGTGATCACAACTGTATCTCCTTTACCATAGCATTGGAAAAGGATAGGAACAGACAAGTTAGGAAAGTGTTTAATTAGACTAAGGGGAAATATAAGGCTATCAAATTGGAAGCATAAATTGGAAACAGATGTTCTCAGGAAAATGTACAGAACAAATGTGGCAAATGTTCAGGGGATATTTGCATGGAGTTCTGCATTGGTACATTCTAATGAGACAGGGAAAGGATGGTAGGGTACAGGAACCATGGTGTACAAAGGCAGTTGTAAATCTAGTCAAGAAGAAAAGCTTACAAAAAGTTCAAAAAGCAAGGTAATGATAGAGAGCTAGAAGATTATAAGGCTAGCAGGAAGGAGTTCAATAAAGAAATTAGGAAAGCCAGAAGAGGCCATGAGAAGGCCTTGGCAGACAGGATTAAGGAAAACCCCAAGGCATTCTACAAGTATGTGAAGAGTAAGCGGATAAGACATAATAGCATAGGACCAATCAAGTGTGACAGTGGAAAAGTGTATACGGAACCGGAGGAGATACCAGAGGTACTTAGTGAGTACTTTGCTTTAATATTCACTAAGGGAAAGGATCCTGGCGATTTTGGGATGACTTACAGTGGACTGAAAAGCTTGAGCATGTAGCTATTAAGAAAGAGGATGTGCTGGAGCTTTTGGAAAGCATCAAGTTAGATAAGTCGCCGGGACCAGACGAGGTGTACCTCAGGCTACTATGGGAGGCGGGGGAAGAGATTGCTGAGCCTCTGGCGATGATTGGAGGGTTGCAAATATTGTTCCATTATTCAAGAAAGGGAATAGAGATATCCCATTTGATTATAGACCAGTGAGTCTTATTTCAGTGGTTGGTAAGTTGATGGAGAAGATCCTGAAAGGCAGGATTTATGAACATTTGGAGAGGTATGATTAGGAATAGTCAGCATGGCTTTGTGAAAGGCAGGTCATGCCTTACGAACCTGACTGAATTTATTCAGGATGTGACTAAACACATTGATGATGGTAGAACAGTGGATGCAGTGTATATGGATTTTAGCAAGGCATTTGACAAGGTTACTTGAGAAAGAAGGTATGTGACCCAAGGGGAAGTTGCATTGTGGATCCAGAACTGGCTTGCCCACAGAAAGCAAAGATTGGTTGTAGACAGGTCATATTCTGCATGGAGGTCGGTGACCAGTGGTGTGCCTCAGATCTGTTCTGGGCCCCTACTCTTTGTGATTTTTATAAATGACCTGGATGAAGAAGTGGAGGAATGGGTTACTAAATTCACTGATGACACAAAGGTTTAAGGTGTTGTGGATAGTGTGGAGGGCTGTCAGAGATTGCAGCGGGACATTGATAGGATGCAAAACTGGACTGAAAAGTGGCAGATGGAGTTCAAACCAGATAAGAGTGAGGTGGTTCATTTTGGTAGGTCAAATATGATGTCAGAATACAGTATTAATGTTAAGAGTCTTGGCAGTGTGGAGGATCAGAGGGATCTTTGGGTCCCAGTCCTTAGGACACTCAAGGCTGCTGCGCAGGTTGACTCTGGAGTTAAGAAGGCATACGGTGCATTGGCATTCAGCAATCGTGGGATTGAGTTTAAGAGCTGAGAAGTAATGTTGCAGCTATATAGGACCCTGGTCAGACCCCACTTGGAGTACTGTGCTCAGTTCTGGTCACCTCACTACAGGAAGGATGTGGAAACTATAGAAAGGGTGCAGAGATTTACAAGGATGTTGCCTGGATGGGGAGCATGCCTTATGAGAATAGGTTAAGTGAACTTGGCTTTTTATCCTTGGAGCGACAGAGGATGAGAGGTGACCTGATAGAGGTGTATAAGATGATGTGAGGCATTGATCATGTGGATAGTCAGCAGCTTTTTCCCAGGGCAGAAATGGCTAGCACGAGAGGGCACAGTTTTAAGGTGCTTGGAAGTAGGTACAGAGGAGATATCAGTTTTTTTTAAATGCAGATAGTGGTGTGTGCATGGAACTGGCCGCCAGTGCTGATGTTGGAGGCAGATATGATAGGGTTTTTTTTAAGAGACCCCTGGACAGATATATGGAGCTCAGAAAAATAGAGGGCTATGGGTAACCACCTAGGTAATTTCTCAGGTAAGGACATGTACGACACAGCTTTGTAGGCCACAGGGCCTGTATTGTGCTGTAGGTTTTCTATGTAACCTTCTCTAGAAACTGCCTAGAATATAGTTATTA
Source organism: Hemitrygon akajei (assembly GCF_048418815.1). NCBI lineage: Eukaryota > Metazoa > Chordata > Chondrichthyes > Myliobatiformes > Dasyatidae > Hemitrygon > Hemitrygon akajei. The sequence continues at coordinate 1,364,641 of NC_133126.1, read as the reverse complement.
GGTCTCTTGGAATTTTTCTTAACTTTGCCTCACTCCTTCTCATTCCCCCCTTGATTTCCCTCTTAAAAATATTCTTGATATCTTGCAATGTTCAATATGTCATCATTATGTCAGTAGCTTCCTCAATTTTCAGTGCAGTCACTCATGCCATGCAAGTCCCGGTGGAGACTCAGGAATACCATTGCACTCAGATATCGAAGGATTCTTCATTGCTGTTTCCGTAATAATTTTACTTTACCAGTCAGAGTTGTTAGCCCTGAGCTGAACCCCTGAACCTGGAGGAACAGTGGACCACTCTTAGACTGTCCTCTACCTTTTGACCTGTTTGGCATGGGTGATCCTACCAAGAGCCAAAGCATAAAGCCCTGACAACTTGTACAACTGTAACATAACATTCCATCTTCAATACTCAGTGCCCTGACTGATGAAGGCCAGTGTGCCTAAAGATTTTTTCACTACCCTGTTTACCAGTTTTCATCAATCTCCTTGGTCATTTCCTCAAAAACCTCAAATTAGTAAAATATGGTCTCCCCCACACAGAGCCACGTTGACTATAATCATTTTGTTTCCAAATATACCTAAATCTCAACCCTTAAAATCACAAAATCACATCTCCCCCAATAATTCCCCTTGCATTGATGTAAGATCATTGGTCTATTTCAATGGTTCATCCCTGGTGCCCAATTGGGAAAGAAACTCTGGTGTCATCAGTGACATCATCCCACCTCCCACCCCACATACCAAGTCTTTCTCCATACCACCCTCCCTCAACAAAGGCAAACCACATATTTATTGCAGAAAAGGACATTCAGCCCATTGTGCTCTTGCTGGCCAGACATGTCTTCCTCAGAGGCAACACTTCCCCACCAAGCCTGGCTGCTTCCACCCACACTCGCACTCCAGCCGGTACTCTTCGCCCCCATCCATTTCCCATGAGCCTTAATCTCTGCCAGAACTGGCTATGTCCCCCCACTTTCACACCAACCAGGACTCTTGTCCCCAAATGATTCTCTTTAAGCCTCAATCTTCACCAATGCACACAGGAGAATTTTGCTGCCCAGACAGAAATCACTGGAAATCCCTCTCCACCAGCCTGGCTGCATCCACCCACATTAGCACTCAAACTAGTACTCCTGGCCCCCATCCATTCCCTGTGAGCCTCAGCTTCCACTAGCCTGGCTGCTTCCATCCACACTCACACTCCAGGCAGGAATCTTGCCCCCAGTCCATTTCCTTTGAGCCTCAGTCTCTGACAGGACACACAAGGCAGGCTCAGCTGTCCAGACAGAAACCACTGCAAGTAAGTGTTTCCAGCACCAGAATTTACTGATAGAAAGAGAATACTCATATGAACAACATTCTTCATCATCTGGGGCACCCTTAAGCTGCTTTCTGTCCATCAACTACTTCAAAAATACATCCTCTACAAACTGCTGTGGTGGAGAGAGTGCACAGGTCAATTGGTCGGGTTCTGCTGTCTCCTGGCTCAATCTTGCCCGACCACCATTCTCATTCGTCATCTCAGATTCTCTTCTTTGCTGGAACTGAAGCCACTTCCTGGGAATCCTCTATGTACTGAAAACCCACCAGCATTCCCAAGATGGAGAAGCCTGCAGGAGAGAGCAAAGGTCAGTGGAAGGACCTGAAGGAACTCCGAACAAGACCATTTTGTTCTGGGTCATGGGCAGCATTTATTATCCTACTCTAATCACTCTTCGGGAAGGGGTGGGGGTACCACCTTCCCCAGCCACTGCAGCCCCTCTAGAAAAGGTGTTCCTTGAATTCGGACTCACTGATAGTGAAGGGCTGGTGAAATAAGGGATCCTCCAAGAATCAAGGTCATAAATTCCAAAAAGTAACTTGGTCGCAATCAAGTAAATGTGAGGCAGGAAATGCAAATGACAAAAACTCCCTAGATTTCAGAAAATAGCTCAATAATTTACAAAGAGTGCAATATGTCCAAAGATGAGGGTCAAACGCTGGCAAATAGAACTGACTTAGGTGGACATGTTGGTCAGCGTGGGTGAGTTGGTTGTTCTAAAGGGCCTGTTCCTGTGCTTGATAACTGGTGATTGAATGGGGGGGTGGGGAAGAGAGAATGCCCAGGGTGGGTGGAATGTTTGATCATGTGTATCTGTGCTATTTAACTACAAATGGGGGTGGGGGAAGAGAAGAGAGAATGTCCGGGGGGGGGGGGGGAGTGTTTGATGTGTTTCTGTGCTTGATAACCACCGATGGGGGGGGCAGAGAACATCCAGGATAGGTGGAGTGTTTGATTAGGTGTGTTTCTGTACTTGATAACTGCTGATGGGAGGAGGAAGAGAGAATGTCCCCAGGATAGATGGATTATGTGTGACCATGCCAGATAATTCTAGTAATTGCTGAGGATAGTCAGCTTGACTAACAAACAAGAAGTTCAGAAAAAGGATAATGGTAGGTTGTCCTTCATTGCCAGGGAAGTACAAGACTATAAGATCGTCACAGAGTGACAATCTGTGAGATGTTAATTATAAGGTATATCGATAGGGGTAAATACAAGTAAACCTTTTCCAGAGGTTGGGCGAGACTAGAACTAGAGGTCATGGGTTAAGGGTGAAAGGTGAAATGTTGGGGACCATCTTCACTCAGAGGCTGGTGAGTGTGGAACGAGCTGCCAGTGAATTTCAACATTTGAGAGAAATCTGGATAGGTACATGGATGGGAGGGCTATAGAGGGCTATGGTCCAGGTAGAGTTGATGGGAATAGACAGAAATCATAGAGTTCTACCCACAGAAAGGTTAAGAGTTGCTTTATTAAACTAGTTCCCAGTGTAGTCTCACCAACATCTCATACAGCAGCTGTGACACAAGGCCCAGCTGACTGCTGTCTTGATTGGGAGTGACGGGCAGTTGTTGAGAGGTTGGCAAGCTGGAATCAGGGGCACTGGATAGAAGCTTGGGGGGGGGGGGGGGAAGATAAACATTTAATTACTGGATTTCTCTATCTAAGAGAGCTGTGCATGGTCAGCCCATTACTTGGGGATGGGATCAATCACTAAGGGTATCAGGTAATGTGAGGTGGGAAGTGGAGGGCTGCACTGAACAATTGAAGAGTCTCGTTCTCTTCTGCTCAGAGCATGCTCACATTGGCTGATTGGTGTCACTGTGTGGGTTAAGTGAACAACAGTTCGACAGCCTCTGCACCATCCCACACCACATTCGCAAAGGGCCACAGACCAACACACACCACCTGCTGAAATCCTGACTATATCCCACTGGAAGCTACCAACGGAAGCTCCTTGATGAGATTCTAGCCAGCACTCAAACACAAACGCACTTACCAGCCACCAAGAGAGGAGCCATTACACCAATTGTTATGGGTGCCGTTTGATAAACGAACGACTCGGATAAGAAGTGAATGAGAGCCAGAATGAAAGTCCAGAGAGTGATGTGATACAATCTGTGAGAGTAAAAAGAAGTCATTATCACCCCACTAGGTTACTGCACCCTCTGCCACCCTGGGACAAGTGTGAACCTCCCTCCACACCAACCCATCACACACTCCCAGGGTCAGATATAAAGTTCTGTCCTATCACACACTACCAGGGTCAGTCACTAAATCGGAATCAGAATTAAGTTTAATTTCACTGGCAAGCATCATGAAATCTCTTGTTTTGCAACAGCAGTACAATGTAATACATAATGATATAAAAATAAATCAGTACAAAAAGAACGCAAAATTAGTGAGGTATTGTACATGGGTTCATTGTCCATTCTGAAATAGAAACATAGAAAACCTACAGCACAATACAGACCCTTCGACCCACAAAGTTGTGCCAAACAGGTCCCTACTTTAGAAATTACTGGGCTTACCTATAGCCCTCTATTTTGCTAAGCTCCAAGTACCCATCTAAAAGTCTCTTAAAAGACCCTATCATATCCACCTCCACCACCGTTACTGGCAGCCCATTCCACACACTCACTACTCTGAGTAAAAAACTTAACCCTGACATCTCCTCTGCACCTACTCCCCAGCACCTTATACCTGTGTCCTCTTGTGGCAACCATTTCAGCCCTGAGAAAAAGCCTCTGACTATCCACATGATCAATGCCTCTCATCCTCCATTGCTCCAAGGAGAAAAGGCCTAGTTCACTCAACCTATTCTCATAAGGCATGCTCCCCAATCCAGGCAACATCCTTGTAAATCTCTTCTGCATCCTTTCTATGGCTTCCACGTCCTTCCTGTAGTGAGGCTATCAGAACTGAGTACAGTACTGCAAGTGGGGTCTGACCAGGGTCCTACATAGCTGCAACAATACCGCTCGGCTCCTAAATTCAATTCCACAATTGATGAAGGCCAATACACCATGTGCCTTCTTAACCACAGAGTCAACCTGCATAGCTGCTTTGAGCGTCCTATGGACTCGGACCCCAAGATCCCTCTGATCCTCCACATTGCCAAGAGTCTTACCATTAATACTATATTTTGCCATCATATTTGACCTACCATCATGAGCCACTTCACACTTATCTGGGTTGAACTCCATCTACCACTTCTCAGCCCAGTTTTGCATCCTATCAATATCCTGCTGTAACCTCTGACAGCCCTCCACACTATCCACAACACCTCCAACCTTTGTGTCATCAGCAAACTTACTAACCCATCCCTCCACTTCCTCATCCAGGTCATTTATAAAAATCACGAAGAGTAAGGGTCCCAGAACAGATCCCTGAGGACCATTACTGAGGACACTGGTGACCGACCTCCATGCAGAATATGACCCATCTACAACCACTCTTTGCCTTCTGTGGGCAAGCCAATTTGTAGATCCACAAAGCAATGTCCGCTTGGATTCCATGCCTCCTTACTTTCTCAATAAGCCTTGCATGGGGTACCTTATCAAATGCCTTGCTGAAATCCATATACACTGCATCTACTGATCTTCCTTCATCAATGTGTTCAGTCACATCCTTAAAAAATTTAAACAGGCTCGTAAGGCATGACCTCCCTTGACAAAGCCATGCTTACTACTCCTAATTAAATTATACCTCTGCAAATGTTCATAAATCCTGCCTCTCAGGAACTTCTCCATCAACTTACCAGCCACTGAGGTAAGACTCACTGGACTATAATTTCCTGGGCTATCTCTACTCCCTTTCTTGAATAAAAGAACAACATTCGCAACCCTCCAATCCTCCGGAACCTCTCCCGTCCCCATTGATGATGCAAAGATCATCGCCAAAGTTTCAGCAATCTCCTCCCTCGCCTCCCACAGTAGCCTGCGGTACATCTCATCCAGTCCCAGCCACTTATCCAACTTGATGCGTTCCAAAAGCTCCAGCACATCCTCTTTCTTAATATCTACATGCTTAAGCTTTTCAGTCTGCTGCAAGTCATCACTACAATCACCAAGATCCTTTTCCATAGTGAACACTTAAGTATTCATTAAGTACCTATAGACAATAGACAGTAGGTGCAGGAGTAGGCCCTTCGGCCCTTCTAGCCAGCACCACCATTCACTGTGATCATGGCTGATCATACACAATCAGTACCCCGTTCCTGCACTCTCCCCATATCCCTTGACCCCGCTATCTATAAGAGCTCTATCCAACTCTCTCTTGAATGCATCCAGAGACTTGGCCTCCACTGCCTTCTGGGGCAGAGCATTCCACATATCCACCACTCTCTGGGTGAAAAAGTTTTTCCGCATCTCTGTTCTAAATGGCCTACCCCTTATTCTTAAACTGTGGCCTCTAGTTCTGGACTCACCCATCAGCGGGAACATGCCTCCTGCCTCCAGTGTGTCCAATCCCTTAATACTCTTATATGTTTCAATCAGATCCCCTCTCATCCTTCTAAATTCCAGTGTATACAAGCCCAGTTGCTCCGATCTTTCAACATATGACAGTCCCGCCATTCCGGGAATTAACCTTGTGAACCTACGCTGCACTCCCTCAATAGCAAGAATGTCCTTCCACAAATTTGGAGACCAAAACTGCACACAATACTCCAGGTGGGGTCTCACCAGGGCCCTGTACAGCTGCAGAAGGACCTCTTTACTCCTATACTCAATTCCTCTTGTTATAAAAGCCAGCATGCCACTAGCTTTCTTCACTGCCTGCTGTACCTGCATGCTTGCTTTCATTGACTGACGTACAAGAACACCTAGATCTCATTGTACTTCCCCTTTTCCTAACTTGACTCCATTTAGATAGTAATCTGCCTTCCTGTTCTTGCCACCAAAGTGGATAACCTCACATTTATCCACATTAAACTGCATCTGCCATACATTTGCCCACACACCCAACCTGTCCAAGTCACCCTGCATTCTCATAACATCCTCCTGACATTTCACACTGCCACCCAGCTTTGTGTCATCAGCAAATTTGCTAATGTTACTTTTAATCCCTTCATCTAAATCATTAATGTATATTGTAAACAGTTGCGGGTCCCAGCACCGAACCTTGCGGTACCCCACTGGTCACAGCCTGCCATTCCGAAAGGGACCAGTTAATTACTACTCTGTTTCCAGTCAGCCAGCCAATTTTCAATCCATGTCAGTACTCTTCCCCCAATACCATGTGCCCTAATTTTGCCCACTAATCTCCTATGTGGGACTTTATCAAAAGCTTTCTGGAAGTCCAGGTACACTACATCCACTAGCTCTCCCTTGTCCATTTTCATAGATACCTCTGCTATTTCCTTCGGTTCCATACACACCTTCCCACTGTCACACTTGATAGGTCCTATTCTTATACGTTTTATCCTCTTGATCTTCACATACTTGTAGAATGCCTTGGAGTTTTCCTTAATCCTGCCTGCCAAGGCCTTCTCGTGGCCCCTTCTGGCTCTCCTAATTTCCTTTAGCTCCTTCCTATTAGCCTTATAATATTCTAGATCTCCAACATTACCTAGCTCTCTGAACCTTTTGTAAGCTTTTCTTCTTGACTAGATTTATTACAGCCTTTGTAAACCACGGTCCCTGTACCCTTCCATAACTTCCGTCTGATTGTAACATACCTATACAGAACTTCACACAAATATCCCCTGAATATTTGCCACATTTCTTCCATACTTTTCCCTGAGAACATGTTTCCATTTTAAGCCTCCAATTTCCTGCCTGATGGCCTCATAATTCCCCTTACTCCAATTAAATGCTTTTCTGACTTCTCTGTTCCTGTCCTTCTCCAATGTTACTGTAAAGGAGATAGAATTACGATCACTATCTCCAAATTGCTCTCCCACTGAGAGATCTGACACCTGACCAGGTTCATTTCCCAATACCAAATCAAGTACAGCCTCTCCTCTTGTAGGCTTATCTACATATTGTGTCAAGAAACTTTCCTGAACACACCTAAGAAACTTCACCCCATCTAAACACCTTGCTCTAGGGAGATGCCAATCGATATTTGGGAAATTAAAATCTCCCATCACAACAACTCTGTTATTATTACACCTTTCCGGGATCTGTTTCCCTATCTGCTGCTTGATATCCCTGTTACTATTGAGCGGCCTATAAAAAACACCCAGTAAAGTTATTGACGCCTCCTGATCCTAACCTCCAACCACAGAGACTCCGTAGACAATCCCTCCATGACGTCCACCTTTTCTGCAGCCATCACACTATCTCTAATCAACAGTGCCACGCTCCACCTCTTTTGCTTCCCTCCCTGTCCTTTCTGAAACATCTAAATCCCGGCACCTGAAGTAACCATTCCTGTCACTAAGCCATCCAAGTCTCTGTAATGGCCACCACATCATAGCTCCAAGCACTGATCCACACTCTAAGCTCATCCACTTTGTTCACAACACTCCTAGCGTTAAAATAGACACATCTCAAACCATCAGTCCGAACGTGTCCCTTCTCTATCACCTGTCTATCCTCACTCTCACACTGTCTACAAGCTTTCTCTATTTGTGAGCACACCTCTTCCCCAGTCTCTTCAGTTCAGTTCCCACCCCCCCCAAAAAAAAATTCTAGTTTAAACTCTCCCCAGTAGCCATAGCAAACCCCCCTGCTGGGATATTGGTCCCCCTGGGATTCAAGAGCAACCCATCCTTTTTGTACAGGTCACATCTGCCCCAATAGAGGTCCAAATGATCCAGAAATCTGAATCCCTGCCCCCTGCTCCAATCCCTCAGCCATGCATTTATTCTCCACCTCATTCTATGTCTATTCTCACTGTCGCATGGCACAGGCAGTAATCCCGAGATTATTATCTTTGTGGTCCTGCTTCTCAACTTCCTTCCTAACTCCTTGAAGTCTTTTTTCAGGACCTCTTCCCTTTTCCTACCTATGTCATTGGTACCAATATGTACCACGACCTCTGGCTGTTCTCCCTCCCACTGCAGGATATTTTGGACATGATCCGAAACATCCTGGACCCTGGCACCTGGGAGGCAAACTACCATCCGAGTTTCTTTCCTGCGTCCACAGAATCGCCTGTCTGACCCACTAACTATAGAGAACCCTATCACTACTGCATTCCTCTTCTCTTCCCTACCCTTCTGAGCCACAGGGGCCAGACACTGTGCCAGAGCCATGGCCACTGCCGCTTCCCCTAGGTAGGCTGTTCCCCCCCCCCCCCCCACCCCAACTGTACTCAAACAGGATTACTTATCTGACGGCAGAGGGCAAGAAGCTGTTCCTAAACCACTGAGTGTGTGTCTTTATGCTCTTGTACCTCCTCCCTGATGGTAGCAATGAGAAGAGGACATGTCTTGGGTGATGGGCGCTCTTAATGACAGATGCCACCTGTTTGAGGTATCAAATTTTCAAGATGTCTCTGCTGCTGGGGAGGCCAGTAGCCATGGAGCTGCCTGTGCTTGCAACTTTCTGCAGCTCTCTCTGATCCCATGCAGTGGTTCTCCATACCAAATGGTGATGCAACCAGTTTGAGTGTCCTTGGTGACACACCAGTTCTCCTCAAACTCCTCATGAAATGTAGCATTGTCATACCTTCTTTGTAATTGCATCAATATGCTGGGAAAGCTCTCCAGAGATGTTGACACACAGGAGCTTGAAACTACTTACCTTTTCTACTGCTGATTCCTTGAACACATTAATGTGTGTTCCCCCAACTTCCCCTTTCAGAATCCACAATCAATTCCTTGGGTTTTATTGATGTTGAGTGCAAAGTTGTTATTGCGACACCATTCAACCAGCTGATCTGTATCTCACTCCTGTAGACCTCTCCCCAGAAAATTTATAGATTGTATGAGCAGTGCTTAGAGAGGGTATAGAGAGAGTAGAGCAATGGATAATCACACATTCTTGAGGTGTGCCAGTGTTAATTGTCAATTAGAAGTTATTTCCAATCTATACTCTCAATGAAGTCAAGGATCCAGTTGATGTGGGGGGGGGGGGGGGGGGGGAGGAGAGAGAGGGGAAAACACAGGCCCAGGCTTTGGAGCTTATCGATTAGAATTGAGCGTATGACAGTGCTGGAATCTGAGCTGTAATCATTAAACAGCAGTCTAACATAGGTATTGCTATTGCCCAGGTGATCTAAGGCCAAGTGGGGAGCCAGTGAGATTGTATCAGCTGTACACCTATTGTGGCGGTAGGCAAATTGCAACAGGTCCAGGTACCTACTTAGGGAGGAGTTGATTCTGGCCATGACAAACTTCTCAAAATACTTCATTACAGTAAAAATGAGTGCAACAGGGTGAAAGTTGTTGAGGCAGCTCACCCTGCACTTCTGAGGCACCGGTCTGACTGTGGCCCTTTTGAAGCAGATGGGAACCTCTGACTGCAGCAGTGAAAGATAGAAAACATCCTTGAACATTCCCACCAGTTGGTGAGCACAGGTTTTCAATATCTACAAGACCATAAGATTAAGTAACAGAAGTAAGCCACTCGGCCCCTCAAGTCTGCTCTGCCATTCAATCATGGGCTGATCCACTTCATCCAGTCATCCCCACTCCCCTATTTTCACCCATACCCTTTGATGCCCTGGATAATCAAGAAGCTATCTATCTCTGCCTTAAATGCACCCAATGACTTGGCCTCTGCTGCTGCTCATGGCAACAAGCCCTTTCAGCTACACCATTAGGGCCTGATGTCTTTTGAGGGTTTATTCCCCTGAAAGATGGTCTTATGTCAGCCTCTGAGACACAGATCACAGGGTCACCAGATGCTGCATGGATTCACACAGGTGTAGTTTTAGCCTCCTTATCAAAGCATACATAAAGGTCATTGAACTCATCTGGGAGTGAAGAATCACAGCCATTCATGTTAAGTTTTGCCTTGTAGGAAGTAATGGTCTGCAAACCCTGCCAGTGCTGATGTGCATCTGATTCTGTTTTCAAACTTCAATATGAATTATTTTTCCACCCTTAAAATAGCCTTCCATAGTTTGTACATGGACTTCTTGTATAGTTCTAGATCACCAGTCTTGAATACCACAGATCTACCCGAGTTAAGGAATTTAAAATGAGAGCATTTTTTCTTTAGCACTACATTTTGGTAGGAATAATCCAAATAGGGCATACATGGTAAATGGTAGGGCATTGAAGAATGCAGTAGAACAGAGTGATCTAGGAATAATGGTGCATAGTTCCCTGAAGGTGGAATCTCATGTGGATAGGGTGGTGAAGAAAGCTTTTGGTCTGTTGGCCTTTATAAATCAGAGCATTGAGTATAGGATTTGGGATGTTAAAATTGTACAAGGCATTGGTAAGGCCGAAGTTGGAGTATTGTGTACAGTTCTGGTCACCGAATTATAGGAATGATGTCAACAAAATAGAGAGAGTACAGAGAAGATTTACTACAAACCCCATTTCCAGAAAAGTTGGGATATTTTCCAAAATGCAATAAAACAAAAATCTGTGATATGTTAATTCATGTGAACTCTTATTTAACTGACAAAAGTACAAAGATTTTCAATAGTTTTACTGACCAACTTAATTGTATTTTGTAAATATACACAAATTTAGAATTTGACGGCTGCAACACACTCAACAAAAGTTGGGACAGAGTTAAAATAAGATTGAAAAGTGCACAAAATATTCAAGTAACACCGGTTTGGAAGACTCCACATTAAGCAGGCTAATTGGTAGCAGGTGAGGTATCATGACTGGGTATAAAAGTAGCGTCCATCAAAGGCTCAGTCTTTGCAAGCAAGGATGGGTCGTGACTCACCCCTTCGTGCCAAAATTCGTGAGAGAATTGTTAGTCAGTTCAAAAGGAAAATTTCCCAACGCAAGATTGCAGAGAATTTAGGTCTTTCAACATTTACAGTACATAATATTGTGAAAAGATTCAGAGAATTCAGAGACATCTCAGTGCGTAAAGGGCAAGGTCAGAAACCACTGTAGAATGCGCGTGATCTTCGAGACCTCAGGCGGCACTGCCTAAGAAACCGTCATGCTACTGTGACAATTATAGCCACCTGGGCTCGGGAGTACTTCGGAAAACCATTGTCACTTAACACAGTCCGTCGCTGCATCCAGAAATGCAACTTGAAACTGTATTACGCAAGGAGGAAGCCATACATCAACTCTATGCAGAAACGCCGGCGAGTTCTCTGGGCCCGAGCTCATCTCAGATTGTCTGAAAGACTGTGGAACCATGTGCTGTGGTCAGATGTGTCCACATTTCAGCTAGTTTTCAGAAAAAACGGGCGTCGTTCTCCGTGCCAAAGATGAAAACGACCATCCTGATTGTTATCAGTGAAAGGTGCAAAAGCCAGCATCTGTGATGGTATGGGGGTGCATCAGTGTCCACGGCATGGGTGAGTTGCATGTATGTGAAGGTACCATTGACTTTGAGGCGTTTATTAGGATTTTAGAGAGACATATGTTGCCATCAAGGTGACGTCTCTTCCCGGGATGTCCATGCTTATTTCAGCAGGACAATGCCAGACCACATTCTGCACGGGCTACAACAGCGTGGCTTTGTAGACACAGAGTGCGTGTGCTTGACTGGCCTGCTGCCAGTCCAGATCTATCTCCTATTGAAAATGTATGGCGCATCATGAAGAGGAGAATCAGACAATGGAGACCACGGACTGTTGAGCAGCTGAAGTCTTATATTAAGCAAGAATGGACAAAATTTCCAATTGCAAATCTACTACAATTAGTATCCTCAGTTCCAAAATGATTAAAAAGTGTTATTAAAAGGAAAGGTGATGTAACACAATGGTAAACATGCCTCTGTCCCAACTTTTGTTGAGTGTGTTGCAGCCGTCAAATTCTAAATTTGTGTATATTTACAAAATACAATTAAGTTGGTCAGTAAAACTATTGAAAATCTTTTCTTTGTACTTTTGTCAGTTAAATAAAGGTTCACGTGAATTAACATAAAACAGATTTTTGTTTTTATTGCATTCTGGAAAATATCCCAACTTTTCTGGAAATGGGGTTTGTAGAATGTTACCTGGGTTTCAGCACCTAAGTTACAGGGAAAGATTGAACAAGTTAGGTCTTTATTCTTTGGAGCATAGAAGGTTGAGGGGGGACTTCATAGAGGTATTTAAAATTATGAGGGGGATAGATCGAGTTGACATGGATAGGCTTTTTCCATTGAGAGTAGGGGAGATTCAAACAAGAGGACACGAGTTGAGAGTTAGGGGGCAAAAGTTTAAGGGTAACACGAGGGGGAATTTGTTTATTCAGAGAGTGGTAGCTGTGTGGAATGAGCTTCCAGTAGAAGTGGTAGAGGCAGGTTCAGTATTGTCATTTAAAGTAAAATTGGATAGGTATATGGACAAGAAAGGAATGGAGGGTTATGGGCTGAGTGCGGGTCAGTGGGACTACCTGTGAGTAAGCGTTCGGCATGGACTAGAAGGGCCGAGATGGCCTGTTTCCATGCTGTTATGGTTATATGGTTTTGATCGAGGCACAATTGAGCAGGCACGTGGATGTCAGTGAGTTAGAACTGCAGAAAGAATTTAAAAGGAGAGCATTTTTTTCTTCAGTGGTTTGATTGAGGCACAACATCAGTGGGGATTTTAATTCCCCCAATATCGATTGGCATCTCCCTAGAGCGAGGGGTTTAGATGGGGGTGGAGTTTGTTAGGTGTGATCAGGAAGGTTTCCTAACACAATATGTAGATAAGCCTACAAGAGGAGAGGCTGTACTTGATCTAGTATTGGGAAATGAACCTGGTCAGGTGTCAGGTCTCTCAATAGATAGTGATCACAATTCTATCTCCTTTACCATAGCATTGAAGAGGGATAGGAGCAGACAAGTTAGGAAAACGTTTAATTGGAGTAAGGGGAAATATGAAGCTATCAGGTGGGAACCTGGAAGCATAAACTGGGAGCAGACTTTCTCAGGGAAATGTACAGCAGAAATATGGCAAATATTCAGGGGATACAAGTACATTCCAATGAGACAGGGAAAGGATGGTAGGGTACAGGAACCATGGTATACAAAAGCTGTTGAAAATCTAGTCAAGAAGCTTATGAAAGATTCAAAAACTGAAGCAAAGATAGCAATCTTGAAAATTATAAGGCTAGCAGGAAGGAACTTAAAGAAATTAGGAGAGACAGAAGGAGCCATGAGAAAGCCTTGGCGAGCAGGATTAAAGACAACCCCAAGGCATTCTACAAGTATGTGAACAGCAAGAGGATAAGACGTGAGAGAATAGGACCAATTAAGTGTGACAGTGGAAAAGTGTGTATGGAATCAGATGAGGTAGCAGAAGTACTTAATGAATACTTGCTTCAGTATTCACTACGGAAAAGGACCTTGCTGATTGTAGGGATGACTTACAGTGGATTGGAAAGCTTGAGCACGTAGATATTAAGAAAGAGGACGTGCTGGAGCTTTTGAAAAGCATCAAGTTGGATAAGTCACTGGGACCGAACGTTATGTACCACAGGCTACTGTGGAAGGCAAGGGAGAAGATTGCTGAACCTCTGGTAATGATCCTTGCATCAATAATGGGGATGGGACAGGTTCCAGAGGATTGTAAATGTTGCTCCTCTATTCAAGAAAGTGAGTAGAGACAGTCCTGGAAATTGTAGACCAGTGAGTCTTACTTCAGGGGTCATAAGTTGATGGAGGAGATCTTGAGAGGCAGGACATATGAATATTTGGAGAGGAATAATATGATTAGGAATAGTCAACATGGCTTTGTCAAAGGCAGGTTGTGCCTTACAGGCCCAATTAAATTTTTTGAGAATGTAACTAAACACATTGATGAAGGTAGAGCAGTAGATGTAGTGTATATGGATTTCAGCAAGGCATTTGATAAATTACCCCACGCAAGGCTTATTGAGAAAATAAGGAGGCATGGGATCCAAGGGGAAATTGCTTTGTGGATTTACAAATTGGCTTGCCCACAGAAGGCAAAGAGTGGTTGTAGACGGGTCATATTCTGCATGGAGGTCGGTCACCAGTGGTATGCCTCAGGGATCTGTTCTGGGACCCTTACTCTTCGTGATTTTTATAAATGACCTGGATGAGGAAGTGGAGGGATGGGTTAGTAAATTTGCTGATGACACAAAGGTTGGGGATGTTGTGGATAGTGTGGAGGGCTGTCAGGGGTTACAGCAGGACATTGATAGGATGCAAAACTGGGCTGAGAAGTGGCAGATGGAGTTCAACCCAGCTAAGTGTGAGGTGGTTCATTTTGGTAGGTCAAATATGCTTGGCAGTGTGGAGGATCAGAGGGATCTTGGGCTCTGAGGCCATAGGACACTCAAAGCTGCTGTGCAGATTGACTGTGTGGTTAAGAAGGCATACGGTGCATTGGCCTTCATCAACCACCTCACTACAGGAAGGATGTAGAATCTATAGAAATGGTACAGAGGAGATTTGTAAGGGTGTTGCCTGGATTGGGGAGCATGCCTTATGAAATAGGTTGAGTGAATTTGGCCTTTTCTCTTCGGAGTGACAGAGGATGAGAGGTGACCTGATAGAGGTGTAGAAGACGATGAGAGGCATTGATCGTGTGGATAGTCAGAGGCTTTTTCCCGGGGTTGAAATGGCTAACACGAGAGGGCAGTTTTAAGGTGCTTGGAAGTAACCTATCTTGGAAGAGATGTCAGCAATAAGTTGTTGTTTTTTTAAAAAGCAACAGAGTGGTGAGTGCGTGGAATGGACTTCCGGCGACGGTTGTGGAGGCGAATACAATAGGATCTTTTAAGAGACTCTTGGATGCTTAGAAAAATAGAGGGTTATGGGTAATCCTGAGTAATTTCTGAACTGAGTACATGTTCGGCACAGCATTGTGGGCTGAAGGGCCTGTATTCTGCTTTAGGCTTTCTATGTTTAGCCCTCAGTAGACTATGAATCTCCTGGTTCATCCACAGCATTTGATTTGGGTATGTGGTATATTCTTGAAGCCACACATTTTAATGAAGTCAATGATAACTGCAGCTTATCATTCAGATTTGAAGATGAATCCCTTAATATGTCCAGTCCACTGACTCAAAGCAATCCTGTAAGCACTCCTCTTCCTCCCTTGTGCATACCTTCTTGATTCTCATCATTAGTGCTGCAGTCTTCAGTCTCTGCCTGTACACTGGGAGTAGACCAGGTGATCAAACTTTGTAAAGTGTGGGCGTGGGATGACACTGCAAGCGTTCTTGATAGCAGTATAACAGTGGTCAAGTGTGTTGGCTCTTCTGGTTCCACAGGTCTGATGTTGGTGGTAGTTGTTCAGAGACTTTGAGCTGGACTGGTTGAAATCTCTCGCAATCTTGATTACACTGCTCAGCTTCTCCAGTACCAGCCTGAAGTTGGCCAGAGGTGGAATATACACCACTACCCAGAAGCTGCAAGGATGTGGAAACTATAACAGAGCCTTGCAGACTAAAGTCTCCCCGAAGTTTTGCCAACACATCCAGGTGAGTAGACAGGGCGATAGCATACTCGACCACTGCTACTCTCCCTTTCGTAACGCTTACAAAGTGCTCCTCTGCACTCCATTTGGAAAATCAGATCACTCCTCCATTTTTTCAGGTGCCAAAGTAAAGACAGAAGCTGAAACAAGAGGCAGCCATAGTTAAAACCGTCCACTGTTGGTCCAACCATGCTGCAGGACGGCTTTGATGATGTTGACTGGAATGTCTTCGATGAGGAGGATGTCTCCAAGTTCATGAAGGGATCACAAGTTTCATCCAGAAGTGCATCAAGGATGTTGTCCCCCAAAAATAAGTCAGGGTCTTCCCGAATCAGAAACCCTGGATTAACAGTTCCTTACGAGTAGCAATTACCGCGCAAGACAGAGCTTACGTAATCAGCAAGAGCTCAAGAAATGCAGCTACGATCTGCACAAAGTCATCAAGGCAGTGAAACAACAATATAGGGACAAGATTCAGACTCAACTCTCCACCAACAACACATGCAGCTTATGGCAGGCTCTGCATACCATCGTAGACTTCAAAGCTAAACACAGTGGAGTTTCCAACATCGATGCCTCTCTCCCAGACAAGCTAAATCTTTTTTAGCTTGATTCAATGTCGCCAATACTGAGCCCCTGAGGAGACCTGTAGATGATACGACCAGCAGCTTGGTCACCTCTGAGGCCGAAGTACGCAAAAAAAAAGGAGCTGGTGGTAAGAGTGGGCTCCTTCACCTCTGCCGCTCAGGGCTGTGTACTAAGCCCCCTCCTTTACTCTCTGTATACCCATGACTGTGTCACCACCCACAGCTCCAATCTGCTACACTGATTAGCCTAATCTCAAATAATGAGACAGCCTACAGAGAGGATGATGACTTCCACCTCCCGGTGATTTGACTATACAAGGCAGCATGAAGGCTGAGGTCTCTGGGTTTCTTGTTGAGCCTGGTGGGAATTATGGTGTTGAATGCTGAACTGTAGTCCAAGATCAGCATTCTCACATAAGCATCCCTCTTCTCCAGGTGTGTAAGGATGGTGTGTAGAGCTGTGGCTATTATGTTGTCTGTCGATCAGTTGTGTAGGTAGGCGACCCATGATTGTATTGCCACCCAAAACTCCAATATGCTAATTAAATTTGCCGATGATACTTCGTTTATTGGCCTTATCTCAAATAATAACGAGGCAGCCTACAGAGAAGTCATCACCCTGACACAGTCGTGTCAAGAAAACAACTTCTCCCTCAATGTCACAAAAACAAAGGAGTTTGTTGTGAATTACAGCAGGAATGGAGACAGGTTATTGACATCAGTGGATCTGGAGTTGAGAGGGTGAACAGCTTTAAGCTCATCAGCATAAATATCACCAAGAATCTCACGTGATCTGGACATACTGGCTGTGGGGTGAAAAAGGCACAACAGCACCTCTTTCACCTCAGATGGTTGAAGAAGTTTGGTATGGCCCCCCTAAATTCTTAGAACTTTCTACAAGGGCATGATTAAGAGCATCCTGACTGTCTGCATCACTGCCTGGTATGGGAACTGTACTTCCCTTGATCACAGGACTCTGTAAAGAGTGGTGCACACAGCCCAGCGAATCTGTAGACGTGAACTTACCAATATTCAGGTATTTACAAAGACAGGTGTGTAAAAAGGGCCTGAAGGATCACTAGGGACCCGAGTCACCTCAACCATAAACTGTTCCAGCTGCTGCCATTTGGGAAATGGTACCGTAGCATAAAAGCCAGGACCAGCAGACCCCGGGACAGCTTCTTCCACCAGGCCATCAGACGGTTTAATTCATGCTGACGCTACTGTATTTCTGTTATATTGACTATCCTGTTATACATAATATTTATTAAAAACTATAATTGCACATTTGAATGGAGACATAACGTAAAGATTTTTACTCATTTGAAGAATATAATTAATAAAGTCAATTCAATTCAATGATGGACAATACTTGACTGGGAGATGTTTGAGGTCGGGTGAGTAGGACTAAGACAGATAGTCACATCTGTGCACTGGAATAATGATGAAGCATATTCCACCTTATCTAACTTTAAAAGACTCAGTTGCCCTATCTTTGTGGGGGGGGGGGGGATGTTGAAACTTTCAGATTGGAGCGTTGAATCTGAAATAGCAGGGATAAGCCATGGTTTCGTGAAGCAAAACTCTTAGGCCCTCTCTGGTACCACAATCTTGCTCTGATGTCTTCGGTCTTATTTTCCACTCCACCTAAACCCCTTACTTTAGGAAGATGCCAATCAATATTTGTGAAATTATTACACCTTTCCAGAATCTGTCTCCCCATCTGCTCCTCAATGTCCATTACTAATGGGAGGTCTATAAAAAATACCCAGTAGAGTTATTGACCCCTTCCTGTTCCTAAATTCCACCCACAGAGACTCCGTAGATAATCGCTCCATGACTTCTTCCTTTTCTACTGCTGTGATACTATCTCTGATCAACAGTGCCACACCCCTACCTCTTTTGCCTCCCTGCCTGTCCTTGAGCCATCCAGTTCTCTGTAATGGTCACAATATCATAGCTCCACGTATTGAAACAAAGCTCATCTGCTTTGCTCATGATGCTTCTTGCATTAAAATAGACACATCTCAAACCATCAGTCTGAGCACAGCACTTCTCTATCACCTGCCTATTCTCCCTCTCATACTGCCTACAAGCTTTCTCTATTTGTGAGCCAACTGCTCCTTTCTCCGACTCTTCAGTTCGGTTCCCACCCCTCAGAAATTCTAGTTTAAACTCCCCTAAAAGCCTTAGCAAACCTCTCTGCCAGAATATTGGACCGCTCAGATTCAAGTGCAACCTGTCCTTTTTGTATAGATCATACCTGCCCCAAAAGAGGTCCCAATGATCCAGAAATCTGAATCCCTGCCCCAATCCCTCAGCCACACATTTATCCTCCATCTCACTCTATTCCTATACTCACTGTCACGTGGCACAGGCAGTAATCCCGAGATTACTACTTTTGAGGTCCTGCTTCTCAACTTCCTTCCCAACTCCCTGTAGTCTGTTTACAGGACCTCCTCCCTTTTCCTACCTAAGTCGTTGGTACTAATATGTACCATGACCTCTGGCTGCTCACCTTCCCACTTCAGGATATCATGGACATGATCAGAAACATCCCAGACCCTGGCATCTGGGAGGCAAACTACCATCTGTGTTTCTTTCCTACATCCACAGAATCGCCTGCCTGACCCCCTAACTATAGAGTCCCCTGTCACTGTTGCATCCACTTTCTTTCCCTACCCTTCTGAGCCACAGGGCCAGACTCTGTGCAAGAGGCGCGGCCACTGTTGCTTCCCTCAAGGAGGTTGTCCCCCCCAACAGTACTCAAGCAACAGTACTTATTGTTAAGGGAGACAGCCAGTAGGGTACTCTCTAGTACCTGACCCTTGCCCTTCCCTCTCCTGACTGTTAACCACTTATCTGTCTCCTGATGCCCCAGTGTGACTACCTGCCTAAAGATCCTCTCTGTCACAGCCTCACTTTCCGACCATATGAAGGTCATTGAGTTGCAGCTCAAGTGCCCTAACACGGTCCCTAAG
The DNA here is from genome assembly GCF_048418815.1 of Hemitrygon akajei. Lineage (NCBI taxonomy): Eukaryota > Metazoa > Chordata > Chondrichthyes > Myliobatiformes > Dasyatidae > Hemitrygon > Hemitrygon akajei. Next base: position 1,345,295 of record NC_133126.1, on the reverse strand, counting down.
GATAAGCAACTCGACACACCTGGCACAGATGTGGCCATCTGGGAAGTTGGGAGTCTTTCGGACATCCCACTTCTGACAACCAGTACAGAACACCAGCCTCACAGACTCATTTCCTGTTCCTCACAAGTAGCTTACGTTGCCTCAACCCGTTATCGCCAAAGCTGATAAGTCTGGATAAGTACATTGATAGGAGGGGTATGGAGAGAGATGGTCCAGGTGCAGGTAGATGGGACTATGCAGAAGATCAGGTCAGTATGGACTCATGCTATTCTCTATGTGAATAGGCGAAGTGTAGAAGGCTATAGACTGAGTGCAGGCAAGTGGGATTAATTTAGACAGGTGTAAAGGGGCTGGCATGGATGAACTGGGATGAAGGGCACATTTCTGTGTAGTACAACTGCATGCAGCAACTAGCATCTGCTGAAGCTGGAACTGGATGGACTCTGGATCATTCAGGAGGCTGAAGGGGTGAGAGAGAGGATATGTAGAGAGGTAGTTACACCCAAGGTGCAGGACACAGGAAACTGGGTGACAGTCAGGAAGGGGTGAAGGGTTAAGGAGCCAGTTTAGAGTACACCTGTAGCCAACCCCCTCAACAACACGTATATCACTTTGTAGACTGTTGAGTGGTTTGACCTAACAGAGGAAAGTCACAGTGGTCAAGTCTCTTGCACTGAGTCTGGCTATGTGATTCAGAAGGGGTGTTGGTGGGGAGGGGGGGGGAGAGAAGAGGCGCACTTCGGTGAAAGGGGATTCTTTAGTTAGAGGAATGGACAGGAGGTTCTGTGGGCAAGAACAAGATTCCCAGATGCTATGTTGCCTTCCGGGTGCCATTCTTAAGTGGGAGGGTGAACAGCCAGAAGTCGTGATCCATCTAAGTACCAATAACATGGATAGGATAAGTGATGAGGGAATTGGGACAGTTAGGTGCTAAGTTAAAGAGATGACCTTAAGGTTCTGATCTCAGGATTGCTACCTATTCCATGTGCTAGTGAGGCCAGAACCAGGAAAATTATACTGTTTAATATATGGCTAAGGAGTTGGTGTAGGAGGGAGGCATAAGATATTGGATCACTGGGCTCTCTTTCAGGGAAAGTGGAAGAGATGTCTTGCACCTGAACTGGAGCAGAACTAATATCCTGGCAGGAAAGTTTGTTAATGCTACATGGTAGGGTTTAAACTAGAGTTGTGGGGGGATGGGAACCAGAGTGCCAGAACAGTTAGTAGAGAGGTTTTGGAGACAGATGTTGGTAAGACCTTAGACAAAGTTAGGAATCAAAAAGTTGAGCACGGTGTGACTAGGGTCCTCAGCTGCCCATATTTCAATTCAAGTAGTATTGTAGGAAAGGTGAATGATGGTGCTAAAGATGAGGTAGCTGGTCTACAAATGGAGGCAATGTGTAGTGAGGAGAGGCTGTTAATAGGGCAAAATTGCAGTCAACTGGTTGAGTTGCAACACAAAAAGTGGACAAAATCAAAAAGGATGAATACAGGACTGAAGATGTTACACTTGAATGCACGCAGTATATGGAATAAGCTAGATAATACATGCCAATCTGCAACTGTGCAGCAAGTTTACGTTACAGGCATCACTGAATCATGGCTGAAAGAAGATTATAGCTGGGAGCTTAATTTCCAAGGATACAAATTGTATCAAAAGGATGGGCAGGAAGGCAGGGTGGGGTTGCTCTGTTAGTAAAAAATTAAATCAAATCATTAGAAAGAGGTGACATAGGGTCAGTGTTGAATTGTTGTGGATAGACCTAAGGAAGTGAAAGGGTTAAAAAAAACCTTGATGGGAGTTGCTTACAGCCTCCTCAAACAGTTGTAAGGATGTGGTCTACAAATTACAACGGGAAATAGAAAATGCATGCCAAAAGGGCAATGTTACAATAGGCATGGGAATTTCAATATGCAAGTAAGATTGGGAAAATCAAATTGTTACTAGATTCAAGGAGGGGGAATTTCTTGAGTGCCCATGAGATGGCTTTATTGAGCAGCTACTGGTTGAGCCTACTAGGGATCAACTATTGTGGATTGGGTGGTGAGCAATCAACCAGAATTGATTAGAGCTTAAGGTAATAGAACCCTGAGGGGAAAGTGATTATAATGTAACCAAATTCACCCTGAATTTGAGGAGAAGCTAAAGTCAATCTATCAGGGTTACAGTGGAGTAAAGGGAATTAGAGGCATGAGAGAGGAGTTGGAAAAGAACACTGGCATGCGCGGCGGAAGAGCAGCAACAGCAGAATTTCTGGAAGCAATTCATAAGGCATAGATATATACATCCCAAAGAGAAAGAATTGGCTAACAAGATACATCAAACCCAATATAAAAACCAAAGAGAGAATATATTTGCTACAGCAAAATTAGTGCAGAGTTAGAGGATTGGGAAGCATTTAAAGACCAGCAAAAAACAACTAAAAAAAGTCATTAAGAAGATACCAAAAGTTTCTCAGATACATAAAGTGGAAAAGGAAGGTAAGAGTGCATATCTCTAGAAAACACTGGAAATTGATGCTGGAGAGGTAGTTATGGGGGCAAGGAAAATGCTGACAAACTGAATAAGTATTTTGCATCACTCTTCCCTGTGGAAGATCCTAGAAGAATGGTGGAAGTTCCAGAGTGTCAGAGTGAAGTTACTGTTACTAGAGAGAAGACACTTGGGAAACTGAAAGATCTGAAGGTAGATAAGTCACCTGGATCAGATGGTATACACCCCAGGGTTCTGAAACAGGTGGCCAGAAGCATTAGTAATATCCTTTCAAGGATCATTAGATTCTGGAGTGATTCTGGAAGCTGAAAATTGCAAATGTCACTCCACTCTTCAAGAAGGGAGAGGGCACAATAAAAGAAACTATAGACCAGTTAGTCTGACTTTTCTGGTTGGCTGTTGGTGGTTAATGGCATTCCACTGGGGTCAGTGTGGGACCAATCCTTTTTGCATTATATGTCAATGATTTGGATGATGGAATTGATGATTTTGCTGCAGAGTTGTAACTGATACAAAGATAGGTGGAGGGGCAGATAGTTTTGAGGAACTAAGTAGGCTGCAAAAGAGATTAGGAGATCTTGTAAATCTCTGCATCCTTTCTATGGTTTCCACAACCTTCCTGTAGTGAGGCGACCAGAACTGAGCACAGTTCTCCAAGTGGGGTCTGACCAGGGTCCTATATAACTGGAACATTACCTCTTGGCTCTTAAACTCAATCCCCCGACTGATGAAGGCCAATACATCGTACTCCTTCTTAACCACAGAGTCAACCTGCGCAGCTGCTTTGAGCATACTGAGGACCCTGACCACAAGATCCCTCTGATCCTCCACATTGCCAAGAGTCTTAACATTAATACTATATTCTGCCATCATATTTGACCTACCAAAATGAACCAACTCACACTGATCTGGGTTGAACCCCATCCAGTTTTGCATCCTATCAATGTCCTGCTGTAACCTCTGACAGCACTTCACACTATCCACAATACCCCCAACCTTTGTGTCATCAGCAAACTTACTAACCCATCCCTCCACTTCCTCATCCAGGTCATTTATAAAAATCCTGACGAGCAGGAGTTCCAGAACAGATCCCTGAGGCACACCACTAGTGACCGATCTCCATGCGGAATATGACCCGTATACAACCACTCTTTGCATTCTGTGGGCAAGCCAGTTCTGGATCCACAAAGCAATGTCCCCTTGGATCCCATGCCTCCTTACTTTCTCAATAAGCCTTGCATGGGGTACCTTGTCAAATGCCTTGCTGAAATCCATATACACTACATCTACTGCTCTACCTTCATCAATGTGTTTAGTCATATCATCAAAAAATTCAACCAGGCTCATAAGGCACAACCTGCCTTTCACAAAGCCATGCTAAGTATTCGTAATCATTATTATTCCTCTCCAAATGTTCATAAATCCTGCCTTTCAGGATCTTCTCCATCAACTTACCAACCACTGAAATAAGACTCACTGGTCTATAATTAAATGGGATATCTCTACTCCCTTTCTTGAATAAGGGAACAACATTCACAACCTTCCAATCATCCGGAACCTCTCCCATCCCCATTGATGATGCAAAGATCATTGCCAGAAGCTCAACAATCTTCTCCCTCACCTCCCACAGTAGCCTGGGGTACATCTTGTCCAGATCCAGTGACATTTCCAACTTGATGCTTTCCAAAAGCTCCAGCACATCCTGTTCCTTAATATCTACATACTCAAACTTTTCAGTCCGCTGCAAGTCATCCTTACAATTGCCAAGATCCTTTTCTGGAGTGAATACTGAAGCAAAGTATTCATCAAGTACTTCTGCTATCTCCGGTTCCATACACAGTTTTCCACTGTCACACTTGATTGGTCCTATTCTCTCACATCTTATCCTCTTGCTCTTAACATACTTGTAGAATGCCTTGGGGTTTTCCTTAATCCTGTCTGCCAATGCCTTCTGATGGCCCCTTCTGGCTCTCCTAATTTCATTCTTAAACTCCTTCCTGCTAGCCTTATAATCTTCTAGATCTCTATCATTACCTCGTTTTTTGAACCTTTCATAAGCTCTTTTCTTCTTGACTGGAGTTACAACAGCCTTTGTACACCACAGTTCTTGTAACTTACCAATGCAGAACCCCACGCAAATGTCCCCTGAACATTTTCACATTTCTTTAGTATGTTTCCCTAAGAACATCTGTTTCCAATTTATGCTTATGACTTTGCACCTTATCATTTATTTGCACTGCACTTCCTCTGTAGCTGTTACACTTCATACTGTACTTAGAGCATTGAGGAGGAACAGGGCAAAAACAATGTGCGATGACTTGTTTCATATGAAATGCATGCCTAACATGTTTTTTTTAAAACTGTATCTTGCTACACATTACAATAATAAACCAATTCCAATCCTAATTCCAAGTGTTGATCCATGCTCTGAAGTTCCATCCAGTTTCATTAAGGGTGCTAGTTTAGATACTGGAGCCCACTGCCAGTGCACCTTATCCAGTGGTGGGACACACTGTACCTGCACAGGCACACTGTTATTGTAATAGCAAACAGACAGCATAAAACTATCCTCACAGGAACTGCTCTGCTGAAAACCTTCCATTGCTGCAGCCACTAAAATGCGGAGGACCAAGTGGGAGTGTGCCTGGCCCTAAGCAAAGATGGGGTTTTTGTGCCAGTGGTCTCCTGAAGAAAGGTGGTACAGACTGGGCACCTCCATCTCTGGGGACCTTCATAGTGTCAGACAGCAGAGCATAGTGGAGCCTGCTCTTGCTAACTGCCTGCCCTTGCTTGTTTTGAGACCACCCTGGAAAGAAGGCACCTGCTGGAGGCTTCATCAGTGACCAACACAGACAGGGGTTCCCAACTTTTTTTTCCAGCCATTAACCCTTACTATTAACTGAGGGGTGTGTAGTCCCCAGGTTGGGATCACCTGACCATGGATAAACTTACTAGATAAATACACATAATGGAATGGTAGCATAACGCTATTACACCGCCAGTGACTGGAGTTCAATTTCACTATTGTAAGGCGTCTATACGTTCTCCCCATAGCAGCGCAGGTTTCTTCCGGGTGCTCCAGTTTCCTCCCGCATTCTAAAAATACAATTATTTTTGCATAATAGGGGAATTAAAGGTTATGAGAAAAAAGCAGGAAGGTGGAGATGTGCCCATGGCCAGATCAGCCATGATCATAGCGAATGGTGGAGCAGGCTCGACAGGCCAGATGTCCTATTCCTGCTCCTATTTCTTATGTTCTTATGCAAAGATGTACAGGTTAGGGTTGAGTTGTGGACATGCTATAACCATATAACAATTACAGTACAGAAACAGGCCATCTCGGCCTTTCTAGTCCGTGCCGAACGCTTCCTCTCACCTAGTACCACCGACCTGCACTCAGCCCATAACCCTCCATTCCTTTCCTGTCCGTATACCTATCCAATTTTACTTTAAATGACAATAGCAAATCTGCCTCTACCACTTCTACTGGAAGCTCATTCCATACAGCTACCACTCTCTGAGTAAAGAAATTCCCCCTCGTGTTACCCCTAAACTTTTGCCCCCTAACTCATGTCCTCTTGTTTGAATCTCCCCCACGCTCAATGGAAAAAGCCTATCCACGTCAACTTTATCTAACCCCCTCATAATTTTAAATACCTCTATCAAGTCCCCCCTCAACCTTCTACACTCCAAAGAATAAAGACCTAACTTGTTCAATCTTTCCCTGTAACTTAGGTGCTGAAACCCAGGTAACATTCTCGTAAATCTTCTCTGCACTCTCTCTATTTTGTTGACATCTTTCCTATAATTCGCTGACCAGAACTGTACACAATACTCCAAATTCGGCCTTGTACAATTTTAACATTACATCCCAACTCCTATACTCAATGCTCTGATTTATAAAGGAAAACATACCAAAAGCTTTCTTCACCACCCTATCCACATGAGATTCCACCTTCAGGGAACAATGCACCATTATTCCCAGATCACTCTCCTCTACTGCATTCTTCAATGCCCTATATACCATGTATGTCCTATTTTGATTGTTCCTACCAAAATGTAGCACCTCACATGTTGGCGACATTTGCAGGCTGCCTCTGGTATATCCTCGTGACTGCGTCAGTCACAAAACAAATGATGTATTTCTCCGGCAAACACAAGGAAATCTGCAGATGCTGGAAATTCAAGCAACACACACAAAATGCTGGTGGAACGCAGCAGGCCAGGCAGCATCTATAGGGAGAAGCGCTGTCAAAGTTTCGGGCCAAGACCCTTTGTCAGAAATGATGTATTTCACTGTATGTTTCAACGTACATGTGACAAATAAAGCTCATCTTTATCTTTAAAAGACATGGGGGCAAGGTGTAAAAGGCAAAGAAATAAAATTAGGAGATTAAAAAAAAAACACATCATTAGGCTAGATTTAGCACTAAAGATAAATGAGAAGCTGATTAGACCCTCAGTGAAGGTTGAACACATAGTGAAAATCCCACAGGTACCTACGTTCGGTTTTGAATGTCCACTGCACAGGTGCACCGGATGATGGAGGAGAGCAGAGTCCAGATCCCAAATGTTCTTGCCTGCAGACCGTTCACTGCACAAAATCAACAGTTGTAAAGAGTCAAATATCCCAGCAGCAGCAACAAAGGGGATGTAGTGGATGAAGCACGCTGCATCAGATCCATGTGCAAGACACAGGTACCGATTCCACTGGAGATAGCTAAGGTGGATGGGTGCTCTGCATCAGAGACACGTACCCAGCCCACCGGGGGTAGTTGAGGTGGATGGGACACCATGCATCAGATCTATGTGTCAGAGACATGTACAGAGACAGCTACATGTCAGGTAGCTGAGGTAGATGGGGCACCCTCCAGCAGATCTATGTGCAAGAGACACAAATCAGCTGAAGGCAGTTGATAGCCCACTGTGCAATCCCACACCAGATCTTTAGTGCTGTCCCGATGGTTGAGAACAGCAGTGAACACCCCTCTTCCTGCTCAATTACCAGGAGACACCTACACACCACAGAAGCCCTTCCCCCTCCCAACACAATATTAGAGTTGTACGGCACAGGCCCTACAGCCCAGCATGTCAATACTAAGCGACACAGCTATATTCATCCCTTTTATCCACATGCTTCTATACCTTGCCAAGTTCGAAATGCCTCTCAAAAGTAGTGAATTGTATCTGCCTCCATCAAATCCTCTGGTATCACATTCCAGGTATCAGCCACTCATTGTGTTAAAAAAAAACTTTGCCCCTCTGATTCTCTTTAATCTCTTTCCTCTGAGCACAAACTCAAACCCTCATATTTGTAATGCACCTACCACAGGTAAAGGAGTCTGACCATCTACCACTTTATCATTTTATACACCTCTTGGACCACCCCTCAATCTCTTTCACTCAAAGCTTCCAGAGGTACCTTTGTCAGAGAAACGTGTACAATATACATCCTGAAATGCTTTTTCTTTACAACTATCCACGAAAATGGAGGGGCGTTCCAAAGAATGAATGACAGTTAAATGCTAGAACCCCGAAGTCCCTCCCAGCTCCCCTCCCTCCACACATAAGCGGTAGCAAGCAACAATCCCCTCTGCCCCCACAGCAAAAACAAGCATCAACACCCAACACCAACACTCAAGCATGAGCAAAGCAACAGCAAAGACACAGACCCCGAAGACTTCACGTTTCACCCAGTATTTGACATACCACAGGCTCTCTCTCTCCCTAATAAGGGAGAAAGAGGTGTCTCTGTTTTCACAGTGAGTGAGGAGACATAACAATCAACTCACTGGTTTATGTTAAAAGTCCATTACATCACCTTTTTTGAGCTCTGCACCCAAAGATCTGGGCACACAGCCATAGATATTCAGACTCCCCCGATGACACATGGTCTTCTATCGCGACACCGACCTTCGATCCACCTGTCTCCAGAGCCCTAAGATCTTATGCCTCCAAATCCAAGCTGGACTCTTTGGCCAAGCCCTTGGCGTGCCAAACAACAGCCAGTTATGAAACCCCGAAAGCGGGTCCCATTTCCGTAAAGAACCATAGTCAGCATGTTCTCCAGGAGAAACAACCCCAGCGCGTACCTGATATACAGACTCCCCTGTTTACACTCACCAGAGAACCGTGGTTTACTCACACTCAGCACCGCAGAAATCCTGACACACACACTGTGAGTCTTTCTGTTAAGACTCAACATGGAACTCTAATGCTCATCCTCACCCCCAGACCCTTTGATACATCATGGCTGACAAGGGAAGTCAAAGCTATTGTAAAAGCAAAAGAAAGGGCATACAACAAAGCAAAAATTAGTGGGAAAATTGAGGATTGGGAAGTTTTTAAAAACGTACAGAGAACAACTAAAAATCATTAGAAGGGAAAAGATGAAATATGAAAGCAAGCTAGCAAATAATATCAAAGTTGATAGTAAAAGTTTTTCAAGTATGTTAAAAATAAAAGAGAAATGAGAGTGGATATAGGGCAGCTAGAAAATGAGGCAGGAGAAATAATAATAGGGGACAAAGATGGCTGATGAACTAAATGAGTATTTTGCATCAGTCTTCACTGTGGAAGACACAAGCAGTATGCCTGATGTTGCAGTGTGTGAAGGAAGAGAAGTAGGTGCAATTACTATTACAAGAGAGAGGGTGCTCAAAAAGCTAAAAGACCTAAAGGTACGCAAGTCACCTAGACCAGATGAACTGCTCCCAAGAGTTCTGAAAGAGGTAGTGTTAGTGATTGTGGTGCCATTAGAAATGATACTTCTAAAATTATTGGACTCTGGCATGGTGCCAGAGGACAGGAAAATTGTAAATGTCACTCCACAATTTCAGAAAGGAGGAAGGCAGCAGAAAAAAGACTATAGACCAGTTAGCCTGACCTCAGTGGTTGGGAAGATGTTGGAGTCAATTTTTAAGGATGAGGTTATGGAATACTTATAACCATATAACCATATAACAATTACAGCACGGAACCAGGCTATCTCGGCCCTTCTATTCCGTGCTGAACGCTTACTCTCACCTAGTCCCACTGACCCACACTCAGCCCATAATCCTCCATTCCTTTCCTGTCCATATACCTATCCAATTTTACGTTAAATGACAATACCGAACTTGCCTCTACTACTTCTACAAGAAGCTCGTTCCACACAGCTACCACTCTGAGTAAAGAAATTCCCCCTCATGTGACCCTTGAACTTTTGCCCCCGAAGTCTCAACTCATGTCCTCCTGTTTGAATCTCCCCTTCTCTCAATGGAAAAAGCCTATACACGTGAACTCTATCTATCCCCCTCATAATTTTAAATACCTCTATCAAGTCCCCCCTCAACCTTCTACACTCCAAAGAATAAAGACCTAACTTGTTCAATCTTTCCCTGTAACTTAGGTGCTGAAACCCAGGTAACATTCTAGTAAATCTTCTCTGTACTCTATTTTGTTGACATCTTTCCTATAATTCGGTGGCTAGAACTGTACACAATACTCCAAATTCAGCCTTACCAATGCCTTGTACAATTTTAACATTACATCCTAAATCCTATACTCAATGCTCTGATTTATAAAGGCCAGCATACCAAAAGCTTTCTTCACCACCCTATCCACATGAGATTCCACCTTCAGGGAACTATATACCATTATTCCTAGATCACTATGTTCTACTGCATTCTTCAATGCCCTACCATTTACCATGTCAGATTCAGATTCAGTTTATTGTCATTTAGAAACCACAAATGCAATGCAGTTAAAAAATGAGACAACGTTCCTCCAGAATGATATCACAAAAGCATATGACAAAACAGACTACACCAGAAAATCCACATAACATTTGGCAATCCCAAATCCAGAGTCCGGAGAGGCTGCTGTGTATTAATAACGCGCTACCGTCTTAGCGCGTTCCCTGGAAAGGAGCTCCAAATCCACCAGACAAACAAGACCAAAAACTAAAGCTACAAGACCTGCACAAAACCACATAGTTACAACATATAGTTACAACAGTGCAAACAATAGCATAATTGATAAAAAAAACAGACCATGGGCACAGTAAAAATAGTCCAAAGATGTTAAAGGACTATAAGTTCAAAAGAAATCACTACACAGTTTCCACAAGTCCCCAGGGTCCCGACAGACTCGCCATCCCACGCCGGCGGCAGAAGGGAATACCTGCGCTATGGACTTCCATAGCGCCACCCGACTCAACCTCGCAGACACAGCACACACCAAAAGCGACCTGACCACAGCGGACTCCGAGTCCGTCGAACCTCTGAGCCTCCAACCATCCCTCCGGCACAGCTTCTCTGAGCACCATCCTCTGCCGAGCGTATTAAGACAGCCCCGCCAACGGCCATCAACAACGCGACCCCGAGTACTGGGGGCCTGTTCTTCCCAGCAGAGTCCCGGACCTCACAGCAGCAGCAGCAACGAAGAAGGTCTTCCTGGAGATTTCCCGATGTTCCTCCGTGCTCCCACGTCCGTTTTCAATTGAATATGATTGCACATGGCACTCCACTTCACAAATAACAGATAATCAGCTCCGGAGTGGCTGCTCCAAGCTGCGTCGCGCCGCCATCTTGGAAATGTATGTCCTATTTCGATTATTCCTACCAAAATGTAGCACCTCACTCTTAACAGCATTAAACTCCATCTGCCATCTTTCAGCCCACTCTTCTAACTGGCCTAAATCTCTCTGCAAACTTTGAAAACCTACTTCATTATCCACAACGCCACCTACCTTAGTATCATCTGCATACTTACTAATCCAATTTACCACCCCATCATCAAGATCATTAATGTATATGACAAACAACATTGGACTCAGTACAGATCCGAGGCACACCACTAGTCACTGGCCTCCAACCTGACAAACAGCTATCCACCACTACTCTCTGGAATCTCCCATCCAGCCACTGTTGAATCCATTTTACTACTTCAATATTAATACCTAATGATTGAATCTTCCCAACTAACCTTCCGTGTGGAACCTTGTCAAAGGCCTTACCTGAAGTCCATATAGACAACATCCACTGCTTTACCCTCGTCAACTTTCCTCGTAACCTCTTCAAAAAATTCAATAAGATTTGTCAAACATGACCTTCCACACACAAATCCATGTTGACTGTTCCTAATCAGACCCTATCTATCCAGATAATTATATATACCATCTTTAAGAATACTTTCCATTAATTTACCCACCACTGACGTCAAACTGACAGGCCTAAAATTGCTAGGTTTACTCTTAGAGCCCATTTTAAACAATGGAACCACATAAGCAATATGCCAATCCTCCAGTACCATCCCCATTTCTAATGACATTTGAAATATTTCTGTCAGAGCCCCTACTATTTCTACACTAACCTCCCTCAAGGTCCTAGGGTATATCCTGTCAGGACCCAGAGATTTATCCACTTTTATATTCCTTAAAAGCGCCAGTACTTCCTCCTCTTTAATCGTCATAGTTTCCATAACTTCCCTACTCGTTTCCTTTACCTTACACAATTCAATATCCTTCTCCTTAGTGAATACCGAAGACAAGAAATTGTTCAAAATCTCCCCCATCTCTTTCGGCTCCACACATAGCTGTCCACTCTGATTCTCTAAGGGACCAATTTTATCCCTCACTATTCTTTTGCTATTAATATAACTGTAGAAACCCTTTGGATTTATTTTCACCTTACTTGCCAAAGCAACCTTGTATCTTCTTTTAGCTTTTCTAATTTCTTTAAGATTCTTCTTACATTCTTTATATTCCTCGAGCACCTCATTTACTCCATGCTGCCTACATTTATTGTAGATATCTCTCTTTTTCCTAACCAAGTTTCCAATATCCCTTGAAAACTATGGCTCCCTCAAACTCTTAACCTTTCCTTTCAACCTAACAGGAACATAAAGATTCTGTACCCTCAAAATTTCACCTTTAAATAACTGCCATTTCTCTATTACATCCTTCCCATAAAACAAATTGTCCCAACTCACTCCTTCTAAATCCTTTCACATCTCCTCAAAGTTAGCCTTTCTCCAATCAAAAATCTCAACCCTGGGTCCAGTCCTCTCCTTCTCCATAATTATATTGAAACTAATGGCATTGTGATCACTGGACCCAAAGTGCTCCCCAACACATACCTCCATCACCCTACCAGAAGATCTTCCCTAACAGAAGATCCAACACTGCCCCTTCTCTAGTTGGTACCTCTATGTATTGCTGCAAAAAACTATCCTGCACACATTTTGCAAACTCCAAACCATCCATCCCTTTTGCAGTATGGGCTTCCCAGTCTATGTGTGAAAAATTGAAATCTCCCACAATCACAACCCTGTGCTTACTACAAATATCTGCTATCTCCTTGCAAATTTGCTCCTCCAATACTCGCTCCCCATTAGGTGGTCTATAATACACCCCTATAAGTGTTACTACACCTTTCCCATTCCTCAATTCCACCCAAATAGTCTCCCTGGATGAGCCCTCTAATCTATCCTGCCAGAGCACCACCGTAATATTTTCTCTGACAAGCAACGCAACACCTCCCCCTCTTGTCCCTCTGATTCTATCACACCTGAAGCAACAAAATCCAGGAATATTTAGTTGCCACTCACACCCCTCCTGCAATCATGTTTCACGAATAGCTACAACATTATATTTCCAGGTATCAATCCATGCTCTAAGCTCATCCACCTTTCTTATAATGCTCCTAGCATTAAAATAAAAGCATTTAAGAAATTCTCCACCTCTTCCTCTCTGTTTATTTCTAACAGTACGAAGAACTTTATTGTCTTTTTTTTCTTCCTTCTCCCATACATCTGTTCCTACACTCTGGTTCCCCACCCCCCTCATATCTAGTTTAAATCCACTGGAGCCTCTCTAGCAAACCTACCTGCAAGAATATTTGTCCCCCTCCAGTTCAGATGTAAACCATCCTGCCGGAGCAGGTCCCACCTTCCCTGGAAAACTGCCTAATTATCTATAAATCTGAAGCCCTCCCTCCTGCACCATGTCTTCAGCCACGTGTTGATCTGCACTATCTTACTATTTCTAAATCCACCTGCACGTGGCACTGGTAGCAATCCTGAGATTATTATCCTGGAGGTCCTGCCTTTTAACTTGGCACCTAGCTCCCTAAACTCACCTTTCAGGGCCTCCTCACTCTTCCTACCCATGTCATTGGTCCCAACATGGACCACAACATCTTGGTGACACAGGACAAATTAGGACAAAGTCAGCATGGTTTCCTTGAGGGATAATCCTGTCTGATAAACCTGCTGGAATTCTTCTTTGAGAAGATTACAAGTAGGATAGATAAAGGGGATATAGTGGATGTTGTATATTTGGACTTAAAGAAGGCCTTTGACAAGGTGTTACACATGAGGCTGCTTACCAGGTTATTATATTATGGTATTATAGGAAAGTTACTAACATGGTTAAAGCATTGGCTGATTGGTAGGAGGAAACAAGTGGGAATAAAATGATCCTCTTTGGGTTGGTTGCCAGTGACTAGTAGTGTTCCGCAAGGGTCAAAGTTGGAAGTTCTTTTTATGCTTCTTTTATAAATGATTTAGATGATGGAATAGATGGCTTTGTTGCCAAGTTTGCAGATGATAGAAAGATTGGTGGAGGGGCAGGTAGTATTGAGGAGACAGGTAGGATGCAGAAGAGCTTAGATTAGCATAATGGGCAAGAAAGTGGCAAATGAAATACAATGCTGGAAAATGCATGGTCATGCAGTTCAGTAGTAGAAATAAATGTGTGGACTATTATCTAAATGGGGAGGAAATCTCAAAATCTGAGATGCAGAGGAACTTGGGAGCCCTTGTGCAGAACACCCTGATGGTTAACTAGCAGGTTGAGTCAGTGGTGAGGAAGGCAAATGCCAGGTTCGCATTCATTTCAAGAGGTCTCGAATACAAGAACTGAGACTTTATAAGGCACTGGTGAGGCCTCACCTTGAGTATTGTGAACAGTTTTGGGCCCCTCATCTTAGAAATGATGTGGTAGCATTGGAGAGGGTTCAGAGGTTCACAAGGATGATTCCAGGAATGAAATGATTATCTTACGAAGAATGTTTGATAGTTCTGGGTATGTAATCACTGGAATTTAGAAGGATGAGGGGGATCTCATTGACACCTTTAGAATGTTGAGAGACCTAGACAGGGTAGATGTGGAAAGGATGTTTCCTAGGGTGGGAGAGTCCAGGACAAGAGGGCATAACCTCAGGATAGAGGAACACCCTTTCAAAACAGAGATGCAAAGAGATTTCTTTAGCCAAATGGTGATGAGTTTGTGGAATTTGTTGCCACGTGCAGCTGTGGAGGCCAGGTCGTTGGGTGTATTTAAGGCAGAGATTGATAGGTTCTTGACTGGGCATGACATCAAAGGTTACAGGGAGAAGGCCAGGAACTGGGGTTGAGGAGGAGAAAAAAAAAGGATCAGCCATGATTGAATGGCGGAGCAGTCTTGATGGGCCAGATGGCCTAATTCCACTCCTATGTCTTAAGGTCTTATCAATGGTGCAACCATCCCTCTTCCCACCATGTGACACCCTGAGGCAACCCCCATTTCTCAATCAGTCCCGTACCCTACAACTGCACCACTCTCCCAACATCGAGTCCCATCACCAGCAGACTTTCCTTACCGAGCGCCGGTTTTCCCGTGTAGAGTTTCTCCGACAAGAAGCTGTGATCTCTGAAGCTCTGAATCGTATTGCCAGCAGCGATAACAGCGACCATCACCAGCCAGCTGCGGAGAACATTGAGGAATCGGCTCATCCTAGTTGAGAGGATGTTTCCTATAGTGGGAGAGTTTAGACCCAGAGGGCGCTGCCTCAAAATAGAATGTCCCTATCAGAACACAAATGAGAAGGAATTTCAGTATTCAGAGGGTTTCATTGCCACAGACAGCTGTGGAGGTCAAAAGGTTATGGAAAGAATGCAAGAGAATGGGGTTGAGCGGGATAATAAATTAGCCATGATGGAATGACAGAGCAGACTCAATGGGCCGTATGGCCAAATTCTGCTCCTACGTCTTTATAGTCACAGAGGAGGAGAGTAGTACAAGTAGAGAGATAGAGAGAATGTCAGAAGAGTGGGGCTTGACATTACCATTCCCTGCTAAACCTCAGAGCCAGCTACTACACTACTGACCTGGTTGCTGCTGCCTTGACAGGTCATATCTCCACAGCAGGAATAAAAGGGATAAAGTAGTCGAGGAGAATGGACACAAAAGAAGGTTGCACTGCCTGCTTGCATATCATACTTCTCCCAGTGCTACCCATCTCTCTAAAGCCTGTAACATAGGTATTACCACCTCAGTAAACATTTCACCATTAATTCTGAGTACATCCTGAGTCAACTCCAGTTGGGCGTTCCTTCAATTCTGAACCCTGTCCCCCACCCCATGTCAGCATTCATTTGGCGGCATCTCCCATAGCGGATCCGTTTCAGATCTGATCCCCACAGCGTGTTCCTCCCTCAGAACCCCAACCCCCTTCTACAGTGGGTCCCCGTCAGGGATCTGACCACCCCCGCCCCACAGCTTGAACCATCCCCCACAGGGCTTGACCCTCTCTTTGTACCACATCTTCCCCTCAGTACCACCCAAGTCCTCCAACAGGCTGTCCCTTCACTCAGTGACCGCCCCCTCCCCACTGTGTTCCTAATTCAGTACTACTCTCTCCCAACCCCCCACCCACAGCGTGTCCCTCCCTCAGTCGCGCTGTCCCCCACAGCAGATCCCATTGTTGGTAATATACCCCCCATGCACCCCTAAAGCATGACCCTTCCTTGGTAGCGCCCCCACAACAAGCGTGTCCCTCCTTCGGTAGCACAACAATCCGCACAGCAAGTCCTTCTGTTGGTAGCGTAAACCCCCACCCCCCACGTGTCCCTCCCTCAGTCATGCCCTCCCACCACAGCATGACCCTCCATCGGTAGCGTCCTCCACGACCAGCGTGTTCCTCCTTCAGTAGTGTAACCACCCACACAGCAAGTCCTTTCATTGGTAGCGTACCCCCCCACCACAGGGTGTCTCTCCTTACGGTAGTGAACACCCCTCCACAGGGTGTCCCTCCTTATGGTAATGAACCCCTCCCACAGGGTGTCCCTCCTTACAGTGGTGACCCCCCCACAGGGTGTCCCTCCTTATGGTAATGAACCCCCCTCCACAGGGTGTCCCTCCTTATGGTAGTGAACCCCTCCCACAGGGTGTCCCTCTTTATGGTAGTGAACCCCTCCCACAGGGTGTCCCTCCTTACAGTGGTGACCCCCCCCAAACAGGGTGTTACTCCTTACAGTGGTGACCCCCCCACAGGGTGTCCCTCCTTACAGTGGTGACCCCCCCCCCCCACAGGGCGTCCCTCCTTATGGTAGTGAACCCCTCCCACAGGGTGTCACTCCTTACATTAGCGAACCCCCCCCAACAGCACGTACCTCCTTACGGTAGCGAACAACTCCCGCCGAAGCATGTCCCTCCCTCAGTAGCAACATCCCCCCCCCCCCACAGTGTGTCTCTCCCTCAGTGACACAACCCCTGGAAAGTGTGACCCTCCCTTGGTACCATGCCCTCTCCACAACATATAACTAACTTGGAACTCTTTTCCCTCCCCCCCCCCAAAGAGCGTGTCCCTCCCTTGGGAAACGTCCTCCAGTATGTCCCTGCCACAGTAGCGCTAACCTCCCTCCAGGATTTCCCTCCTCTGAAGTGCACCCATTCAACCCACACATCCCAAATCCTGCAGTGTATCCTTATCCACCCCAAGTAGTGTCACCCCACACATCAAGTCGTCTCTCCTTCTTTATCACCCCCACAACAGAGGGCATCCCTTTTTCTGTCGCGCACCTCCAAAAACAGTGTGAACCTCCCTCGGTAGCAACATTCCCATAGTGTGTCCCTGCCTTGGTATTGCCACCCCCTCCCTCAGGACCACTCCCCCCACCCTACATGGCGTACCCCTGCCTTGGAACCGTCCCCTCCCACGGCGTGTTCCTCCCTCGGGCGACCCCTCCTACAGCCTGTTCCTATCTTAACACCACAGAGCCTCCCTCAGTACCGCTCACCCCCCACCCCCCACACACACACCACCGTGGGTCCCTCTCTCGGCGGCATCACCACACACACCCCCACCCACCCAGAGGACATTTCTCCCTCAATACCGCCCCCACAGCACAGAGAGTCCCGCCCTCGGTACCGCCCCCCCACTCCACTGGTGGTCCCGCACCCTATAGCGTGTCCCTCCCTCGCTACCACCCCCACAGCGTGTCCCTTCCCCCACCCCACACACAGCCAACCATCGAACAGCAAGTGAGCTGCCACCCACCCCAACGGCACATCTCAGCTCTCGCACTCACTCTCACTCTCTCCCAGTCCACCTGTCAATCACTCTACCTCTCCGAGGTGTAAGTCACACAAGAAACCGTCACGGCCACGCATCGCACTGGCTCTGATTGGCTAATAGTATGACACGGGCGTGTTCTCCTTGATTGATGTTCCTCTTACCCATTGATAAAAGAGTCTGCTCGTTACGAGCTCCTGATGTTCTCAGTCGCCCCATCTGCAAGGGCAGTCCAAATTTGAAGTGACAGGAGGGAAAACCTGAAATTAAAACAGAAAATAATGAAAATTGATCTATTTAAAACGCTTACATGTCGTGCCATCATATGTAGAAATGTATTCGGCATTTTACACCATGACAGGCTATTTTTCTCAGCACCACTTTCCTACATTGACCCCATACCTCAATACAAGAAAATCCATAATTTTCTTCCTGTTGTCTGGGCCCCCACAGCCTGGGGAGAAATGTAAAAATCCATTGTCCTCTGGGTGAAGTGTATTTTCTCTGTCTGGAATGGCTGCCCCTTCTTCTGAGAAGTGACTGATTCCAGGCATTTTAGCCATAAGAAACATCAACTTCATACCTCCCAGGTCATGTGTTTCACTGAAATGAGAGAACAGTTTATACAACAAGCCCACCATGCCAGAATCAATCTGGTGAACTTTTGCCAAGTATCTCTTTTTGTAAATAAAGAGACCATACCTGCACACAATGCCCAGATGCAATCTCACAGTGGCTCTGTACAAAACAATGATTATGATGCTCTTACAATGAAGACTATATACAACACACACAAAATGCTGGTGGAACACAGCAGCCATTTTCCTATAGATGCTGCCTGGCTTGCTGTGTTCCACCAGCATTTTGTGTGTGTTGCTTGAATTTCCAGCATCTGCAGATTTCCTCATGTAAAGACTACATACAGCTTGCTTTCCAAATGGTTGGCTGTATCCGTGTATTAGCTTTCAGAATCAGGTTTAATATCACTGGATACGTCGTGAGATTTGTTAACCTAGCAGCAGCAGTACAATGCAATACATGACAAACAGAAAAACAAAGGAACTACAGGGAATGTATATATATATACACACACACACAGGGAATGTATATATATATATATATATATATATATATGTGTATATATATGTACTGTATATTAAATAGCTAAATTAAGAATAGTAGTGCAGAAACAAAAATAAATTTTAAAAAGTGAGGCATTGTTCATGGGGTCGATGTCCATTTAAAAATCAGATGACAGAGGGGAAGAAGCTGTCCCTGAATTGCTGAGTGTGTGCCTTCAGGCTTCTGTACCTCCTTCCAATGAGAAAAGGGCTTGTGCTAGGGATAGGAGTCCTTAATGACCGACTGCCTTCTTGAGGCACCACTCCTTGAAGATGTCTTGGATATTACAGAGATGGAGATGGAGCTGATTAATTTTATGACTGTCCCTCTGCAGACCAGTACCTTTCAACTTCTAACAAAAATGTCCTT
Organism: Hemitrygon akajei; assembly: GCF_048418815.1. Lineage (NCBI taxonomy): Eukaryota > Metazoa > Chordata > Chondrichthyes > Myliobatiformes > Dasyatidae > Hemitrygon > Hemitrygon akajei. Next base: position 1,325,993 of record NC_133126.1, on the reverse strand, counting down.
TTTTTCTTCCAGAGATGATGACCTCACAGTATCCCACATTAAATTCCACCTGCTAGTTCCTTGCCTGTACATATCTTATCTATCTATATTCCTTGTTTTGCATCCTCCTCAGTGCACATTGCCCACCCAGCTTTATGTAAGCAGTAGACTTGACATATTAGCAGACACAAAAGGGGATTTCAGCATCAACAGAATCTCTTGTGATAACATAATTACCCCCTCATTCCTTCATTTAAGTAATTGATAGAGATTATGAATAGCTAGCACTGATCCCGAGGCATGATCAGAATCCAAAATTAAACCAGTTATTGCCCCCCTTGTTTTATTTATTATTTATTTAGAGATACATTGCAGAACAGGCCCTTCTGGCCCAAAGAGCCACGTTGCCCAACAACTCACCTATTTAGCCCTAGCCTAATCACAGGACAATTTATAATGACCAATTAACCTACTGTAATGCTGAATGAAGTTCACAGCTCTGGCAGGTGAGATGAGAAATGCACTAAAACTGAATAGGTATATTAATAATTTATTTATAAAGAGTAAAAATTCAACCAAACACTCATGTTCTCCGAGTTACAGACACTACAAAGTCAAGTCAAGTCACTTTTATTGTCATTTTGACCATAACTGCTGGTACAGTACATAGTAAAACTGAGACAACGTTTTTCAGGACCATGGTGTTACATGACACAGTACAAAAACTAGACTGAACTACGTAAAAAAAAACAACACAGAGAAAGCTACACTAGACTACAAACCTACACAGGACTGTGTAAAGTGCACAAAAACAGTGCAGGCATTACAATAAATAATAAACAGGACAATAGGGCAAGGTGTCAGTACAGGCTCTGGGTATTGAGGAGTCTGATAGCTTGGGGGAAGAAACTGTTACATAGTCTGGTCATGAGAGTTCGAATGCTTCGGAGCCTTTTCCCAGACGGCAGGAGGGAGAAGAGATTGTATGAGGGGTGCATGGGATCCTTCATAATGCTGTTTCCTTTGCGGATGCAGTGTGTAGTGTAAATGTCCGTGATGGCTGGAAGAGAAACCCTGATGATCTTCTCAGCTGACTTCACTATCCGCTGCAGTGCATTCAACAAACATACTTAATTAAAAATGCACACAGAACACATCTTCCCAATGGTCTCACCTTAAGCAAAGGAAGAAGAGAGCTAGCCCCTTCGACGTAAAACTTTATATACCCAGGATATTTGAAACTGGACACCAGGCAGTTATCCAATGGGAAAAGCAGCTGCAGTTTCTAAATTAACCAATCACAATGGACAAACAAGAGAATATCTGCAGACACAAAATGCTGGTGGAATGCAGCAGGCCAGGCAGCATCTATAGGAAGAAGTACAGTCGACGTTTCGGGCCAAGACCCTTTGTCAGGACTAACTGAAAGAAGAGATAGTAAGAGATTTGAATGTGGGAGGGGGAAGGGGGAGATCCAAAATGATAGAAGACAGGAGGGGGAGGGATGAAGCTCAGAGCTCAAAAGTTGATTGGGAAAAGAGATACACAGCTGAAGAAGGGAGAGGATCATGGGACGGGAGGCCTAAGGAGAAAGAAAGGGGGAGGGAAGCACCAGAGGGAGATTGAGAGCAGGCAAGGAGTGATTGTGAGAGGGACAAGAAAAAAAAGGATAGATAGATAGATAAGCTAAATATATCAGGGATGGGGTAAGAAGGGGAGAGAGGCATTAACAGATGTTAGAGAAATCAATGTTCATGCCATCAGGTTGGAGGCTACCCAGATGAAATATAAGGTGTTGTTCCTCCAACCTGAGCGTGGCTTCATCTTGACAGTAAAGGAGGCCATGGATAGACATATCAGAATGGGAATGGGACATGGAATTAAAATGTGTGGCCACTGGGAGATCCTGCTTTCTCTGGTGGATAGAGCGTAGGTGTTCAACGAAACGGTCTCCCAGTCTGCGTCGGGTCTCACCAATATATACTGGGAGCACCGGACGCAGTATACCACACCAGCCGACTCACAGGTGAAGTGTCACCTCACCTGGAAGGACTGTCTGGGGCCCTGAATGGTGATGAGGGAGGAAGTGTAAGGGCAGGTGTAGCACTTGTTCCGCTTACAAGGATAAGTGCCGGGAGGGACATCGGTGGGAAGGGATGGGGGGAATGAATGGACAAGAGAGTTGCGTAGGGAGCGAACCCTGCAGAAAGCAGAAGTGGCGGGGGGGGGGGGGGGGGGGGAGAGGGAAAGATGTGCTTGGTGGTGCGATCCCGTTGGAGGTGGCGGAAGTTACGGTGAATTATATGTTGGACCCGGAGGCTGGTGGGGTGGTAGGTGAGGACAAGGGGAACCCTATCCCTAGTGAGGGGGCAGGAGGATGTAGTGAGAGCAGATGTGTGTGAAATGGGAGAGATGCGTTTGGGAGAGGAGTTGATGGTGGAGGAAGGGAAGCCTCTTTCTGTAAAAAAGGAAGACATCTCCTTCATCCTGGAATGAAAAGCCTCATCCTGAGAGCAGATGCAGTGTAGACGGAGGAATTGCGAGAAGTCCATAGGCTTATAGTAGATATCAGTAGATAAGTTGTCTCCAGAGATAAAGACAGAAAGATCAAGAAAGGGGAGGGAGGTGTCAGAAATGGACCAGGTAAATTTGAGGGCAGGGTGAAAGTTAGAGGCAAAGTTAATGAAGTCAATGAACTCAGCATGCGTGCAGGAAGCAGCACCAATGCAGTCGTCGATATAGCAAAGGAAAAGTGGGGGACAGATACCCGTATAGGCTTGGAACATGGACTGTTCCACAAAGCCAACAAAAAGGCAGGCATAGCTGGGACCCATACGGGTGCCCATGGCTACACCTTTGGTTTGGAGGAAGTGGGAGGAGCCAAAGGAGAAATTATTAAGAGTATCTGGTCCATTTCCGACACCTTCCTTCCCTTTCTTGATCTTTCTGTCTTTATCTCTGGAGATGGCTTATCTACTGATACCTACTATAAGCCTATGGATTCTCCCAGCTACCTGGACTATTCCTCTTCCCACCTTGTCTCTTGCAAAAATGCCATACCCTTCTCGCAATTCCTCCATCTCCGCCGCATCTGCTCTCAGGATGAGGTTTTTAATTCCAGGATGAAGGAGATGTCTTCCTTTTTTAAAGAAAAGGGCTTCCCTTTCTCCACCATCAACTCTGCTCTCAAATGCATCTCTCCCATTTCACGCACATCTGCTCTCACCCCATCCTCCTGCCCCCTCAATAGGGATAGGGTTCCCCTTGTCCTCACCTACCACCCCACCAGCCTCTGGGTCCAACATATAATTCTCCGTAACTTCTGCCACTTCCAACGGGATCCCACCACCAAGCACATCTTTCCCTCCCCCCTTCTGCTTTCCACAGGGATCGCTCCCTACACGACTACCTTGTCCATTCGTTCCCCCTTCTCTTCCCACCGATCTCCCTCCCGGCACTTATCCTTGTATGTGGAACAAGTGCTACACATGCCCTTACACTTCCTCCCTCACCACCATTCAGGGCCCCAGACAGTCCTTCCAGGTGAGGTGACACCTCACCTGTGAGTCGGCTGGTGCAATATACTGTGTCTGCTGCTCCCGGTGTGGCCTTCTATATATTGGTGAGACCCGACGCAGACTGGGAGACCGTTTCACTGAACACCTACACTCTATCCACCAGAGAAAGCAGGATCTCCCAGTGGCCACACATTTTAATTCCACATCTCATTCCCATTCTGATATGTCTATCCATGGCCTCCTCTACTGTCAAGATGAAGCCACACTCAGGTTGGAGGAACTCCACCTTATATTCCATCTGGGTAGCCTCCAACCTGATGGCACGAACATTGAGTTCTCTAACTTCCGTTAATGACCCCCTCCCCTTCTTACCCCATCCTTTATTTATTTGTTTGTTTGTTTGTTAGTTTATTTATTTATTAATTATTTTCCCCTTTTCTTCTTTTTCTCTCTCTGTCCCTCTCCCAATCACTCCTTGCCTGCTCTCCATCTCCCTCTCGTGCTCCCCTCCCCTGTAGCGTTAATGTGACTCGGACACCGCAGTATTAAACACACACGTTTATTCACCAGACTTCCATTTTACAAAAACCCCACGTTCTGACGTCATACGCACTCTGACCTACGAATACTCACATAATACATTACACTCACTAGGCCTCCTGTCCCATGATCCTCTCTCTTCTCCAGCTGTGTAAATTCCACCAAGATGTAACACTGAGCATCATAGGAAGTCATTCCTGCCTGTGGCCATCAAACTTTACAACTCCTCCCTTGGAGTGTCAGACATCCTGAGCCAATAGGCTAGTCCTGGACTCATTTCCACCTGGCATGATTAACATTATTATTTAATTATTTACGGTTTTATATTGCTATATTTCTACATTATTCTTGGTTGGCACGGCTGTGAAACTCAATTTCCCTCGGGATCAATAAAGCATATCTGTCTGTATCCCTTTTGCCGATCAATTTTCGAGCTCTTAGCTTCAACCCTCCCCCTCCTGTCTTCTCCTATCATTTCGGATTTCCCCTCCCCCTCCTACTTTCAAATCTCTTACTGTCTCTTATTTCAGTTAGTCCTGACGAAGGGTCTCGGCCCGAAACGTCAATTGTACTTTTTCCTACTCCACCAGCATTTTGTGCGTGTTGCTCATGTATATGTTGGACTGTTCTCTTGGGTTATGTATTCACAGAAATGAGCTAATAACTTAAGTGATGGAAAATATTTTGGTGAAAAGAGAAATGCCAGAATTGTTTAAAAGATAAGAGTTCTGTGTTAATTACTGTTAATTTCTGCCCTGACCTCACATTTCCGCAATGCTCGCGGTGCCCGCACTGCTGCGCAGGTGCCTGTGTCGAGGGAGGTTCCAGTTGCTACGGTAACGGGGCCTATAGGGCTGGAGGCGGCCTGGCTCTGGTATCGGGTCGCATGGATAAGGAAATGCCGCCGCAGAAGCTGCGTTTACTGTCGGTGAGCGTACAGGACGGACTTCGTTCGGCAGTGAAAGTGCCGTCGCTCGCTCATTGCCTGGAAGAACTGCTGCTGAACAGCCTGGCAGCCGGCTGCGGTTGCGCGGCGGCTCGCGTTAACGCAGATATCGGGCGCGTGCAGGTGGCAGATAACGGCGAGGGGCTGGAGCGCGCGGCCCTGGTGCTGGCGGGAGCGCGCTACCACAGTAGCCGCGCCATTGGGTCTGGGGAAAGCCCCGGGGACCGGCAGGGTGGTGTTCCCTGGAATATACAGCAAGACTGTCCCTGGGCTGGGCAGGGAGGGGGTTCCAGGGGTGGAGAGGAAGAAAATCCCAGGTGTGGACAGGGAGAGGAACTCGGGGGTGGAGAGGATCCTGGCGAAGGATTGGAAGAGCAGCCTGAAGTGGGGCCTGGGTGTCGTGGTGAGGCACTGGCCAGCATTGCACACTTGTCGGGTTTGCTAGAAATAGTGAGTAGGCCACGAGGTGGTGGCAGCCAGACATGGGTCAAGTTGTTCCGCAATGGACAGGCCCAGCGGGTGTACAAGGCTGAGGTAGCCAGGCCCAGCCCCGGCACCACTGTCACTGTATGCAATCTCTTTTACCGACTGCCAGTGAGGCGACGTCGTATGATCCGAACCCTGGAGTGGGAGCAGATCAGGCTCAGAGTTCAAGCCCTGAGTCTTCTGCACCCCGGAGTCTCCTTCACCTTGCGGAATGAAGCTTCTTCCACAGCTGGAGGCTCACTTGTAGTCAGGCTGCCGAAAGCAAGCAGTTTGCCAGCACGCTTTGCTCAGATCTACGGTACACAGAAGGCAGCAGCTCTTGGCTCTGTTCAGCATTCAAATGATTGTTTCCATATGAGTGGTTTCATTAGCCGACAGGGCCACCATACCAAGGCACAGCGGCTGGTGTTTGTCAATGGGCGACTGGTGCTAAAAACCCGTATACATGTGCAGCTGGATCTGCTGATCAGGCGACGCAGCCTGATATGTAGGTCAGGTTGCTCTACTGGATCCCGTGGAAGCCCTGATCTCCACCCTGTTTATATCATCAATGTCAGGTGTGACCATAGGCAGTACGATGCCTGCTGGGAGACTGGTCGTACCTTGCTGGAGTTCAGCTCCTGGGACTTGCTGCTGAACTGCTTGGAGGAGGGAGTCCATGCCTTCCTGCTACAGGAGAAACTTCTACTGGAGCCTTTAGAGGAACAGGAAAATCCCCAGTCACCTCTTCTCAGCTCAAAACCCGTGTTTTCACATGAAATGGCTGCAGTCCAGTCCAAATCTGTGCATAGGCAGGCAGTACTACCTGAAACCTCTGGGGAAAATGCTGTGTATCAGGGGCTTGCAACAATTGAGAAGGTTGGGGTGTTGGGTGCTGAGGATGAAGAGCCAGCCTTGGAACATTCAGGCATTGCCCTATACTCTACTGAAGCTCCAAAATCCATTTTGGACATTACTGGTCAGCGGACAACTGCCTGCAACAAGTCACTGTGGAAAGAGACAGGAGACAGTAGTTTCCTCAGCAACCTGAGTACATCAGATAGCCCTGAGACGCAGCCAACAAAGCTGTTGCAGCCCAGTATAGAGAGGGTGCTCACAAAAGGAGATGGAATTTATCAGCTTGCTGTTGCTTATGAGAGTGAGAGCTCATCAGGTACCGGTGTCTCACCTCGAGAGGAGGTGAAGACAACAGAAGGGGAGGTTAATGGACTGCAGACAGGGCGAAAGGAGCTCTCAGGAAAACAGACACACAAGGAGAGTCAGGGAGTGGAATTTGGTGTCACAGGTCTTATAACCCATGTGATCCCTATGAAAATAAAGGGTTCTGACCTTGAACATGGTAACTGTACAGAGAGGGGTCATACCTTTCACTTAGGCCCAGTCAGTGCCTGGGATATTAGTGAGAGATTGAAAAGGGGATGTACTCGGTTTACAGCTGGGGGCAATATGCACTTGAGTGCAAATAGGGAATGTAGGAAGGCCAAACCCCGAAGATCCATCAGGCTTTGTCAGAAAGTTAAGAGTACTTCCCAGTATCATAATCAGTCTGGGAAGTGCACTGAATCAGTGACGACACCTGGGAAGATTATGTCACTGAAAGATCATATTAATTCCAAATGCAGAAAAGTTGCCAATTGTGAACCTATCTCCTGTCAAGCTAGATTCTGCAGGAAGCTAAGTATGCCTCTGATAACTGCTTCACTGGATGCATTTAGAAGAGAATATGCCAGGGCCAGTGGTCAGGATGCAGGCAACTCTTCCCAATATATTGAGGTTACTCGACATGACGATGGTAGTCCATCCATGAAATCCACACCAGAGAATGCCATGGTAATTAAAGAATCAGACAATTTGAACCAGAATGTAGGTGTGAGATGCACAGACTTTGGAGTTAATGTTCACAGTGAGAGTTTACTGCACAACCAGTCTGTTGGCTTCCAAAGGAATTTGCATACTTGTGGCTCTAGGTCAATAGCTGGACACATATCCCAAGTGCAGCCCAGTCTTAATGCACAAGCTACTTATTCACAAGACAAAAAAATCACCACTGTTTCTAAGGGGCTTCCAAGAACTTTGGCTGCAAAATTGTCCAGATTAAAATACCTTGGACAAGAAGAGAAGAGTTGGGAGTCCAATTCAAGGAGGTTTGCAGACTGTATTTCATCTTGCCAGAGCCTAGAGAGGCTTCCGAAGCTGGAACATGCATCTCCACACTGTTTATCTCTAGAATCACAGCTCTCAGGAGCTGAAGCAAACTCTGACAACTATGCGGGAGTTGCTGGAGAGGGAAGTTGTACAGGTGCTAAAAATATATACAACCTTGCTATGATTAATGAAAAGTCTAATACTGAGAAGTTGTCTAGTGCTACAGCTGAGGAAAGGGCAATTGATGGAACAGTTTCACAGCCTGAGCTGCACCCTGGAGACCAACCCCAAACTGATGAAACAATTGAAGAGCACTTAAGCCAACAGGATGATGCTGTGGCCAGCAGTAAGGAATCTGACCTTTCATGGATTCCCACAATACCAGGAGCTGCTGAAGCAGATGTTTGTGTGGGCACCTGTGAAGGTGTCAATACGTTGAAATGTTTTCCCTCACAATGGCTGCAGTATTTTGATGGATCTCTGGGGAAGACAGTGTATGTAAACAGTGTGACTGGAGTGAGTAGTTATGAACTTCCACCAGAGTCTCAGACACATGCTGCCTGCACGAAAGACTTCACAACTATGGCAGTTAACGTCCTCATGAAGACTGGTGAGTGTTTCTACACAGGAAGAAAAATCAACTTCTTGGGTAATAAATTATCTTGTTTTAATCACATTAGTTTCTGAGAGCTTTCATTGTACAAATAAGCCGTACCAAGATTTGATCAGTTTTCACTCTTGTTTACAGATCCCTGCGTGACCTTGTGGAGATAAAACATAGAATAGAACTTCTAAGGTTACAGGGAGAAGGCAAGGCAGGAAAGTACAATAGAAGCAGAATCGAGAGGCTTAATGGTCTAATTCTCCTGTGTCTTATGGTCCAAAAGAACAGCAAATGAACAGACCCTTTAGACCATGTGTTGAATGAAATAATTAAATGCCCAATCAAACTATTTCATTCAGTCTACATAGTGTCCATATCCTCTATTTCTTGTACATTAATGTGCCTATTTAAGAGCCTTTTAAATACCTCTATCATATTTGCATCCATCATCAACCCAAGTAAGGCATTCCAGGCACCCACTACTTTCTGTGTTTTTTTTAAAAAAAAAGATAACAACTTGCCCTGCATTTCTCCTTTGAACTTATCTCTTCTCACCTTAAATGTATGCCCTCTGGTGTTGGACATTTCATCCTTGGATACCTGCTGTCCATCTGCCGATATCAAGATGTACAACTTTATAAGAAATCAGTGCTCTAACTTTACCTTCTGCCCAACCCCAAATTTAATAGCTCTTGCATTACTGGCTGAAGCTTCCTGCATTTCTTTCCACCTTTAAGAATCATTACAACCTACCCTTAAACTAAGATTTGATAATCTACCCTCATATCTCACATTGAGGCTTGGTGCTGAACTTTGATAATGAATGCCTTGGTAATTCTGTAATAATTAAAATGAGTCATAAACACAGAAATAGGCCCTTTAGCCTAACTGATCCATGCCCAGAGTGTTAGCTGTCCATTTGTAGAGTTATTCCCCATGGAAACAAGGCCAACTTATCCATGCTAACCAAGCTGCCAACCTGAGCCATTCCCATTTGGCCCTTGTCCCTCTAAACCAAGTGTTAACAACCTAGGGTCTGTGGTCCCGTTGGTTAATTTACAGATGACACCAAGATTGGTGATGTAATGAACAGTGAGGAAGACTATCAGAGCTTGCACTATGATCTGGACCGGCTGGAAAAATAGGCTGAAAAATGGCAGATGGAATTTAATGCAAACAAGTGTGAAGTGTTGAACTTCAGTAGAACCAACCAGGGTAAGTCTTACACCGTGTGTGGTGCGGAACACGGTAGAACAAAAGGATCTGGGAATACAGATCCATGATTTGTTGAAAGTGGTGTGACAGGTAGATAGGGTTGTAAAGAAAGCTTTTGAACACATAAACCAAAGTATTGAATACAGGAGACGGGATGTTATTTTGAAGTTGTATACGATGTTGGTGAGGCCAAATTTGGAATATTATTTGCAATTTTGGTCACCTCCCTGGTGGAAAGATGTAAACAAGGTTGATAGAATACAGAGAAAACTTACAAGGATGTTGCTGGGCCTGGATGACTGAGTTACAAGGAAAGATTGAATAGGTTAGGACTTTATTCCTTGGAACATAGAAGATTGAGAGGAGATATGATAGAGGTATACAATGTTATGAGGGGTATAACTAGGGTACATGCAAGCAGGCTTTTTCCTCTAAGGTTGGGAGGGAATATAACTAGAAGTCATGAGTTAAGAGTGAAAGGTGAAAAGTGTAAGAAGAACACGAGGGGAAACTTCTTCACTCAGAAGGTTATGAGAATGTGGAATGAGAGCCAGCACAAGTGGTGCATGTGAGGTCAATTTCAACGTTTAAGAGAAGTTTGGTACATTGTTAGGAGTATGAAGGGCTATGGTGCCAGTGCAGGTCAATGGGAGTAGGCAGTTCAACTGGTTTGGCATGGTGTCCTGCCAAAGGGTTTTGGCCCAAAATGTTGACAGTACTTTTTTCCGTAGATGCTGCCTGGCCTGCTGAATTCCTCCAGCGCTTTGTGTGTGGTTTCCCCATGGGAGGATTGGTCCTTCCTCCTTTGAAGCTGTTCATCTGCACAAAGCACCTTGTGCAACAGGGATGGCATCTTCTGCCAGCTTCTCTCTTGTCTTCTCCCAGTTCCCAGCAAAATGTCCTCTACCCACACCAGTGTCCGTCACTAAAAACCTCTCCACCCAGTGTTCCCTGGAACCTTTGCCCAATTCCACCATCCTGATTGCCTGACACAACATTCCTAAGTTGAACAACATAGCCCCTTATCTTTAGCTCAAACCCAAAAATGCAAAAAGCAGGACAGACTGCTCTTACTGAACTGCTAAGGTGTAATACCTATGCATAGCAGTAAAAATCTTAACCAAGTGTTACTTGTGTAAGATGACTTATCATGCACAAGGCTATGCTGTAGTCAGTGTTTATCAATATAAGATAGATAGATAGATAGATACTTTATTCATCCCCATGGGGAAATACAACTTGTCCTAATTGTCCAGGTCTCCTCTGCCTCAGAAGACAGCCTAATGATATAAGAACCCGAATCACTGCCCCCTGCATCCAATCCTCAGCCGCACATTCGTCTAAGCATACGCTCGCTAGTACATTTGTGCAAGTTGCCTCTCGTATGTAGGTGACTGTTAGAATCTGGGGAAATTGATGGGGAATGTGAAGAGAATGGGTATCATAGAGCCATAGAACACTACAGCACAGAAACAACCTTTGACCTATCTGGATCACAGCCGTCCATATCCCTCCTATCCAAATACTGATTAGAATATTTTCTTAAATGTTGAAGTCAAACTTCTGCTAGTAGTTCATTCCACTCTTTCACCAGCCTTTGAGTGAAGAAGTTTCCCTTTATGTTCCCCTTAAATATTTCTCCTTTCACCCTTAACCCATGACCTCTTATTCTAGTCTCAACCAACTTCAGTGGAGAAAGCCTGCTTGCATTTACCCTATCTGTGTATCTCATAATTTTATGTACCTCTGTCAAATCTCCCCTCTTTCTCCTATGCTCCAGGGAATAAAGTCCTAACCTATTCAACCTTTCCCTATAACTCAGTTTCTCAAGCCCCAAGCTCCGCACTTTCAATCTTATTAAAAGAGGGAAGTGACCAAAACTGGACAAAATACTGTCAAGTGGGCCACAGCATAGTCTTATACAATTTCAATATAATACCCCAACTCCTATACTCAATATATTGATTTAGAGAACTAAAGTATTAAATACAGAAGTTAGAGTGTCAGAGAAAACTTTCTTTGTAAGGATTGTTCTGCAAACCATTCTAGAATTAATGGGTTGAAATACCTTCCTGTGTTGAAGGAAATATGGAACTGTGATCAGCTTCTTCCTCTGCACGCGTGTTCAAGCTTTCTGCTTTCTTGTTAGGTGTCACATACAGATGCTACCCGTTCCGCAGTGAAAACCTGATCCCATTCTTGCCTCGGTCACGAGAAGAAAGGCAGGAAGACAAAGTTGATGAAGAGCTCGGTGATGGAAGAGGTGAGTGTGATTTCCCACCTGTCCTGTTATAGTGTGAGTGTGATTTCCCACCTGTCCTGGCTTTTTCCCAGGGCTGAAATGGTTGCCACAAGAGGGCACAGGCTTAAGGTGCTGGGGAGTAGGTACAGAAGAGATGTCAGGGGTAAGTTTTTTTTGCAGAGAGTGGTGAGTGCATGGAATGGGCAACGGTGGTGGAGGTGAATATGATAGGGTCTTTTAAGAGACTTTTGGATAGGTACATGGAGCTTAGAGGGCTATGGGTAAGCCTAGTAATTTCTAAGGTAAGGACATGTTCGGCACAACTTTGTGGGCCGAAGGGCCTGTATTGTGCTGTAAGTTTTCTATGTTTCTAACATGAAAACACATCCAAATTGTCCATATCACCCAAGCTGTTCCATCTGTCTGCATTTGGCCTTCATTCCTTTAAACATTTACTGTCTATGAACCTGTTCAAATGCCTCTGTAATTGTACTTGGCTCTATCACTTCCTCTGACAGCTTGTGCCATGTATGTATCATCCTCTGTGTAAAAAGGTTTTCCATTAGATTCCTATTAAATCTTCCTGCTCCCTCCTTAAACCAATTCACTCAAGTTTTAGATTCCCTGGGGAAAAAGACTGTAACTGCCCACTTTACCTGTGCCCCTCATGATACTAAACATCTTTTAGTCATTGTTGCTGCAGGGAAAACAACCCATCCTCACCAGTCTCTCCTCATTAACTCAGATCTTCCAATCCCAGCAACTCTTCTGCACCCTCCCGAGCTCAATTACTTTTTGCCTGCAGAATGGAGATTAGAACTGCACGCCCACTGTAGCCTTGACTGAATGAAGGTAAATGTGCCATACACTTCATTACTCTGTATGCTTGTGTCACATACTTGTTCCTCAAGGCCTTTCAGTTCAACAACACACCCTAGGGCCCTGCCATTCACTCTGCAAGTTCTGCCCTGGTTTAACTTGCCAGATTGTAGGATATTGCACTTTTATATCTGTTTATGATTCTTTGAATGTTGTTAAGCATGTTGAGAAAGAGTAGTAAGTGAAGCATGTGGGATTTGGTATATAAAAGCACAGAGTGTGAAAGGAGGAACCTTCTGTTGAACCCTTGAGAAAACCTGTGGTTAGATCATCGTTGTTTATTTACCTTATTTTTATTTGCAGTTTTGCACATTGTTTTTTGTCAGTATTTGTTTCCATGTAGTTTTTCATTGAAACAATAAATTAGGAGATTTGATTGAAGTACAGTGGATTTCAATTAATTGGGACTCATCAGAACCCGTACATTTTTGCCCAATTAAGCGGCTGCCCCATTACCTAAAACACAGAACCAGTTAGAACACTACCAATACTACTAAAAATGTGTTTTCTTTCTGAATAGTTATCAATGGAGGAATTCATTAGTGTTTGCTGCTGTGTTCTTTTGACTGACTAAATGAACAAAATCAGTGCAGCTACCTAATGCAGATAATGGATAATCTTCATTTTCATTGCAACGTTCAGGATGATGTTAATACCTTCAAACTCTTTGTAGTTCTTAACTTGCTAAGTAGCAAAATCATTTCGCTCTTGAGCGTTCTAGATTCTCTTATTCTCACCACGAACAATGACAAACTTTACTGACTATACTGCTTTTTGAATCAGTGTCCGTCGGCCCAAATGGATAACACAAGTTGTTGATTGGAGTATTGCACAGATGTAGGAGAAGTGTTCCAGCGCATGTCAGGCGAAGAGCTTTAAAAAGCCAGTTTCTATAAAAGAAGGGTACCGCCTAGTGGAGTGGTCATAAGACCATAATCCATCAGAGTAGAATTGGGCCATTAATGATTTAGATGAAGGGATTAAAAGTAACATTAGCAAATTTGCAGATGACACAAAACTGGGTGACAGTGTGAAATATGAGCAAGATGTTAGGAGAATGCAGGGTGACTTGGACAGGTTGGGTGAGTGGGCAGATGCATGGTAGATGCAGTTTAATGTGGATAAATGTGAAGTTATCCACTCTGGTGGCAAGAACAGGAAGGCAGTTTAATATCTGAATGGTGTCAAGTTAGGAAAAGGGGAAGCACAATGAGATCTAGGTGTCCTTGTTCATCAGTCACTGAAAGTGAGCATGCAGGTACAGCAGGCAGTGAAGAAAGCTAATGGCATGTTGGCCTTCATAACAAGGGGAGTTGAGTATAGGAGCAAAGAGGTCCTTCTGTAGTTGTACAGGGCCCTGCTGAGACTACACCTGGAGTATTGTGTTCAGTTTTGGTCTCCAAATTTGAGGAAGGACATTCTTGCTATTGAGGGAGTGCAGCGTAGGTTCACGAGGTTGATTCCCGGGATGGCGGGACTCTCATGTGTTGAAAGATTGGAGCGATTGGGCTTGTATACACTGGAATTTAGAAGGATGAGAAGGGATCTGATTGAAACATATAAGATTATTAAGGGATTGGGTACGCTAGAGGCAGGAAACATGTTCCCGATGTTGGGGGAATCCAGAACCAGAGGCCACAGTTTAAGAATAAGGGATAGGCCATTTAGAACAGAGTTGAGGAAACATTTTTTCACCCAGAGAGTTGTGGATCTGTGGAATGCTCTGCCTCAGAAAGCAGTGGAGGCCAATTCTCTGGATGCTTTCAAGAAAGAGTTAGATAGAGCTCTTAAAGATAGCGGAGTCAAGGGATATGGGGAGAAGGCAGGAACGGGTTACTGATGGTGGATGATCAGCCATGATCACATTCAATGGCGGTGCTGGCTCGAAGGGCTGGATGGCCTACTCCTGCACCTATTGTCTATTGTCTATTAAGCCCATCGAGTCTGTTCTGCCATTCCATCATGACTGATCCCACTCAACACCATACGTCTGTCTTCTTGCCATATCCTTTGATGCCCTGACCGACCAGGAAACGATCAACTTTTGCCTTAAGTATACGCATGGGCTTGGCCTCCACTGCAGTCAGAGGCAGAGCACTCCATAGATTCAGAAGAATCAGAATCAGGTTTATTATCACCGACATGTGTTGTGAAATTGGTTAACTTAGCAGCAGCAGTTCAATGCAATACATAATATAGAAGAAAAAGAAAAAAAGTAATAAAAAAAGCAAATCAATTAAGGTATATGTATATTGAATAGATTAAAAATCGTGCAAAAAGCTGAAATTATATATATTAAAAAAGTGAGGTAGTGTTCATGGGTTCAATGTCCATTTAGGAATCGGATGGCAGAGGGGAAGAAGCTGTTCCTAAATCGCTGAGTGTGTGCCGTCAGGCTTCTGTATCTCCTACCTGACAGTGAGAAAAGGGCATGCCCTGGGTGCTGGGGGTGCTTAATATTGGACACTGCCTTTCTGAAACACCACTCCTTGAAGATGTCTTGGGTTCTTTGTAGGCTAGTACCCAGGATGGAGCCAACTAAATTTACAACCCTCTGCAGCTTTTTTTGGTCCTGTGCAGCTGCCACCCCATACCAGACAGTGATGCAACCTGTCAGAATGCTCTCCATGGTACACCTACAGAAGTTTTTGAGTGTATTTGTTGACATACCAAATCTCTTCAAACTCCTAATGAATTATAGTCGCTGTCTTGCCTTCTGCAGAACTGCATCGATATGTTAGGACTAGGTTAGGCCCTCGGAGTTTTTGACACCCAGGAACTTGAAACTGCTCACTCTCTCCACTTCTGATCTCTCTATGAGGATTGGTATGTGTTCCTTCCTCTTTCCTTTCCCGAAATCCACAATCAGCTCTGTAGTCTTACTGATGTTGAGTGATAGGTTGTTGCTGCAACACCAGTCCACTAGTTGGCATATCTTGCTCCCGTACATCTTCTCGTCTCCATCTGAGATTCTACCAAGAATGGTTGTATCATCAGCAAATTTATAGATAATATTTGAATTATGCCTAGCCACACAGAGAGTAGAGCAGTGGGCTATGCACACACTCCTGAGGTGCACCAGTGTTGATCGTCAGCGAGGAGGTGATATTATCACCAATACGTACAGATTATGGTCTTCTGGTTAGGAAGTCAAGGAAGCAATTGCAGAGGGAGATACAGAGGCCCAGGTTCTGTAACTTCTCAGTCCAGGTTCTGGGAATGATGGTGTTAAATGCTGAGCTTTAGTTGATGAACAGCATCCTGACATAGGTGTTTGTGTTGTCCAGGTAGTCTAAGGCCATGTGAAGAGCCATTGAGATTGCATCTGCTGTTGATCTATTGTGGCAATAGGCAGGTTGCAGTGGGTCCTGGTCCTTGCTGAGGCAGGAGTTTAGTCTAGTCATGACCAACCTCTCAAAGCATTTCATCACTGTAGATGTGAGTGCTACCAGGTGATAGCCATTAAGGCAGCTCAGATTATTCTTCTTAGGCACTGATATAATTCTTGCCTTTTTGAAGCAAGTGGGAACTTCCACCCATAGCAGTGAGAGGTTGAAAATGTCCTTGAATACTCCCACCAGTTGGTTGGCACATGTTTTCAGAGCCTTACCAGGTACTCCATCGGAACCTTCCACCCGTTCACTCTTTTTAAAGACAGCCTAACATTGGCCTCTGAGACAGAGATCACAGGGTCACCAGGTGCAGTAGCGATCTTCACAGCTGTAGTTATATTCTCCCTTTCAAAACGGGCATAGAAGGGGTTGAGTCCATCTGGTAGTGAAGCATCGTTGCCATTCATATTGTTAAGTTTCACTTTGTAGGAAGTAATGTCTTGCAAACCCTGCCAGAGTTGCATCTGATGTTGCCTCCAGCCTCGTTCAAAATTGTCCCTTCGCCCTTGAAATGGCCCTCTGCAAATCATACCTGGTTTTCTGGTACAAACCTGGGTCACCAGACTTGAATGTCTCAGATCTGACCTTCGGCAGATGGCGTACCTTCTGGTTCATCCACAGCTTTTGGTTTGGGAATGTACAGTGAGTCTTTGTAGGCACCCACTCATCCACACAGGTTTTAATGAAGCCAATAACAACTGCAGCATACCCATTCACTCCTGTGCTTCCCTTGTCCAAACCTTCACTACTAGTGCTGCAGTCTTCAGTCTCTGCCTATACTCAGGAGTAGAAGTACAGCCAGGTAGTCACACTTCTTGAACTGAGGGTGTGGAATACCACAATAGGCATTCTTGATGGTGGTGTAACAGTGGTCCAGTGTGTTGTTACCTCTGGTATTGCAAGTGATCTGTTGATGGTAATTGCTTAGTGATTTTTTTTCAGACTGGCCTGGTTAAAATCCCCCAAAATGATGGTTAAGGCGTTAGGGTGCGCTGTTTCGTACATGTTGATCTCATTGCTCAGATCATCTAAAGCCTGATTGACATTGGCCTGAGGTGGAATGTATACTGCTACCAAAATGATCCCAGAAATCTCCAGTGGTAGGTAAAATGGGTGGCATTTAACTGTTAGATATTCCAGATCTGGTGAGCAGAATTGGGACAGCACCTGATATATTTGTGCATGAAGAATAGTTGGCCATGATTCATACTCTTCCACCTCTGCTTTTGAGAGACTCTATAGATCTATCTCTTTCTCTCCCTCTTCCTCACTTGTTCCCCTCTTCCCCCTCCCCCTCCCCCCTTCCCCCTCCCTCTCCTTTCTGAGGAGGCTGAAAATAGTCGGTATTGGGAGTTTAAAACCTCGGTTCCATAAACGCACTTGTATCCCTGACCTGCAGCCATGTTTCCTATGTGGAATCAAGCGAGGAGTACGTCCACAATTGGCATTGTTTCCGTCAGTTTTAAGCTGCAGTAGTTCATTTAATCACATTTAAGATATCCTTGTTGACTGTACTGACCTTGGAAGCAGTTGTGCTTTAGAGCTGTATCAGGCTGAAACGAGAATATTTAATCGTATCCATTGAGAGTACAGCGAGGTGATCAGACTTCTTGAATTGAGGGTGTGGAATAGCACGATAGGCATTCTTGGTGGTGGTGTAACAGTGGTCCAGTGTGTTGTTACCTCTGCTGCCACACGAGTCACTGCAAGACTCCCAGAGGTTAGTTTACTGGTTGAGTCTGTGGTAAAGGCGGCAAATGCAGTTTTGGCATTTATTTCAAGGGCAATAGAGTATGAAAGCAAGGAGATAATGTTGAACCTTTTTTAAGACACTAGTCAGGCCGCACCTAGGATATTGTCAACAGTTTTGGGCCCCATATCTGAGAAAGGATGTGTTGCAGATTTAATAGAGTTGTTGGGAGTGGTTTAAACTAATATGGCAGGCGGATGGGAACCAGTATGATAGAGCTGAGGATGAGCCAATGGGTTTACAAGTAGATGATGGGTGTAACATGAATGTAAAGAAGGGCAAGCCAATGCAAAAGAGCAAAGAATGCAGTACTGTATTTAAATGCGCGTAGTATTCGGAATAAGGTGGATGAACTCAAGACACAAATAGATTGGTCGGTATGACATTGTGGGCATCACTGAGTCGTGGCTGAAAGAAGGCAATAGTTGGGAGCTTAACATCAAAGTATATACTTTTTATCGAAAAGACAGGCAGGAAGGCATAGATGGTGGTGTGGCTCTGTTAGTAAGAGATGGAATTACATCTTTAGAAAGAGGTGACACAGGATCAGAGAATGTTGAATCTTTGTTATGAAACTGCAAGAGTGAAAAAAAAAAACATTATGGGATCATATATGGGCCTCCAAATAGTAGCCAAGATGTGGAAAATGTTGCAAAGGGAACCAGAAAAGGCTTGTAATAAGGATAATGACACAATTGTAATGTGGACTTAAATATACAAGAGGATTGGGAAAATCAGGTTGGTGTCAAACTGCAAGAGAGGGAATTTGTTGAATGGCTTTTTAAAGCAGCTTGTGCTTGAGCCTACTCAAGGATAAGGTATCTTAGATTGGGTGTTGTGTAATAACCCAGATGACAGCAGAGCAGTGATGGCTGAAGTTTCTGGGAATAGTTCACAAAGTGCAGGATAGATATGTCCCACAGAGGAAGTAATTCTCAAATAGCAAGGATAGGCAGCTGTGGCTGACAAAGGAAGTTAAGGACTGCATAAAAGCCAAGGAAAAGGAATATAAATGAGCAAAAGTGAGTGGGAAGTTGGATGATTGGGAAAAGATGAAATATAAGGGAAAATTTGCCAAAAATATAAAGTGGGACACCAAAAGCTTTTTCAGTTATATAAAGAGTAAAAGGGAGGTGAAAGTTGATAATTCACCCCTTGAAAATGTTGCTGGTGAGGTAGGAATGGTGGTCAAAGAAATGGCAGATGAACTTAATGGGTACTTTGCATCTGTCTTCACTGTGGAAGGCATTGGCAGTATGCCAGAGGTCTGAGAGTTTTTGGGAACTGGAGTGCCATTTTTATTACAGAGGAAAAATAGTCAGGCAAACTCAAAGATCTTAAGGTGGATAAGTCACCTGGACCAGATGGACCAGAGTCCTGAGAGAGGTTGGCCAAACCTCATTGGTGAGGAAAGTGTTGGAGTCTATTATTAAGGATGAGGTATTGGGGTACATGGAGACTAATGATAAAGTAAATTAAAATCAGCATGGTTTCTGTAAAGGGAAATCTTGCCTGACAAATCTGTTCGAATTCTTCAAGGAAGTAATAAGGAAGATGGACAAAGGAGAGGCAGAGGATGTCATTTACTTGAATTTTCAGAAGGTGTTTGATAGGTTCCACATGTGAGACTGCTTAACAAGATGAAATCCTATGGCGTTACAGGAAGGATACTGGAATGTATAGAGGATGGCTGACAGGCAGGAGGCAGCGAGTGGGAATAAAAGGGGCCTTTCCTGGTTGGCTGCCGGTGACTTATGGTGTACCTTGGTGGTCAGTATTGGGACCACTACTTTTTATATTGTTTGTCACTGATTTAGATAATGAATTGATGGCTTTGTGGCAAAGTTTGCGGATGATATGACGATAGGTGGAGGGGTAGGTAGTGCTGAGGAAGCACTACGATTGCAGTAGGACTTGGCAAATTGGATGAATGGGCAAAAAAAGTAGCGGATGGAATACAGTGTTAGGAAATGTATGATAATGCATTTTGGTAAAAGGAACAATGTCGGTTTTTACTGTTTGAACAGATGCTCAGCTGGGGTCAAGTGGGTCACTGCGTTCTTTATTCTTGAAGTGGAAGAATCCAGTCTTTTTCCGGTCCCCAGAGGTAAGTCTTGCTGCTGGTGGGGTGTTAGTTGTATAATCACCATTACCTACCCCTACCTGGCTTAATTTTAAAATCATCCTTATTTTCAAATCTCTCTGTGATCTTTATTCTCCACATTTCTGGAATCTTCTCTAGGCTTACCAGTCCAAATTGTGTATATTTCCAGTTCCAAATTTATTTAATTGCACTTCCTATTCCCATTCTGATAAGTCAATCCATGGCCTCCTCTACTGTCGCAATGAGACCACACTCAGGTTAGAGGAACAACATTTTATATTCTGACTGAGTAGCCTCCAACCTGATGACATGAACATCGAATTGTCAAACTTCCAATAATGCCCCCTTCCCATCCCCTTTTCCCCCTCTCACCTTATCTCCTTGCCTGCCCATCACCTCCACTGGTGCTCCTCTCCCCTTTTCTTTCTTCCATGGCCTGGCCTTCTGTTCCCTCCTATCGGCCTCCCCTGTCTCCAGCCCTGTATCTTTTTTGTCAACCAACTTCCCAGCTCTTTACTTCATCCCTCCCCCGCCTGGTTTGGCCTATCATCTTGTGTTTCTCTCTTCCCTTTTAGATCCACTTCTTGTTTCTTTTTCTCCAGTCCTGCTGAAGGGTCTCAGCCCAAAATATCGACTATACTTTTATTCCATAGATGCTGCCTGGTCTGCTGAGTTCCTCCAGCATTTTGTGTGTGGTGCTTGGATTTTCCAGTATTTGCATATTTTCTCGTTTCTAATTTATTGTTTCTCTTTTGGTGTCCAAATCTTTTACGAACAAGTTTTAGGGCACAAGTGTAGTTTGAAGCCTGATAATTATTTGTTCATGCATCTGTAAAGAACATTAAGATGTCTTCATGCATACTGAGGCTTTAAAGGACTTCTGTTGGGCACCTTACTATTTAGACAGTGTTGATTCAGATTCCTACACTTCATACATGAAGAAAGCAGTCATCGAAGTCAGGTGTACTGAGATTTTGGAATAATTTGAACATGCTTTCGCTCCACCATTCACATCTGCTCAAATCAGTCACCGAGGGTCTGGCATAGCAAATGCAGAAAGCTGGGAGCCAACTTTAAAGCATATAGACAAGTGGAAAATAGCTCTTAATTCCACCCAGGGCAGTCAACTGAATTCAAAGGAACATGAACACATAGACAATAGCACTCTGCCTTTGACTCATACAGAGATGAGATTAGCTTTATTTATCACATGAACATTGAAGCAAACAGTGAAATGTATCATTAACATCAAATCAGCAAGGAATGTGCTGAGGACAGTCCGCAAGTGTCACCATGCTTCCGGCACCAACAAAGCATGTCCACAACTCACTAACTCTGACCCATATGTCTTTGGAATATGAGAGGAAACTGGCGCAACCGGAGGAAACTCACATGGAATCTGAATTCTGATTCTGGTCATATGCTACAGTGCAACCTGAACATAGTGGTCACATTCAACAGGATCTGCTCATCAGAGTGGTCAGATTGAACTCTGTAAAGCATTAAACTAACCACATTCTACCATGCTGCACATACATTTGCCCGTACATAGTGGTCAGACTCAACAGAAGTGGTGCCCAGTCTGGATAAAATGTCTTCTTGTTTGCTGGGTGGAATAAGGATAGATGAGGTTTTCTACCTCTCCTAAGGAGTTGTACCAGAGGATTAGCCATAAAAAGAGAGAAAGATAAACTCTCCACTGCTGCAAACTCAGGACCTCACATCCTGACAACATTCTGGTAAATAATTTCTGCATTCTTTCTAGTTTAATAGCAGCTTTCCTGTAGAGAAAAAGACTTGTTGACAAGGGTGGAAAATTTTCATAATTCAGCAAATGATTGGAAAAATGATGTTCCATTATATGGAAAGAGGAAATTAAACAATTATTTTCCATGTGTCTTCAAAAATCTAGAAAGTCTCTGGAAATAGTGTAAGATTGTAGAGCATAAGACATGGGACCAAAATTAAGCCATTTGGCCCATCGAGTCTGCTCCGCCATTTAATCATGGCTGATCCTTTCGTCCCCTCTTCGGCTCCACTCCCTGGTCTTCTTGTAACCTTTGACCTGTGTCCAATCAAGAACCTATCAATCTGTGATAAGACTGCTGAACAGATCCTGACCTGGATCTGGGCCGTACCTTCCAAATATCTGGACCTGACTTGCACTACCTTACTTTCTCTTTTCTATTTTCTAATTATGATTTATAATTTAAATTTTTATTATATTTACTTCGATTTGTGCTTCAGGGAGCGCGAAGCGCAGAAACAAATATCACTGTGATGATTGTATGCTCTAGTATCAATTGTTTGGTGACAATAAAGTAAAGTAAATACACCCAATTACCTGGCCTCCACAGCTGCCTGTGGTAACAAATTCCACAAATTCTCCATCCTCTGGCTAAAAAAAAATTCTCCTCATCTCTGTTTTAAATGGGTGCCCATCAATCCTGAGATTGTACCCTCTTGTCCTGGACTCCCCCACCATGGGAAACATCCTTTCCACATCTACTCTGTCTCGGCCATTCAACATTTGAAAGGTTTCAATGAGATCCCCTGTCATCCTTCTAAATTCCAATAAGAACAGAACTGGAGCTTTCAAACGTTCCTTGTATGATAACCCTTTCATTCCTAGAGTCGTCCTTGTGAGGCTTCCTCTGGACCCTCTCCAATGGCAGCCCCTGCATCTTTTCTGAGATGAAGAGGCCAAAACTGTTCACAATACTCAAGGTGAGGCCTCATCAGTGCCTTATAAAGCCTGAGCATCATGTTGCTGTTTGTATTCTAAACTTATTGAAATGAATGCTAACATTGCATTTGCCTTCCTCTCTGACTCAACCTGCAAGTTAACTTTTGGGGTGTTCTGAACAAAGATTCCCAAGCCCCTTTGCATCTCAGATTTTTGGATTTTCTCCCCATTCAGAAAATAATCTGCACATTTATTTTTTCTACCAAAGTGCATGACAGTACATCTTCCAACATTGTACAGATGGCCCTTCTTATCCACGGGTTCCGCATGCACGGATCAGGCAAACCCGGAAGTTCTCTCCAGCACTCGTTGTTTGACCATGTACAAACTATTTTCTTGTCATTATTCCCTAAACGATACAGTATAACAGCTATTTACATAGCATTTACGTTGTATTAGGTATTATAAGTAATCTAGAGATGATTTAAAGTACAGGCAGTCTTTAATTTAGAATTGTACATAAATTGGAACAGGTACATCCGGTATTATTTAGCGACAGTTAGTGAAACGTTTGACTTAGTATATAGTATATATCTTACCTTTCTATGCATATAAAACACTTAAGAAACGTATGTATTTCAATAATTATACCACTGCATTGCTTAGTAATAATTGTAGCTTTCATCGGGGCAGGGCCTTTTGCGTGCTCCGTTATTCTCAATTTATCCTTTAAAATTGTTCTGATTGTTGACCGACTGTTGCCTAATGCTTTTCCAATGACTGATGGCATTTCACCTCTTTCCGATTGCTTTATTATTTCCACTTTATTTTCAATTGTGTTCGTTTTCTGTCAACGGAACACAAACACTGAGGTTTCAGCAGCAGCCGCAGGCGGCGGGTCCTGAGCTCTGTCGGGTCCTAAAGTCCACCGCATTAAGACAGGTCAAATAAGGTCCAGACCTCCACCGGGTCCTAAAGTCCACTGCACTGAGACATGTTAAATAAGGGACTTGAGCATCCGCATTTTTTGGTATCCGTGGGGGGGGGGGGGGGGGTCCCAGAACCAATCCCCCACAGATAAGGAGGGCCGACTGTATTTGATTTGTCACTTTCTTGCCCTGTCTCCTAATCTGTTTAAGTCCTTCTGCAGCCTATCTGTTTCCTCAACACCACAGGCCCCTCCATCAATTTTCATATTATTTGCAAACTTGGCAACAAAGCCATCTATTCCATCATCTAAATCATTGATATACAGCATAAAAAGAAGTGGTCCCAACACTGACCCCCGTGGAACACCACTAGTCACTGACACCCACAAGAATCCTTTTATTCCCACTTGCTGCCTCCTACCAACCAGCCCATGCTCTAACCATGTTATTAAATTTCCTGTAATACCATGGGCTCATAGGTTGGTAAGCAGCTTCATCTGTAGCACCTTGTCAAATGCCTTCTGAAAGTCCAAATATACAATATCCACTGCATCCCCTTTATCTATCCTACTTGTAATCTCCTCAAAGAATTCCAGCATGTTTGTCAGGCAAGATTTTCCCTTAAGGAAACCATGCTGACTTTGTCCTATCTTGTCCTGTGTCACCAACTACTCCATTAACTTCATCCTTAACAATTGACTTCAACATCTTCCAACCACTGAGGTCAGGCTAACTGGTCTATAATTTCCTTTCTGCCACATTCCTCCTTTCTTAAAGAGTGGAGTGACATTTGCAATTTTCCAGTCATCTGGCACCATGCCAGAGTCCAATGAGTTTTGAAAGATCATTGTTCATACCTTCACAATCTCTACTGCTACTTCTTTCAGAACCCTATGGTACAGTTCATCTAGTCCAGGTGACTTGTGTATCCTTGGGTCTTTCAGCTGTTTTGATCAGGTTTGATAGAGATGTTGGGGAGGGTTTAAACTAGTTTGGCAGAGGGGTGGGAATCAGAATGTGAGTGCAGGGATTAAGATAGAAGGACAAGGGCATGATGCTAAGAGTTCTGAGTTGATGAGAAGGACAGGCAGGGGACAGAATATAATTGTACCCAGTAAAAGGGGTTGAAATGTGTCTATTTCAATGCTAGGAGTATTAGGAGCAAGGAGGATGAACTTAGAGCATGGAATAGTACGTGGAATTACGATGTTGTGGCCGTTACTGAAACATGGTTGGACGAAGGGCAGGATTGGATGATGCAGGTCCTGGGGTTCAGGTGTTTTAAACAGAATAGGATGGGGGGCAGAAAAGGGGGGGAGTGGCATTGCTGGTCAGGGATAGTATCATGGCTATAGAAAGGGAGGACGCTGCAGAAGGAGTGTCCACGGAGTCAGTCTGGGTGGAAGTCAGAAATAGGAAGGGATCAATCACTGTGCTGGGAGTAGTCTATAGGCCCCAAATAGCCCTCAGGACACTGAGGAGCAGATAAGCAGGCAGATTTTAAAATGGTGCAGGAAATACAGGGTACTAGTTGTGGGTGATTTCAACTTCCCTCATATTGACTGGCACCTCCTAAGTGCAAGGGGGATAGATGGGGCTGAATTTGTCAGGTGTGTTCAAGAAGGATTCCTGACACAGTATGTGGACCGGCTGACAAGAGGAGAGGTTATACTGGATCTAGTTCTGGGTAATGAACCTGATCAGGTGACAGACCTCTTGGTGGGGGAGCATTTTCGTGAGAGTGACCACAACTCCCTTAGCTTCAGCATAGCTATGGAAAGGGATAAAATCAGACAAAATGGTAAAGTGCTTAACTGGGGAAGGGCTAACTTTGAAGGGATGAGGCAGGAACTAGCAAGAGTAAATTGGAAACATGTTCAAAAGGGAAAGCACAGAAGTAATGTGGGAGAAGTTTAGGGACCACTTGAGCTGGATTCAGGATAGGTTTGTCCCACCGAGGCAAGGAAAAAATGGTAGGAAAAGGGAACCATGGCTGATGAAACATGTGAGGCAACTCGTCAAGAGGAAAAAGGAAGCGTATGTTAGAGATAAGAAGCAGGAAGTAGGAGGGGCTTATGAGAAATATAGGGTAGCCAGGAAGGAGCTAAAGAAAGGACTTCAGAGAGCTCAAAGGGGGCATGAGAAGGCCTTGGCATGTAGGATTAAGGAGAACCCCAAGGCGTTCTATGTGTATGTGAAGAATAGGAGGATGACGAGAACGAAGGTGGGACCGCTAAAGGATAAAGAGGGCAACATGTGCCTGGATGCAGAGGAGGTTGGGGAGGTCCTAAATGAATACTTTGCTTCAGTATTCACAAGTGAAAAGGATCTTGATCAGGATGAGGTTGAAGTAGAGCGGGCCTGTGTGCTGGACAATGTGGAGATTAAGGAAGAAGAAGTGCTGGATCTTCTTAAAAATATTAAGATTGATAAATCCCCAGGGCCGGATATGATACACCCCAGGTAGTTGTGGGAATTGAGAGAAGAGATCACAGGGGCATTAGCTATGATCTTTGAATCCTCTGGCTGCAGGGGAAGTGCCGGAGGACTGGAGAATAGCAAATGTAGTACCCTTGTTTAAAAAAGGTAATAGGGAGGAACCTGGGAACTATAGACCAGTGAGTCTTACGTCGGTGGTATGCAAACTACTGGAAAGGATTCTTAAGGATAGGATCTATGAGCATTTGGAGAAGTACAGAAAAAGAGAGTAGGTCCTGAAGGAAGATTACTGGGAGCTAAGAAGGAAATCGAAATGTTGGACCTCCAGAGTAATAATCTCAGGATTACTGTCTGAGCAGCGTGCCAATGATGGTAAGAATAGCAGAATTAAGCAGATGAATGTGTGGCTAAGTAACTGGTGCAGGGGACAGGGCTTCAAATTCTTAGATCACTGGGATCTATTTTGGGGGAGGCATGACTTATACAGAAACAATGGGTTACACCTGAACTCAAAGGGTACTAATATCCTGGCGGGATTGTTTAATATAGCTGTTAGGGAGGGTTTAAACTAAGTTGGCAAGGGGAAGGAAACCAGGGTGTTAGGGTCGAGGAAGAGGAAAATAGAAATAAGTCAAAGATACTGTGCAGCAAAGATGGCAAGAGGATAGGCAGATGAATAGACGGGATAATTTGCTGTGCAATAGAAATATAGCAAAATCAGTAACAGATAATGATCTAAATGTACTATACTTAAATGCCCGCAGCATTAGAAATAAAGTGGATGACCTTGATGTACAGCTACAGGTTAAAAGATATGACATAGTGGCCATCACTGAGTCATGGCTAAATGATTGATGTGATTGGGAGCTGAATGTTCCAAGGATGCACTGTGTATAGGAAAGATAGGAAGGTAGGTTAAAGGGGTGGCGTGGCCCTGATGGTAAGCAATGATATCAAATCACTAGAAAGAAGGGACATAGGATCAGAGGAAGTAGAATCCCTATGGGTCGAGTTAAGAAATGGCAAGGGTAAAAAGACACTAATAGCAGTTACATACAGGCCTCCAAACAGCAGCGGGGATGTGGATTACAAGTTACAGCTGGAAATAGAAAAAGCGTGTCAGAAGGATAATGTCAAGTTAATTATGGGGGATTTTAATATGAAAGTGGATTGGAAAAGTCAGGAAGATACTGGATCTCAGGAGAGGGAGTTTGTAGAATGTCTACAGGATTGCTTTCTGGAGCAGCTTGTCCATAAGCCCCCCAGGGGATCAGCTGTTTTGGATTGGGTGCTGTGTAATGAACCTGAGGCAATTAGGGAGCTAGAGGTAATGGAACCCCTTGGAAGTAGTGTTCATAATATGATCAGTTTCAAATTTGAAAAGGAGAAGCTGGTATCAGGTATATCAATATTTCAGTGGAACAAAGGAAATTACAGTGGTATGAGATAGGAACTGGCCCAAGTTGATTGGAAAAGTAAGCTAAGTGGAGGGACAGTAGAGCAGAATTGGATGAAATTCCTACAAGAAATAAGGAGAGTGCAGGAAAAATATATTCCAAGAAAAAAGAAAATCATAAAAGGAAAAATAGCACAAATGTGGCTAACAAGAGAAGTTAAGGCTAAAATAAAAGCAAAGGAGGCAGCGTACAAGGAAGCAAAAATTAGTGAGAAAACTGAGGACTGGACGAATTTTAAAAATTTACAGAAGGAAACTAAGAAAGTCATTAGGAAAGAAAAGATGAATTATGAAAGGAAATTGGCAATTAACATAAAAAAGGACACTAAGAGTTTTTTTTAAATATATGAAGAGTAAAAGACTGACACGGGTAGATATAGAACCTATTGAAAAGGATGCTGGAAAAATTATAATGGGTAACAAAGAGATGGCAGAGGAACTAAATGAGTATTTTGCATCAGTCTTCACAGTGGAAGACATTAGCAACATAATAACCCTGATAGCCAGAGGTCTCAGGGAATAGGATTAGGTACAGTCAAGATTACTAGAGAGAAAGTGCTTGAGAAGCTAAATAGACTAAGGATAGATAAGTCTCCCGGACCAGATGAAGTGCATCCACGGGTTCTGAAGTAGGTGGCTTTGGAGATTGTGGAGGCATTGGAACTAATCTTCCAGGAATAATAGACAATAGACATCAGTAGACTGACACGGTTCCGGAGGACTGGAAGGTCGCAAATGTAGTTCTGTTGTTTAAGAAAGGGGGGAGGTAGCAAAAAGAAAATTACAGACCTATTAGTCTGACATTGGTAGTTGGAAAGTTATTGGAATCGATCCTCAAGGATGAGATTATGAATTACCTTGAGGTGCATGACAAAATAGGCCCAAGCCAACATGGTTTCATGAAGGGGAGATCCTGCCTCACCAACCTATTGGAATTTTTTGAGGTAATCTCAAATAAAATTGACAAGGGAGAGGCTGTGGATGTTGTGCATTTGAATTTCCAAAAGGCCTTTGATAAGGTGCCGCATAAGAGGCTGCTTAATAAGATGAGGGCCCATGGAATTACAGGAAGGATATTGGAATGGGTGGAGCATTGGCTGATAGGCAGAAAGCAAAGAGTGGGAATACAGGGATTCTATTCCGGTTGGTTGCCGGTTACTAGTGGTGTTCTGCAGGGGTCGGTGTTGGGGCCTCTTTTTTTTTTACACTGTATATCAATGATTTAGATTATGAATTAAATGGTTTTGTGGCTAAGTTTGCGGATGACACCAAGATAGGTGGAGGAGCAGGAAGTGTTGTGGAAACGGAAAGGTTGCAGAGAGACTTGGTCAGTTTAGGAGAGTGGGCAAAGAAATGGCAGATGAGATACAACGTTGAGAAATGTATGGTTGTACATTTTGGAAGAAATAACAATCGGGCAGATTATTATTTAGATGGGGAGAAAATTCAAAAATCAGAAGTGCAAAGGGACTTGGGGGTCCTAGTGCAGGATACCCTAAAGGTTAACCACCAGGTTGGATCGGCAGTAAGGAAAGTGAATGCTATGTTGGCATTCATTTCAAGAGGAATAGTGTGTAAGAGTAAGGAGGTGTTGATGAGGCTCTATGGGGCACTGGTGAGACCCCACTTGGAATACTGTGTGCAGTTTTGGGCCCTCTGTCTTAGAAAGGATGTGCTGATATTGGAGAGAGTTCAGAGAAGATTCACTAGTATGATTCCTGGAATGCATATGAGGAGCATTTGTCGGCTCTTGGATTGTATTCATTAGAGTATAGAAGAATGAGAGGGGATCTCATTGAAACATTTCAAATGTTGAAAGGGTTGGACAGAGTAGATGTGGAAAGGCTGTTTCCCTTGGTGGGTGAGTCCAGGACAAGAGGTCACAGTCTTAGAATTAGAGGGTACCCATTTAAAACAGAGATGAGGAGAAATTTTTTTAGCCAGAGGGTCGTGGATTTATGGAATTTGTTGCCACATACAGCTGTGGAGGCCCAATCATTGAAGGTGTTTAAGGAGGAGATTGATAGGTATCTAATTAGTCAGGGTATCAAGGGATATGGGGAAAAAGCCAGAAATTGGAACTAGATGGGAGAATAGTTTAGCTCATGGTGGAGTGGCGGAGCAGACTCGATGGGCCGAATGGCCTACTTCTGCTCCTTTGTCTTGTGATCTTGCATCTACTCATGGATAGTCAACATGGCTTTGTGAAGGGAAAATTGTGCCTCACGAGCCTGATTGAGTTTTTTGAAGAGGTAACAAAAGAAATTGATGAGGGTAGAGCAGTAGATGTGGTTTACATGGACTTTAGCAAAGCATTTGATAAGGTCCCTCATCAGAGACTCATCCAGAAAGTCACGAGGCATGGGATAAGTGGAACCTTGGCTGTTTAGATAAAAAATTGGCTTAAAGGAAGAAAGCAAAGGGTAGTTGTGGAAGGAAAGTATTCTGCCTGGAGGTTGGTGACTAATGGAGTGCCGCAAGGATCTGTCCTGGGACCCCTGCTATTTGTGATTTTTATAAATGACCTTAATGTAGAGGCGGAAGGATGGGTGAGTAAGTTTGCGGATGACACAAAGATTGGAGGAGTTGTGGATGGAGCTGTAGGTGGTTGAAGGTTACAAGAGGATATAGACAGGCTGCAGAGTTGGGCAGAAAAATGGCAGATGGAGTTCAATCTGGACAAGTTGGAGGTGATGCATTTTGGAAGGACAAACCAGAAGACTGAGTGCAGGATTAATGGTCAGTTACTTAAGAGTGTGGATGAACAAAGGGACCTTGGGGTTCAAATCCATACATCCCTCAAGGTCGCTGCACAGGTTGATGGGGTAGTGAAGAAGGCCTATGGGATGTTAGGCTTCATTAACGGGGATTGAGCTCAAGAGTAGAGAGGTCATGTTGCAACTCTACAAATCTCTGGTGAGACCGCACTTAGAGTATTGTGTTCAATTCTGGTCACCTCATTATAGGAAGGATGTGGAAGCTATGGAGAGGATGCAGAGGAGATCTACCAGGATGTTGCCTGGTTTGGAGAACAAGTCATATGAAGCAAGGTTAGCAGAGCTGGGACTTTTCTCTTTAGAGTGTGTGAGAGGGAACTTGATAGAGGTCTACAAGATTATGAGAGGCATAGATTGGGTGGATAGTCAGTACCTGTTTCCCAGGGCACCAATAGCAAACACCAGAGGGCATAGGTACAAAATTAAGGGAGGGAAGTTTAGGGGAGACATCAGGGGTAAGTTTTTTACACAGAGGGTTGTAAGTGCCTGGAATGACTTGCCAGGGATGGGGGTGGAGGCTAAAACATTAGGGGTATTTAAGAGCCTCTTGAACAGGCACATGGATGAAAGAAAAATAGAGGGTTATGGGGTAGTGTGGGTTTAGTACTTTTCTTTTTAAGGATTATATGGGTCGGCACAACATGGAGGGCTGAAGGGCCTGTACTGTGCCGTAGTGTTCTATGGTTCTATGGTTAACTTCTTCCTTGTAATAGTAATTACACTCACTTCTCTTCCCTCACACTCTTCAACATCTGGGACACTGCTGTTGTTTTCCACAGTAAATACTAATGCAAAATACTCATTTAGTTCAACTGCCATCTCCTTGTCTCCTGGTATTTATTTCTCTAGTCTCATTTTCTAGCAGTTTTATATTTACTCTCATCTCTCTTTTATTTTTTACATATACTGAAAAATCTTTTACTATTCACTTTGATATTGTTTGCTAGCTTGCTTTCATATTTCATCTTTTCCCTCCTAATGATTCTGTTAGTTGCTTTCTATAGGGTTTTAAAAGCTTCCCAATCCTCTGACTTCCCAGTAATTTTTTCAGTGTTGTATGCCCTCTCTTTTGCTTTTTACTCTTGAGTATCTCTTTGTTTTTGGAATTTATCAGTTCTGCACCTTCCTCATTTTCCCCAGAAATTCATGCCATTGTTACTCTGCTGTTACCCCTGCCAGTATCTCATTCCAATTTACTTTTGCCAACTCCTCTCTCATACCACTAATTTCCTTTACTCCACTGAAATACTACTAAGTCAGACTTTACTTTCTCCCTATAAAATTTCAAGTTGAACTCAATCATATTGTGATCACTGCCTTCTAAGGGTTCTTTTACCTTAAGCTCCCTAATCACTTCTGGTTCATTACCTAACACCCAATCCCCCAGAATAGCTGTTTCCCCTAGTAGACTCAATAACAAACTGCTCTAAAAAGCCATCTCCTAAGCATTCAACAAACTCACTGTCTTGAGATCCATTACCAACCTGATTTTCCCAATTGACCTGCATGTTAAAATCTCCTATGACTATCATAACATTGCCCTTTTGACATGCCTTTTCTATTTCCCATTGTCAGCTGTGGCCCACATCCAAGCTACTTTTGGGAGGGGTGTATATATAATTGCCATCAGGATCCTTTTACCCTTGCAGTTCCTTAACTGAACCCACAAGAATTGAATATCTTCTCATCCTATGTCACATCTTTCTACTGATATGATGCCATTCTTCACCAGCAGAACCATGTCACCGCCTCTGCCGACCTTCCTATTCTTCTGTTATAATGCATAATCTTGGAGATTCAGCTCCCAACTGCAACCGTCCTTCAGCCGTGATTCAGTGATGGCCACAACATCATGCCTGACAATCTGTAATAGCACAATAAGATCATCCACCTTATTTCTTGTATTCTGTGCATTGAGATATAACACTTTGAGTTCTGTATTCGCTATACTTTTTGATTCTGCATCTCTAATCTACTGATACTTATCCTGCTGGCTGCAATTTTGTCCTACCATCTGCCTGCCCTTCCTGACAGACTGACTGCATGCTATCTTTGCTTTTTACCATCCATCCTAATCCTGAGTCCCTTCACTCTGGTTCCCACCCCCCCCCCCCCCCCCCCCCCGCTAAATTAGTTTAAACCTTCCTCAACAGCCCTAACAAACCTGCCTTTGAGAATATTGGTCTCCCTCAGATTCAGGTGAAACCTGTCAGTTTTCTACAAGTGATTCCTCCCCTGGAAGAGATCCCACTGATCCAAGAACCTGAAATCTTGTCCACTGCACCAGCTTCTCAGCCACGCATTTATCTGCCAAATTATCCTGTTTCTACTCTCACTGGCATGATAGATAGATAGATACTTTATTCATCCCCATGGGGAAATTCAACTTTTTTTCCAATGTCCCATACACTTGTTGTAGCAAAACTAATTACATACAATACTTAACTCAGTAAAAAAATATGATATGCATCTAAATCACTATCTCAAAAAGCATTAATAATAGCTTTTAAAAAGTTCTTAAGTCCTGGCGGTTGAATTGTAAAGCCTTCATCCTGTCTGAGGAGCATTGCATCGATAGTAACCTGTCGCTGAAACTGCTTCTCTGTCTCTGGATGGTGCTATGTAGAGGATGTTCAGAGTTTTCCATAATTGACCGTAGCCTACTCAGCGCCCTTTGCTCAGCTACCGATGTTAAACTCTCCAGTACTTTGCCCACGACAGAGCCCGCCTTCCTTACCAGCTTATTAAGACGTGAGGCGTCCCTCTTCTTAATGCTTCCTCCCCAACACGCCACCATGTGGCAGGAAGCAATCGAGAAATTACTACCCATGAGGTTCTGCTTCTCAGCTTTCTGCGTAACTCTCTAAATTCTAGCTTCAGGACCTCTTTGCTTTTCCTTCTTATGTCTTGGGTACAGATAGGTACCACGATGTCTGGCTGCTCTCCCTCCCCCTCCAACATGTCGTGGACGCAATCTGAAATGTTCCTGACCGTGACTCCTGGGAGGCAACATACCATCCAGGTGTCGCGTTCACATCCACAGAATCTCCTGTCTGCTCCTCGGGTGACAATTGAGTCCCCAATCACTACTGTTCCCCTCTTTCCCTCTTCCACCATGGACCCATGCTCAGTGTCAGTAACCTGGTCTCCTTGGCATTCTCTGGGAGGTCATCCCCTTCAACAGTATCAGAAACGGTATACTTGTTATTGAGGGGAACAGCCACAGGAGTGCTCTGCACTAACAGTCATCCAGCTACTCACCTCCTGAAAATTAGGAGTGACGACTTCGCTGTAACTGTGATTATCTCCTCAGTCTCCCGTACAAGCCAAAGGTCATCCAGCTGTTGCTTCAGATCCCTAACTCGGTCTTCAAGGAGCTCCAGCTGGATGCACTTCATGCAGATGTAGTTCCTTGGGAGACTCTAGGACTCCCAACATCCATCATGAAGAGCACAATGATCATTTACTACACTCGGTACAGAAAGAGGAAAAAAATGGAACCTTAACAGAAGCTTACCCAGAGCCGAAGCCTCTTTTGAGCCAAAGAATGGCACTTCTACTCTCACCACTGGCCTACTCCCAACAATGGCCACTCCACTTGTCTCTTCTGTACTTTAATTTGCTGTGATTGGCTCCTGCTACTGTTTGGGCTGCCAAAATGAGCCAAATGCTCACAAAGCTCTCCTTTTAAACAAGCGTCACGGACCTGTGAGGAATATTATGGCTGTACTCTTCTCCCACCACTGATTGGGCTGCCGGAACTGTAGGTTAGTCAAGAGGGCATCAAAGAAATTGTTTATTTAATAAACAAAAGATATTGGACATCACTAGGATGGAATGGTAATAAATTCCCAGGTAGTACAGTAGAGTGAAAAAAGGTTATCTGAGAATACATCGAGACCTTGATCAAATGGATCTACTCTAGATTGCCTACTATCACAACAGGTCAACAGATGATGTGATTTCTCTGGCTCTTCCACTACGATGGAACATAGGAACTTGTTATTCAGCAGTTCATCGACTGCTGCTTGGCCTTCCACACAATCTTCGAACATAGATCATAGAACACTACAGGACCTTATAACCTACTTGAAGATCCATCTAACCCTTCCCTCCTAAATGCCCTTCTATTTTTTCTGTCATCTTTGTGCCAATCATCCTATCCAAACTCATCAAGGATCCAATTGCAAAGTGAAGTGTTGAATCCCAGGTTTAAGAGTTTGGAGATGAGTTTGCTTGGAATTATGGTATTAAAGGCAAAACTGTAATCATAAACAGAAGTCCTGATGAAATGTTGACTGCTTTTTCCCTCCGTAGATGCTGCCTGACCTGCTGAGTTTCTCTAGAAATTTGTGTGTTGCTTGGTGTCATTACTGTTGAGATGCTCCAGAGGTGTGGCCAGGGAGTTGACATCAACTTGGATCCTTGACTTCCTGATCAACGAACTACAGTAGGCAGCAACATTTTCTCCATGATTATGCTCAACACTGGTGTCTCACAAGGCTGTGTCCTCAGCCTCCTACACACTAAAGACTGCTCTTACACCATCTACAAGTTGGCAGATGACAGCACCATTATGCCACTCTCTCTGCAAAGGAATACACTACCAATATATGTCATAAATCAATTTATCTACCCTGTTTAGATTTCTGTGATCTTAGAGAAATGTTTTCTACGATCATGTTCCTTTCATAAATCAAGTGATTTCAGCTACCCCCACCACCTAGGACATGTTCTCTTCTTGCTGCTGCCATCAGGAAGAGGATACAGGAGCCACAGGACTTTCACCAACCGGTTTAGAAGCACTTATTACCCCTCAACTATCAGGCACTTGAACCACAGCTGATAACTCACTTGCACCATCGCTGAACTGTTTTGCAAACTATGGGGAATCACCTTCGGGGATTCTTCACCTCATGTTCTCCATATTTATTGCTTATTTATTTACTGTTATTATTTCTTTCTTTTCATATTTGAACAATTTGGTTTTTTTTCACACTGGTTGCATGCTCAAATTGCTGTGGTCTTTCATTGAGTCTATTATGGTTATTGAATTTATTGAGTATGCCCATAAGAAAATGAATCTCCAAGGTGGTATATGGTGGCATATATGTACTTGGATAATAAATTTACTTTTCAACTTTTTATTTTGGAAAGGCAGAAAATGATATTTAACTGCCCAATTTCATTGTTAATACATTGCAGCTTTTTTTAAGGCTTCAAAATTCTAAGTAAATATATTAATTGGATTCACTTTTATCTTCCAATCAAAAACTTCTATGAAAGCCAACATCTTCTGAACAGGTCTTTCCCTGCATGTACATTGACACTTTCTGATTTACGTAGATAGAAGACACAGCATTGTACAGGCCATTCCACCCATGAAGATATTAGCTCAGCAATTTCTAATCTGTAAAAACTAACAAAGCAATTAAAATGCTCGTCAGTGTTTAATTGTAAACAAAATGATGTCTGACAAAGTCAGGTAAACTCTTTATGAAAGAAACTGACTAATAATGGAAAATCAGTGTATCTAGAGTTCTCAAAGGTTCATCTGGTACTAGAGTGTGATATGTAAAATTTTTCACATGTGATGGTATTCCAGGTTGCTGTTGATGTTAGCAGTGAGCAAGCTGACAATTTGGCAGTGAAGATTCACAATGTATTGTATCCCTACCGTTTTACAAAGGACATGATCAGTTCAATGCAGGTGAGAGCACGGATAAGAGGTAACCTGGGTAAGTGCCATACATTTAATAACCCAGGAAACTGTGGAGATATTTCCTCAGACTATCCCTGAACCTTGCTAACAGCTCTGTAATATCTTGTGTTTTTTAGGTCCTTAATCAGGTGGACAACAAGTACATTGCATGCTTGATAAATACGAGCCTTGACCAAGGGACAACAATAGGTAGGCCTGGCTTGATAAGTGATGCCATGAATCCAGATGAAAGCACTCAGCCCAAAACATTGTCTGTTTATTCCCTTAAAAACATAGAAAACCTACAGCATGATAGAGGCCCTTTGGCCCACAAAGTTGTGCTGAGCATGTCCCTACCTCAGAAATTACTAGGCTTACCTATAGCCCTCTATTTTACTAAGCTCCATGTACCTATCTAAAAACCTCTTAAAAGACCCTACCGTATCTACCTCTACCACCGTTGCTGGCAGCCCATTCCACGCACTCACCAATCTCTAAGTAAAAAACTTACCCCAACATCTCCTCTGTACCTACTCCCCAGCACCTGAAACCTGTGTCCTCTTGTGGCAACCATTTCAGCCCTGGGAAAAAGCCTCTGACTATCCACACGATCAATGCCTCTCATCATCTTGTACACCTCTATCAGGTCACCTCTCATCCTCTCTTGCTCCAAGGAGAAAGGGCTGAGTTCACTCAACCTATTCTCATAAGGCATGCTCCCCAACCCAGGCAACATCCTTGTAAATCTCCTCTGCACCCTTTCTATGGCTTCCACATCCTTCCTGTAATGAGGCAAACAGAACTGAGCACAGTACTCCAAGTGGGGTCTGACCAGGGTCCTATATAGCTGCAACATTACCTCTTGGCTCCTAAGTTCAATTCCACGATTGATGAAGGCCAACACACCGTATGCCTACTTAACCACAGAGTCAACCTGTGCAGCTGCTTTGAGCGTCCTATGGACTCGGACCCCAAGATCACTCTGATCCTCTACTCTGCCAAGAGTCTTACCATTAATACTATATTCTGCCATCATATTTGACCTACCAAAGTGAACCCCTTCACAGTTATCTGGGTTGAACTCCATCTGGCACTTCTCAGCCCAGTTTTGCATCCTATCAATGTCCCGCTGTAACCTCTGACAGCCCTCGACACAATCCACAACACATCCAACCTTTGTGTCATCAGCAAACTTACTAAGCCATACCTCCACTTCCTCATCTAGGTCATTTTTAAAAATCACGAAGAGTATGGGTCCCAGAACAGATCCCTGAGGCAGTCCACTGATGACCAACCTCCATGCAGAATGTGACCTGTCTACAACCACTCTTTGCCTTCTGTGGGCAAGCCAGTTCTGGATCCACAAGGCAACAACCCCTTGGATCCCATATCTCCTTACTTTCTCAAATGCCTTGCTGAAATCCATACACACTACATCTACTGCTTTTCCTTCATCAATGTGTTTAGTCACATCCTCAATAAATTTAATCAGGCTCGTAAGGCATGACCTGCCCTTGACAAAGCCATGCTGATTACTCCTAATCATATTATACCTCGAAATGTTCATAAATCCTGCCTCTCAGGATCTTTTCCATCAACTTACCGAACACTGAGGTAAGACTCACTGATCTATAATTTCCTGGGCTATTTCTACTCCCTTTCTTGAATAAAGGAACAACATCCGCAACCCTCCCAATCCTCCGGAACCTCTCATGTCCTCATTGATGATGCAAAGAATATTGCCAGAGGCTCATCAATCTCCTCCCTCACCTCCCACAGTAGCCTGGGGTACATTTCATCCAGTCCCGGTGACTTATCCAACTTGATGCTTTCCAAAAGCTCCAGCACATCCTCTTTCTTAATATCTACATGCTCAAGCTTTTCAATCCGCTGCAAGTCATCATTACAATCACTAAGATCCTTTGCCATAGTGAATACTGAAGTACTCATTAAGTACCTCTGCTATTTTCTCCGGTTCCTTACACACTTTCCCACTGCCACACTTGATAGGTCCTATTCTTTCTCGTCTTATCCTCTTGTTCTTCACATACTTGAAGAATGCCTTGGGGTTTTCCTTAATTCTGCCCGCAAGGCTTTCTCATGGCCCCTTCTGGCTCTCCTAATTTCCTTCTTAAGC
Source organism: Hemitrygon akajei (assembly GCF_048418815.1). Taxonomy (NCBI): domain Eukaryota; kingdom Metazoa; phylum Chordata; class Chondrichthyes; order Myliobatiformes; family Dasyatidae; genus Hemitrygon; species Hemitrygon akajei. The sequence continues at coordinate 1,288,068 of NC_133126.1, read as the reverse complement.
TCCTTCTTATTGCCTTATAATCTTATAGATCACTAACGTTACCTAGCTCTCTGAACCTTTTGTAAGCTTTTCCTTTCTTTTTGACTAGATTCATTACAGCCTTTGTACACCACAGTTCCTGTACCCTACCATAACGTCCCTGTCTCATTGGAACGTACCTATACAGAACTCTACACAAATATCCCCTGAATATTTGCCACATTTCTTTTGTACTTTTCCCTGAGAACATCTGTTTCCATTTTAAGCCTCCAATTTCCTGCCTGATAGCCTAATAATTCCCCTTACTCCAATTAAATGCTTTTCTAACTTGTCTGTTCCTATCTCTCTCCAATGCTATTGTAAAGGCAATAGAATTATGATCACTATCTCCAAAATGCTCTCCCACTGAGAGATCTGACACCTGATCAAGGTTCTTATCCCAATACCAAATCAAGTACAGCCTTCTTGGAGGCTTATCTACATACTGTGTCAAGAAACCTTCCTGAACACACCTAACAAATTCCACCCCATCTGAACCCCTCACTCTAGGGAGATGCCAATCGATATTTGGGAAATTAAAATCTCCCATTATTACACCTTTCCAGGATCTGTTTCCCTATCTGCTCTTCGATATCCCTGTTACTATTGGGCAGCCTATAAAAAAACACCCAGTAAAGTTATTGACCCCTTCCTGTTCCTAACCTCCACCCACAAAGGCTCCGTAGACAATCTCTCCATGGCGTCTACCTTTTCTGCAGCTGTGACACTCTCTTTGATCAACAGTGCCACGCCCCCACCCCTTTTGCCTCCCTCCCTGTTCCTTCTGAAACATCTAAAACCCGGCACTTGAAGTAACCATTCCTGTCCCTGAGCCATCCAAGTCTCTGTAATGGCCACCACATTATAGCTCCAAACACTGATCTATGCTCTAAGCTCATCTGCTTTGTTCACAACACTCCTTGCGTTAAATTAGACACATCTCAAACCTTTGGTCTGAGCGCGTCCCTTCTTTATCACCTACTTATCCTCCCTCTTGCACTGTCTACAAGCTTTCTCTATTTGTGAGCTAACCTCCACTTCCCCGGTCTCTTCAGTTTGGTTCCCACCCCCCAACAATTCTAGTTTAAACTCTCCCCAGTAGCCTGAGCAAACCTCTCCGCCAGGATATTGGTCCCTCTGGGATTCAAGTGCGACCCGTCCTTTTTGTACTTGTCACACCTGCCCCAAAAGAGGTCCCAATGATCCAGAAATCTGAATCTCTGCCCCCTGCTCCAATCCCTGAGCCACACATTTATCCTCCACCTCATCCTATTCCTATTCTCACTGTCGAGTGGCACAGGCAGTAATCCTGAGATTACTACCTTTGCGGTCCTGCTTTTCAACTTCCTTCCTAACTCCCTGCAGTGTTTTTTCAGGCCCTCTTCCCTTTTCCTACCTGTGTCATTGGTACCAATATGTACTTCTTTAGATGCATCGGGCTGAGTTGGGTGCGTGAGGTGAATCCCAAAGGTGTTGGGGGTGAGTGGAGCCCAGGCTGCTTAGCTCATTTGTTGAAGTGTCAGACTTTTTTTTGCGAGTGGAATCTGGGGGCATTGGGATGATTGTGGTTGATCCCGGAGGAGTTTGGGGGGGGGAGTGGCATATATCCCAATGCTTTTGGCAGTGAGTGGAGACCAGATTGTTTAGCACATTTGTTGAAGTGTCTGACTGTTAGTTTTGTTGGAGTGGATCGCAGGGTTGTTGGGATGAATGTGGTGGATCCCAGGAGAGCTGGAGTGAATGGGGTGGATCCTGAGATGAATGTGTTGGATCCAAGGGATGTTGGGGGTAAGTGAAGTGAAGACTAGGGTGTTTGGTAGAAGGGGGTGGCTCCCAGGCATGCTGTGTTGAGTTGACTGGATCCCAGGGGAGAGTCGGGTAGATCCCAGAGGTGTTAGAGGAGAGTGGGATAGATCCCAGAGGTGTTGGGGGAGAGTGGTGTAGATTCCAGAGGTGTTAGGGGTGAGTGGGGTAGATCCCAGATATGTTAAGGGAGAGTGGGGTAGATCCCAGTGGCATGGAGGGGGTTAACCGCGGTGGCTCCCAGTGGTGGTGGTGGGGTGGGGTTTACCGGGGTGGCTCCCAGTGGATCTGGGGGAGACTGTGGTGGTTCAGAGTAGTGGCGCTGGAGGGGGGGGGGAAGGTACCACGGTGGCTCCCAGTGGCGCTGGGGGGGTTACTGCGATTGCTCCCAGCAGCCCTGAAACGAATCCCAGGAGTAGGGAGATGAGTGGGGCGGAAACTAGCAGTGTTAGGCGAGTGGGATGGATCCTTGGGTGTGTTGGAGATGAGTTGTGTGTATCCCAAGCGTGTTGGGGTGACTGGGTTGACTCCCAGGAGCGCTGTGGGGGTGGGGTGACTGGGGCGTTTTCCATGGGTGTTTGGTTGAGTGGAGTTGTGCCCCGGCATGATTGGATGATTGGAGTGGAGTTGTCCCCAGGCATGTTTGGCTCAGTAGAGTTTATACCCTGTGAGTGGAGTTGGTCCCTCGTGTGTTTGGGTGAGTGGGGACATTCCCCAGTGAGTGGGGTTGTTCCCCTGTGTTGTTTGGGCGAGTGGGGTTGAACCCGGTGTGTCTGGGTAAGTAGAGTTGCTCCCGGGTGAGTGGGGATGTTTCCCAGTGTGTTTGAGCGAGTGGGGTTGTTCCCAGATGTGCTTGGGTGGATAAATGGGGATGTTCCCCGGTGTGTTTGGGTGGATGAATGGGGTTGTTCCCCAGTTTGTTTGGGTGAGTGGAGTTGCTGCCTGGCATAGTTAAGACCATATGATATAAGGGTAGAAGCCGGCCATTTGTCCCATCGAGTCGGCTCCACCATTCAGTCATGTGTTGCAATTATTTCAGTCATCTCCACTCCCTTGCTTTCTCCCCATATCCCTTGATGCCCTAGCTAATCAAGAACCTATCTATCTCTGCCTTAAATACACCGAATGACTTGGCCTCCACAGCCGCTTGTGGCAACAAATTCCACAGATTTACCACCCTCTGACTAAAGTAATTTTGCTGCATCTCTGTTCTAAAAAGAACGTCCTTCAATTCTGAAGTCATGCCCTCTTATCCTGGACACCCCTAACATGGGAAATAACTTTGCCATATCTAGATCTATGTTTCTTTGAGATTCTCCCCCCCCCCCCCAATTCTCCTGAACTCCAGGGAATACAGCCCAAGAGCTGCCAGATGTTCCTCATATGGTAACCCTTTCATTCATGTGTATCTTCTCTGAACCTTGTCCAATGTCAGCTCATCCTTTCTAAATTAAGGAGCCCAAAACTGCACGCAATATTCCAAGTGTGGCTTCACGAGTGCTTTATAGAGCCTCAACATCACATCTCTGCTCTTATATTCTATACCTCTAGAAATGAATGCGAACATTGCATTCGTCTTCTTCACCACTGACTCGCCCTGGAGGTTAACTAAGTCCCCTTGCATCTCTGCATTTTGAATTCTCTCCCCATCTAAATAACAGTCTGCCCGTTTATTTCTTCCACTGAAGTGCATGACCATACACTTTCCAACATTGTATTTCATTTGCCACTTCTTTGCCCATTCCCCTAAACTAAGTCTCTCTGCAGGCTCTCTGTTTCCTCAACACTACCTGCTCCTCCACCTATCTTCAGCAAATTTAGCCACATTTCCATTAATCCCATAGTCCAAAGCATTGACATACATCGTAAAAAGCAGTGGTCCCAACACTGACCCATGTGGAACTCCACTGGTAACTGGCAGCCAGCCAGAATAGGATCTCTTTATCCTATTCTGTTTTCTGTCAATCAACCAATGCTCCACACAGGCCAGTAACGCCCCTGTAATTCCGTGGGATCTTATCTTGTTACGCAGTCTCATGTGCAGCACTTTGTCAAAGGCCTTCTGAAAATCCAAGTACACCATGTCTACTACATCTCCTTTGTCTACCCTGCTTGTAATTTCCTCAAAAAAATTCAGTAGGTTAGTCAGGCAGAATATTCCTTTCAGGAAACAATGCTGGCTTTGGCCTATCTTATCATGTGCCTCCAGGTACTCTGTAATCTCATCCCTAACAATCGATTCCAACAACTTCCCAACCACTGATGCCAAGCTAGCAGGTCTATAGTTTCCTTTCTGCTGCCTCCCACCCTTCTTAAATACGGTGTAACATTTGCAATTTTCCAGTCATCTGGTACAATGCCAGAATCTATCGATTCTTGAAAAATCATTGTTAATGCCTCCGCAATCTCTCCAGTTACTTCCTTTAGAACCCGACAGTGCATTCCATCAGGTCCAGGAGATTTCTCCACCCTCAGACCATTAAGCTTCCTGAGCACCTTCTCAGTCATAATTTTCACGGTACATACTCTACTTCCCTGACACTCTTGAATGTCTGGCATACTGTAGATGTCTTTCACTGTGAAGACTGATGCAAAGTATGCATTCAGTTCCTCTGCCATCTCTGCGTCTCTCATTGTAATATCTCCAGCGTCATTTTGTATTGGTCCTATATCTACCTTCAACACTCTTTTACTCTTTATATACTTAAAAAAGTTTTTAGTATCTTCTTTGATATTGGTTGCCAACTTCCTTTCATAATTTATCTTTTCCTTCCTAATGACCTTCTTAATTTCCTTCCGCGTTTTTAAAAGCTTCCCAATTCTCTGTCTTCCCACTAGATTTGGCTTCCTTGTATGCGTTCTTGTTTGCTTTTACTTTGGCTCTGACTTCACTGGTCAGCCATGGTAGTGTCCTTCCATTCAAAAATTTCTTCTTATGTGAAATATATCTGTCTTGCACTTCCCTCATTTTTCACAGAAACTCCAGCCACTTCTGCTCTGCTGTCATTCCTTCCAGTCAACTTTGGCCAGTTCCCCTTTCATGCTTTTGTAATTTCCTTTATTCCACTGAAATACCGACATTTTGGAATTTATTTTCTCTCCTTCTCGAATTTCAAAGTGAACTCACTCATACTGTGATCACTGTTTCCTAAGGGTTCCTTAAACTTAAGCTCTCTTATCACCTCCAGATCATTGCACAACACACAATCCAGCACAGCTAGCTGTTCTAAAATGCCATCCCTTAGACATTCTACAAATTCTCTCTCTTGAGGTCCAGTACTTGCCTGGTTTTGCAAATCCACTTTCATGTTAAAATCCCCAATGATTAATATGACATTGTCCTTCTGACACGCCTTTTCTATCTCTTGCTGTAATATTATAATCCACATCCCGGCTGCTGTTTGGAGGCCTGAATACAACTGCCATTAGGGTCCTTTTACCCTGGCCATTTCTTAGCTCAACCCATAGTGACTCTACACCTTCCGATCCTATGTCATCCCTCTCTAATGATTTAATATTATTTCTTATACACAGGGCTACACCACCCCCTCTGCCTGCTAACCTATCTTTCCAATACACAGGGACATTGGAAAAAAGTTGAATTTCCCCATGGGGATGAATAAAGTATCTATCTATCTATCATATCCTTGAACTTTCAGCTCCCAATGACAGCCATCCTTTAGCCAAGTTTCAGATATGGCCACAATGTCATACTTGCCAATCTATAGTTGAACTTCAAGATTGTTCATTTTATTTATTATGCTGCATGCATTCAGATATAACACTTTTAGTCCAGTGTTTGTTGCTTTCTGTTTTAACTGCACCATGTCTCTATTGCCCTGTAACTCATCCCACTGGCTGTGATCTCCTGTCTGTCCTTTCTATCGTCTCTGTTGCATGCTATCTTTGATTTATTTCTGTTTTCCCCCTTCCTCAGCCCTATCACTCTGGTTCCCATCCCCCTACCAGATTAGTTTAAACCCTCCTTAATAGTTCTATTAAACCTACCTGCTAGAATATTGGACCCCTTTGGGTTCAGGTGTAACCCATATTTTTTTGTACAGGTTGTACCTCCCCCAGAATTTGCCCCAGTGATCCAGGAACCCGAAGCCCTGCCCCCTACACCAGATTCTCAGCCATGCATTAATATGTCTGATCATGCTATTCTTGTGCTCATTAGCATGTGGCAGAGACAGCAATCCTGAGATTACTACCCTGGAGATCCTGCTTTTCAGTGTCCTACCCAACGCCTGAATTCTTTCTTCAGGACCTCCTCCCTTTTTCTCCCAATGTCATTGGTATCAATGTGTCCCAAGACTTAGAACCATAGAACACTACAGCACAGAAACAGGCCTTTTGGCCCTTCTTGGCTGTGCCAAACCATTTTTCTGCCTAGTCGCACTGACCTGCACCTGGACCATATCCCTCCATACACCTCTCATCCACGTACTTGTCCAAGTTTTTCTTAAACGTTAAAAGTGAGCCCACATTTACCACTTCATCTGGCAGCTCATTCCACACACCCACCACTCTCTGTGTGAAGAGTCCCCCCCCCCAATGTTCCCTTTAATCTTTTCCCCCTTCACCCTTAACCCATGTCCTCTGGTTTTTTTCTCCCCTAACCTCAGTGGAAAAAGCCTGCTTGCATTCTCTCTATCTATACCCATCATAATTTTATACACCTTTATCAAAACTCCCCTCATTCTTCAATGGAACCAGCACTGATCCCTGTGGCACACCACTAGTCACAGGCTTCCACTCAGAGAAGCAATCCTCCACTACCACTCTCTGGCTTCTCCCATTGAGCCAATGTCTAATCCAATTTAATACCTCACCATGTATACCAAGCAACTGAATCTTCCTAACTAACCTCCCATGCAGGACCTTGTCAAAGGCCTTACTGAAGTCCATGCAGACAACATCCACTGCCTTTCCTTCATCCACTTTCCTTGTAACCTCCTTGAAAAACTCTAATAGATTTGTTAAACATGACCTACCACGCACAAAGCCGTGTTGACTCTCCCTAGTAAGTCCCTGTCTATTTAAATACTTGTAGATTCTATCTCTCAGTATTCCTTCCAATAATTTACCTACTACCAACATCAAACGTACCGGCCTATAATTTCCAGGATTACTTTTAGAGCCTTTTTTAAACAACGGAACAACATGAGCTATCCTCCAATCCTCCGGCACCTCACCCGTAGATACCAACATTTTAAATATATCTGCCAGGGCCCCTGCAATTTCAACACTAGTCTCCTTCAAAGTCTGAGGGAATATCCTGTCTGGTCCTGGGGATTTATCTACTCTGATTTGCTTCAAGATAGCAAGCACCTCCTCCTCTTCAATCTGTTAGGGTTCCATGGCCTCACTACTTGTTTGCCTTATTTCCATTGACTCCATGCCAGTTTCCTTAGTAAATACAGACGCGAAAAAAACATTTAAGATCTCCCCTATTTCTTTTGGTTCCATACATAGCCGACCACTCTGATCTTCAAGAGGACCAATTTTATCCCTTTTTACTGGCTGTTCACCCTCTCCCTTCAGAATACTCTGCACTCGATACGAGACATCCCGTACCCTGGCACCTGGGAGGCAACACACCATGCGAGCATCTTTCTCAGGCTGACAGAACCTCCTGTCTGTTCCCCTCACTATGGAATCCCCTGTGACAACTGCATTCTTCATCTTCTTCTCTCCCTCCTGCAGCACGGAACCAGACTCAGTGCCAGAGACCCGATCGCTGTGGTCATCCTTTGTCAGGTCACCCCTATCAACAGCATCCAAAATAAGATAACAATTACTGAGGGAGATGGCAACAGGGGTGCACTATACTATCTGAGCTTTTCCCTTCCTTTCCCTGACAGTCACCCACTTATCTAACTCCTGCAGCCTCAGGGTGACTAACTCCTACTAGCTCCTATCTACCACCTGCTCACTTTCCCTAATGAGCTGTAGGGTCATCAAGCCACAGCTCCAGATCCCTCACACAGTCTCTCAGGAGCTGTATCTCGGGGCACCTGGTGCAGATGTGGCCATCTGAGAGACTGGAATATTCCCAGGATTCCCACAACTGACACCCAAAGCAAAGTACTAACCCTACAGACATACTTGGGTGGGTGGAGTTGTTCCCTGTTAAGTGGTGTTCTTCCCCAGTGTGTTTGGATGAGTGAGGTTGTTTAACTGGTGTGTTTGAGTGAGTGGGTTGTTTCTCGGTGTTTTTCAGCTAGTGGGGTTGTTCCCCGGTGTATTTCGGCAAGTGGGGTTGTTTCTTGGTGTGTTTCGGCAAGTGGGGTTGTTCCCCAGTGTGTTTTGGCAAGTGGGATTGTTCCTTGCTGTGTTTGAGTGAGTGGAGCTATTCCCCAGTGAGTGGAGTTGGTCCCTGATGTGTTTGCGTGTGTGGGGTTGTTCCCCGGTGTGTTTGGGAGAGTGGAGCTGTTCCCTGGTGAGTGGAGCTCTTCCCCAGTGTGTTTGGATGAGTGTGATTGTTCTCCAGTGTGTTTGGGTGAGTGAGGTTGTTTAACTGGTGTGTTTGAGTGAGTGGGTTGTTCCTCGGTGTTTTTCGGCTAGTGGGGTTGTTCCCCGGTGTGTTTCGACAAGTGGGGTTGTTCCCCAGTGTGTTTTGGCAAGTGGGATTGTTCCTTGCTGTGTTTGAGTGAGTGGAGCTATTCCCCAGTGAGTGGAGTTGGTCCCTGATGTGTTTGCGTGTGTGGGGTTGTTCCCCGGTGTGTTTGGGAGAGTGGAGCTGTTCCCTGGTGAGTGGAGCTCTTCCCCAGTGTGTTTGGATGAGTGTGATTGTTCTCCAGTGTGTTTGGGTGAGTGAGGTTGTTTAACTGGTGTGTTTGAGTGAGTGGGTTGTTCCTCGGTGTTTTTCGGCTAGTGGGGTTGTTCCCCGGTGTGTTTCGACAAGTGGGGTTGTTCCCCAGTGTGTTTTGGCAAGTGGGATTGTTCCTTGCTGTGTTTGAGTGAGTGGAGCTATTCCCCAGTGAGTGGAGTTGGTCCCTGATGTGTTTGCGTGTGTGGGGTTGTTCCCCGGTGTGTTTGGGAGAGTGGAGCTGTTCCCTGGTGAGTGGAGCTCTTCCCCAGTGTTTTTGGGTGGGTGAATGGGGTTGCTCCCCAGCATATTTCGGTGAGTGGGTGGAGCCTGGGAGGCTGGGATGAATGGGGTGGATTGCAGGGGCTTTTGGGGTGAGTGCAGATGTTTGATTATGGGGTTGATCCCAGTGGCATTGGGGTTGAGTCAGGTAATCCCAGGGATGTTTTGTTGAGTGTGGTAGATCCCAGGCATGTTGGGGATGACTCATGTATCCCAGTGATGTTAGGGTAAGTGGCTTGGAACCCAAGCATGTTGGAGTGAATGGGGCAGATCCGAGGGTTGTTAGCGTGAGTGGGGTGGATCCCTGGTGTGTTTAGGTGCTTGTGTTAAGTGGGATTGATCCCAGGAGGGTTGGAATGAGTGGGGTGAATCCCAGAAGTGTCATGGACATTGGGATCCCAGGGGTGTTGGGGGTGAGTAGGGTGGATCCCAGGGATGTTGGGATGAGTGGTGTAGAACCTTGGGGTGTTGGCATTAATGGGGTGGATCCTAGAGGTGTTAGGGGTGAGTGGGGTGGATCCCAGCAATGTTGGAGTGAGTGAGGTGGATTCTAGAGGTGTTGGGATGAGTGGGGTCAATCCCAGTGGCATTGGAGGTGAGTGGGGTGTAGCCCAAGGATGTTGGGGTGAATGGCCTGGATCCCAGACATGTTAGAGTGAGCGGGGTGGATCCCAGGTGTGTTGGGTGGGTCTTGATGTTGGGACATGGGGTGGATCCCAGGAGTGTTTGGGTGAGTGGGGTAGATCCTGGAGGTGTTGGGGTAAGTGAGGTGAATCCCAGGAGTATAGGGTGGATCTGAGTTGAGGTGACTAGCGTGGAGCGAGTGGTGTCGAACCCTGGGGTGTTGGGGTGAGTGTGATGGATCTGGGGTTATTGGGGTAAGTGGGGTGGACTCTAGGGGTGTGGGGGTGAGTGGAACCCAGGCTGTGAGGTACATTTTTTTGATGTGTCTGACTGTTGGTTTTGTTGTGTAGGCAGTAACCTGCTGGTGCTGGTGGATCAGCATGCTGCACACGAGAGAGTGCGTCTAGAGCAGCTCATTTCAGGTAAGGAGGCAGTCTGCACGAAACAGAAACCATGAGTGTGGTTGCGAAGGGGTTCTGGTGTTCTATCTTTAGTTCAGAAGGGCTACAGGGACAAGCTAGGGAACAATGGGACAGTAAGCCTGGCATCATCAGTGGAGGGGATTCTGAGGAACAGAATTTGTTTTTATTTGGACAGACAGTGATTGATTCAGGATAATCATAGTTAATCATGGGAGATCATGTTTCACAGATTAGTTGGAACTTATTTTTGAAGTGGTGACCACAAGAATTGGTAAGGAGGGTGGAATGCATTGTTAGTGTGTACTTCTGCAAAGCCTTTGACAAGGTAAAATCACATCGTATCTGTGGAGATAGCCAATTGGACACAAAATTAAGTTGATAGAAGACAAATGGTTGTGATCAGGGTTGCTTTTCAGATTGGGAACTTGTGACTCATGATACAGGGGTTTATGCTGTGTCTTCTATTATTCCACATCAGTATTAACGATTTGCATGAGAATATTGGAGCAACATTGAAGAAGGTTGTGTTAGGTTACAATAGGATCTAGGTCAACTGGAGAAGTGTGGAAGGGAATGGCAGATGGAACTTCTCAAGGAGACAGCTGATTAGATTGTGAAGGCATTATAATCAGAATCAGGTTTATTATCACTCGCATGTGACGTGAAATTTGTTAACTTAGCAGCAGCAGTTCAAAGCAATATATAATCTAGCGGAGACAGAAAAAAGTAATAATAAATAAAATAAAACATAATAATAAACAGGTAAATTACACATATTGAATAGATTATAAGAAAAATGTGTAAAAGTAATCTTTCAAGAATCAGAATCAGATTTATTATCACTGGCATGTGTCGTGAAATTTGTTCACTTAGCAGCCGCAGTTGAATGCAGTACATAATATAGAAGAATAATATAAGTAAATCAATTACAGTATATGTATATTGAATAGAATAAAAATTGTGCAAACAGAAATAATATGTATTAAAAAAGTGAGGTAGTGTTCAAGGGTTCAATGTCCATTTAGGAATCAGATGGCAGAAGGGAAGAAGCTGTTCCTGGATTGCTGAGTGTGCGCCTTCAGGCTTCTGTACCTCCTGCCTGATGTTAACAGTGGGAAAAGGGCATGCCCTGGGTGCTGGAGGTCCTTAATAATGGATGCTGTCTTTCTGAGACACCGCTCCTTTGTAGGCTAGTACCCAAGATAGAGCCAACTAAATTTCTGAAGCTTCTTTCATCCTGAGCAGTAGCCCCCACCCACACCAGACAATGATGCAACTTCTCTACAGTACATCTATAGACATTTTTGAGTCTTTTTGTTGACATACCAAATCTCTTCAAACTCCTAATGAAGTATAGTCACTGTCTTGCCTTCTTTAAAGCTGCAACGATATGTTGGGACCAAGTTAGATCCTCAGAGATCTTGACACCCAGGAACTTGAGACTGCTCACTGTCTCCACTTCTGATCCCTCTATGAGGATTGGTATGTGTTCCTTCATCTTGCCCTTCCTAAGGTCCACAATCAGCTCTTTCGTCTTGCTGACATTGTGCCAGGTTGTTGCTGTGGCACCACGCCACTAGTTGGCATATCTCGCTCCTGTACATTCTCTTGTCACCACCTGAGATTCTACCAACAATGGTTGTATCATCAGCAAATTTATTGATGGTATTTGAGCCTAGCCACACAGTTATGTGTATATAGAGAGTAGAGCAGTGTGCCAAGCACACATCCCTGAGGTGCGCCAGTGTTGGATTGTCAGCAAGGAAGATATGTTATCACCAATCCACACATACTATTGTCTTCCGGTTTGAGGAAGTAACTTGCAGGATAGACAAAGGAAAGTCGGTAGATGTTATTTTCAGAAGGCCTTTGCCACACGTGAGGCTGCTAAACAAGAAGAGCCCATTGCATTACAGGAAAGATACTAGCATGGATAGAGGATTGGCTCTTTGGCAGAAGTCAGAGAATAGAGTCATAGAAGAGTACAGCACAGAAACAGGTCTTTCAGCCCATCTGGTCCATGCCAAACCATTTAAACTGCCTACACCCTCGACCTGCACTGTGGCCATCCATATCTCTTCCATTCATGTACCTATCCAAACTTCTCTTAAACGTTGAAATTGAGCTCGCGTGTACCACTTGCACCGGCAGCTCATTCCACACTCTCACAACCCACTGAGTGAAGAAGTTCCCCTCGAGTTCCCCTTAAACTTTTCACCTTTCACCCTTAATCCCCTCGATCTTCTACTTTCCAAGGAGTAAAGTCCTAACCTATTCAATCTTTCCTTATAACTCAGATCCTCCAGACCTGGCAACATCCTTCTAAATTTTCTCTACACTCTTTCAACCCTGTTTACATCTTTCCTGTAAATAGATGACCAAAAGTGCACACAATACTCCAATTTAGGCCTCGCCAATGTCTCATACAACTTCAACATAACATCCCATATCCTGTATTCAGTAGTCTTATTTATGAACGCCACTGTGCCTAAAGCTTTCTTTATGACCCCATCTACCTGTGATGCCACTCTCAATGAATTGTGGACCTGTTTTTCATGATCCCTTTGTTCTATCCCATTATCATCCAGGTCGTTGATATAGAGGACAAACAACAATGGTGCTGGTTCTGGGAGTAAAGGAATTCAGGGTGGCTATTGGTGACTAGTGGAGTTTCATTTTCTACGTTAATAAGCTGGATGAAGGAAATGAAGCTGAAGCTTTGTGGCCAAATCTGCAGATGATACAAAGACAGATTGGGAGAACGGGCAAAGAAGTGGTAGATGGATTACAGTGTAGGGAGGTATGAGGTAGAAGTAATAACGGCATAGACTATTTTCTAAATAGAAGGAGAATTCGTAAATCAGAGGTGCAAAGGGAATTGGGAATCTTTGTTCAGTATTCCCTTGAGTTTAAATAGAGGAACTAAGTCAGTGGTAATTGAAGGCAAATGCGATGTTGGCAGTTATTTTGAGAGGATTTGAATATAAAAGCAAGGATGTAATACTGAGTCTTTATAAGTCATTGGTCAGACCATATTTGGTAATGTGAGCAGTTTTGGGCCCTATAGTTTAAAGGAAAATGTGCTGGAGAGGGTCCAGAGGAAGCTCACAAGAATGATACTGGGAATGAAAGCATTAATGTATAAAGAGCATTTGATGTCTCAAGTTCATCAACTACTTGATGCAGTTCAGAAGGATAAGAGGATCTCATTGTAAGTTCCATTCTAATTATAAAATTCTGAGAGGGAGTAGATGGTCACAGTCTTTTTCCTAGTTTAAGGGATTCTGAAGCTAGACACCACAGGTTTAAGGTGAGAGGGAATAGATTCAAAAGGAATCTAAGGGGCTAGTTTTTCATAGAAGGTGGTGAGCATATGAACACTCCATGAAGTGGAAGAGGACACAATCAAGGTAGGTACAAACATAACGTTGGAATGGCATTTACTCAGGTATACAAATGGGAAAGATTTAGTGAGATACGGGCTGAATACAAGCAAATAGAATTAGTATAGGTCGGCATTGCGGTTGGCATGGACCAGTCTTGGTCAAAGAGCCTGTTGCAGTGTTGAATCACTATTAATCTGAAGAAAATAACAATGTCAATTATTAATGCTTTATTTTGCTGCCCTGATTACAATTTGTGTCTATGGTGTGGATGATACTGATAGGTTGTGAGCTGGGCTCAGTGTATAAGATACCGGCTTGTGTCTGGGTATTGTTTACTGTTGTCTTACTTCACCAGACTCAGCAAAACACCTCTGCTCATAATTCCAGAATACTGATCTAATAGTGGCAGGGTCAGTATTGGGGGAGGGGGGAAGTCGCACTGTGGAAAGGTCACATTATGGGGGCGGAGGCTGCAACTGAAGGAGGGTCATACTGTACAAGTTCTCTCCTAAAGCTGGAAAACTGCTGAAATATCCAAAAGAGCATGTTTAGAGAAGATTTTGGGAGAGTGGAGACTCAGCTTGGCAGTGGACCAAAGCAATTTCTCTTCATGTAAAGATTCTGCTTAGAGAAGCTTTCAGTATTGTCTTTCGAGTGGCTGTAGCTGGCGGATTGTCAAGGTTCATTTCTTAAACTTTATCAGGAGCAGGGACAGATTTATTCTGTTTTGTAATAGCAGAAACCACCCACCCTTATCATTTGGAATTCCTAGCCCAAGACACAGCAACACATTCATGACCCCTCACAATATCAGCCATGGTTTTTAAAGTGCCATACCTACCAGCTGAAGTAGTTACAGTGCACAATGGGTGAAGAGGATTTCAAACTTTGGTGTCCAGAGGAAGAGTGGACTGGCCTGGGAGATGCCTTCATTTTTGCAGCAGTACTGAAGGTTTTTCCACCGCACAGACGTCCCTGCCAAAGATATTTCCTGTTTTCCTTCCCCTCCCTGAACTGTTTGCTGGTGTATAATCCCAGTGGTGGTAAGAAACATAGAACATCTACAGCACAATATAAGCCCTTCGGCCCACAAAGCTGTGCCGAACATGTCCTTACCTTAGCAAACACTAGGAAATCTACGGATGCTGGAAATTCAAGCAACACACACAAAATGCTGGTGGAACACAGCAGGCCAGGCAGCATCTATAAGGAGAAGTACTGTTGACGTTTCGGGCCGAGACCCTTCGTCAGGAGTCCTTACCTTACCTAGGCTTACCCATAGCCCTCTATTTTTCTAAGCTCCATGTAGCCATCCAGGAGTCTCTTAAAAGACCCTATCCTTTCCACCTCCAACACTGCCGCCGGCAACCCATTCCATGTGCTCACTGCTCTCTGTTTTAAAAAAAACTTACCCCTGACATCTCCTCTGTACCTACTACCAAGCACCTTAACACTATGCCCTCTCGTGCTAGCCATTTCAGTTCTAGGAAAAAGCCTCCGACTATCCACATGATCAATTTCTGTCATTATCTTGTACACCTCTATCAGGTCACCTCTCATCCTTCGTCGCTCCAAGGAGAAAATGCCGAGTTCACTCAACCTATTCTCATAAGGCATGCTCCTCAATCCAGACAACATCCTTGTAAATCTCCTCTGCACTCTTTCTATAGTTTCCACATCCTTCCTGTAGTGAGATGACCAGAATTGAGCAAGTAGGGCCTGACCAGGGTCCTATATAGCTGTAACATTACCTCTCGGCTGTTAAACTCAATTCCACGATGGATGAAGGCCAATGCACCATATGCCTTCTTAACCACAGAGTCAACCTGCATAGCAGCTTTGAGTGTCCTATGGACTCGGACCCCAAGATCCCTTTGATCCTCCACACTGCCAAGAGTCTTGCCATTAATGCTATAATCTGAAGCATTATGTTAGATTGTTTAGTGATTGTCTTGACAGGCTGCAGCTCTAAGATGTCAGCATTGAAGTCATATGTAGAGGCTGCAGTTTCCGGACTTGCAGCTCGTGAGAGGGTCATCCTTTAAAATGACTGACTTTGGAAAAAGCTGTGTAATGTACTGTTCCTACTTCAGTACATTGAACAGCAAGACCATTTTCTTATCTTTGGTCTGTGAGGGATGTGTTCCTGCCCTTTAGTAGGGGGTTAAGGATGAGGAAGGTTTTCATGCAGGTGGAGTCTGTGTTGGCACCCGTGCAGATGGTTGTATTCTGTGAGGTCCACCCCCATATTCCTGACGTGGCCTCCTACCCCACCTTCATTCTCTGGGTGAGGTGCAATCAGAATTATCCCCAATGCAATACAGGGCACCTCTGCGGAGTTTTGACCACCCTTTTTCCTTTCAGCACCACCTGCATATGCAGCTGGAGTTGAGTGGGGATGCTGAGGGGCACTTTCAGGTACAATTTGAGGGGCATTATTACACTATTCCTTAAGCTATGGGCTGTCCGTGATGCCATGCCTCCAAAGAGTTTGGGCATATTCAAAAGAATTGCCTGAACTGCCAGGCTGCCAACTCTACCGCAGGGACCAGGGCGGCAACGCTTGGCCTTCCCCTGCTGTCCCTGTCACCCCCCCCCTCCCGCCCCACTCACTTCTAGTGGATGCATGGAGGGCTCTGTGGGAGGAGTTACCAAGGGTTAGCCACTGGGAGAGCTGGGTGGCTAGATGCTGAGTACTGCAGAAGGGTCTCAGCCCAAAACATCAACCGTACTTTTTCTGTTAATGCTGCCTGGCCTGCTAAGTTCCTCCAGCATTTTGTGTGTGTGCCTTGGATTTCCAGCATCTGCAGATTTTCTCTTGTTTGTTGATATATGTTCCACTGTCTTTGGAGAAGCTGACCAGTGCCCTCAACCAGCTACAGAGAGGAAAGTTTCTAGGGCTGGATGGGGTGACAGTAGAATTCCTCTGAACCTTCTGGGACATCCTGGGGCTTGATTATGCCAGAGTATTGGGGGAAAGCCTGGCGAGTAGTGAGATGCCCCTCTCTTAGCGCAGAACAGTTGTAGCCCTGTTGCCAAAAACAAAAAGTGGGGGATCTCCATTGCCTAAAGAATTGGTGTGGAATATAAAATCTTTGCCAGGGTGATGCCCAATCATCTAGCTCATTGCTGGTTCAGGTAGTCCACCCTGACCAGTCCTACATGGCCCTATAATGGTACTTTCAGGACAATATCCACCTTGACCAGGAGCTGATTCACTTGTCCCTTGAGGATGGTCTGACCATTGCCTTTCTCTCCTTTAACCTGGAGAAGGCGTTTGACATGGTGAACTATGAGTACCTTTTTTTGGGAACCTGCATATATTCTTGCTCAGACCATATTTGGTGGCCCCTGTCCAACTATTGTACGCTGCTACAGAGTGCCCTGTTAAAGTTAGGGAGGTTTGCTAGTGTTATTGGGGAGGGTTTAAACTAGATTTGCAGGGGGATGGGAACCAGAGTGCCAGAGTAGATAGTGGAACAGGGGTAAAAATAAATGATGTTAATAGTTCATGCAAAGCCATAAATAGTAAGGTTATGTGTGGTGGTAACAATCTTCTGAGGTGTGTATTTTTCAATGCAAGGAGTATTGTGGGAAAGGCAGATCAGCTGAGGGCCTGGATTGACACGTGGAATTATGACATCACAGCCATTACTGAAACTTGGCTACTTGGTTCCAGGGTTCCGATGTTTCAGACGTGATAGAGGCAGAGGGATGAAGGGTGGGGGGGGGGGGGGTGGCTTTGCTAGTCAGGGAAAATATTATAGCAGTGCTTCGGCAGGAAAGATTAGAGGGCTTGTCTACTTAGGCCATATGGGTGGAGCTGAGAAACAGGAAAGGTATGACCACATTAATAGGGTTGTATTATAGACACCCAATAGTCAGCGAGAATTTGAGGAGCAAATTTGCAGAGAGATAACAGACAACTGCAGGAGACAGAAAGTTGTGATTGTAGGGGATTTTGATTTTCCACACATTGTTTGGGACTCCCATACTGTTAAAGTTCTAGATTGGTTAGAGTTTGTGAAATGCATTCAGGAAAGTTTTCTAAATCAATATATAGATGTACCAACTAGGGAGGATGCAATATTAGATCTCCTATTACGAAAATGAGTTAGGGCAGGTGACGGAAGTGTGTGTAGGAGAACACATTGGTTCCAGTGATCATAACGTCATTAGTTTCAACGTGATCATGGATAAAGATAGATCTGGTCTTCGGGTTGAAGTTCTAAACTGGAAAAAGGCCAAATTTGAAGAAATGAGAAAGGATCTAAAAAGCATAGATTGGGACAGGTTGTTCTCTGGCAAGGATGTGATTGGTAAGTGGGAGGCCTTCAAAGGAGAAATTTTGAGAGTGCAGAGTTTGTCTGTTCCTGTCAGGGTTAAAGGCGAAATGAATAAGAATAAGGAACCTTGGTTCTCGAGGGATATTGGAACTCTGATAAAGAAGAAGAGAGAGATGTATAACATGTATAGGCAACAGGGAGGAAATAAGATGCTTGAGGAGTATAAAAAGAGTAAAAGAAATACTTAAGAAAGAAATCAGGAGGGCTAAAAGAAGACATGAGGTTGCTTTGGCAGTCAGGGTGAAGGATAATCCTAAGAGCTTCTACAGGTATGTTAAGAGCAAAAGGATAGTAAGGGATAAAATTGGTCCTCTTGAAGATCAGAGTGGTCGTCTATGTATGGAACCTAAAGGAATGGGAGAGATATTAAATGGGTTTTTTGCATCTGTATTTACTAAGGAAACTGGAATGGAGTCTATGGAAACAAGGCAAACATGTAGGGAGGTCAAGGAACTTATACAGATTAAAGAGGAGGAGGTGCTTGCTGTCTTGAGGCAAATCAGAGTAGATAAATCCCCAGGACCTGACAGGGTATTCCCTCGGACCTTGAGGGAGACTAGTGTTGAAATTGCAGGGGCCCTGGCAGAAATATTTAAAATGTCGATATCCACGGGTCAGGTGCCGGAGGATTGGAGGATAGCTCATGTAGCTCTGTTGTTTAAAAAGGGCTCAAAATGTAAGCCGGGAAATTATAGGCCCGTAAGTTTGACATCGGTATTAGGTAAATTATTGGAAGGAATACTAAGAGATAGGATCTACAAGTATTTGGATAGACAGGGACTTATTAGAAACAGTCAGCATGGCTTTGTGCGTGGTAGGTCATGTTTAACCTATCTATTAGAGTTTTTCGAGGAAGTTACCAGGAAAGTGGATGAAGGGAAGGCAGTGGATGTTGTATACATGGACTTCAGTAAGGCCTTTGACAAGGTCCCGCATGGGAGGTTAGTTGGGAAGATTCAGTCGCTAGGTATACATGAAGAGGTAGTAAATTGGATTAGACATTGGCTCAATGGAAGAAGCCAGGGAGTGGTAGTGGAGGATTGCTACTCTGAGTGGAGGCCTGTAACTAGTGGTGTGCCAGAGGGATCAATGCAGGGTTCATTGTTATTTGTCATCTGTATCAATGATCTGGATGATAATGTGGCAAATTGGACCAGCAAATTTGCTGATGATACAAAGATTGGAGGTGTAGTGGACAGTGAGGAAGGTTTTCAAAGCTTGCAGAGGGATTTGGACCAGCTGGAGGAATGGGCTAAAAAATGGCAGATGGAGTTTAATGCGGACAAGTGTGAGGAATTGCACTTCGGAAGGTCAAACCAAGGTAGAACATACAAGGTAAATGGTAGGACACTGAGGAGGGCAGTAGAACAGAGGGATCTGGGAGTACAGATACATAATTCCCTAAAAGTGGCTTCACAAGTAGATAGGGTTGTAAAGAGAGCTTTTGGTACATTGGCCTTTATAAATCAAAGTATTGAGTATAAGAGTTGGAATGTAATGGTGAGGTTGTATAAGATATTGGTGAGACCAAATTTGGAGTATTGTGTGTAGTTTTGGTCACCTAATTACAGGAAGGATATTAATAAGGTTGAAAGAGTGCAGAGAAGGTTTACAAGGTTGTTGCCAGGACTTGAGAAACTGAGTTACAGAGAAAGGTTGAATAGGTTAGGCCTTTATTCCCTGGAGCGTAGGAGAATGAGGGGTGATTTGATAGAGGTGTATAAAATTATGATGGGTATAGATAGAGTGAATGCAAGCAGGCTTTTTCCACTGAGGCCAGGGGAGAAAAAAACCAGAGGTCATGGGTTAAGGGTGAAGGGGGAAAAATTTAAAGGCTTCTTCACACAGAGAGTGGTGGGAGTGTGGAATGAGCTGTCAGATGAAGTGGTAAATGCGGGCTCACTTATGACATTTAAGAAAAACTTGGGCAGATATATGGATGAGAGGGGTTTGGAGGGATATGGCCCAGGTGCAGGTCAGTGGGACTAGGCAGAAAAATGGTTCAGCACAACCAAGAAGGGCCAAAAGGCCTGTTTCTGTGCTGTAATGTTGTATGGTTCTAAATTTAATGGGTCCTTGGGAGCACCCTTGCACTTTGGGAGATGGGTGCATCGGGGTGCCCCAAGTCTGGGCATTTGTACTCAGTGTGGAGCCATTCCTGTGGTTTCTCTGTAAGAGGCTGATAGGTTTGGTTTTACGCAAACCGTACATGAAGGTCGCCCTTTTGGCTTACACCGATGATGGCCCCTCATGGTCACTGTCCTTGTTGACTTACAGAGGATGCAGAAGTGCCAGCAGATCTACTTGACTGCATTTCCTGCAAGGGTCAACTGGCCTCTTGGTGGGTCAGTGGCGCATGGTCTCCCTGCTGGAGGGGTTAGGCATCACTGCCGTCCTCCACATGGGGGTCCACTGTAGCTTTGGAAAGAAAAGGGGGCAGTAATTGAGGAAGCATCAGGGCAGAGAATTCCACAGATTAACTACTCTCGGGGAAAAGCATATTAGGCCACAAGATATAGGAGCAGAATTGGGCCATTTGGCCCACTGAGTTTTCTCCACCATTTCATCATGGCTGATCCTATTTTCCACTTAGCCCTAATCTCTTGCTTTCTCCCCTTATCCCTTCATGCCCAGACCAATCAAGAATTTATCAACTTGTAACTTAAATATACATAAAGTCTTGGCCTCCACAGCTGCCTATGGGGGAGAATTCCATGGATTCACCACTCTCTGGCTAAATAAATTCCTCCTCATCTTCTAAAAGGATGCCCCTCTTTTCTGAGGCTGTGTCCTCTGGCCTTAGACTCTCCTACCATAGGAAGCATCTTCTCCACATACACTTTATCAAGGCCTTTCACCATTCGATAGGCTTTAATGAGGTCACCCCTCATTCTTCTGAATTCTAGTGAATTTGAAATGCTCTTCATATGACAATTCTAGAACAACACAAGTGAATCTGCAGATGCTGGAAATAAATAAAAACACAAAATGCTGGCAGAACTCAGCAGGCCAGACAGCATCTATGGCAGGAGGTAGTGACGACGTTTCGGACCGAAACCCTTCTAGAAACATTTTTGTGAACCTTCTTTGATCCCTCTGTAGTTTCAGCACATCCTTTCTAAGATAAGGAGCCAAACCTGCTCACAGTACTCCAAGTGAGACATCACCAGTGCTTTATAAAGTCTCAGTGTTACATCCTTGCTTTTATATTCTAGTCCTCTTGAAATGAATGCTAACATTGCATTTCCATTCCTCACCACAGACTCAACCTGCCAATTAACCTTTGGGGAAATCCTGCACAAGGACCCCCATGCCCCTTTGTGACTCTGTTTTTTGTATTTTCTCTTCATTTAGAAAAGAGTCAACCCTTTCATTTCTTTTATCAAAGTGCATGGCCATACACTTCCTGCACCAGCAATTTCTTTACCCATTCTCCTAATTTAAGTCCTTCTGTAGCCTTTTTACTTCTTCAAAACTCCCCACCCCTTCAACCTCTGTTCATATCATCTGCAAACTGCAACAAAGGCATCAATTGCATCATCCAAAATGGTAAAGGGAATGGGTCCCAACACAAACCACTGTGGAACACTGCAAGTCACTGTCAGTCAACCAGAAGCGACTCCCTTTATTCCCTTTCTTTGCCTCCTGCCAATCAGCCACTGCTTTATCCATGCTATAATCTTTCCTGTAATACTCTGGATTCGTAGCTTGTTAAGCAGCCTTATGTATGGCACATTTTCAAAGGTCTTCTCAAAATCCAAGTACACAACATTAACTAATTCTCCTTTCTCCATTGTGTTTGTTATTTCTTGAATAATGACAGATTTGTCAGGCAAGATTTTCCCTTGAGGAAACCATGCTGACTGTGACTTATTTTATAATGAAACTCCATCATCTTCCCAACCACGGAGGTCAGACTAACTGGCCTATAGTTTCCTTTCTTCTGCTCCTCTTCCTTCTTGAGGAGTGGAGTGACATTTGCAATTTTCCAGTCTTCTAGAACCATTCCAGAATGTAGTGATTCTTGAATAATTATTAATAATGCCTTCATGATTTCTTCAGCCACCTCTCTCAGAACTCTGGGGTTGTACACCATCTGGTCCAGGTGACTTATTTACCTTCAGACCTTTCTTTTTCCTAAGAAATGTTCTCTTTAGTTTTGGTAACTTAGCACACTTCATGTTCCCTGACACCTGGATCTTCCACCATACTACTAGTGTCTTCCACAGTGAAGACTGATGCAAAATACATATTCAATTTGTCTGCTGTTTTGTTGCTCCTCCCACCCATTACTACCTCTCCTGCATTGTTTTCCAGCGGTCTCATATCCACTCTAGCCTCTCTTTTACCCTTTATGTATCAGAAGATGCTTTCGGTATCCTCATGAATATTATTGGCTAGCTTACTTTTGTATTCCATCTTTACCTTATTAATGACTTTTTTATTTGCCTTCTGTTGGTTTTTAAAAGCTTCCCAATTCTCTAACTTCCCACTAGTTTTTGCTGTATCATATGCCCTCCCTTTGGCTTTTATGTTGGATTTGACTTCTCTTGTTAGTCATGGTGCTGTCATCTTTGCTCTAGAATACTTCTTCCTCTTTGGGATGTATATATCATGTGCTTTCTGAATTGCTTCCAGAAATTCCAGCCATTGCTGCTCTGCCATCATCCCTGCCAGTGTACTTTTCCGATCAATTCTGGCCAGCTGCTCTCTCATGCCTCTGTAATTCCCATTACTCCACTGTAATACTAATGCATCTCACTTTAGCTTCTCCTTCTCAAATTTCAGGGTGAATTTGATCATATTATGACCACTTGTCCCTAAGGTTTCCTTTACCTTAAGCTCTCTAATCAATTCTGGTTCATTGCACAACACCTAATCCAGAATAGCTGATCCTCTGGTGGGATCAACCACGAGTTGCACTAAAGAGCCATCTTGAAGGCACTCTAGATGTTCCCCCTTCTTTAATCCGGCACCAATCTGATTTTCCCAATCTGCCTGCGTATTGAATTCCCCATAATGATCGTAACGTTACCTTTTCTGTCTCCCATTCAATAAGTCTCGTAAGGCACAACCTGCCTTTGGCAAAGCTATGCTAACTATTCCTAATCATGTTATACGTCACCAAGTGGTCATAAATCCTGCCTCTCAGGATCTTCTCCATCAACTTACCAATCACTGAAATAAGACTCACTGGTCTATAATTTCCTGGGCTATTCTCTATTCCTTTTCTTGAATAAGGGAACAACATCCACAATGCTCCAGTCCTCCAGAACCTCTCCTGTCCTCATTGATGACGTAAAGATCATAACCAGAGGCTCAGCAATCTTCTTCCTCGCCTCCCACATTAAGTAGCCTGGGGTACATCCCGTCTGGTTCCGGTGACTTATCCAACTTGATGCTTTCCAAACCTCCAACATATCCTCTTTAATAATGTCTACAGGCTCAAGCTTTTCAGTCCACTGTAAATCATCCCTACAATCACCAAGATCCTTTTCCTTAGTGAATACTGAAGCAAAGTATTCATTAAGTATCTCTGCTGTCTGCTCTGGTTCCATAAACACTTTTCCACTGTCGCACTTGATTGGTGTTATCCTCTTGCTGTTCACATACTTGTAGAATGCCTTGGGGTTTTCCTTAATCCTGCTCGCCAAGGCCTTCTCATGGCCCCTTCTGGCTATCCTAATTTCATTCTTAAGCTCCTTCCTGCTAGCCTAATAATCTTCTAGATCGCTATCATTACATAGTTTTTTTGAACCTTTCGTAAGCTTTTCTTTTCGTCTTGACTGGATTTTCAACAGCCTTTGTACACCACGGTTCCTGTACCCTACCATCCTTTCCCCGTTTCATTGGAATGTACCTGTGCAGAAGTTCACATAAATATCCCCTGAACATCTGCCACATTTCTGCCGTACATTTCCCTGAGAACATCTGTTCCCAATTTATGCTTCCAAGTTCCTGCCTGAGAGCTTCATATTTCCCCTTACTCCAATTAAATGCTTTTCTAACTTGTTCTGTTCTTATCTCTCTCCAATGCTATTGTAAAGGAGATAGAATACCTCCAAAATGTTCTCCCACTGAGAGACCTGACATCTGACCAGGTTCATTTCCCAATACCAGATCAAGTACAGCCTCTCCTCTTGCAGGCTTATCTACATATTGTGTCAGGAAACTTTCCTGAACACACCTAACAAACTCCACCCCATTATAACCCCTTGCTGTAGGGAGATGCCATAAATATTTGGGAAATTAAAATCTCCCACCAATACAACCTTGTTATTACTACACCTTTCCAGAATCTGTCTCCTTATCTGCTCCTCGATGTCCCTGTAACTATTGGGTTGTCTATAAAACCTTGGCCTCCACTGCAGTCTGTGGCAGAGCATTCGACAGATTCACTAGTCTCTGGCTAAAACAATTCTTCCTTACCTCTGTTCTAAAGGGTCACCCCTCTGTCTTGAGGCTGTGCCCTCTAGTTCTGGTTACCCCCACCAAAGGAAACATCCTCTCCACATCCATCCTACCTTGTCCTTTCAACATTTGGTATGTTTCCATGAGATCCCCTTGCATTCTTCTGTATTCCAAAGATGTGATCCAAAGATGCCAAATGCTCTTCATATCCTAATGCCTCACTCCCGGAATCATCCTCATGAACCTCCTCTGGACTCTCGAATAACAATGAAACCCACTGGTTTCCTTGGCTGTGTAAGACAACCTCCAGCCCCGCCAAATGTGTGAGATTGAGGCACTCTCCCACTCCAAACCCCTGTTTGTGTGGATGCTGTGTAATTTGCTACCCTGTTACAAACTAGTGCCTCAAAATAACAGACAGTAGAACCACATATGATTAAAAGGTTATATTTATAAATCTTAATTTGTCAAAAGGGTTAGTAAAGAAAAGAGGGAACAAAAGGGCCCATTTTAATGAAACAGTCAAATGCGCACAAGTTGGAGCTCAAAGTTTCTCCATAGTCACTGATCCTCAATTAATCTCACCCCTGGCTTCATTGAATCATGGTCCCGTATCCTACAGACAGACAGACAGACATACTTTATTGATCCCGAGGGAAATGACCTCTTCTCTCCTGCATCTTCCTTCTTCATTTTTTCTCAAACAAAAGCCCTATGTCCAAAATACCTTAGTGTCCCTCACCAGAGAAACCTTCACTTAATTTGGCAATCCTAATTGGATGGCACACATTTCTCCTAATCTCTTATCTTCAACAATAACCCAAACAAGCTGAAGACAGAACGGACTTTTCTTACAGAACTGCTAAATGAAAAACATACAGCATAACAGTAAAAATATGAACCAGGGCATTACCTTTGTCCTTTCTTCCAATTTGTCTAAGTCCTGTTGCAATCGCATTGCTTCCTCAGCACTACCTACCCAACCATCCGCAAACTTTGCCACAAAGCCATCAATTCCATTATCCAAATCATTAACAAACAATATGAAAAGTAGTGGTCCCAATACTGACCCCTGAGGAACACCACTAGTCACTTAACAGCCAATCAGAAAGGCCACTTTTCTTCCCATTCACTGTCTCCTGCCTGTCAGCCATTCCTCTATCTATGCCAATATTTTTCCAGGATTTTATCTTGTTAAGCAGCCTCATGTGTGGCACGTTATCAAACGCCTTCTGAAAATCCTAGTAAATGATACAGACTGCCTGTCCTTTGTCCACCCTGCTTGTTACTTCCTTGAAGAACTCTTAACAGATTTGTCATGCAAGGTTTCCCTTTACAAAAACCATGCTGACTTTGACTTTTATCATTAGTCTCCAAGTACCCCAAAGCCTCATCCTTCATAATGGTCTCCAACACTTTCCCAACCACTGAGGTTAGGCAAACTGGCCTACAATTTCCTTTCTTTTGCCTTTCTCCCTTCTTAAAGAGTGGAGTGGCTTTTGCAATCTTCTAGTCCTCCGGAACTATGACAGAATCAAGTGATTCTTGAAAGATCATGACCAATGCATCCGTTATCTCTTCAGCAGTGTCTCTTAGGACTCTGGATGTAGTCCATCTGATTCAGGTGACTTATCTACCTTAAGACATTTGAGTTTGCTTAGCACTGACTCCTACTCCCTAACACTCACGGACGTCTGGCATATTGCTAGTGTCTTCCACAATGAAAACAGATGCAGAGTACCCATTAAATTCATCTGTCATTTCTTTGTCTCGCATTACTACCTCACCAGCATCATTTCTAGTGGTCCAATATTAACTGTCACCTCCTTTTTACTCTTCATATAAATTTAAAAACTATTTGGTATCCTGCTTTATATTATTGGCTAATTTACACTCATATTTCATCTTTTAATTTGTAGCTTTTTTTGTTGCCTTGTGTTGGATTTTAAAAGCTTCCCAATCATCCAATCCCACTCACTTTTGCAACCTTATATGCCCTTTCCTTGGCTTTTATGCAGTTCTTAACTTCCCTTGTCAGCCATGATTGCCTAGCCTTGTCATTTGAGAACAACTTCATCTGTGGGACGTATCTATCCTGTGGCTTATTAACTATTTCCAGAAACTTCAGCCATCACTGTTCTGCTGTCATCCCTGGCGTATCCTCCTCCAATCCACCTGAACAAGTTCCTCTCTCATACTTCTGTAATTCCCTTTGTTCCATTGCAGTACTGATACATGTGACTTATGCTTCTCCCTCTCAAATTGCAATTTAATTCAATCATTCTGATATGTCCCACATCCCATTCCCATTCTGATATGTCCACGTCCCATTCCCATTCTGATATGTCCACGTCCCATTCCCATTCTGATATGTCCACGTCCCATTCCCATTCTGATATGTCCATGTCCAATTCCCATTCTGATATGTCTGTCCATGGCCTCCTCTACTGTCAAGATGAAGCCACACTCAAGTTGGAGGAACAACACCTTATATTCCATCTGGGTAGCCTCCAACCTGATGGCATGAACATTGATTTCTCTAACTTCTGTTAATGCCCCTCCTCCCCTTCTTACCACATCCCTTCTTTATTTATTATACCCCCCTCTCTTTTTTCTCTCTCTGTCCCTCTCCCAATCACTCCTTGCCTGCTGTCCATCTCCTTCTGGTGCTCCCCTCCCCCTTTCTTTCTTCCTAGGCCTCCCGTCCCATGATCCTCTCCCTTCTCCAGCTGTGTATCCCTTTTGCCAGTCAACTTTTGAGCTCTTAGCCTCATCCCTCCCCCTCCTGTCTTCTCCTATCATTTCAGATCTCCCCCTCCCACTTTTAAATCTCTCACTATCTCTTCTTTCAGTTAGTCCTGACGAAGGGTCTCAGCCCAAAACGTTGACTGTACTATTTCTTATAGATGCTGCCTGGCCTGCTGCGTTCCACCAGCATTTTGTGTGTGTTGCTTGAATTTCAAGCATCTGCAGATTTCCTTGTGTTTGCGCTCAAGTTTTTTACTTGGCTTCTTTATATCTGCTCAGCTAGGTGGAGATGACAGGCAGGATAGTGAAATGCTCCTCTTGCGGGATGTGGGAAGGCAGGGAGACCTCCAGTATCCCTGACCACTGCAACTGCGAGAGATGCATTCAGCTGCAGCTTCTAACAAACAATGCAAAGGAGGTGGAACTGGATGAACGTCAGGTAGGACATAGTAGATAGGGGTGATAGATAGGACATATAGAGAGGTAGTTACACGCAAGGTGCAGAACACAGGAAACTGAGTGACAGTCAGGGGTTCAGAAGCCAGTACAGTGTTCCCCTGTGGCCAATCCTGCCTCAGCAACAGGTATATCATTTTGGATACTGTTGGGTCATTTGACCTAACAGAATAAAGTCACAGTGGTCGGGTCTCTGGCACTGAATCTGCTTCTGTGATTCACAGAGGAAGGGGAAAGAAGAAGCATGCAGAGGTAATAGGAGATTCATTAGTTAGGGAAACGGACAGGAGGATCGGTGGGCAAGAATGAGATTCCCGGGTGCCAGGGTCTGGGATATCTCGAATTATGTCCTCAGAATCCTTAAGTGGGAGGGTGAACAGCCAGAAGTCATGGTCCATGTAGATACCAATGATGTAAATAGAATGAGGGATGGGGTTCTGCAGAGGAGTTCAGGGAATTGGGTGCTAACTTAAAAGGCAGCAGGGTTGTGATCTCAGGATTGCTACCCATGCCATGTGCTAGTGAGGCTAGAACTAGGAAGATTATACAGTTTAACACATGGCTAAGGAGTAGGTGTAGGAGGGAGGACATAAGATTTCTGGATCATTGGGCTCTCTTCCAACAAAGATGGATTGTACAAAAGGGATTGTTTGCCCCTGAACTGGAGGGGGACTAATATCCTGGTGGGAACTTTTATTAATGCTGCACGGTGGAGTTTCAACTACAGTTGTAGGGGGCTGGGAACCAAAAGTGCCAGAACAGTTAGTGGAGAGGTTGTGGAGGCAGAGTGCCAGAACAGTTGTGGAGATGTTGTAAGACCTCAGAGAAGTTTGGAATCAAAAGGTTGAGCATGGTGTGACAAAATCAAAAAGGGTGTGTACAGGTCTGAAGGCTTTGTATCTGAATGTGCACATTATACAGAATGAGGTAGATGAACTTGCAGCACAGTTGCAGATTGGCAGGTATGATGTTCTAGGCATCACAGAATCATAGCTGAAACATTATAGCTGGGAGCTTAATGTTCAAGGATAGGCAGGAAAGCAGAGGAGGTATCGTTGACATATAGCGTAAAAAGAATCGGTCTTTGGTAGAAGAAATGAAAGGGTTGACATAGAACATAGAACAATACAGTACAGTACAGGCCCTTCAGCCCACAATGTTGTGCCAACCCTTAAACTCTGCCTTCCATATAACCCCCCACCTTAAAATTTCTCCATATACCTGTCTGGTAGTCTCTTAAATTTCACTAGTGTATCTGCCTCCACCACTGACTCAGGCAGTGCATTCCACGCACCAACCACTCTCTGAGTAAAAAAACCTTCCTCTAATATCCCCCTTGAACTTTCCACTCCTTACCTTAAAGCCATGTCCTCTTGTATTGAGCAGTGGTGCTCTGGGGAAGAGGCGCTGGCTGTCCACTCTATCTATTCCTCTTAATATCTTGTATACCTCTATCATGTTTCCTCTCATCCTCCTCCTCTCCAGAGAGCAAAGCCCTAGCTCCCTTAATCTCTGATCGTAATGCATACTCTCAAAACCAGGCAGCATCCTGGTAAATCTCCTCTGTACCCTTTCCAATGATTGATAGATAGATAGATAGATACTTTATTCATCCCCATGGGGAAATTCAACATTTTTTCCAATGTCCCATACACTTATTGTAGCAAAACTAATTACATACAATACTTAACTCAGTAAAAATATGATATGCATCTAAAATCACCCTCTCAAAAAGCATTAATAATAGCTTTTAAAAAGTTCTTAAGTAGTTTACTTAAATACATTGAGTCCTAACCCCGGCACTTTAACATATCTTACTCCTGGCGGTTGAATTGTAAAGCCGAATGGCATTGGGGAGTATTGATCCCCATGCTTCCACATCCTTCCTATAGTGAGGTGACCAGAACTGGATACAGTACTCCAAGTGTGGCCTAACCAGAGTTTTATAGAGCTGCATCATTACCCCGCAACTCTTAAACTCTATTCCTCGACTTATGAAAACTAACACTCCATAAGCTTTCTTAACTACCCTATCTACCTGTGAAGCAACTTTCAGGGATCTGTGGACATGTACCCCAAGGTCCCTCTGCTCCTCCACACTCCCAAGTATCCTGCCATTTACTTTGTACTCTGCCTTGGAGTTTGTCCTTCCAAAGTGTACCACCTCACACTTCTCTGGGTTGAACTCCATTTGCCACTTCTCAGCCCACTTCTGCATCCTATCAATGTCTCTCTGCAAACTTCAACAATCCTCAACACTGTCCACAACACCACCAACCTTTGTGTCATCTGCAAAACTTGCCAACCCACCCTTCTACCCCCACATCCAGGTCGTTAATAAAAATCACAAAAAGTAGAGGTCCTAGAACCAATCCTTGTGGGACACCACTAGTCACAACCCTCCAATCCGAATGTACTCCCTCCACCACGACCCTCTGCCTTCTGCAGGCAAGCCAATTCTGAATCCACCTGGCCAAACTTCCCTGGTTCCCATGCCTTCTGACTTTCTGAATAAGCCTACCGTGTGGAACCTTGTCAAATGCCTTACTAAAATCCATGTAAATCACATCCACTGCACTACCCTCATCTATGTACAACACACACAAAATGCTGGTGGAACACAGCAGGCCAGGCAGCATCTATAAGGAGAAGCACTGTTGACGTTTCAGGCCGAGACCCTTCGTCAGGACTAACTGAAAGGAAAGATAGTAAGAGATTTGAAAGTAGTTGGGGGAGGGGGAAATGCGAAATGATAGGAGAAGAGCGGAGGGGGTGGGATGAAACTAAGAGCTGGAAAGGTGATTGGCGAAAGTGATACAGAGCTGGAGAAGGGAAAGGATCATGGGACGGGAGGCCTCGGGAGAAAGAAAGCAGGGGGAGGCACTAGAGGGCGATGGAAAACAGGCAGGGTGATGGGCAGAGAGAGAGAAAAAAAAACAAACAACTAAATATGTCAGGGATGGGGTAAGAAGGGGAGGAGGGGCATTAATGGGTTAGAGAAGTCAATGTTCATGCCATCAGGTTGGAGGCTACCCAGCCGGTATATAAGGTGTTGTTCCTCCAAACTGAGTTTGGATTCATTTTGACAGTAGAGGAGGCCATGGATAGACAATTACCCTGATCTGTGTGCCTGGGGTGATTTGATAGAGGTGTATAAAATTATGATGGGTATAGATAGAGTGAATGCAAGCAGGCTTTTTCCACTGAGGCTAGGGGAGAACAAAACCAGAGGTCATGGGTTAAGGGTGAAGGGGGAAAAGTTTAAAGGGAACATTAGGGGGAGCTTCTTCATGCAGAGAGTAGTGGGAGTGTGGAATGAGCTGCCAGATGAAGTGGTGAATGCGGGCTCACTTTTGACATTTAAGAAAAACTTGAGCAGGTATATAGATGAGAGGGGTTTGGAGGGATATGGCCCAGGTGCAGGTCAGTGGGACTAGGCAGAAAAATGGTTCGGCATAGCCAAGAAGGGCCAAAAGGCCTGTTTCTGTGCTGTAATGTTCTGTGGTGCTCTGGAGCTGGACTTGGTTGTCAGAGGCAATTTGAGGCGCATACTACTGGGAGCATTTAATAGGTAATGGAGCTTGACCCCATTACCACCCCCGGCTGTAACAATCATAAGGAACCATTGATATGTAATGTGAAAAGAAACTGTCCCAACACCGATCCCAGCGGAACATCACTAGTCACCAGCAGCCAACAAGAATAGACTCCCTTTATTCCCACTAATTCACGTCCATAATTTCATTGCTGAGTTTACATTCCCCATGAGTTGAATTGAGGTTTTGTGTTGTTTTTTAGGGTTGTGGCTGTACTCTTCCAAATTTCTACAGATGTACTGTGGAAAGCGTTCTAAGTAGCTGCATCACTGTCTGATGTGGAGGGGGTGGGGGTGGCTACTGCACAGGATCAAAATAAGCTGCAGAGAATTGTAAAATTACTCAGCATTATAGTGTGCAGGACATCTTCAAGGAGCAGAGACTCAAAAAGGCGGTGTCCATCATTAAGGACACCCATCACCCAGAGCATGCCCTCTTATCATTGCTACATCAGGAAGGATGTACAAAACCCTGAAAGCACACTTAATGATTCAGGAACAGCTTCTTCCCCTCTACCCTTCGATTTCTGAATGGACATTGAACTCATGAACACTACCTCACTTTTTCTCTTTTTTTTTTGCACTACTTTATTTAACTTAACTATTATATATTTACTGTGTTACGGATTCAAGCAACAATAAATATATGAGTTAGGCAGGGGTTTTTATAACAAATAACACGTTTATTAAACACTGAAAACAAACCCCCCCAAAAGTAAACAAAACACTAACGTAACTGGAAATCAGCTGCTGTGCGGCAGCTTAAACAGTTCTTAAAGCCATGAAGCTTAAACAGTTCTTAAAGCGATGTTGCAAAAACAGTTCTTCAAAGTAGTATTGCCAAAAGTTCAAAATGCTCACAGTCCATTTAAGGGAGAGACTTTTTAAGACGATTTAAATTCTCTTTCACGTCGTGTTGCTTCGGTTCCCAAGATCGAACTTTTTCCCACGAAGATGGAAATGAAACGGCTTAAAGGCACTGACCTTTCCTTTACAAAACTGTTCCCAATCCTTTCTGCTATTTCACAGGGATTAACACGAGAACAGTCAACGAATTCCTTCCGAATAAGAATCAAACAAGGTCGAACCTGTTTCACCGTCGAAATCGATTCTCCTCGATCTTTTAACTCCCGAACTCCGATCTTCACTCTCCACTGATTCTCAACTAGCAGTATTATAAAGAAACTGCTGGCAATGACCCTTTAAACTTTAGGCATTAGATAAAACTTCATCTTTCAACTAAACTGGGTCATAACATTAAATCACGCAGTGGCATGAAGTCAACGTGGCAAATCCAGCCACGAACTGCCCCTCCTCACAGGGAGGGGTCTTCCTTTTATACCCTGTAAAAAAACAAAAAAAAACAAAAACCTGTTATATTACCTCTACTGGCGGGAAAATGACGTCACTCCACCATCACAAGACCATTACCTCAAGTCCAGTATAGCTTCAACCCCAGTCACGTGACAAGGGTACCACTGTCACGTTCCACGGGTACGTAACAACTGATATTAACAAATTTCACAACATATGCCAGTAGATATTAAATCTGATTCTGATTCTGAGTGGGGTCATCTAGACTGGCAGCCCACTGCAGTATCTGACAGCTCCTTCTTTCTGCAGGTAGCTTTGAGACAGTGCCGGGGACTTCGAGCCATAGGAGGCTGTGCACCTCTACAGTATGTCCACCAATTGAGATAAGCTGCACCCAGCACGAGACTGCACTTCTGCGGTTAGTCCCAGGCTGACAGGGTTCCTTTCTGTGAAAGAGTGCTGTGCATCAGAAATAGTCTAGTACTAGCGAGGAGGGGTGTGGGGTGGAGCTAGGCAGAGCTGCAAGCTAGAGTTGGGGGATTCCCACTTTACTCACTGTCCAGACGTATAGACCTTCTGGGCCTTGAATTCCCCCCCCCCCCTTTTACAAGACCCCCAACATCTCCAGGCAACATCTCTCTTTCATCAAGTTCAATTCTGTCTCTTATCTCCCAGTCCTATCCTCGTTCCTTGGAGCTACGTCGTTCTGCAAGTCTCTGCAATCCATCATTCGGGGGTCTTGATACAGGCCTTCTAACATAGAAACATAGAAAACTACAGCACAATACAGGCCCTTTGGCCCACAAAGTTCTACCTTAGAAATTACTAGGCTTACCCATATCCCTCTATTTTTCTAAGCTCCATGTACCTATCCAAAAGTCTCTTAAAAGACCCTATCGTATCTGTGTGGATAAATTCAGCCTGCTGATGCCAGTGGGAATGACTGAACTGAGAACAAACTGATGGCTTAAAAATGGTCATGGGTTCTATAGGAATACCCAGGGATTGCAACATTAAGTTAGAAGAAAAATTTGGATAGGTACATGTTTGGGAAGGGTATGGAGGGCTATGGTACAGGTTGATGGGACTAGGCAGATGAATAGTTCTGCATGGACTACATGGGAGGGAGGGCTATTTCTGTACTGCAATGCTCTGAAGCTAAAAGACATAAGAGCAGAATTAGGCCATTCAGCCCATCGAATCTCATATTCCATTTAATAATAACTGATTTATTTTGCCTTTCAACCCCATTTTCTGCTTTCTCCCCATAATCTTTGCCACCCTTTCTAAGTACTTATAAACCATTGTTTTAAATATACTCAATGCCTTAGCCTCCACAGCTGTCTGTGGCAATGAATTATACTGATTCACCGCCCCCTGGCAAAAGAAAATCCTCCTAATCTCTGTTCTAAATGGACACTCCTCTATTCTGAGGCTGTGCCCTCTGGTGCTAAACTCCCCCACTATAGCAAATATCATCTTCATGTTCAGTCCATCTAGGCCTTTCAATATTCATTGTGTAAGGGTTTGAGATTACTGGGGCAATGAAGGCTGAGACTGGGGTGCTTCTGGGGCATTGGGCAGCATTGTTCACAAGTTTCTGTTTGTTCCCAACAGGGTGTATTGGAAGCAGTTAGAGGCTGCTGGTGTACAGGTGGAGTTCAGAGATAAGGGAGGTTCGGAGGTTCTGATCAGGAAGGTGCCAGCGTGTTTCATAGAGAGAGAAGCAACTGAGATTCGAAGAGGACGACAGCCTGTCACTCAAGTCATTCTCCAGGCAAGAATTAAAGTTAATAGGAGAAAAATTTCTTCAGCCAGAGGGTGGTAAATCTGTGGAATCATTGCCACAGACAGCTGTGGAGGCAAAGTCCTTGAGTATATGAGAAGCAGAAATGGACAGGTTTGTGATTAGTCAGGACATCCAAGGTTATCGAAGGCTTTCGATGTTTCAGAAAGGATAGGGAGGGAGGCAAAAGAGGTGGGGACGTGGCACTGTTGATCAAAGATAGTGTCACGGCTGCAGTAAAGGTGGACGCCATAGAGGGATTCTCTATGGAGTCTCTGTGGGTGGAAGTTAGGAATAGGAAGGGGTCAATAACTCTACTGGGTGTTTTTTTTAATATAGACCACCCAATAGTAACAGGAACATCGAGGAGCAGATAGGGAGACAGTTTCTGGAAAGGTTCATCCCAGTTTGGCAAAAGAATAAACCAAGGAAGGTAGTGCACCCGTGGCTGACAAGGGAAATTAGGGATAGTATCAAGTCCAAAGAAGAAACATACAAATTAGCCAGAAAAAGTGGCACACCTGAGGACTGGGAGAAATTCAGAGTCCAGCAGAGGAGGACAAAGGGCTTAATTAGGAAAGGGAAAAAAGATTATGAGAGAAAGCTGGCAGGGAACATAAAAACTGACTGCAAAAGCTTTTATAGATATGTGAAAAGAAAAAGATTGGTTAAGACAAATGAGGGTCCCTTACAGTCAGAAACAGGTGAATTGATCATGGGGAACAAGGACGTGGCAGACCAATTGAATAATAGAAACATAGAAAATAGGTGCAGGAGTAGGCCATTCGGCCCTTCGAGCCTGCACCGCCATTCAGTATGATCATGGCTGATCATCCAACTCAGAACCCTGTACCTGCTTTCTCTCCATACCCCCTGATCCCTTTAGCCACAAGGGCCATATCTAACTTCCTCTTAAATATAGCCAATGAACCGGCCTCAACTGTTTCCTGTGGCAGAGAATTCCACAGATTCACCACTCTCTGTGTGAAGAAATTTTTCCTCATCTCGGTCCTAAAAGGCTTCCCCTTTATCCTTAAACTGTGACCCCTTGTTCTGGACTTCCCCAACATCGGAAACAATCTTCCTGCATCTAGCCTGTCCAATCCCTTTAGAATTTTATATGTTTCAATAAGATCCCCCCTCAATCTTCTAAATTCCAGTGAGTATAAGCCTAGTCGATCCAGTCTTTCTTCATATGAAAGTCCTGCCATCCCAGGAATAAATCTGGTGAACCTTCTCTGTACTCCCTCTATGGCAAGAATGTCTTTCCTCAGATTAGGGGACCAAAACTGCACACAATATTCTAGGTGTGTCTCACCAAGGCCTTGTACAACTGCAGTAGAACCTCCCTACTCTTGTACTCAAATCCTTTTGCTATGAATGCCAATATACGATTTGCTTTTTTCACGGCCTGCTGTACCTGCATGCCCACTTTCAATGACTGGTGTACAATGACACCCAGGTCTCGTTGCATCTCCCCTTTTCCTAATCAGCCACCGTTCAGATAATAATCTGTTTTCCTGTTCTTGCAACCAAAGTGGATAACTTCACATTTATCCACATTAAATTGCATCTGCCATGAATTTGCCCACTCACCTAACCTATCCAAGTCACCCTGCATCCTCTTAGCATCCTCCTCACAGCTAACACCGCCGCCCAGCTTCGTGTCATCCGCAGACTTGGAGATGCTGCATTTAATTCCCTCGCCTAAATCATTAATATATATTGTAAACAACTGGGGCCCCAGCACTGAGCCTTGCGGTACCCCATTAGTCACTGCCTGCCATTCTGAAAAGGTCCTGTTTACTCCCACTCTTTGCTTCCTGTCTGCCAACCAATTCTCTGTCCACATCAATACCGTACCCCCAATACCGTGTGCTTTTGTTGGGGAAGTCCAGAACGAGGAGTCACAGTTTAAGGATAAAGGGGAAGCCTTTTAGGACCAAGATAAGGAGAAACTTCTTCACACAGAGAGTGGTGAATCTGTGGAATTCTCTGCCACAGGAAACAGTTCAGGCCAGTTCATTGGCTGTATTTAAGAGGGAGTTAGATATGACCCTTGTGGCTAAAGGAATCAGGGAGTATGGAGAGAAAACAGGTACAGGGTTCTGAGTTGGATGATCAGCCATGATCATACTGAATGGCGGTGCAGGCTTGAAGGGCCGAATGGCCTACTCCACCTATTTTCTGTTTCTATGTAGGGGTAATAACAACAGGGTTGTTGTGGTGGGGAT
Organism: Hemitrygon akajei; assembly: GCF_048418815.1. Classification (NCBI taxonomy): domain Eukaryota; kingdom Metazoa; phylum Chordata; class Chondrichthyes; order Myliobatiformes; family Dasyatidae; genus Hemitrygon; species Hemitrygon akajei. Next base: position 1,251,829 of record NC_133126.1, on the reverse strand, counting down.
TTTAATTTCTCAAATATTGACTGGCATCTCCCTAAAGTGAGGGGTTTAGATGGGGTGGAGTTTGTCAGGTGTGTTCAGGAAGATTTCTTGACACAATATGTAGATAAGCCTACAAGAGGAGAGGCTATACTTGATCTGATATTGGGAAATAAACCTGGTCAGTGGGAGAGCATTTTGGAGATAGTGATCACAATTCTATCTCCTTTACCATACCGTTGGAGAGGGATAGGAACAGACAAGTTAGGAAAGCGTTTAATTGGAGTAAGGGGAACTATGAGGCTATCAGGCAGGAACTTGGAAGCATAAATTGGAAACAGATATTCTCAGGGAAACGTATAGAAGAAACATGGCAAATGTTCAGGGGCTATTTGCATGGGGTTCTGAGTAGGTACCTTCCAATGAGACATGGAAAGGATGGTAGGGTACAAGATCTGTGGTGCACAAAGGCTGTTGTAAATCTAGTCAAGAAGAAAAGAAGAGCTTACGAAAGGTTCAAAAAACTAGGTAATGATATGAATCTAGAAAATTATAAGGACAGCAGGAAGGAGCTGAAGAATAAAATTTGGAGAGCTGAAGGGGCCATGAGAAGGCCTTGACGGACAGGATTAAGGAAAACCCCAAGGCATTCTACAAGTATGTGAATAGCAAGAGGATAAGATGTGAGAGAATAGGACCAATCAAGTGTGACAATGGAAAAGTGTGTATGGAACCGGAAGAAATAGCAGAGGTACTTAATGAATACTTTGCTTAAGTATTCACTACGGAAAAGGATCTTGGTGGTTGTAGGGATGACTTGCAGTAGACTGAAAAGTTTGAGAATGTAGATATTAAGAAAGGATGTGCTGGAACTTTTGGAAAGCATCAAGTTGGATAAGTCACAGGGACCGGAGGGGATGTACCCCAGGCTACTGTGGGAAGCGAGGGAGGAAATTGCTGAGCCTCAGGCAATGATCTTCACATCATCAATGAGACGGGAGAGGTTCTGGAGGATTGGAGGGTTGCAGATGTTGTTCCCTTATTCAAGAAAGGGAGTAGAAATATTCCAGGAAATTATAGGCCAGTGAGTCTTACTTCAGTGATGGAGAAGATCCTGAGATGCAGAATTTATGAACATTTGGAGAGGCATAATATGATTAGGAATAGTCAGCATGGCTTTGTCAAAGGCAGGTCATGCCTTACAAGCCTGATTGAATTTTTTGAGGATGTGACTAGACACATTGTTGAAGGTAGAGCAGTAGTTGTAGTGTATATGGATTTCAGCAAAGCATTTGATAAGGTATCCTGTGCAAGGCTTATTGAGAAAGTAAGGAGGCATGGGATCCAAGGGGACATTGCTTTGTGGATCCAGAACTGGCTTGCCCACAGAAGGCAAAGAGTGGTTGTAGATGGGTCATATTCTGCATGGAGGCTGCTGACCAGCGGTGTGCCTCAGGGATCTGTTCTGGGACCCTTACTCTTGGTGATTTTTATAAATGACCTGGATGAGGATATGGAGGGATGGGTTAGTAAGTTTGCTGATGACACAAAGGTTGGGGATGTTGTGGATAGTATGGAGGGCTGTCAGAGGTTACAATGGGACATTGATAGGATGCAAAACTGGGCTGAGAAGTGGCAGATGCAGTTCAACCCAGATAAGTGTGAGTTGGTTCATTTTGGTAGGTCAAATATGATGGCAGAATATAATATTAATGGTAAGACTCTTGGCAGTGTGGATGATCAGAGGGATCTTGGGGTCCAAGTCCATAGGACACTCAAAGCTGCTATGCAGGTTGATTCTGTGGTTAAGAAGGCATACGGTGTATTGGCCTTCATCAATCGTGGGATTGAGTTTAAGAGCCGAGAGGTAATGTTGCAGCTATATAAGACCCTGGTCAGACCCCACTTAGAGTACTGTGCTCAATTTTGGTCGCCTCACTATAGGAAGGACGTGGAAACCATAGAAAGGGTGCAGAGGAGATTTTCAAGCATGTTGCCTGGATTGGGGAGCATGCCTTATGAGAACAGGTTGAGTGAACTCTGCCTTTTCTCCTTGGGGCGACGGAGGATGAGAGGTGACTTGATAGAGGTGTACAAGATAATGAGAGGCATTGATCGTGTGGATAGTCAGAGGCTTTTCCCCAAGGCTGAAATGGCTAGCACGAGAGGGCATAATTTTAAGGTGCTTGGAAGCAGATACAGAGGAGATGTTGGGTAAGTTTTTTACACAGAGAGTGGCGAGTGCATGGAATGGGCTGCCAGCGGCAGTGGTGGAGGCAGAAACGATAGGGTCTTTTAAGAGACTCCTGGATGGCTACATGGAGCTTAGAAAAATAGAGGGCTATGGATAAAGCCTAGATTGTTCTAAGGTAGGGACAGCTTTGTGGGCCAAAGGGTCTGTATTGTACTGTATGTTTTTTCTATGTTTCTGTGTTATGGCGAGAAGGCAGGAGAATGGGGTTCAGAGGGACAATAAATCATCCATGATGGAATGATGGAGCAGACTTCCTGGGCAGTTTTGTTCAGGAACTGAAGCTGCAGCTTGATGACATTCAGCTCATATGGGAGTCTGAACAAATAATAGATAAGAGCTGTAGGAAGGCACTTTCACCCAAAGGTTGCTTGAGGAGGCAGAAGGTGACTGTAAAGGAGAAGGAAGGGAAATGAGCAGCCAATGCAGAATGCCCTGTGGCTGTTCCTCTCACTAATAAGTATATTGTTTTGGACACTGTTGAGGAGGACAACCTACTGTGAGGGGTGGGGGAGGGGGGGTGCGGGGGTGGAGCTGAAGCGACCAGGTCTCTGGTTCTGTGGCTCAAAATAGAAGAGAGGTGAAGAGGGCTGCAGTAGTGAGAAGAGATTCTAGAGTTTGAGGAATAGAGAGACTCGGATGGTATTTTGCCTCCCAGGTGCCAGGCTAAGCAATGTCTTGGATTGGGTCCATGGCATTCTAAAGGAGGAGGGTATATATTAGCACCGTTGACATGGGCATGGAAAGATGAAGAGGTCCTGAAGACAGAATATAGGGAGTTAGACAGAAAGCTAAAAAAGCAGGACCACCAGGGTAGTAATCTCTAGATTGCTGTTTGTGCTATGTGCCAGTGAAGGTAAGAATAGGAGCATTTGGCAGGTAAATGCGTGGTTGAGGAACCAGTGCAGGGGGCAGGGGTTCAGAGTTCTGGATCATTGAGATCTCTTCCAGGGAAGATACAACCTGTACAAAAGGAATGGATTACACCTGAAACTGAGGGGGATCAGTATCTTTGCAGGTAGGTTTGCAAGAGCTATTTCGGAGGCTTTAAACTAATTTGGTAGCGGGGGTGCAACTGGAGTGACAGTGCTAAGGTTGGGGCAGTTGGTTTAAAAATTGAGGTAGTGTAAAGTAAGGCTGTAAGCAGGCTGTTGATAGGGCAAAATTGCAGTCAACGCAATGAGTTGCAGTGTAGAAGGGGTCAAAATTGAAATGGGAGATGAATACAGGACTGAGGGTGCTACAGTATATGCAATAAGACCATAAGGTATAGGAGCAGAAGTAGGGCATTCAGCCCTTCGAGTCTGCTCCGCCATTCAATCATGGCTGATCCAATTCTTCCAGTCATCCCAACTCCCCTCCCTTCTCCCCATAGCCTTTGATGCCCTAGCTAATCAAGAACCTATTTATCTCTGCCTTAAATGCACCCAATGACTTGGCCTCCACAGCCATTCATGGCAACAAATTCCACAGATTTACCACCCTGTGGCTAAAGTAATTTCTCCGCCTCTCTGTTCTAAATGAAAGTCCTTCAATCCTGAAGTCTTGCCCTCTTGTCCTAGACTCCCCTACCATGGGAAATAACTTGGGCATATCTAACACGAGGAAATCTGCAGATGCCTGAAATTCAAGCAACACACACAAAAAATGCTGGTAGAATGCAGCAGGCCAGGCAGCATCTATAGGAAGAAGCACAGACGACATTTCGGGCCAAGACCCTTCGTCAGGACTGACTGAAAGAAGAGATAGTAAGAGATTTGAAAGTGGGAGGGGGAGGGGGGAGATCCAAAATGATAGGAGAAGACACGAGGGGGGAGGGATGAAGCCAAGAGTGCAAAAGTTGATTGGCAAAAGGGATACACAGCTGGAGAAGGGAAAGGATCATGGGATGGGAGGCCTAGGGAGAAAGAAAGGGGGAGAGGAGCACCAGAGGGAAATGGAGAGCAGGAAAGGAGTAATTGTGAGAAGGGCAGAGAGAGAAAAAAGGAGGGGAGGGGATAATAATTAAATAAGGGATGAGGTAAGAAGGGGAGGGGGCATTAATGGAAGTTAGCGAAATCAATGTTCATGCCATCAGGTTGGAGGCTACCCAGACGGAATATAAGGCGTTGTTCCTCCAACCTGAGTGTGGCTTCATCCTGACAGTAGAGGAGGCCATGGATAGACAGGTGTGGCCTTCTATATATTGGTGAGACGCGACACAGACTGGGAGACCATATAACACCTACGCTCTGTCTGCCAGAGAAAGCAGGATCTCCCAGTGGCCACACATTTTAATTCCACATCCCATTCCCATTCTGATATGTCTGTCCATGGCCTCCTCTACTGTCAAGATGAAGTCACGCTCATTTCATTCCTGGAATCATTCTCGTGAATCTTCTCTGAACCGTCTTCAATGTTGGTATATCCTTTCTAAAATAAGGAGCCCAAAACTGCACACAATACTCTTAAGAGTGGTCTCATGAGTGCCTTATACAGCCTCAACATTACATCCCTGCTCTTATATTCTGTACCTCTAGAAATGAATGCCAATATTGCACTTGCCTTCTTCACCACTGACTGAACCTGGAAGTTAACCTTTATTGAATTGACTATATTTCTTACATCCTTCACATAGATGAAGAGTAAAAATCTTTACGTTATGTCTCGGTCTAAATGTGCAATGTGCAATCATAATAATTTATAATAAATAGGATGGTCAGTTTAATATAGAGTACACTCTATCAGCGTGAGTTAATCAGTCTGATGGCCTGGTGGAAGAACCTGTCGCGGAGCCTGTTGGTCCTGGCTTTTGTGCTGCGGTACCATTTCCCGGATGGTAGCAGCTGGATAGATTGTGGTTGGGGTAACTCAGGTCCCTAATGATTCTACAGACCCTTTTTACACACCTGTCCTTGTAAATGTCCTGAATCATGGGAAGTTCACAACTACAGATGCACTGGGCTGTCCACACCACTCTCTGCAGAGTCCTGCAATTAAGGGAGGTACAGTTCCCATAGCAGGCAGTGATGCAGCCGGTCAGGATGCTGTCAATTGTGCCCCTGCAGAAAGTTCTTAGGAATTGGGGGCCCATACCAAACTTCCTCAACTGTCTGAAGTGAAAGAGGTGCTGTTGGTATTCTGCACAAGGACTCCCAAATCCCCTTTGCATCTCTGCATTTTGAATTTGTTCCCCATCTAAATAATAGTCTTCCCATTTATTTCTTCCGCCAAAGTGCATGACGATACACTTTCCAACATTGTATTTCATTTGCCACTTCTTTGCCCGTTCCCCTAAACTATCTAAGTCTCTCTGCAGGCTCTCTGTTTCTTCAACATCACCTGCTTCTCCATCAATCTTTGTATCATCGGCAAATTTAGCTACAAATCCATTAATCCCATGGTCCAAGTCATTGATATACATCATAAAAGGTTGCAGTCCCAACACCGATAGCTGTGGAATTCCACTGGTAACCGACAGCCAGCCAGAATAAGATTCCTTTATTCCTATTCTCTGCTTTCTGCCGATCAACCAATGCTCCACCCATGCAAGTAACTTCCCTGTAATTCCATGGGCTCTCATATTGCTAAGCAGCTTCCTGTGTGGCACCTTGTCAAAGGCCTTCTGAAAATCCAAGTTCACCACATCTACTGCATCTCCTTTGTCTACCCTGCTTGTAATTTCCTCAAAAAACTCCATAATCTTATCCCGAACTATCGATTCCAACAACTTTCCAACCACTAATGTCAGGCTAACAGATCTATAGTTTCCTTTCTGTTGCCTCCCACCCTTCTTAAATAGTGGAGTAACATTTGCAGTTTTCCAGTCATCCAAAACAATGCCAGAATCTATCGATTCTTGAAAGATCATTGTTAATGCCTCTGCAATCTCTCCAGCTACTTCCTTCAGAACCCGAGGGTGCATTCCTGTGGAAGAAATTTTGTTACTAGCTAGATACTAAGGGGTTATAGAGTTTTTTTTCTTCACAGCAGTGTTCTGTACTTGAACTGTGGAAGAAAATACCCAGAGCTGACATGGTACTGAGCAAGGAAGGGTTAATCATCTTCAAATGTAAAATCAAAGTCTACTGTGACTAATGTACTCTGTGCTGCTGACAATGTGCCTTTCAGTCAGGCTGATTAAAATAACTATGTATGTATTTGTTGTTCTAAGAATCATCACATGTCTGATATACTCTTTTGAGAAATTAACACTGAAGTAAATGTGTAACTGCTCAAGGACATGTCCTGCAAATTGCTACTCAGCAGAACTGCCATTGAAGTTCCTCCTGATTTATGTGTTTTTCTCTCGTATGCTTGGGATATAAATAAGAGCGTGACCCATTGTCAGATGGTGTCTTGGAACTCCGCTTTTAGGAGGATGAACTCTCCATGATATCATGTTACAATAAAGACTGGCGATCTCCCTTTGTGTCCGAGTAATACCTTTTCCACAACAATTCCAGCAAGTCCAGGAGATTTATCCACCCTCAGACCATTAAGCTTCCTGAGCACCTTCTTAGTCGTAATTTTCACTGCATGTACTTCACTTCGCCGACACTCTTGAATGTCCGGTATACAGCAAATTACTTCCACTGTGAAGACTGATGCAAAATACGCATTCAGTTCCTCTGTCATCTCTGCATCTCTCATTATAATATCTCCAGTGTCATTTTCTATTTGTCGTATATCTACCCTCAACTCTCTTTTACCCTTTATATACTTAAAAAGGCTTTTAGTATCTTCTTTGATATTAGTCGCTAGCTTCCTTTCATAATCCATCTTTTCCTTCCTAATAACCTTCTTAGTTTCCTTCTACAAGGTTTTAAAGTCTTTATAATCCTCTATCTTGCAACTAGCTTTGGCTTCATTGTATGCACTCTCTTTTGATTTTACTTTGGCTCTGACTTCACTTTTCAGCCACAGTAGTGTCCTCCTCCTATTCAAAAATTTCTTCTTATTTGGAATATGTCTGTCTTGCACTTCCCTCATTTTTCACAGAAACTCCAGCCATTTCTGCTCTACTGTCCTTCCTGCTAGTGTCCCTTTCCAGTCAACCTTGGCCAGTTACCCTCTCATGCTATTGTAATTTCCTTTATTCCACTGAAATACTGACACATTGGAATTTAGTTTCTCCTCAAATTTCAAAGTGAACTCGATCATATTGTGATCACTTTTCCCTAAGGGTTTCTTAACGATATGCTCTCTTTATCATCTCTGGATCGTTGCACAACACCTAGTCCAGCACAGCCGATCCCCCAGTGGGCTCAATAACAAGCTGTGCTAAAAAGCCCTCCCTTAGATATTCTACAGATTCTCTCTCTTGAGGTCCAGTACTGGCCTGGTTTTCCCAATCCACTTTCATGTTAAAATCCCCAGTGATTATCATGATATTGTCCTTCTGACATGCCTTTTCTATCTCCTTCTGTAATTTGTAATCCACATCCTGGCTGCTGTTTGGAGCCCTGTATACAACTGTCATTAGGGTTCTTTTACCCTTGCTGTTTCTTAACTCAACTCATGGAGACTCTACACCTTCCAATCCCATGTTATCTCTTTCTTATACACAGGGCCACACCACTCCATCTGCCTACTAACCTATCTTTCTGATACACCGTATATCCTTGGACATTCAGCTCCTAATGGCAGCCATCCTCTAGCCAAATTTCAGAGATGGCCACAATGTCATGCCAATCTGTAGCTGAATTTCAAGATCGTCCAGTTTATTTCTTATGTTGCGTGCATTCAAATATAACACTTTCAGTTCAGTATTTGCTGCTTTCTGTTTTAACTGCACCATGTCTCTATTGCCCTGTAACTCATCCCACTGGCTGTGATTATGCCTCATCTCCTGCCTGGCCTTTCTATCATCTCTGTTGCACGCTATCTTTGATTGGTTTCTGTTTTTCCCTTTCTCAGCCGTATCACTGTGGTTCCCATCCCCCTGCCAAATTAGTTTAAACCCTCCCTAATAGCTCTATTGAACATTCCTGCTAGGATATTGGACCCCTTTGGGTTCAGGAATAACACATCCTTTTTTACAGGTCATCCCTCCCCCAGAAGAGGCCCCAGTGATCCAGGAACCCGAAGCCCTGATAGATAACGTAGCACAGGTAGAGATTGACAGGTAGAATGTTGTGAGCATCCTTGAATTGTAGCTAAAGGAAGATTGATGGCTCTGGGTCTGTACTCGCTGGAATTTAGAAGAATGAGGGGTGTTCTCATTGAAACCTTTCAAATGTTGAAAGATCTAGACTGAGTAGATGTGGAAAGGATGTTTCCCATGGTGGGAGAGTCTTGGACAAGAAGGCACAGTCTCAGGATAAGACCATAAGTCATAGGAGTAGAATTAGGCCATGTGGCCCATTGAATCTGCTCTGCCATTCAATCATAGCTGATCCTTTCTTTCTATCTCCTCCTCAACCCCAGTTCCCGGCCTTCTCCTCGTAACCTTTGATGCCATGTCCAATCAAGAACCTATCAACCTCTGCCTTAAATACACCCAATGACCTGCCCTCCACAGCTGTATGTGGCAACAAATTCCTCAAATTCACCGTCCTTTGGCTAAAGAAGTTTCTCTACATCTTTGTTTTGAAGGGGTGCCCCTCTGTCCTGAGGCTGTGCCCTCTTGTCCTATACTCTCCCACCATGGGAAACATCCTTTCCACATCTACCCTGTCTAGGCCTTTCAACATTTGAAAGGTTTCAATGAGATCCCCCCTCATTCTTCTGCATTCCTGCGAGTACAGATCCTGAGCCATCAAACATTCCTGATCACGATAACACTTTCATTCCTGGAATCATCCTTGTGAACCTCTTCTGGACCCTTTCCAACGCCAGCACATCTTTTCTTAAGATTAGGGGCCCAAAACTGTTCACAATACTCAAGGCGAGGCCTCACCAGTGCTTTATAAAGCCTCAGCATCACATCCTTGCACCTGTATTCCAGACCTCTTGAAATGAATGCTAACAAGGCATTTGCTTTCCTCACCAACGACTCAACTTGCAAGTTAATCTTCAGGGTGTTCTGCACAAGGACTCCCAAAACTCTCTGCATCTCAGATTTCTGAATTTTCTCCATTTAGAAAATAGTCTGCACATTTATTTCTACTACCAAAGTGCATGACCATGCATTTTCCAACATTATATTTCATTTGCCACTTTCTTGCCCATTCTCCTAATCTGTCTAAGTCGTTCTGCATTTTACCTGTTTCCTCAATACTACTTGCCCCTCCAGCAATCTTCGTATCATCTGCAAACTTGGCAACAAAGCCATCTATTCCATCAACTAAGTCATTTATATAGAACATAAAAAGAAGTGGTCCCAACACTGACCCCTGTAGAACACCACCGGTCACCGGCAGCCAACCAGAAACGGGTCCTTTTATTCCCATTCGCTGCCTCTTACCAATCAGCCAGTGGCTCTAACCATGTTTGTAACTTTCCTATAATACCATGGGCTCTTATCTTGGTAAGCAGCTTCATGTGTCAAAGGCCTTCTGAAAGTCCAAATATACAACATCCACTTCATCCCACTTGTAATCTCTTCAAAGAACTTCCAACAGGTTCATCAGGCAGGATTTTCCCTGAAGGAAACCACACTGACTTTGTACTATCTTGTCTTGTGTCACCATGTACTCCATCACCTCATCCTTAACAATTGACTCTTAACATCTTCCCAACCACTGAGGTCACACTAACAGGTCTTTCCTTTCTGCTGCCTTTTGCCTTTCTTAAAGAGTCGAGTGACATTTGCAATTTACCAGTGGTCTGGCACCATGCCAGAGTCCAATGGTTTTAGAAAGATTATTACTAGTATCTTCACAATCTCTACTACTACCTCTTTCATGTACCCTTGGGTCTTTCAGCTTTTTGAGCACTTTCTTTCTTGTGATAGTAACTGCACCAACTTCTCTTCCCTCACACTCTTCAACATCTGGCATTCTGCTAGTGTCTTCCACAGTAAAGACTGACGCAAGGTACTCATTCAGTTCATCAGCCATCTTCTTACCCACTATTATTTCTCCTTCTTCATTTTCTAGTGGTCCTATATCCACTTTAATTTCTCTTTTACTTTTAGCATACTTGAAAAAACTTTTACTATCAACTTTGATATTATTTGCTAGCTTGCTTTAATATTTCATCTTTTCCCTTCTAATTTTTAAAAATTGCTCTCTGTAGGTTTTTAAAAACTTCCCAATCCTCTATCTTCCCACTAATTTTTGCTTTGTTGTATGCCCTTTCTTTTGCTTTTACAATAGCTTTGACTTCCCTTGTCAGCCATGGTTGTGCTATTTTACCATTGGAGTATTTCTTCATTTTTGGAATACATATATCCTGGACCTTCCTCATTTTTCCCAGAAATGCACACATTGCTGCTCTACTGACATCCCTACCAACAGTTCCTTCCAGTTTACTTTCACCAATTCCTCTCTCAGAGCACTGAAATTTCCCTTACTCCACTGAAATACTGCTACATCATACTTTACTTTCTCCTTCTCAGATTTCAAGTTGAACACAATCACATTGTGATTACTGGTTCCTAAGGGTATTTTTTTTTACCTTGAGCTCCCTAATTGCCTCTGGTTCATTACATAACACCAAATCCAATTTAGCTGATCCCCTAATAGGCTCAACGACAAACTGCTCTAAAAAATTTATCTCTTTGGCATTCAATAAACTCACTCTCTTGAGATCCATTACCAACCTGATTTTCCCAATCTCCCATGACTACCATAACATTGCCCTTTTGACTCGCCTTTTCTATTTCCTTTTGTAACCTGTGGTCCACCTCTAAGCCACTGTTGAGAGGCCTGTATATAACTGCCATCAACATCCTTTTACCCTTGCAGTTTCTTAACTCAACCCACAAGGATTCAACATCTTCCAATCCTATGTCACATCTTTCTACTGATTTGATGCCATTCTTTACCAGTAAAACCACGCCACCCCCTCTGCCTATCTTTCTATCTCTGATATAATGCGTGACCTTGGACATTCAACTCCAAACTACAACCATCCTTCAGCCATGATTCAGTGATGGCCACAACATCATACCTGGCAATCTGTAATATTGAAATAAGATCATCCACCTTATTTCTTATACTACGCACATTTAGATACAAGACCTTGAGTACTGTACTTGCCATCCTTTCTGATTCTTCATCCCTAATGATTTGATACTCAGCTGTTGCTGCAACTAAGTCCTATCACCTGCCTGCCCTTCCTGACAATCTGACTGCATGCTATCTTTACTTTTTTTTTAACCATCCATCCTATCCTGAGTCCCTTCACTCCAGTTTCCACCCTCTGCCAAATTAGTTTAAATCCTCCCCAACAGCTCTAACAAACCTGCCCACGTGAATATTGGTCCCTCCCAGGTTCAGGTGCAACTCGTCACTTTTGAATAGGTCATATCTCCTCCAGAAGAGATCCCAATTATCCAAGAACCTGAAGCCCTGCCCCCTGCACCAGCTTCTCAGTAAAATCATCCTGTTTCTATCCTGCCGCGCATGGCACTGGCAGCAATCCAGAAATTATTACCTGGGAGCTCCTGCTTCTCAGTTTTCTACCTGGCTTTCTAAATCCTCTTTTCAGAACCTCATTACTTTTTCTTCCTATGTCATTGGTACCAATATGTACTAATTCATCTGGCTGTTCTCCTTCCCTCTCCAAAATGTTGTGGACATGATCTGAGACATTCCTGACCCTGGCATCTGGGAGGCAACATTCCATCCGGGTGTTCCGTTCATGTCCACAGAATCTCCTGTCTGTTCCCTTCACTATCAAGTCCCCTATCACCGCCTCTCTCTCCCTTCTGCACCATGGACCCATGCCCAGTGGCTGTAACCTGGACACCGTAGCATTCTCCCAGGAGGTCATCCCCCACAAAAGTATCCAAAGCAGTATACTTGTTTTTGAAGGGAATGGCCACAGAGGTGCTCTGTTCTAACTGCCTATTTCCATTTCTCCTGACAGTCGCCCAGCTACTCACCTCTTGCATACTTAAGGCAGAGTTTGATAGATCCTTGCTTGGGTAGGGCATTAAGGGATACGGGGAGAAGACAGGAGATTGGGGTTGAAAGGAAAATTGGATCTGCCATGATGATATGGCAGAGCAGGCTCGATGGGCCAAATGACCTAATTCTGCTCCTTTATCTTATGGAAAAGCCGGAATGCAAAGGTAAGCTAGCTAACAATATTAAAGAGAAAAAAAAAATAATTGGATAGGTATATGGACAGGAAAGGAATGGAGGGTTATGGGCTGAGTGCAGGTAGGTGGGACTAGGTGAGAGTAAGCATTCAGCACGGACTAGAAGGGCTGAGATGGCCTGTTTCTGAGATGGTGCTGTAACTGTTATATGGTTATAATACCAAAGGTTTCTCCAGATATATATAGTGTGAAAAAGAGGCAAGAGTGGATATCAGACCACTGGAAAACAATGTTGGGAAGGCAGTAATGGGGGCAAGGAAGTGGTGGAAGAACTGAATATGTGTTTTGTATCAGTCTTCACTGTGGAAGAAGCTAGCACTATGCCAGAAGTTCGAGACTGTCGGGGCAGAAGTGAGTGAAGTTGCCATTACTAGGGAGAAGGCTTTTAGGAAACTGAAAGGTCTGTAGGTAGATAAATTTATATTATAAATGAAGGATTACAGCTGTGAACTTAATCTCCAAGGATACACATTGTGTACAGACCCCCAAACAGTAGTAAGGATGTGGTCTACAAATGACAATGGGAGATAGAAAATGTATGCCTAAAGGGCAATGTTACAATTGTCATGAGGGTTTTCAATATGCAGGTAATTTTAGAACATGAGATTGGTGCTGGATTCCAAGAGGATGAATTTCTGAAATGCCTACAAGATGGATTTTTAGAGCAGCTCGTGGTTGAGTCCACTAGGGGATTAGTTATTCTGGATTGGATATTGTCCAATGAACCACAATTGATTAGAGAGCTTGCAGTAAGAACCCTTGGCAAAAAGTGATCATAATATGATTGAATTTACCCTGAAATCTGAGGAGAGGCTAAAGTAAGAAGCTAAAAGAGTATATCAGTATTACAGTGGAGTAAAGGGAATTACAGCAGCATGAGAGAGCATTTTGGCCAAAATTGATTGGAAATGAACACTGGCAGGGATGATGGCAGAGCAGCAATGGATGAAATTTCTGGAAGCAATTCAGAAGGCACAGGATATATACTGTACATCCCAAAAAGGAAGAGGTATTCTAAAAGCAAGATGACACAACTGAAGTCAAATCCAACATAAAAGCCAATGAGAGTCCAGTGTATGGTCTGAGATATCGGCCCAGTGTACGGCTTGAGATCACAGCCCAGTGTATGTTTTGCAATTGAGTTTGTGTTGAACTGGGTTGTTATCATGGCAGTTATGGAGTGCTGCTGATATTCATGCATTCTATCCCTGCTTTCTGAACCATTTCTTCTCTCTACACTTACAGGAGTTTCTCAGAGAACAGATTGAGGTGAGTGCTCACTCAGTAAGGTAAGTGTAATGGGAATGGGTGGCTTCATGGCTCCAGGCAGAGCACAGTTCAAAGTAAAGTTTTACTAAAGTACACGTGTCACCATATAAAACCCTGAGGTTCATTTTCTTGTGGGCATTCACAGTAATTACAAATAAACATAATAGAATCAATGAAAGCCCACCTACAACTGATGAACAAACAACCAATGTGCAGAAGACAATAAACTGTTCAAATGCAAAAAGAAAAATATAACAATAAATAAACAACAAAAATTGAGCGCATGAGATGAAGAGCCGTTGAAAGTGAGGTTGTGGGAACAGATCGGTGATGGGTGAGTGAAATGTACATGTGAACTGAGGGAGTGTGTGCTATTGGCAAATCCATACCAGTGATGTTAAACGGGGTATGAGTGAGTGGATTTACTTCACCATCCATCAGCATGCTGTTGGCGGGGTGTGTTTGTTCTCCCGCAGTGGTGGCACAGCCATGTCTCTCAGTAAATCCAGGCCTCTGCCACTTCTGTGCTCAGGTGCTTCAGTCGACGGGAGGATTCCAGGGTGTGTTGTCACGTACTGTGCTAAAGGTGCTCTCTTCGCAGGCCTGCCACGGTGAGTCACTGTGAAATGGGGAGCAGAGAAAGAGAACTTATTGATCAAAATAAATGTTATTCGTAATAAAACAGGGAGGAATTAGAGCACCAGGTCAGAAAGTGGAGGGATGGAGGGGAAAGTAGATGTCAGGGCCAGTAAACAGGCAGGGGCAAAGTAATAAGTACTCCAGGACAGATGGTTTGAAGTGTGTGTATTTTAATGCTAGGGGTATTACGGGTAAAGGTGATAAACTTAGAGCATATCAGGACATGGTACTATGATGTGGTGGCCATTACAGAGACTTGAGGGAGGGTCAGGAATGTGTATTTAATGTCCCAGGGCTTTTATGTTTTAGAAAAGATAAAGAGGGGGTTAAAAGGGTGGGGGGGGGGGGTGCGGAGTTACACTACTAATCAGGAACAATATCACAACTACACTCTGAGGGAACATAATGAAGGACTCATCCACAGAGTTTATGTGGGTAAAACTCAAAAATAGGAAGGTTGCATGAATAAAATCTTCTTGGGCTTCCAGTTAGGTACAGGTATTGATTTTAACTGAAGTTTCAATGACAAATTTTGCCATCTTGATCAGTGCTGATGCCTGGGCAGGTCGACTCCAGTGGTAATATATACCCCTGTCATCTGTCCCACCTGATTGACCCAATTTCCAGTGAATACAGATTCAATAGACCCAGTATCCAATGAATACAGAGCTAATGACCCAATCTCTTCCCATCCCTCAGTCTTGCCATCCCAGTAGATACAGAGCTAATAGACCCAATCTCCAGTGAATACAGATCTTAGGTCCAGTCTCCAGTGAATGCAGATCTAATAGACCTAATCTCTCCCTATCTCTCGGTACTGACATTCCAATTAATACAGAGCTAATAGACCCAATTTCCAGTGAATACAGATCTTAGACCAGGGATGGCTAACCTATGGCGCATGTGTCAAAAGTGGCGCATTGCACCCTAGTGATAATAATAAAAAAGTAAGCCTACTCATGCAAAAAGTATTAACCAAAAACTGATTTGTAGAAAAAAAATCTATAACAGGAATTCAAGTAGCTTAGAGATAGAAATGGGTTTTACTGAGAATAAATCTAAAGCTTAGCAATTATTTTTATTGATGTTATTATTTCGTGCACATCTTTTGGTGAATGTTATCTTCTTTCACGTTTATCTGTTTTCAATTTTAAAAAATTCAGTGAGTCAAACTAGGAAAGAAGGACTTTTGTTCTGCAGTCATTCCATAACTGTTCAATACACTTTTGATACATGTTTGATCCTGAGGCGCCAGGTGCCTGCATCAACGGTGCGTTGCAGGTTTTTGCCAGTCTACAATTGGCACTCATGCACTACGGAGTTGTGCTTTGTTTGTCCTTTGTGAACATTTGAAGTTTTGTACTTTTTCGAAAATTAAACCTTGTTTTTACATTCAGTTACCCATCACAGTGCAAAAGAAAAGCAGGGAGTAATAGTAAGCGTGAATTCAATGAATAGTGGGAAAATGAGTTCTTATTTATAGTGGGTCCGTCAGGAAAACCATTATGCACTGTTTGTGAAAACACTTTCTCACATAATAGAAGACATGATCTTAATAAACACTATAAAACACAACATCAGACTGAAATAGAAGGAAAACTGAAGCTAGTGCTTGGGTCTGAGTTATGGAAAGGATATGTGATTAAGAAAAAGGAAGAAATCAAAAGAAGACAAAATATATTTGTTAACAGTCTCACTAAGGTAAATAATGTTTATCTTGTTTTTATATTAAATCAATATATATTGTAAAAATGCTAAATATGTCTATATTAACATATTTTTACAAAAATTGAATGGGGGTACAAGAGTTGTATGGCGCATCTGAACCTGTGCATGAAAAAATTGACGTATGGAATGTAAAAAGGTTGGCCACCCCTGTCTTAGACCCAGCCTCCAGTAAATACAGATATTAGGTTCAATCTCCAGTGAATACAAATCTTAGACCCAATTTCCAATGAATAAGGATCTTAGATCCAACCTCCAGTGAATAGATCCAATCTCTCCGTATCCCTCAGTCCTGCCACCCCAGGAATTAAACGAGTTAACTTTTGTTGCACTGTCTCCATGACAAGCAAACCTTCCTCAGACAAGGAGTCTAAAGCTCTAAAGGAGGTCCCACCAATGGCCCATCTACCTCAGCAAGATATCCTCTTCTCAAACCCTTCTGCAATTGAGGCCAATGTACTACTTGCTGCACCTGGACACCTGCATTCAGATAATTTGTCTCTGTAATGTTGATAGGAGCAGTGAAGTTTGGGGATACACTGAGTGTGGACGAGTGTAGGAGCCTCATCGACTCGCTGGCCAGCTGCCACCTGCCGTTCCAGTGTGCTCACGGACGACCCTCCATGCACCCTCTGGCAGATCTGGATCATCTGAATATTGACCAAGAGGTATAGGACTCCCACCCAGTACGGTATCCTGCAAATCATTATCTTTCTCAGGGTGTGCAATGCAATATTCAGCCAGCACTTTGTGCACTGTTCCATGCACATCACAGTATGAGTGCAGCACTACACATATGGTATGGGTAACTGTTCTGTGCTGTGTAGTACATGGGGTAATGTGTGTGAATGGCTTTACACACCATATAAACATAACTTGTTATATGCAGGGTAATGTGTTGTAAAGGGTAAAGTTATAGTGGCATAATAAACATGTACGTCTGTGTTATACATCTGTACCCATGCTTGTGACTGGCAGAGTAACAGTTAACAGTCTGAAAATGACCTAGAAATTGGTGGAGCTGTAGATGGCAAAGGACACAACACATCATAGATCAGCTGGGAAGTTGGTTGTAGCAGATTGAATTTAACCCAGACACATGAGGTGATACACTTGGGAGAGTCAAATTCGGTTAGGACAGGTAGAATAAGTGGCAGGGGGCTGAGGAGAGTTGAAGACAAATGAGCTCAGGGCATGGATCAACACCTGGAATTATGACATTGTAGCCATTAGTGAGACTTGGTTTCAGGAGGGGCAGGACTGGCTGCTCATTATTCCAGGGATCCATTGTTATAAACGTGACAGAGCAGGAGGGATTAAAGGTGGAGGGGTGGCATTACTAGTTAAGGAAAATGTCATCAGGACAGACTGGAGAACTTGAGTAGTGAGGTGCTATGGGTAGAACTGAGAAATAAGAAAGGTATGACCACATTATTGAGGCTGTACTGCAGAGGAACAGCAGTTCTAGGCATTCAGAGAAACAAACTTGTAACGAGATTGCAGACTGTTGCAAGAAATATAGGCTTGTTATGTAGGTAATTTTAACTTTCCACACATGGACTGGGGACTCATACTGTAAAACGACTAGATGGGATAGAGTTTGTCAAATATGTTCAGGAAAGTTTCCTTCATCAGTATGTCCGAATGAGAGAGCATGCGATAATCAATCTGCTGTTAGGGAGTGAGACTGGGAAGTTTGTGTAGGAGAACACTTTGCGTCTAGTGACCACAATGCCATGACTTTCAAAGTAAGTATGTAAAAAGATAGGTCTGGTTCACAGGCTGAGATTCTAAGTTGGAGTAAGGCCAGTTTTGATGTATTACAAATGATCTGGCAAGAGTGGATCAAGAGGTGGTTTCTGGTAAGGTGGACAGTGAGGCTATCATGGTTTACAGAGGGATCAGCATTTGCTGGAAAAATGGCAGATGGAATTTAATGCAGACAAATGAGAGGTTTCAACCAGGGTAGGGCACTGAGGAGTGATAGAACAATGGGATCTGGGAAAACAGGTACGTAATTCATTGAAAGTGGCGTCACAGGTAGGGTCATGAAAAAAGCTTTTGGCACATTCACTTTCATAAATCAAAGTAATCAGTACAGGAGATGGGATGTGATTAAGTTGTTGAGGCCTAATTTGGAGTATTGTGTGCAGTTTTGATCACAAAAAAGACAAGGGAGCTGGATAAGGCTATTCAGCCCATCAAATCTCTACCATTCCATCATGGCTGATCCCAGTTCCCACTCAACCCCATACACCTGCTTTTTCACCATTACTTTTGATGCCTTGACCAATCAGAAAACTTGTATGCTTTAAATATACCCACGGTCTTGGCCTCCACAGCTGTCTGTTGCAGTGCATTTCACACATTTACTGCTCTCTAGCTAAAATAATTCCTCCTTACCTCTGTTCTAAAGGGTCACCCGACAATTTTGAGTCTATGCCCGCTAGTTCTGGACACACCCACCATAGGAAACATCCTCTCCACATCCACATTATTTAGTCCTTTCAACATTCGATAGGTTTCAATGAGATACTTCTGCACTCAGAATCAGAATCAGGTTTATTATCACCGACGTGAGTGTTCCTGTGAGTACAGGCCAAAAGCTGCCAAATGCTCCTCTTATGTTAACTCCATTCTCTGAATCATCCTTGTGAACCTTCTCTAGAATCTCTCCAATGAAAAGAAATCCTTTCTGTGATATGGGGCACAAACCTGTTCACAATACTCCAAGTGTGGCCTGACTCATGGCTTATAAAGTCTCAGCATTACCTCCTTGCTTTTATATTCTTTTCCCCTTGAAATAAATGCCAACATTGCATTTGCCTTCTTTACAACAGACTCAACCTGTAAATTAACCGTCTGGGAGTCTTGCATGAAGACTCCTAAGTCCGTTTGCATCTCTGATGTTTGAATTTTCTCCAGTTTAGGTAATAGTCTGCACTTTTGTTCCTTTTACCAAAATGCATTATTATACATTTCCCAACACTGTATTCCATCTGCCACTTTTTTGCCCATTCTTCCAACTTCAAGTCAAGTCACTTTTATTTCTTAGGAGCTGCAGCTGGATGCTCTTGTGCAGGTGTCATTGTCAGGGAGACCGAAGGGAGACCTCCCACATCCTGCAAGAGGAGTATTCCAACATCCTGCCTGGCATTCTCTCTAAACTTACTAGTTAAAAAAGAAATTGAATGAGAAAAAAACAACAACAACTTACCGGAACCTACCCTCGCCTCTGCCTGTTCACGCCGAAACCTGTTGAGCCAAAGCTGTCCCACTCTGACTCAGTCCAGTCCGACAATGGCCGCTTCACTAGACTAACTTTTATAGTGCGCTAGCTGACCGGCTGTCTTCAGCTCCTCCGCTCTCAATTGGCTGGCCGTTTAAAAAACTGAAAAAGCCTGTGAATCCTCTCCTTCTCAAGCTCTAACAACTTGAAAAACTATAACGGATTTGTCAGGCAAGATTTCCCTTTATAGAAACTAAGCTGATTTTGACTTATTTTATCATTAGTCTCCAAGTACCCCTAAACCTTATCCTTAATAATGGATTCCAACACTTTTCCAACCACTGAGGCTAACATAAACAAGGTTGAAAGAATGCAGAGAAAATATAAAAGGATGATGCTGGGTCTGAAGGACCTGAGCTATAAGGAAAGATTGAATAGGTTAGGACTGTATTCTTTAGAACGTAGAAAATTGAGAGGAGATTTGATAGAGTTATACAAAATTTTGAGGGGTATAAGTCGAGTAAATGCAGGCAGGCATTTTTCACTGAGGTTGGGTGCGACTACAACCAGTGGTCATGGCTTAAGTGTGATAGGTGAAAAGTCTGAGGGGAAGTTTCTTCAGTCAGGGGGTCATGAGAGTGTGGAATGAGCTGCCAGCACAAATAGTGCATTGCAAGCTTGTTTTCAAAGTTTAAGAAAAGTTTGGATAGGCATATGGATAGGTGGCGTTTTAAATAGTAAGCATTTAAAGATCGCATGGATGAACTACAACAATTGTTCATCCCAGTTTGGCAAAAGAATAAACCAGGGAAGGTAGTGCACCCGTAGCTGACAAGGGAAATTAGGGATAGTATCAAGTCCAAAGAAGAAACATATAAATTAGCAAAAAAAAAGCGGCACACCTGAGGACTGGGAGAAATTCAGAGACCAGCCAAGGAGGACAAAGGGCTTAATTAGGAAAGGGAAAAACGATTATGAGAGAAAGCTGGCAGGGAACATAAAAACTGACTGTAAAAGCTTTTATAGATACGTGAAAAGAAAAAGATTGGTCGAGACAAATGTAGGTCCTTTACAGTCAGAAACAGGTGTATTGATCATAGGGAACAAAGATATGGTAGACCAATTGAATAACTACTTTGGTTCTGTTTTCACTAAGGAGGACATAAATAATCTTCCGGAAATAGTAAGGGACCGAGGGTCTAGTGAGATGGAGGAACTGAGGGAAATACATGTTAGTAGGGAAGTGGTGTTAGGTAAATTGAAGGGATTAAAGGCAGATAAATCCCCAGGGCCAGATGGTCTGCATCCCAGAGTGCTTAAGGAAGTAGCCCAAGAAATAGTGGATGCATTAGTGATAATTTTTCAAACCTTAGATTCTGGATTAGTTCCTGAGGATTGGAGGGTGGCTAATGTAACCCCACTTTTTAAAAACGGAGGGAGAGAGAAACCGGGGAATTATAGACCGGTTAGTCTGACATTGGTGGTGGGGAAAATGCTAGAGTCGGTTATCAAAGATGTGATAACAGCACATTTGGAAAGAGGTGAAATCATCGGACAAAGTTAGCATGGATTTGTGAAAGGAAAATCATGTCTGATGAATCTTATAGAATTTTTTGAAGATGTAACTAGTAAAGTGGATAGGGGAGAGCCAGTGGATGTGGTGTATTTAGATTTTCAAAAGGCTTTTGACAAGGTCCCACACAGGAGATTAGTGTGCAAACTTAAAGCACATGGTATTGGGGGTATGGTATTGATGTGGATAGACAATTGGTTGGCAGACAGGAAGCAAAGAGTAGGAGTAAACGGGACCTTTTCAGAATGGCAGGCAGTGACTAGTGGGGTACCGCAAGGCTCAGTGCTGGGACCCCAGTTGTTTACAATATATATTAATCATTTAGGCGAGGGAATTAAATACAGCATCTCCAAGTTTGCGGATGACATGAGCTGGGCGACGGTGTTAGCTGTGAGGAGGATGCTAAGAGGATGCAGGGTGACTTGGATAGGTTAGGTGAGTGGGCAAATTCATGGCAGATGCAATTTAATGTGGATAAATGTGAGGTTATCCACTTTGGTTGCAAGAACAGGAAAACAGATTATTATCTGAACGGTGGCCGATTAGGAAAAGGGGAGATGCAACGAGACCTGGTTGTTATTGTACACCAGTCATTGAAGGTGGGCATGTAGGTACAGCAGGCGGTGAAAAAGGCAAATGGTATGTTGGCATACATAGCAAAAGGATTTGAGTACAGGAGCAGGGAGGTTCTACTGCAGTTGTACAAGGCCTTGGTGAGACCGCACCTAAAATATTGTGTGCAGTTTTGGTCCCCTAATCTGAGGAAAGACATTCTTGCCATAGAGGGAGTACAGAGAAGTTTCACCAGATTGATTCCTGGGATGGCAGGACTTTCATATGAAGAAAGATTGGATCGACTAGGCTTATACTCACTGGAATTTAGAAGATTGAGTGGGGATCTTATTGAAACGTATAAAATTCTAAAGGGATTGGACAGGCTAGATGCAGGAAGATTGTTTCCGATGTTGGGGAAGTCCAGAACGTGGGGTCACAGTTTAAGGATAAAGGGGAAGCCTTTTAGGACCGAGATGAGGAAAAACTTCTTCACACAGAGAGTGGTGAATCTGTGGAATTCTCTGCCACAGGAAACAGTTGAGGCCAGTTCATTGGCTATACTTAAGAGGAAGTTAGATATGGCCCTTGTTGTTAAAGGGATCAGGGGGTATGGAGAGAAAGCAGGTACAAGGTTCTGAGTTGGATGATCAGCCATGATCATACTGAATGGCGGTGCAGGCTCGAAGGGCTGAATGGCCTACTCCTGCACCTATTTTCTATGTTTCTATGTTTTTAGTGAGGGAGACCACCAAGGGTCCTATGACAACTCTGGAGGAATTAAAAGCTTCAGTGGCTGAGACGGGAGAGAATGCGCATAGAACAACTGTTGCCCGGGTCTTCACCAATCGCCGCTTTATGGAAGGGTGGCAAAGGAAAAGCCACTGTTGGGAAAAAAAACACATGAAATCTCGGCTAGAGTTTGTCAGAAGGCATGTGGGAGACTCTGAAGCCAGCTTGAAGAAGGTTCTATGGTCTGATGAAACCAAAATTAAGCCAAACACCACACATCATCAAAAACACACCATCCCTACCGTGAAGTATGGTGGTGGCTGCATCATGCTGTGGGGATGGTTCACTGCAGCAGGCCCTAGAAGGCTTGTGAAGGTAGAAGGTA
Source organism: Hemitrygon akajei (assembly GCF_048418815.1). Classification (NCBI taxonomy): domain Eukaryota; kingdom Metazoa; phylum Chordata; class Chondrichthyes; order Myliobatiformes; family Dasyatidae; genus Hemitrygon; species Hemitrygon akajei. The sequence goes on along the minus strand of NC_133126.1, from coordinate 1,229,306 downwards.
AAATGAATGCAGCAAAATACGGGGAATCCTGGAGGAAAACCTGATCGAGTCTGTAAGAGAACTGCAACTTGGGAGAAGATTTATTTTCCAGCAAGACAGTGATCCCAAACATAAAACCAAAACTACACAGGAATGGCTTAAAAACAACTAAGTTAATGTCTTGAGGTGGCCAAATCTGAGTCCAGACCTCAATCCAATTGAGAATTTGTGGCTGGACTTGAAAAAGGCTGTTCACTCATGATTCCCATGCAGAGCTTGTGCACTTTTATAAAGAAGAATGGGGAAAAAATGCAGTATCCAGATGTGCAAAGCTGATAGAGACCTATCCACACAGACTCAAGGCTGTAATTGCTACCAAAGGTGTGTCTTGAAGTTGAAGGGAGTGAATACTTACAGAATTATTTTATGTTTATATTTGTAATTATTTTAGATCACTTTGTAAAGATCTAATTTTCACTTTGACACAGAAGTGTCTTTTTTGTTGACCAGTGTCAATGAAAGCCAAATTAAAACATGAAAACTTCCAAGGGGGTGAATACTTTTTATAGGCACTGTATAAGGAGGGGTTGGGTAGACTGGATTTATTTTTGCTGTATAAGAGTCTCTTTCCCGGGGCAGAAGATTTTTGGACTACTAATCTGTTTTCAAACATGAACTGTAGTTTTGTTCTTGCTTACTGTGAGGTCGAGAAAAGATGAGGGGGAGCAGCTGTTTGAAATGTATATCAACTGAGGAATTGTTTGATTGCTTATTGTAAGGCCAGGGTGAATAGAAGGGCAGCAAGATCCAGCAGAATGCTATCTCCTGGGGTGTGGGGTCTGGCATACTGTCAAGGCAATGAGGATACAGATGGGTGTAGGTGGTGCTGCCACTGATCAAAAAGATTCTGGAGGACATTGACACAAAGGATGTTGAGAGGATATTTCTCTTTGCAGAGGATTCTGGAACCGGGGACATAGTCTCAGAATAAAGAGGTGGCCTGTTTAGCACCAAGAGTTATACAGCACAGATACACAACTTCAGCCGACAACATCCATGCTGACCTTTCTGCATATCTGCACAAATCTCATTTGCCCATGTTAGGACAGTATCCTATACCTGCCTATTTAACTGTCTGTCTCAGTGCCTTGTAATCAAACCAATTGTATCTGATTTCACCACCTTTAGATACCTACCACACTTATTTTTAAAACAAAACTTACTCCTTTAAAACTCCTTCCTTTCATTTTAAACCTATGCTCATGTTTTTGACACTCCTGTCATAAGGTTTGACTATCCACTCATGGGAACAAGTTTTTGAGTTTGGATAGATCCAATGGTAAAGAACCAAAGATGGTGTTCAGTCAGACTGTCAGGAGGGGCAGGCAGATGATAGGACATAATTGCAGCCAGCAAGGTGAGTATCAGTGCATTACAGATGCAGAATCTAAAGGGGTAGCAAATGAAGCATTCAAAGTGTTATATCTCAGTGTAAGGAGTATAAGAAATAAGGTGAATGATCTTGTTGCACTTTTACAGGTTGCCAGGTATAATATTTTGACCATCACTGAATCATGGCTGAAGGATGGTTGATTTTGGGAGCTGAATGTCCAAGGTTAAAAGTTGTATTGGAGGGATAGGAAAGTTGGCAGAGGGGGTGGCATGCTTCTGCTGGTAAAGAATGGCATCAAATCAGTGGAAAGATGTGACATGGGATTGTGGGTTGAATTAAGAAATTGCAAGGGTAAAAGGACCCTGATGGCAGTTTTATACAGTAGCTAGGATGTGGACCACAGATTGCAACAGGAAATAGAAGAGCCGTGTCAAAAGGACAATGTTATGATAGTAACGGAAGATTTGAACATGCAGGTCAATTGAGAAAATCAGGTTGGAAATGGATCCCAAGCGAGTGAGTATGTTGAATGCCTATGAGATGGCCTTCTAGAGCAATTTGTTGTTGAGCCTACTGGGGGATCAGCTGTACTGGATTGAGTGTTATGTTATGAACCAGAAGTGATTAGGGAGCTTAAGGCAAAAGAACCCTTATTAGAGGCAATGATCACAATATGATTGAGATCATCTTGAAATTTTATTGGGAGAAAGTAAAATCTGACATAGCAGTATTCCAGTGGAGTAAAGGAAATTTCAGTGGTATGAGAAAGGAGTTGACCAACATAAATTGGAAGGAGATGTTGGCAGGGATGACAGCAGACAGCAATAGCATGAGTTTCTGGGGAAAATGAGGAAGGTCCGGGATAGATGTATTCCAAAAACAAAGAAATACCCAAACGGCAAAATACAGTAGTACAACCTTGGCAACAAGGAAAGTCATAGCTAATGTAAAAACAAAAGAGAGGACATACAACAAAGCAAAAATTAGTTGGAAGACAGAGGATTGGGAAGCTTTTAAAACCCTATAGAGAGCAACTAAAAGAAGCGTTCGGAGAGAAAAGATGAAATAAAGTAAGCTAGCAAACAATATAAAAGTGAATAGTAAAAGCTTCTTCAAATATGTAAAACAATAAAAGAGAGATGAGAGTGGATATAGGACTGCTAGAAAATGGGACCAGAGAAAAAATAATGGGGGACAAGGAGATGGAAGATGAACTAAATGACTATTTTTCTTCAGTCTTCACTGTGGAAGACATGAGCAGTGTTCCAGATGTTGAAGGGTGCAAGGGAAGAGAAGTGAGTGCAATTACTATTACAAGGGAGAAGGTGCTCAAAAAGCTAAAAGACACAAGGGTACATAAGTCTCCCGGACCAGATGAACTGCACCCTAGGATTCTGAAAGAGGTAGCAGTAGAGATTGTGGAGGCATCAGGAATGATCCTTCAAATTTCATTGGATTCTGTCATGTTGCTGGAGGGCTGAAAAACTGAAAATGTCACTCCACTCTTTTAGAAAGGAGGGAGGCAGCAGAAAAGAAATTATAAGCCAGTTAGCAGTGGTTGGGAAGATTTTGGAGTCTGTTGTTAAGGATGAAGTTATGGAGTACTTGGTAATACAGGACAAGATATGACAAAGTCAGCATGGTTTCCTCGAGGGAAAATCTTGCCTGTGGATCTGTTGGAATTCTTTGAGGAGATTACATGTAGGATAAATAAAGGGGATGCAGTGGATATTGTATATTTTGACTTACAGAAAGCCTTTGACAAGGTGCGACACATGAGGCTGCTTACCAAGTTAAGAGCACATGATAATACAGTAAAGTTATCGGCATTGTTACAGCATTGGCTGGATGGTAGGAGGCAGTGAGTGGAAATATAAGGATCCTTGTCTGGTTTGGCTGTGGTGTTCCAAAGGGTCAGTGTTGGGACTACTTCTATTTATGCTGTGTATCAATGACTTAGACGATGAACTAGATGGCTTTGTTGCCAAGTTTGCAGATGATACCGTGATTAGTGGACAGGCAGGTAGTGTTGAGGAAACAGGCAGAATGCAGAAGGACTTAGACAGATTAGGGTAATGGGCAAGAAAATGGCAAATGAAATACAATGTTGGAAAATACATGGTCATACACTTTGGTATTAGAAATAAATGTGCGGACTATTTTCTAAGCGAGGAGAAAATCCATAAACCTGAGATATAAAGGAACTTGGGAGTCCTTCTGCAGAACAGCCTAAAGGTTAACTTGTAGGTAGAGCTGGTGGTGAGGAAGGCAAATGCAATGTTAGCATTCATTTCAAGAGGTCTTGAATACAAGAGCAGGGATGTCATGCTGAGGCTTTATAAAGCACTGGTGAGGCCTCACTTTGAGTATCATGGACAGGTTTGGGCTCGTCATCTAAGAAAAGATGTTCTAGCATTGGAGAGGGTTCAGAGGAGGTTCACAAGGATGATTCCAGGAATTAAAGTGTTATCATTATAAGGAATGTTTGATGGCTTTGGGCCTGTACTTGCTAGAATTTAGAAGGATGAGGGGGTATCTCATTGAAACCTTCCGAATGTTGAAAGGCCTAGACAGAGTAGATGTGGAAATGATGTTTCCCATGGTAAAGGAGTCAAAGACAAAAGGGCACAGCCTCAGGATAGAGGGGAGTCCATTTAAAACAGAGATGCAGAGGAATTTCTTTAGCCAGTGGATGGTGAATTTGTGGAAATATTTTTTACCACAGGCACCTGTGGAGGCCAGGTCATTGTGGTATTTAAGGCAGAGCTTGACAGGTCCTTGATTGGATACGGTATCAAAGGTTATGAGGAGATGGCTGGAGAGTGGGGCTGAGGAGGGGTAAGAAAGATCAGCTATGATTAAATGGCTGAAAATTGCAAATATCACTCCACTCTTTAAGAAGGGAGGGAGGAAGAGAAAGGACATTATAGACCAGTTGGACTGATAGAGGCTGGAAAGATAATTTGAGTTGATTATTAAAGATCTGGTTTCAGGGTACTTAGAGGCACTTGATAAAATGCGCCAAAATCAGCATGGTTTCCTTAAGGGGAAATCTTGCTTGACACATCTGTTGAAATTCAAGATGGGGAGAGAATTCAAAATGCAGAGATGCAAAGAGATTTGGGAGTCCTTGTGCAAGATACTCTAAAGGTTAACCTCTAGGTTGAGTCAGTTGTGAAGAAGGCGAATACAATGTTGGCATTCATTTCTAGAGGTATAGAATATAAGAGCAGGGATGTGATGTTGAGGCTCTATAAGGCACTCTTGAGACCACACTTGGAGTATTGTGTGTAGTTTTGGGCTCTTTATTTTAGAAGGGATATACTAACATTGGAGAGGATTCAGAGAAGATGCACAAGAATGATTCCAGGAATGAAAGGGTTACTGTTTGAAGAAAGTCTGGCAGCTCTTGGGCTGTATTTCCTGGAGTGCAGGAGAATGAGGGGGGATCTCATAGAAACATTTCAAAGGTTAAAAGGCCTGAACAGATTAGATATGACAAAGTTATTTCCCATGGTAGGGGATTCTAGGACAAGAGGACTTCAGGATTGAAGGACGTCTATTTAGAATTGAGATGCGGAGAAATTACTTGAATCAGATGGTGGTAAATCTGTGGAATTTCTTGCCACAAGTGGCTGTAGAGGCCAAGTCATTGGGTGTATTTAAGGCAGAGATAGATGGATTCTTGATTAGCCAGGGGATCAAAGGGTATGGGGTGAAGACGGGGAGTGGGGATGGCTGGAAGAATTGGATCAACTGATGATTGAATGGCGGAGCAGACTCACTGGGCCGAATGGCCTACTTCTGCTCCTATATCTTATGGTCTAATTTTGGATGGTTCAGATAAGGTTCATGAGAGTAATTCTGGGAATGAAACACTTCCATATGAAGAGCATCTGGGCTTGTACTTGCTGAAGAATGAGAGCGATCTCATTGAAACATAACAAACATTGAAAGGTGTAGATGTGTGAAGATGGTCCTAAGGTGGGAGAGTTTAGGAGCAGAGGACACAGCCTCAGAATAGAGGGACATCCATTAGCCAGACGGTGGTGAATCTGTGGAATTTATTGCCACAAATGGCTTTGGAGGCCTGCTCTTTTGGTATATTTAAAGCAGAGGTTGATAGGTTCTTGAGTAATGAGAGGGTCAAAGATTATGGGGAGAAGATGGGAGAAGGGGTTTAAAGAGATAATAAATCAGTCGTAATGGAATGGCAGAGAAGACTCATTGGGCTGAATGGCCTAATTCTGCTCTGAAGTCTTATAGTCTGATGACTGTCTACCATTTCTAGGCCTCTTATAATTTTAAAAACCTTTCTTGTCACCACTCAGCCTCCTTCACTCCAGGAAAACTTTCAGCCTGTCCAATCTCTCCCTGTAACTAATGTGCTCCAGGTGTCCATCTGTAGGGTTGATGGGATTGGAAATGCACATTGTAAATTCCTGTATCTGGATTTATCCAGTCAGGCTGTGATGTTACATATTCGGGTTATGATGTTGCAATGTGCTTAGGAATCTTTGGCAATTCCCATATTATCCTTGGGTTGAAAATCTGTTGACCAGTCCAGATGAAGGACTGAAAACATCAGCTGTTTCCCTCCACGGACACCTATTCCTCCATTGCTCTGTGTGTTGCTCCAGATTATGTTTTTGCTTCAGGTTCCAGCATCTGTGGTCTCTTGTCTCTAAATCCTTTGCATTTTAACATGTTTGTTGAAAGCGGAATCACAAGTACACAGGTGGTGAAAAGAGCATTTAGCGTTCCGGCCTTCAATGTTCAGGGCATTGAGTACAAGAGGTCGGATATTATGTTGCAGTTTTACAAATCACTGGTGAATTTGCATTTGTTGTACTCTGTACAGGTGTGGTCACTCTATTATGGGAAAAATGTGGTTAAATGAGAAAGAGTACAGAAATTTATGAGGACATTGCCGGACTAAAGGGCCTGAGTTTTTAGCGAGAATTTGGCCAGGCTAGGTCTTTATTTCCTGAAATGAGGGACGACCTTAGAAAAAATGTTTAAAATTATGCGCAGCAGAGATAGAGTGGAAGGTAAGCATTTTCCTCATGGTAGGGGAAATCAAACCGGGGGCTCAGATTTAAATAGAAGAGGGTTTAATGGGGAACTGAGGGGTAAGTTTCTGCACACTGAGACTGGTGAATATGTGGAACGAGCTGCCAGAGGAAGTGGGTGAGGCAGGTACAATAGTGTCATTTAAGAAGCTTTTGGATAAGTACACAGAGGACAGGATTTTGAGGGTTATGAGCCCAACGCAGAAGATTGTGTCCAGTTGAGTAGGCACTGGATGAGCCGGAGGGCCTGTATCCAGGTTGCATTGCTCTATTATATTTTCAAATTAATTCTGATCCACAGGTTCGCAACAGACCTAATTTACAGAAGCTGAAGATGCTGAAGGAAATGTGGACGAGCGAAGAGGTTTTGTGATTGAGAAACCTGTACATGCCCTGTGTTGTTTCAGTGGAACTGCCCCATTATGAAATTTGCAAAATCCCATTGTAATCCTCTAGTCTGCAATGACATTAACCTGACCACTTGGCCAGCTGTGTTCTTTGTACTGACTGTCCATCAAAGATGCATGAGGTAGGAACTTGGTGCTGGGTGTAATTACTCCGTGTGTAATTACTCTGTGTGTGTTGAGCTTATGTTTTGTGTGCACTGTTTTATTGCTGAACTATTTATTTGAATAAATGAAACTTGATTGCTGCACAATCTTTATTGATGGTGGAAGTACTGGAAGTCTGTGGTGGGCTAGTGGGATAGAACATCCTTTATAAATGTAAACACAAGTGATTCTGCAGATGTTGGAAATCCAGAGTGCACACACCAAAAAGCTGGAGGAACTCAACAGGTCAGGCAGCAATATGGAGGAGAATAAACAATCAATGTTTCAAACTGAGACCCTTTATGAGTTCAGCATCCTTTATAAGTGGGCTTACTTCTCACTCTTCAGAGCCTGCTGATGTAATCATAAGAACATAAGAAATAGGAGCAGGAGTAGGCCATCCGGGCCATCAAGCCTGCCCCACCATTCAATAAGATCATGGCTGATCTGTCCATAAACTCAGCTCCATCTACCTGCCTTTTCCCCATAACCCTTAATTCCCCTACTATGTAAAAATCTATCAAACTGTATCTTAAATATATTTATTTGGTGAAGAAGCCTCAAGTGCTTCCCTGGGCAGAGAATTCCACAGATTCACCACTCTCTGGGAAAAACAGTTTCTCCTTATCTCCCATTCTAAATCATCTCCCCTGAATCCTGAGGCAATGTCCCCTAGTTCTAGTCTCACCTACCAACAGAAACAACTTTCCTACTATCTTATCTATCCCTTTCAAAATTTTGTATGTTTCTATAAGATCCCCTCTCATTTTCTGAATTCCAGAGAGTATAGTCCCAGGCAACTGAATCTCTCCTCATAGGTTAAGCCCTTCATCTCTGGAATCAACCTGGTGAACCTCCTCTGCACTCCCTTCAAATCCTTCCTCAAGTATGGAGACCAGAACTGTACACAGTACTCCAGGTGCGGCCTCCCCAGTACCCTGTATAGTTGCAGCATGACCTCCCTGCTCTTGAGTTTAATCCCTCTAGCAATGAAGGCCAACATTCCATTTGCCTTCTTAATCACCTGTTGTACCTGCAAGCCAACTTTTGGCAATTCATGCACAAGCAGTCCCAAACTCCTCTGCACAACAGCGTGCTGCAATCTTTCACCATTTAAATAATAATCTGCTCATCTCTTATTCCTTCCAAAGTAGATGATCTCGCATTTACCAACGTTGTATTCCATCTGCCAGACCTTGGCCCACTCACTTAACCTATCTATATCCACATCCTCTGTACAATATGCTTTTCCGCTCAGTTTAGTGTCATCAGCAAATTTTGTTACACTACGTTCAGTCCCCTCTACCAAATCATCAATGTAAATGGTAAACAGCTACGGGCCCAGCACCGACCCCACTCACCACTGACTGCCAACCGGAGAATCACCCATTTATACTAACTCTCTGTCTTCTATTGGTTAATCAATCCACTATCCATGCCAATACACTTCCTCCGACTCCATGCATCCATCTTATTTATAAGACTTTTGTGCAGCACCTTATCGAACGCTTTCTGAAATCCAAGTATACAACATCCATCTGTTCCCCTCTATCCACCGCACTCATTATGTCCTCAAAGAACTCCAGTAAGTTTGTCAAATAGGACCTGCCCTTTCTGAATCCATGCTGTGTATGTTTAATGGAACCACTCTTTTCTAAATGTTTCGCTATTTCTTCCTTAATGACAGCTTCAAGCATTTTCCCCGACTATAGATGTTAAGCTAACTGGCCTATAGTTGCCTGTCTTTTGCATACATCCTTAAGTGGCGTGACATTTGCTGTCTTCCAATCTGCCGAGACCTGACCAGAGTCTAGAGAATTTTGGTAAATGATTACCAACACGTCTACTATAATCTCCACCAATTCACTGGTGGGTGGAGATCAGGTTTGGGTGAGGTAAGTTTCTCTCTTTCTATTCTTATGTGCTCACTCCTCATCTATTAGGGTAGTGATCACCAACCTTTTTCAGCCCAAGATCCCCTACCTCAGCCTTAGTGAAAGGCAAGATCGACCTACTAAATCATTTAGGGAAAAAAAACCTGGATTACAAACATCTCTCTCCCATCATTTATTTTGTAGATTACTGAACTTTCCTACTTTACCATCTCAAGACTCTAAGCCTTGTTCCCCCCACTCCCCCCCGAGCTCAATATAGTTTGGGTGCTATATATACATATAACACTGTTAAACTTTTGTTTATATTGGTTTAAGTTACTGTAAGTAGTTACTAATAAAGATAGTGGTTTTAACATCAAAACCAGACTCCATTTGTAATCTATTGCCACTGGTTCATTTCTAAAATGTTACAGTTCGTAACAGAAGGCAAAGATGGAATATGAAAATCACTAGCCAATAATATTGAAGAGGATACCAAAAGTTTATTCAGATATATAAAGTGTAAAAGTGAGGTGAGGAGTGGATATTGGACTGCTGGAGAGGTAGTAATAGGGAACAATGAAATGGCAGAAGAAATTAATAAGTATTTTGCATCAGTCTTCACTGTGGAAGATGCTAGCAGTACGGAGGAAGTTCCAGGTGAAAAGGGGCATGAGTTGTATAAAGCTACCATTACTCGGGAGAAGGTTCTTGGGAAACTGAAAGGTCTGAAGGTAGATAAGTCACCTGGACCAGATGGTGTACACCCCAGAGTTCTGAAAGACATGGCTGAAGAGATTGTGGAGACATTAGCAATGTTCTTCAAGAATCACTAGCTCGTGGAATGGTTCCAGAAGACTAAATTTTCAAATGCCACTCCACTCTTCAAGAAGGGAGAGAGGCAGAAGAAAGGAAATTATAGGCCAGTTAGTCTGACCTCAGTGGTTGGGAAGATGTTAAGAGTCAATTATTAAGGATGAGGTCTCAGGGTTCTCGGAGGCACATTATAAAATAGGCCGTAGTCAGCATGGTTTCCTTAAGGGAAAGTCATGCCTGAAAATTCTGTTGGAATTCCTTGAAGAAATAAGCAGGATAGACAAAAGAGAATCGGTTGATATTGTGTATTTGGATTTTCAGAAGGTAAACCATAGTATTACAAGGAAGATTTTAGCATGGATAAAGCAGTATCTGACTGACAGGATGCAAAGAGTGTGATTAAAGGTAACCTTTTTTGGCTGGCTGCCAGTGACCAATTCTTTTTTACATGTTAATTATTTGGATGATGGAATTGATGGTTTTGTTGCAAAGTTTGAAGATGATATGAAGATAGGTGGAGGGGCAGGTAGTTTTTGAGGAAGTAGAGAGGCTACAGGAGGACTTGGACAGATTAGGAGAATGGGCAAAGAAATGGCTTATGGAATAGTGTTGGGAAGTGTATGGTCATGCACTTTGATAGAACTGAAGGGCTTGACTATTCTCTAAGTGGTGAGAAAATACAAAAAACTGAGACACAAAGGACTTGGGAGCCCTTGCACAGGATTTCCTAAAGGTTAATTTGCAGGTTGAGTCTGTGGTGAGGAAGGCAAATGCAGTATTAGTATTCATTTCAAAGGGACTGTAATATTAAATGTTGAATCTTTATAAAGCATGGTGAGGCCACACTTGGGAACATTGTGTGCAGATTTGGTCCCCTTATCTTAGAAATATGAACTGAGACTGGAGAGGCTTCAAAGGAGATCCATGAAAATGATCCCAGGATTGAAAGGCCTGTCATATGAAGAGCGTTTGATGGCTCTGGGCCTGTATTCACTGGAATTCAGAAGAACAAGGAGATGACCTCATTGAAACCCATCGAATGGTAATGTGGATATGGTGAAAATGTTTCCTATGGTGGGACAGTCTCAGACCAGAGGACACAACCTCAGAACAGAGGGGCATCCTTTTAGAACAAAGATGAGGAATTTCTTTTGCCAGAGTGGTGAATCTGTGGAAATTGTTGCCACAGGCAGCTGTGGATACCAAGTACAGTATTTTTGTATATTTAAGGCAGAGGTTGATAGATTCTTTATTGGTCAGTGAATGAAGGAATACAGGGGGCAAGGCAGGAGATTGGATCTGAGAGGAAAATGGGATCAGCCATGATGAAATGGTGGAGCAAATTTGATGGGCCAAATGGCCTAATTCTGTTCCTAAATCTTATGGTACTGTATTGTAAAACTGCAAGCCAGGCACCTTTGCCCAGCACAGCTTGTGTTTTTGGGTCTTGGTGATGCTGGACTACAGAATGTATTCCCACTAATACCCCACAATTTGTTACACCACTCTGTATCTTAAATTTTCCATTTAACTGGGTAAGGTTGAGTGAAGTGCAGTAAAAAAAAAACCCGTGGAAGAAGTCCCAGTGAGCCAGAGCCTGAAATGATGAGTTTTGAGATTTCTAATTATAGTGAGCTGGAGGCAAAAACAATGGGATTTCCAATCAGTGCAAAACCTAATGATCAGAGATAACTCTCACTGAGTGATAACTGCTCCATCACTGAAGCTTGTGTTCAGCTTACTATGTGTGCGTGTTATGCGTATCCACATGTGCACAGAACAAACTCTCCAACTTGAATCAAGGCATCAGTTGGTGTCAGCAAGTTTAATTAAGTTATATTTGGTGATCGTCAGGATTGTAAAGTTCCCTCATTAGACGGTATATGTAGGAGGGGGCATTCCCCCCAATGTTGGAGATGAAGAGTGTGATGAGTTCTGGAGGAACATAATCGAACACGGGGCAATGTGCACTCACTTTGCACAGAATCTCACCTGTAAAAAACAAACAAGAATCAGGTTTCTCTGGGAAAAGACATCACATCAAAACAGAGCTGGATAGGTATTAGGAAAGAAAGCATTTATGAGGCTCGATGGAGAGAGATGGAGCAAGTGGACTCCTGTACTGTAATCAATTCTTGATTCACAACACACGTAAACTGCACCCGAGGGTTCTGAAAGAAGTTTCAGTAGAGATTATGGAGGCAAGAGCAATGATCTTTCAAAAATCATTTGACTCTGGCATGGTGCCAGAGTACTAGAAAATTGCAAATGTTACTCCACTCTTTAAGAAAGGAAGGCAACAGAAAGGAAATTATAGACCAATTAGCCTGACCTCAGTGGTTGCGAAGATGTTAGATTCAATTGTTAAGGATGAGGTGATGGGAGTTCTTGAATTGAATTGACTTTATTTCTTACATCCTTCACATACATGAGTAAAAAACTTTACATCTCCATTTAAATGTGCAATGTGCAATCATAGTAATTCATAATAAATAGAATAGTCAAAATAATAGAGTACAATCAAATCAGCGTGAGTTAATTAGTCTGATGGCTTGGTGGAAGAAGCTGTCCTGGAGCCTGTTTGTCCTGGCTTTTATGCTGCGGTACTGCTTCCCGGATGGTAGCAGCTGGAATAGACTGTGGTTGGGGTGACTCAGGTCCCCAATGATCCTACGGGCCCTTTTTACACACTTGTCCTTGTAAATGTCCTGAATCATGGTAAGTTCACATCTACAGATGCACTGGGCTGTCTGCACCACTCTGCAGAGTCCTGTGACTAAGGGAAGCACAGTTCCCATACCAGGCAGTGATGCAGCCAGTCAGGATGCTCTCAATTGGTGATACCAGACAAGATGAAACAAAGTCAGCATGGTTTCTTTAAGAGAAAATCTTGCCTGATGGACCTGTTGGAACCCTAACCCTAATGAGAGGAAATTACAAGTAGGATAGATAAAAAGGATGTTGTATATTTGGACTTTCAGAAGGCCTTTGTCAAGGTGCCACACATGAGGCTGCTCAACAAGTTAAGAGCCCGTGGTATTACAGTAAAGTTACTAACATGGTTAGAGCATTGGCTGATTGGTAGGAGGCAGCGAGTAGGAATAAACGGATCCTCATCTGGTTGGCTGCCAGTGACTAGCTGTGTTCTGTAGGGGTCGGAGCAGGGATGTGATACTGAAGTTTTATAAGGCACTGGTGAGGCCTCACCTTGAATATTGTGAACTGTTTTGGGCTCCTAGTCTCAGAAAAGAGAGGGTTCAGAAGAGGTTGATTCTGGGAATGGAAGGGTTATCATATGAGGAACATTTGATGGCTCTGGGTCTGTACAGTTACTAGCTGGAATTTAGAAGTAGGAGAGAAATCTCATTGAAACCTTTTGAATGTTGAAAAACCTGGACAGGGTAGATGCTGGGAGAGTCTAGGACAAGAGGGCAGAGCCTCAGGAAAAAGGGGTGTCTATTTAAATGAGATCAAGAAATTTCTTTAGCCAGTGGGTGGTGAATTTGTGGAATATATTACCACAGGCAGCTGTGGAGGCCAGGTCATTGGGTGTATTTAAGGCAGAGATTGATAGCTTCTTGATTGGAGACAGATCAAAGGTTACAGAGAGAAGGCCGAGGAGTGGGGCTGAGGAAGGGAAAAATGGATCAATCATGATTGAATGGTGAAGCAGTCTCAATGGGCCAAATGGACTAATTGTGCTACTATGTCTTATGGTCTTTTCCACTTTAGGTGGGTAGGACTACAACCAGAGGCCATGGGTTAAGGGTGAAAGGTGAGTTTAAGGGGAACATGAGGAGAAGCTTCTTTACTCAATGTGGAAAGAGCTGTCAGCACAAGTGGCCCAGATTTAATACGATGTTTGGATAGGTACATACAGTGGCATGCAAAAGTTTGGGCACCTCTGGTCAAAGTTTCTGTTACTGTGAATAGCTAAGCGAGTAAAAGAGGACCTGATTTCCAAAATGCATAAAGTTAAAGATGACACATTTCTTTAATATTTTAAGTAAGATTACTTTTTTTCTATCATTTACAGTTTCAAAATAACAAGAAAGGAAAATGGCCTGAAGCAAAAGTTTGGGCACCTTGCATGGTCAGTACTTAATTAACACCCTCTTTGGCAAGTATCACAGCTTGTAAATGCTTTCTGTAGCCAGCTAAGAGTCTTTCAATTCTTGTTTGGGGGATTTTCACCCATTCTTCCTTGCAAAAAGGCTTCTAGTTCTGTGAGATTCTTGGGCCGTTTTGCGTGCACTGCTCTTTTGAGGTCTATCCACAGATTTTCGATGATGTTTAGGTCGGGCGACTGTGAGGACCATGGCAAAACCTTCAGCTTGTGCCTCTTGAGGTAGTCCATTCTGGATTTTGAGGTATGTTTAGAATCATTATCCTGTTGTAGAAGCCATCCTCTTTTCATCTTCAGCTTTTTATTTTACAGACGGTGATGTTTGCTTCCAGAATTTGTTGGTATTTAATTGAATTCATTCTTCCCTCTACCAGTGAAATGTTCCTCGTGCCACTGGCTGCAACACAAGCCCAAAGCCTGATCGATCCACCCCCCGTGCTCAACAGTTGAAGAGGTGTTCTTTTCATGAAATTCTGCACCCTTTTTTCTCCAAAGATACCTTTGCTCATTGTGACCAAAAAGTACTATTTTAACTTCATCAGTCCACAGGACTTATTTCCAGAATGCATCAGGCTTATTTAGATGTTCATTTGCAAACTTCTGACACCTGAATTTTGTGGTGAGGACGCAGGAAAGGTTTTCTTCTGATGACTCTTCCATGAAGGTCATATTTGTGCAGGTGTCGCTGCACAGTAGAACAGTGCACCACCAGTCCAGAGTCTGCTAAATCTTCCTGAAGGTCTTTTGCAGTGAAACGGAGGTTTTGATTTGCCTTTCTAGCAATCCTATGAGCAGTTCTCTCGGGAAGTTTTCTTGGTCTTCCAGACCTCAACTTGACCTCCACCGTTCCTGTTAACTGCCATTTCTTACTTATATTATGAACTGAGGAAACGGCTACCTGAAAACACTTTGCTATCTCCTTATAGTCTTCTCCTGCTTTGTGGGCATCATTTATTTTAATTTTCAGAGTGCTAGGCAGCTGCTTAGAGGAGCCCATGGCTGCTGATTGTTGGGACAAAGTTTGAGGAGTCAGGGTATTTATAAAGCTTTGAAATTTGCATCACCTGGCCTTTCTTAACGATGACTGTGAACAAGCCATAGCCCTAACAAGCTAATTAAGGTCTGAGACCTTGATAAAAGTTATCTGAGTGTTCAAATCTCTTGGGGTGCCCAAACTTTTGCATGGTGCTCCTTTCCTTTTTTTTAAACTCTGAAATTGTACACAACAAAAATAATACACTAATCTTGCTTAAATTGTTGAAAAGAATGTTTCATCTTTAACCGTATAACTTTTGGAGATCAGTTCATCTTATACTCACTTAACTATTCACAGCAACAGAAATTTTGACCAGGGGTGCCCAAACTTTTGTAGGCCACTGTAAATAGTAGGGAGATGGAGGGGTATGGTCCCGGTGCATATCGATGTGAGTAGGCAGTTCAAAAGGTTTCAGGGTGTACTAGATGCTGCAGATTAGTGGTCACCAACCTTTTTCAGCCCAAGATCCCCTACCTCGGCCTTAGTGAAAGGCAAGATCGACCTACTAAATCATTTAGGGAAAAAAAAGCTCAGATTGTACTTCCAACTTGAGGCCCTTTATTTGGACTAATTGTATTTTAATTACATAAAATGCTTTTGTCAATCTTTCAAATTAATTTAATCAAGAAAACACTGTAACTAGCATATCAAACAGGCCATAGCGGCATCGAGCTCATCCAATAACACCTTGAATAAGTGGTGCTGAAGTGCTTTTGCTCAAATTGTTTATCAGTTTGACCACCAGTGTCATTACATGAGAAAAGTCCACGACCTTTCCAGCCAAGGCCTGCTGATGAATCACAGTGATAATCCAGGAAGTTGGGAAAATCAGGGTCATTACGGCACAGTGCTATAAAACCAACGTGAACACCGCGCATTGCTGGGGCCCCATCATTAGTAACTGCCACCAGTTTATGAATGGGGATGTCATTTTCAAAGACATTTTTAAAAAACTCATTGTAAATGTCCTCACCTCTCGTTCTCTAAATGCAAAAGAGTGAGGAAGTCTTGCTTTTTTGTAAAATCCTGAAAAGCCATTCTGACAAATACAACAACCTGAGCTGTTTGCATTACATCCAGGGATTCATCAAACTGTCGTGAAAAATATTCACAGAGTGACAAGTCCTTTAACGCTTGTAGATCCATGTCCTCTGAACAGCATGTTTGCTTGGCCTTCAACCCCGATTTCAGCTCCTCAACTGTCCTAGTATTGGTAAACTTACTGAGACACTAGTACAAGTTTCAGGGGTACGGAAGCTAATGACACCACTGTTTTTGTCTCCCATTTCTTGTACATTTGGGGAATGTTGAAATTTAAAGGGGGAGAAAGATTGTAATGTGAGCATTATAAAAATAAGTTAATACCGATTAGGATCATGGTAATATAGCAATACTCCCGCTACGGAAACTGTTTGTAAAGAGAGATTGTTTCCGGGGTTGCGGGGTTTTCCTTCCGGTCTTTTCTGCCTGGTGCGCATTAGTGACAACCTCTGTATGCGAATATCATTTACCGTCCTAGATAAAGTTGTTACTTTTGGGCATGAAGTTGTCGATTGGTCCTTTTTCAAAGTAGAAATTACTACATATTTGCATCAAAAGGTTTATCAGGCATAATGTGTTTGTGTATTTATTTTTCTTTTTTTTCCGGGATCTACTGGAAAAGTCTCAAAGATCGACCTGTTGATCGTGATCACTACTAGTGGTTGGCGACCACTACTGTAGATGATTCTGTGCCCTGCCAAGATCAGTATGCCAGGCAGAAATCAGGGTAAACTTATTGATTTCTCAATGTACTCAATTCGCCAAACTCACCCAGGAAATACAGCAACTGGTGTACACAAAATACTGCTTTCCTACACTCTTGTGCGAGGCTCTGTGCTCACTTTACAGAGCCCTGTGGAATGGGTGTACAGGACAATCAAGAGGAAATTTGTCTTCATCAAAATGTTCACCAAGTTGATTATTTAATACAAGCCAGATTTATATGCTGCAATTACTCTCCCTTTTCCGAATTTAGTTTCTAACACAGAATTGTCCACCCTTTCTCCTGATGGATATGTTTGAGGGATACACTTTATGTGGATTGGAACAGATTTATATTTCAAGGTACAAGTGGCGAAACTTCTGTTAACCAGCTTGAGTTAATTACCCCATTAATTGGGAGACTGGCAAGCCACTTGTAATGACTGAGTCACTGCCTTGTCTTACCGAAGTACACACTTGGGATCCATGCATGCTGTGCTTTAGCAGAATGCACAGGTGTATACTGCCAAATCTACCATCTTCTAGCTTGCCTTCTCTCAGCAGTACCCAGAGCATATGGACTAGTGGCCAACCTGAGCCCCACGATGGGAGCTGTAACCAGGAACACGTACCTTCAGAGAAAGGGAGCACCTCTTGCGGCGAAACAAATTTGTGCACCGTGTTCTCTTCGTTAGGGAACTGTGAATGAGAAACTGGTTCATATTCAGCAGGAAACACATCCGCACCCGTGACACAAGTACTGAATCAGCAGTCAGATCAGTGCTGAGGATTAGCTGAGATAATAGATGATTAACACCAGAAGTGACAGAGCTCCCTACACAGTGAGACCAAGCCATGACCAAAAGAGAAAGCAGCAGCAGCAAAGAGCCCGTGCTCTGGAGGTCAAGGCGAGGAGATGGTAGGGGTGGATGGCAGTCAGCAGGAGGCAAGTTCCATATGTTCCACCAGTGTGGGAGATTAGGGAGAAGTCTACGTCTCTAATGACTATGTCTGCATGGATCAGTTGGACTCAGCAAGGCACATACAGGAACCGTATGTCATAGACAGAGCTTGCAGCAAGTCAGAATCAGACCCTTTGACCCAACTCTACTCACTTCACATTTATGACTGTGTGGCTAAGCAAAACTCCAATGCCGTATTTAAGTTTGCTGATGACGGTACTGTTGTAGGCCAAATCCAAGGTGGTGATGAATCAACATATAGGAAGGAGATTGAAAATCCGGCTGAGTGGTATCATAACAACTTCTTACTCAATGATAGCAAACCCAAGGAGCTGAATATTGACTTCAGGAGACTGGAGATCCATGAGCCAGCAACCTTAAATTCCTCAGTGTTATCATTTCAGAGGACCTGTCATGGGCCCAGCACATCAGTGCAATTAAGGAAGCATGGCAGCATCCTTACTTCCTTAGAGGTTTGTGAAGCTTTGGCATGTTACCTAATACTTTGACCAACTGCTGTAGATATATGTGGTGGAATGTATATTGACTGGCTGCATCACAGCCTGGTATAGGTGTACAAATTGGTTACGTAAGCAGGGAACATGCCAGAGTGGTAGTAAAGCATGAGAAAATTCATCTCGAAAGGAAGAATGAAAACATATTATTTAAACTGAGTCTACAAAACGTTGAGGTACAACAGGGTTGGAGTACAAGAGCGAAGGTTGACAGGTAGATTTGAGCGAAGAGGCCTCACTGTAAGCAGTATGGAATAAAATAAGGATGAGAAGGTATTTCTTCTGTGGGTCAGATCTCCAGAAAGTTGTGGTGTCAGAGTGTGAATGTATTCTAGGTGAAGGAACTAGGGGTCTGAGGCAGCAGGAAACAGGTATTGACGTTAAAGATGGATTAGCCTTGATCTGACTGAACAGTGCTAAAGGTGTAAACATGAGATTTGTGGAGGAGAGCTTAGGTGAGGATGTACCTGTGGACACAGCTTGTACATGGCAGCACAGACAATGACCGGTGTGGAAAAGTGCCTGGCAGCCAGAGCCAGGGTGTGGGCGCCATTCACCGCCCGCAGACCCCCATTGGCGAGGATGGTTTTGGTACCAATGATGACCTGTAGAGACACCAGGAAACCACATCACTGCAGGCATGCCCCTCCCAACTCCAACACCCTCCTCAAACAGCCTCTGAAACTACTACTCCTACACTGACTCACCCCCCACCCAACTCTCCCCTCAAGCTGCTCACCCCTTTGCTACCCATCCCTCACCTCCTGACCCAGCTCTTCCCTTAGTGCTGCTCCACTGCCTCAATGGCTCTCCCCTCCCCACAATACCCCACCCTCTCCCTCCCTCTCACCACATTCCTTCCCTCGTCAGCTCTTCCCTGTCCTGCACCACGATCCCCATAGTATACAGCATCCTCAGACCGTACCTTATTGACACGTGACATGACAGCGAAGATAGCAGCATCAGTGATGACGGTTGTTTCGATCCCAGCAGCAGACAGCGCAACAGACATTTCGTGACCCTAGAATCCGGAGATTGAGGTGAATTTCTTATCTGAGCCCAGGTGGATGATCCCTTAACAGGAGGGGGGGGGGGGGGGAGAGCCCCAGTGGGGAACCTCTGTGGAAGAGGCAGGACCAGTGAGCACTGGAGATGGGGCAGACAGAAACAGTTGCGAGAGGTGGGCAGACATGAATGTCAATGAGGTCTCCCGCCCAAACAAGAGAAAATCTGCAGATGGTGAAAATCCAAGCAACACACACAAAATGCTGGAGGAACTCAGCAGGCCAGGCAGCATCTACAAAAAATTGTACAGTCAACGTTTCGGGCAGAGACCTGTCAGCAGGACTGGAGTAAAAAAGATGAGGAGTCAGAGTTAAAAGTTGGGGGGGGAGGAGGGAGAAACACAAGGTGATAGGTGAGGCTGGGAGGGGGAGGGGGTGTAAAGAGCTGGGAAGTTGATTGGTGAAAGAAATATAGGGCTAGAGAAGGGGGAATCCAACAGGAGAGGACAGAAGGCCATAGCAGAAAGAAAAGGAGGGGTGGGAAGGAGATAAGGTGAGAGAGGGAAAAGGGGATGGGAAATGGTGGAAGTGGGGAGTGGCCATTACCGGAAGTTTGAGAAATCAATGTTTGTGCGATCAGGTTGGAGGCTGCCCAGACTGAATATAAGGCGTTGCTCCTCCAACCTGAGTATGGCCTCATCGTGACTCCCTTCCCATCTCCCTGCCGAGCCCCGAGTCCCTCACCGCTCCCACTAACCTGGCAGTACGGCGCACACTCGGCCACAATGACATGGAAGTTGCGTTTTCGAGCAGCCTCTTTAAGGAAAGCTTCCACAGTTGGGGATCTTCCCAGGGTCATGATCACCTCGTTGGAATGGATGTGTTCCAGGGCTTGCATTGTAATGTTATCCATTGTCCCCTCTGCAAACACCAGACACTTGCACAGTTACTGCACAGGCCAACTGGCCCATTGCACTGCTGCTGACCAAAGATGGAGCTATCAGGATAAATGCCACGCCCAGCTCATTCTATCCCCACCATTTCCGAGTGCACTTCCTGCTCCCCTTTAATCAGGAACTGCGGTACGACCAATCAACAAAAGAAAGTGTATAAATAAAGCTACCTTTTCAATCAGGTCAGTAATCAACATTTAAAAGGCAGAGACGAGGAAATCTGCAGATGCTGGAAATTCAAACAACACACACAAAAAGCTGGTGGAACATAGCAGGCCAGGCAGCATCTATAGGAAGTACAGTCAACGTTTCAGGCCGAGACCCCTCGTCAGGAATGAAACGTTGACTGTACTTCTTCCTGTAGATGCTGCCTGGCCTGCTGCGTTCCACCAGCATTTTGTGTGTTGTTTAAAAGGCAGAGCTTCACGGCCGTTTCTTGGAATTGGGCTGCAACCAATCAACGCGGGATTCATTAGAAAGAGTGAGTAAAAATACCGCAAGTGCAAGCAGAGCAGCCATTCTTTTGAGTGTGCGAGTGTTCAGAGTTGCTTTGACTCATCAGGGCTTGGTAAAGTATCCGGTAAGTTTCTCTCTTTCATTGTCTTTGTTCATTCCTTCTCTGTTAGTGCATAGTAGTGTAGTGAGAATGGCTCCAGGGCAGTGTTTTCTACTCTGTGTGTTATGTCTGGGAGACCTCCACTCTCCAGATAAACACATTTGCACCAGGTGCACTGAGCTGCAGCTGAGAAAATTAAACTTGTATGGGAGACTAGGGATGTGATAGACAGGGAAAGTAGTCATCCGTCAGTTGCAGGAGATGGGTAACTAGGTGACGATCAGGAGAAGGAGGGGAAATGCACAACCAGTGCAGAGTACACTTGTGGCCATTTCCCCAATATTAGTTACACAACTTTGTTGAGTAAACAGAACTCAGTGAGTGAGTGGGCCAGTGAAGGAGTGGAGCTTTGAGGCTTTGACTTGAGAGACTTTGATGAGAAGAGGCGGAGGACGAGTTTGTTCCCAGTTAGTCTTTACAATGCCTCCTGAGACGGTGATGTGCCTCTCCTGTGAGATGTGGCAGTCTTGGGGGAACTCCCTTCTCCCGCAGAGTCACATCTGCCAGAAGTGCTTGCGGCTGGGCGATCTGGAAGACCGTGTAAGGAATCTGGAGCAGCAGCTGGATGACCTTCGACTCATAAGGGAGAGTGAGGCAGACATAGATGAGAGCTACAGGGAGGTAGTCACACCTAGGCTGCCGGAAGCAGGTCATTGGGTGACAGTCAGAGGGGGGAAAGCAAAGGTGAGTAGCCATTCCCCTGAATAATAAGTTTACCATCCTGGATGCTGTTGGCAAAGACACCGACCAGGTGTGAGCCACAGTGGCAGGGCCTCTGGCACTGAGTCTGACCTGGTGGTGCAAAAGGATGGGATGGAGAAGAGGAGAGCTGTTGTCATTGGAGACTGGATAGTCAGGGGAGCAGACAGGAGATTTTGTGGACATGAGAAGGACACCCGCATGGTTTGTTGCCTCTCGGGTGCCAGGGTCCGGGACGTCTCTGACTGGGTGGATGACATCCTGGTAGGAGAGGGAAAGCAACCAGATGTCATGATACATGTTGGTACCAACGACATAGGCAGTAAGATGGATGAGGTCCTGAAGTGTGAATTTCGGGAACTAGGCAGAAGGCTGAAGAACAGGACCTCAAGGGTGGCGTTATAACCATATAACAATTACAGCACGGAAACAGGCCATCTCGGCCCTTCTAGTCCGTGCAGAAC
Source organism: Hemitrygon akajei (assembly GCF_048418815.1). NCBI lineage: Eukaryota > Metazoa > Chordata > Chondrichthyes > Myliobatiformes > Dasyatidae > Hemitrygon > Hemitrygon akajei. The sequence continues at coordinate 1,207,503 of NC_133126.1, read as the reverse complement.
GCTTACTCTCACCTAATCCCACTGACCCGCACTCAGCCCATAACCCTCCATTCCTTTCCTGTCCATATACCTATCCAATTTTGCTTTAAATGACAATACCGAACCTGCCTCTACCACTTCTACAGGAAGCTCATTCCACACAGCTACCACTCTCTGAGTAAAGAAATTCCCCCTCATGTTACCCTTAAACTTTTGCCCCCTAAGTCTCAACTCATGTCCTCTTGTTTGAATCTCCCCTACTCTCAATAGAAAAAGCCTATCCACGTCAACTCTATCTATCCCCCTCATAATTTTAAATACCTCTATCAAGTCCCCCCTCAACCTTTTATGCTCCAAAGAATAAAGACCTAACTTGTTCAATCTTTCCCTGTAGCTTAGGTGCTGAAACCCAGGTAACATTCTAGTAAATCTTCTCTATACTCTCTCTATTTTGTTGACATCTTTCCTATAATTCGGTGACCAGAACTGTACACAATACTCCAAATTCGGACTTACCAATACCTTGTACAATTTTAACATTACATCCCAACTCTTATACTCAATGCTCTGATTTATAAAGGCAAGCATACCAAAAGCTTTCTTCACCACCCTATCCACATGAGACTCCACCTTCAGGGAACTATCCACCATTATTCCTAGATCACTCTGTTCTACTGCATTCTTCAATGCCCTACCATTTACCACATACATCCTATTTGGATTATTCCTACCAAAATGTAGCACCTGACACTTAACAGCATTAAACTTCATCTGCCATCCCTCAGCCCACTCTTCTAACTGGCCTAAACCTCTCTGCAAACTTTGAAAACCTACTTCATTATCCACAACACCACCTACCTTAGTATCATCTGCATACTTACTAATCCAATTTACCACCCCATCATCCAGATCATTAATGTATATGACAAACAACACTGGACCCAGTACAGATCCCTGAGGCATACCACTAGTCACCGGCTTCCAACCTGACAAACAGTAATCCACCACTACTCTCTGGCATCTCCCATCCAGCCACTGTTGAATCCATTTTACTACTTCATTATTAATACCTAACGATTGAACCTTCCTAACTAACCTTCCGTGCAGAACCTTGTCAAAGGCCTTACTGAAGTCCATATAGACAACATCCACTGCTTTACCCTCGTCAACTTTCCTCGTAACCTCTTCAAAAAATTCAGTAAGATTTGTCAAACATGAACTTCCACGCACAAATCTATGTTGACTGTTCCTAATCAGACCCTGTCTATCCAGATAATAATATATACCATCTCTAAGAATACTTTCCATTCATTTACCCACCACTGATGTCAAACTGACAGGCCTATAATTGCTAGGTTTACTCTTAGAACCCTTTTTAAACAATGGAACCACATGAGCAATACGCCAATCCTTCGGCACCATTACCTTTTCTAATGACAACTGAAATATTTCTGTCAGAGCCTCTGCTATTTCTACACTAACCTCCCTCAAGGTCCTAGGGAATATCCTGTCAGGACCCGGAGATTTATCTGCTTTTATATTCCTTAAAAGCACCAGTACTTCCTCCTCTTTAGTCATCATAGTTTCCATAACTTCCCTACTTGTTTCCCTTACCTTACACAATTCAATATCCTTCTCCTTAGTGAATACTGAAGAAATTGTTCAAAATCGCCCCCATCTCTTTCGGCTCCACACATAGCTGTCTACTCTGATTCTCTAAGGGACCAATTTTATCCCTCACTATCCTTTTACTATTAATATAACTGTAGAAACCCGTCAGATTTATTTTCACTTTACTTGCCAATGCAACCTCATATCTTCTTTTAGCTTTTCTAATTTCTTTAAGATTCTTCTTACATTCTTTATATTCGAGCACCTCATTTACTCCATGCAGCCTATATTTATTGTAGATATCTCTCTTTTTCCTAACCAAGTTTCCAATATCCCTTGAAAACCATGGCTCTCTCAAACTTTTAACCATTCCTTTCCATCTAACAGGAACATAAAGATTCTGTACCCTCAAAATTTCACCTTTAAATGACCGCCATTTCTCTATTACATCCTTCCCATAAAACAAACTGTCCCAATCCACTCCTTCTAAATCCTTTCGCATCACCTCAAAGTTAGCCTTTCTCCAATCAAAAATCTCAACCCTGGGTCCAGTCCTCTCCTTCTCCATAATTATATTGAAACTAATGGCATTGTGATCACTGGACCCGAAGTGCTCCTCAGCACATACCTCCGTCACCTGACCTATTTCATTCCTTAACAGAAGATCCAACACTGCCCCTTCTCTAGTTGGTACCTCTATGTATTGCTGCAAAAAACTAGCATACATTTTACAAACTCCAAACCATCCATCCCTTTTACAGTATGGGCTTCCCAGTCTATGTGTGGCGTTCTCAGGATTCCTGCCAGTGCTACGTGATAGTGATGGTAAGAATTGCAGGAGATGGCAGTTGAATGTGTGGCCGAGGAGTTGGTGCAGGGGCAGGGTTTTAGGTTTTTGGATCATTGGGATCTCTTCTGGGGAAGGTGGGACCTGTACAGATTGGATGGGTTGCAACTGAACTTGACGGGGAGCAATATCCTTGCTGGTAGGTTTGCTAGCATGGTTCGGGAGGGTTTAAACTAATTTGCAAGGGGGATGGGACCCGTAGCAATAGAGCAGTGAAAGAAGTGCATGGAGTAAAGCCAGATCTAACATACAGAGAGGCTTTGAGGAAAGAGAAGCAGAATAAAAGGTGTAAAGGTAGTAAGGTAGCAGGGCTAAAGTGTGTGTACTTCAATACAAGCAGCATCAGGAACAAAGGTGATGAACTGAGAGCTTGGATACATACATAGATTTATGATGTAGTGGCCATTACGGAGACTTGCCTGGCACCAGGGCAGGAATGGATTCTCAATATTCCTGGATTTCAGTGCTTTAAAAGGGATGTGGGGGGGGGGGGGGGGGGGAGGGGAGGAGGGGTGGCATTACTGGTCAGGGATACTATTACAGCTACAGAAAGGGTGGGTAATGTAGCAGGATCCTCTTTTGAGTCAGTATGGGTGGAAGTCAGGAACAGGAAGGGAGCAGTTACTCTACTGGGGGTATTCTATAGGCCCCCTGGTAGCAGCAGAGATACCGAGGAGCAGATTGGGAGGCAGATTTTGGAAAGGTGCAAAAATAATAGGGCTGTTATCATGGGTGACTTTAACTTCCCTAATATTGATTGGCACTTGATTGGTTCCAAGGGTTTAGATGGGGCAGAGTTTGTTAAGTGTGTCCAGGATGGATTCCTGTCACAGTATGTTGACAGGCCAACTAGGGGGAATGCCATACTAGATCTAGTATTAGGTAACGAACCAGGTCAGGTCACAGATCTGTCAGTGGGTGAGCATCTGGGGGACAGTGATCCCCGCTCCCTGGCCTTTAGCATTATCATGGAAAAGGATAGAATCAGAGGACAGGAAAATTTTTAATTGGGGAAGGGCAAATTATCAGGCTATAAGGCTAGAACTTGCGGGTGTGAATTGGGATGATGTTTTTGCAGGGAAATGTACTATGGACATGTGGTCGATGTTTAGGGATCTCTTGCTGGATGTTAGGGATAAATTTGTCCCGGTGAGGAAGATAAAGAATGGTAGGGTGAAGGAACCATGGGTGACAAGTGAGGTGGAAAATCTAGTCAGGTGGAAGAAGGCAGCATACATGAGGTTTAGGAAGCAAGGATCAGATGGGTCTATTGAGGAATATAGGGTAGCAAGAAAGCAGCTTAAGAAGGGGCTGAGAAGAGCAAGAAGGGAAAATGAGAAGCCTTTGGTGAGTAGGGTAAAGGAAAACCCCAAGGCATTCTTCAATTATGTGAAGGACAAAAGGATGACGGGAGTGAAGGTAGGACCGATTAGAGATAAAAGTGGAAAGATGTGCCTGGAGGCTGTGGAAGTGAGCGAGGTCCTCAATGAATACTTCTCTTCGGTTATTCACCAATGAGAGGGAACTTGATGACGGTGAGGACAATATGAGTGAGGTTGATGTTCTAGAGCATGTTGATATTAAGGGAGAGGAGGTGTTGGAGTTGTTAAAATACATTAGGACGGATAAGTCCCCTGGGCCTGACGGAATATTCCCCAGGCTGCTCAACAAGATGAGGGAAGAGATTGCTGAGCCTCTGGCTAGGATCTTTATATCCTTGTTGTCCACGGGAATGGTACCAGAAGATCGGAGGGAGGCGAATGTTGTCCCCTTGTTCAAAAAAGGTAGTAGGGATAGTCCGGGTAATTATAGACCAGTGATCCTTATGTCTCTGGTGGGAAAGCTGTTGGAAAAGATTCTTAGAGATAGGATCTATGGGCATTTAGAGAATCATGGTCTGATCAGGGACAGTCAGCATGGCTTTGTGAAGGGCAGATCGTGTCTAACAAGCCTGACAGAGTTGAGGAGGTGACCAGGCACGTAGATGAGGGTAGTGCAGTGGATGTGATCTACATGGATTTTAGTAAGGCATTTGACAAGGTTCCACACGGTAGCCTTATTCAGAAAGTCAGAAGGCACGGGATCCAGGGAAGTTTGGCCTGGTGGATTCAGAATTGGCTTGCCTGCAGAAGGCAGAGGGTCGTGGTGGAGGGAGTACATTCAGATTGGAGGGTTGTGACTAGTGGTGTCCCACAAGGATCTGTTTTGGGACCTCTACTTTTCGTGATCTTTATTAACAACCTGGATGTGGGGGTTGAAGGGTGGCTTGGCAAGTTTGCAGACTACACAAAGGTTGGTGGTGGTGTAGATCGTGTATAGGATTGTCAAGGATTGTAGAGAGACATTGATAGGATGCAGAAGTGGGCTCAGAAATGGCAGATGGAGTTCAACCCGGAGAAGTGTGAGGTGGTACACTTTGGAAGGACAAACTCCAAGGCAGAGTACAAAGTAAATGGCAGGATACTTGGTCGTGTGGAGGAGCTGAGGGATCTGGGGGTACATGTCCGCAGATCCCTGAAAGTTGCCTCACAGGTAGATAGGGTAGTTAAGAAAGCTTATGATGTTAGCTTTCATAAGTCGAGGGATAGAGTTTAAGAGACACAATGTAATGATACAACTATATAAAACTGTAGTTAGGCCACACTTGGAGTACGGTGTCCAGTTCTGGTCGCCTCACTATAGGAAGGATGTGGAAGCTTTGGAAAGGGTACAGAGGAGATTTACCAGGATGCTGCCTGGTTTAGAGAGTATGGATTATGATCAGAGATTAAGGGAGCTAGGGCTTTACTCTTTGGAGAGGAGGAGGATGAGAGGAGACATGATAGAGGTGTACAAGATATTAAGAGGAATAGACAGAGTGGACAGCCAGCACCTCTTCCCCAGGGTACCACTGCTCAGTACAAGAGGACATGGCTTTAAGGTAAGGGGAGGGAAGTTCAAGGGGGATATTAGGGGAAGGTTTTTCACAGAGAGTGGTTGGTGCGTGGAATTTAGTGCCTGAGTCAGTGGTGGTGGCAGATACACTAGTGAATTTTAAGAGACTACTAGACAGGTATATGGAGGAATTTAAGGTGGGGGGGTTATATGGGAGGCAGGGTTTGAGGGTCGGCACAACATTGTGGGCCGAAGGGCCTGTAATGTGCTGTACTATTCTAAATCTAAATTCTAAACTTTAGATACTGTTGAGGTACACAGCCTAAACAGGGGGTGGGGAAGTGGGGGGGAGAGCTAGAACAACTGGGTCTCTGGCACTGAGTATGGTGCTGTGACTCAGAAAAGCAGAGAGGTGAAGATCAGTGTAGTGGCGATCGGAGATTCCATAGTCAGAGGAACAGAGATGAGCTTTTGTGGATGCAATAGAGATGCCTGGATAGTACGTTGCAACCAGGTGCGAGTGCCGGGGGTCTCGGATCAGGTCCACGATATTCTCAAGGGCGAAGATGAGCAGCCCAAAGACTTGGTACATATTGGCACCAATGACATAGGGAGACAAGGTGAGGTCTTGTAGAGAAATTCTAGGGAGCTAGGTAGAAAGCTGAAAAACAGGACCTCAAGAGTAGAAATCTCTGGATTGCTGCCTGTGCCACACACCAGGGAACTGTTGCAGGGGCGGGGGTTCAGATTTATGGATTATTGGGAGCTCTTCTGGGAAAGGTACAACCTGTAGAAAGGGACGGGTTACCCCTGAACCCGAAGGAGACCAATATCCTTGTAGGCAGGTTTGCTACAGCTATTCGTGAGTGTTTAAACTAATTTGGTTGGGGAATGGGAACCGGAGTGATAGTGCTCAGGATGAGGTAGTTGGTTTACAAACAAAAGCAGTGAAAAGGGTGAATACAGGACTGAAAGGTATTATATTTGAATGTGCACGGTATATGAAATAAGGTAGATGAACTTGTAGCAGTTACAGATTGGCAGGTACGATATTGTAGGCATCACTGAATCATAGCTGAAAGATTATAGCTGGGAGCTTAATATCCAAGGGTATACATTGTATTGAAAGAACAGCGCAGAGGGTGGCGTGGCTCTGTTGGTAAAAAATGAAATCAAATCATTAGAAAGAGGTGCCATACTGTAGGGTTGGAAGGTGTTGAGTCGTTGTAGGTAGAGCTAAGGAACTTCAAGTCTAAAAAGACCCTGATGGGAGTTGTATACAGGCCCCCAAACAGCAGTAAAGATATAATCTAAGAGGAGATAGAAAATACTTGCCGAAAGGGCAATACAATAATCATGGGGATTTCAATATGCAGGTAGATTGGGAAAATCAGATTAGTGCTGGATCTTAAGAGGGGGAATTTCTAAAATGCCTATGAGGTGGCTTTTTGGAGTAGCTCATGGTTGAGCCCACTAGGGGATCAGCTATTCTGGATCGGTTGTTGTGCAATGAACCAGAATTAATTGAATAACCAAATGTAAAAGAACCCTTGGGGGCAAGTGATCATAATATGATTGAATTCACACTGACATTTGAGAAGGAGAAGCTAAAGTCAGATGTATCAGTGTTACAATGGAGTAAAGGGAATTACAGAAGCATGAAAGAGGAGTTGGCCAGAAATGACTGGAAACGAACACTGGAAGGGATGGCAGCAACAGCTGGAATTACTGGAAGCAATTCAGAAAGCACATGATATATACATCCCAAAGAAGAAGAAAAATTCTAAAGGCAAGATGACACACCGTGGCTAATGAGAAGTCAAAGCCAACATAAAACACAATAGAGCATATAATAAATATTAGTGGTAAATTAGAGGATTGGGAGGCTTTTAAAAATCAAAAGAATGCAACTAAAAAGTCTTTAAGAAAAAGATGGAATACGAAAGTTAGAATAATATTAAGGAGGATATCAAAAGTTTCTTCAAAATACATAAACTGTAAAAGAGAGGTGAGAGCGGATATTGGATGCTGGGAAACAATGCTGGAGAGGTGGCATCGTAGTATAAGGAAACGGCAGATGAACTGAATGAGAATTTTGCATCAGTCTTCACTGTAGAAGACACTAGCAGTATGGTGGACGTTCCAGAGTGTTAGGGGTGTTAAGTGTGTGAAATTGCCATTACTAGGGAGAGTTTTTGCAAAACTGAAAGGTCTGAAGGTAGTTAAGTCACCTGGACCAGACGGTGTATATCCCTGGCTTCTGAAAGAGGTAGCAGAAGATATTAGGGAGGTATTAGTAATAATCTTTCAAGAATCACTAGATTCTGCAATGGTTCTGGAAGACTGGAAAATTGCAAATTTCACTGCACTCTTCAAGAAGGGAGAGAGACAGAAGAAATTCTGTCTGTATGGCTCTGGGCCTGTATTCAGTAGAATGAGGGGTGACCTAACTGAAACCTCAGATGTTGAAAGGCTTTGATAGAGTGGATGTGGAGAGGATTTTTCCTATAGTGAGAGTGTCTAGAACCAGAATACAGAGCCTCAGAATAGAGGAGTATCCCTTTACCACTGAGACGAGGAGGAGTTTCTTTAGCCAGAGAATTGTAAGTCTGTGGAACTCGTTGCCACAGGAGGCCAAGTGGATACATATATTGAAGGCAGAGGTTGATAGATTCTTGACTGGTCAGGGCACAAAGGGATATGGACAGAAGGCAGGAGATTGGGGCTGAGAGGAAAATTAGATCAGCATGATGAAGTGGTGGAGCACAACAATAGCCCAAATTGCCTAATTTTGCTTCTGTATCTTATGGAATCCAGTGGGGCCAGACATCCCTACTCAACATTAATCCTGGGAGCCCACTGACTCTACCACTTTAGGGAGTATCTAATCCTTTGCCTGAGTGCAACAGTGACAGACACCAACTTTGCTGACCCTGGAGGGACTCCCCCCACCCCACCCAAGAGGTTGCCACATCTCACCCATTCTCCACCACTTACCGAGCTCAACCAGTAGTTCGTTAATGGCCTCAATGACATTGGTTCTTAGTGGTGCAAAGCTCTCACTCAAATCCTCATTCTGACTGCCGGACATCAGCAGCCTGTGCAGAGACTCCTGGTCCATCTCCTCATTGTGACCCTGCAGCCTGCAACACAATGAGAAATCAGCAGGGCTCACCTCCCCAACACTCCCCCTCCCCTCTCAGCTCCAAGCTGGGACCTGCCAGGAATTCTCTCCTTAATTCCCTCCGCACCACAGGACCTGCCTAATTCCCTCCACACTGCTGGGACCTCTAATTCTCACCCCAGCACTGACTGGAACCACCCCCTCCCCACCACCCAGACTTCCCACCCTCCTCACCTCTTGGACCACCCTTCCTCCGTCTGCACCATCCAGACTATCCCTTCCTCCCCACTGTTGGGATCTCCCTAATCCCGGTGTGAATCCCATCACCCTCTAAAGACTCGCCCACATCTGGCATGATCCTCATAACCCTCTAAAGTCCCTCCCACAGCTGGTGTGATCCCTGTAACCCTCTAAAGACCCAAAAAAACGAAGTTTGTTCCCCATAACCCTCTAAGGACACACCCATACCCAACATGATTTTTGTAACTCTCTAGACATCCGACACCAAACACAATCCCTGTAACCCTCTAAAGACCCACCCACAGCTGGTGTGATACCTGTAATCCTCTGAATATCCACTCACCCCCCTGGGAGATCCCTGTAATCTTCTTAGGACCGACCCACACCCAACGTTGTTCCCATAATCGCCTGGAGACCCAGCAACACCCAGCATCATCTCCCTAAACCTCTAATGGCCCACCCACACCCAACACAATTCCTGTATGCCTCTGGAGGCCCATACACACCTGGCATGGTCCCCCTAACCCTCTAGAGACCCACCCACACCCAGTGTGATCTCCCATAATCCCCTAAAGACCCCACTCTCACCGGCTGTACTCTTCACGAATGATCTTCATCACCCGCCGGATAATGTTCCCCACAGTAGTCTCAAAGGGCTGGGCGACAATCACCTTCCGGCTCTCCTTCCGGATCAAGTCCAGCAGCTCCCCTGTAGTGGCAGGAAGTGGCAGGTCACCGGAGTGGGTGGAAGGGCAGTAACTTCCCTGTGGGGCTTCTGACTGATTTCTCCCCCCCCCCCCCCCCCCCCCTCAACTGTGGGGCTCAGGGTATGAAAATGGTGAGTACCCAGACAAGTGGGATAGAGACTGAGCTAAGTCCCTGGGAAAGGCAACATGAAGGGCTAAACTGGGGCTTGGGAGGGTCAGATGTTGAGATCACAGGTGCATCAGAGTCTTGGCACTAGGGACAGAGAATGTTCCAGGGATAATCAGAAACAAAATTACGTAACAAAGTATACAGTAGGCCGGACTGGACCTATAGGGAGAGATACTGAACGAGAATGACAAGCTGGAGTGATTGATGCTGAGAAAGAAAGTTGGAGATGTTAGTACTGAGGTCAACACGCTGCACTGTGCCCAGGCAGAAGGGGCTGCTGCACCACAGGAGACCAAAGCACAATCACCCTATCTATATCTGGTCTTTCCATTGTTGAGGAGACCACAGTGTCAGCACCTCAACTTCATTGGAGATTTGACATGATTTGGCTCAAGAAGACTAGAATACAAAAACAAGGATGTAATGCTGAGGCTTTATTAGAAATGGTGAGACCTGATTTGAAGTATTGTGAGTAGTTTGGGCCCCTTATCTAAGAAAGGATGTGCTGGTATTGGAGAAGTCCAGAGGACATTCATGAGAATAATTCTGGGAATGAAAAGATTAACGTATGAGGGGAATTTGATAGCTCTGACTCTGTACTCACTGAAAATCTTGAAGAATGAAGGGGGATCTCATTGAAACCTACTGAATGTTGAAAGGCCTAGATAGAGTGAATGTGGAGAGGATATTCCCTATAATGGGTGAGTCTATGATCAAAGTACGCAGCCTCAGAATAGAGGAGTGTTCATTTAGAACAGAGATGAGGAATAATTTCTATAGCCAGAGGGTGGTGAATCCATGGAATTCATTGCCACAGACAGCTATGGAGGCCAATTTAAAGTGGAGATTGATAGGTTTTTGCTAAGTCAGGGTATCAAAGGTTACAGGGAGAAGGCAGGAGAGTGGGGTGGAGGGGGCTAATACATCAGCCACAATGAAAAGGAGCAGACTTGATGGACTGAATGGCCTAATTGTCATCTGACTGTACATACCTGCAGCCAAATGAAACAACATTCCTCTGGATCATGTTGCAGCCAAAAACATTTATCTTACATAGTACATAAAAATGAACATAAAAAGTTAATAAAATATAAGTCAAAATGCATGTAGTGCACAGCACAGGTAAACAGTAAACAGCTCGCAGTCCTAATGACAAGACTGGCAGCAGGATATTCATTAGTCTCACAGCCTGAGGGAAGAAGCTGTTACCCAGTCTAGCATTCCTAGTCCTGATACTCCGCTACCTCCTTCCTAACATTGTTGCATCAGAGATTGTGGGATGGGTGGTAGGGATCCTCAACAATGCTTTGGCCCTTCATATTCAACACTCCTGGTAAATGTCACAAATAGTGGGGAGGAATGCCCCGATGATCCTCTCAGTGGTTTTAGCTATCAGCTGTTACTATTTTCAGCAGATGTACGGTGGAGAACATTCTGACTGGTTGAATCACCTGGTATGGAGGCTCCATTGCACAGGGCTGAAAGAAGCCCCAAAGGGTTGTAGACGCAACCAACACCATTATGGCACAACTCTCCCCACCACTGAGGCCATCTTCAAGTGGTGATGCCTCAAGAACGTGGCATTCATCAATAAGGACCCTGATCATCCAGACCATGCCCCCTATTCAATGCTACCATCAGGGAGAAGGTATAAGAGCCTGAAGACACTAACTCAGTGTTACAGAAGCTTTGTCTCCTCTGCAGACAGACAAACATGCTTTATTGATCCCGAGGGGAATTGGGTTTCGTTACAGTCGCACCAACCAAGAATAGTGTAGAAATATAGCAATATAAAACCATAAATAATTAAATAATAATAGGTAAATTATGCCAAGTGGAAATAAGTCCAGGACCAGCATATTGGCTCAGGGTGTCTGACACTCCGAGGGAGGAGTTGTAAAGTTTGATGGCCACAGGTAGGAATGACTTCCTATGCCGCTCAGTGTTACATCTCAGTGGAATGAGTCTCTGGCTGAATGTACTCCTGTGCCTAACCAGTACATTATGGAGTGGATGGGAGTCATTGTCCAAGATGGCATGCAACTTGGACAGCATCCTCTTTTCAGACACCACCGTCAGAGAGTCCAGTTCCACCCCCACAACATCACTGGCCTTACGAATGAGTTTGTTGATTCTGTTGGTGTCTGCTACCCTCAGCCTGCTGCCCCAGCACACAACAGCAAACATGATAGCACTGGCCACCACAGACTCGTAGAACATCCTCAGCATCGTCCGGCAGTTGTTAAAGGACCTCAGTCTCCTCAGGAAGTAGAGATTCAATCAGATTTCAGATCAGCAATCAGATTTCTGAATGGACAATGAACCCATGAACTCTTGTACGTTACTTATTTATAGTAATGTTATGTCTTGAACACTCAAAACACCAATTTTCACATTGTACATATGTTACATTGTATTATATGTCACAATAAAATTGATTCAGATTTTGAAGTGAAAGGCTGCCTCTGCTGGAAGCAGTGTTTGGGTCCTGTAAAGGTGGGAAGGAAAGGCATGGGTGGTGGCCTTGGGAGAGTATGGTGGGATGTGGGAGGGTGTGGAAGGGTGGACCAGGGATTGTCAGAATCAAATCAAGTTTATTATCACCGGCATGTAATGTGAAATTTGTTAACTTAGCAGCAGCCATTCAATGCAATACCTAAGCTAGCTGAGAGAGAGGGAAAAAAACAATAATAAATAACAACAACAATAAACAAGTAAATCAATTACATATTGAATAGATTTTTTTTAAATGTGCAAAAACAGAAATACTGTATATTAAAAAAAAGTGAGGTAGTGTCCAAGGGTTCAATGTCTATTTAGGAATTGGATGGCAAAGGGGAAGAAGCTGTTCCTGAATCACTTGAGTGTGTGCCTTCAGGCTTCTGTACCTCCTTCCTGATGGTAACAGTGAGAAAAGGGCATGCCCTGGGTGCTGGAGGTCCTTAGTAATGGATGCTGCGAGAGGGGAAGCCAATCCTGATGAAAGGTCTCGGCCTGAAACGTCGCTTGTACTCAGTTTCTGCATGGCCAACTGAGTTCCTCCAGTATTTTGTGTGTGTTGCTTGGATTTCCAGTATCTGCAGATTTTCTGAGAAGGGACTGTATGAGCGAAAAAGGCCAAGGATCAAAGGCAAGTGGTAGACGGTGATGGCCAGGGGACAGGGAGGGTCAGGGTTGGGCTGGTTCTCCTTCACCAAAAGAGGGAGCGAGACATCCCCTTCACCAACTCCAAAAGGTAAATACCTGGAGTCAGGGAGTGAGTACTGGTTTCCAGGGGATTATACCTGGTAAATGCAGGAGTCTGGGGTTAAGTCCCAGGAGGTTATGCCCGCTGTCAATAGTAAATACAGGGGATAAGGTGATAAACTCCCGGGAATAGGGATTCTTATTTCTGGATCGATTCCGATACCTGCGTTGTTCCACCGACTGTGGGCCACGATCCGCCGCAGCAGCCCCGCGGTGGCCGCCGCCACATCCCCGGAGCGGCGTAGCTGACCCCGGCCGAGCCTCCCGCCGAAAGCCGCAACTGCCTCCGCTACTTCAGGCTGCAGGGCCGGCATGGTGCTACCGGAAACTGAACCTCACCGGATCCGGAAGTCTCCGGGGCGACCGCCTTGTAGAGTGGTGAGGTTGCCATGTTGGTGAGGGTGGGCGGAAGTAACTTTTTCATCTTTTTATCATTTCCGGGTGGCCCCCGTTTTCAAACGTTTGCTTTACGACACCTCGCTGTTACGAAAGACCTACAGTAGTACTTGTTTTCGCTAGCCAAAGAAGATTTTCGCTTTTACTAAAAAAAGACGCCCACTTTAAACGTCTCCAGGTATTTACCTTTTGGAGTTGGAGAAGGGGATGTCTCGCTCCCTCTTCTGGTGAAGGAGAACCAGCCCAACCCTGACGAAGGGTCTCGGCCTGAAACGTCGACAGCACTTCTCCCTATAGATGCTGCCTGGCCTGCTGTGTTCTACCAGCATTTTGTGTGTGTTGTTTGAATTTCTAGCATCTACAGATTTCCTCGTGTTTGTACTTTAAACTGTGTTTACCCCGAGAAAGACTACCATGCCCATGAAGCCTTGTGTGGGCAGTTGTGTGTGCATGCCGATTTTTCCCCCCACCAAATCGATCTTGGCTCCCTGGCTTCCCGATTCTGATAAGTGAAACTAAACCGCACATACATTATTTCTTCTTTATATAGACTATATTTATCATATAATTCCTGCTTTTCCTATATGATCGTGTTATTTTAGTTTTTATATGCTATTTGGTAAGTTATTTTTTGGGTCTGGGAACGCTCAAAATTTTTCCCATATAAATTAATGGTAATTGCATCTTCACTTTACGACATTTCAGTTTACAAACGGTTTGATAGGAACGCTGTACCTTCAGATAGCAGGGGGAAACCTTTCTCCAAAATACCCCAAACTTAAAACGTTCTTTAAAATGTTCACCCTCATAGAACATAGAATAGTACAGCACATTACAGGCCCTTTGGCCCACAATGTTGTGCCGACCCTTAAACCCTGCCTCCCATATAACCCCCCACCTTAAATTCCTCCATATACCTATCTAATAGTCTCTTAAACTTCACTAGTGTATCTGCCTCCCCCACTGACTCAGGCAGTGCATTCCACGCACCAACCACGCTCTGCATGAAAAACCTTCCTCTAATATCCCCCTTAAACTTCCCTCCCCTTACCTTAAATCCATGTCCTCTTGCACTGAGTAGTGGTGCCCTGGGGAAGAGGCACTGGCTGTCCACTCTGTCTATTCCTCTTAATATCTTGTACACCTCTATCATGTCTCCTCTCATCCTCCTTCTCTCCAAAGAGTAAAGCCCTAGCTCCCTTAATCTCTGATCATAATCCATACTCTCTAAGCCAGGCAGCATTCTGGTAAATCTCCTCTGTACCCTTTCCAATGCTTCCACATCCTTCCTATAGTGAGGCGACCAGAACTGGACACAGTACTCCAAGTGTGGCCTAACTAAAGTTTTATAGAGTTGCATCATTACATCGCGTCTCTTAAACTCTATCCCTTGACTTATGAAAGCTAACACCCCATAATCTTTCTTAACTACCCTATCTACCAATGAGGCAACTTTCAGGGATCTGTGGACATGTACCCCTAGATCCCTCTGCTCCTCCACACTACCAAGTATCCTGCCATTTACTTTGTACTCTGCCTTGGAGTTTGTCCTTCCAAAGTGTACCACCTCACACTTCTCCGGGTTGAACTCCATCTGCCACTTCTCAGCCCACTTCTGCATTCTATCAATGTCTCTCTGCAATCTTTGACAATCCTCTACACTATCCACAACACCACCAACCTTTGTGTCATCTGCAAACTTGCCAACCCACCCTTCTACCGCTACATTCAGGTCATTAATAAAGATCACGAAAAGTAGAGGTCCCAGAACAGATCCTTGTGGGACACCACTAGTCACAACCCTCCAATCTGAATGTACTCCCTCCACCACAACCCTCTGCCTTCTGCAGGCAAGCCAATTCTGAATCCACCTGGCCAAACTTCCCTGGATCCCATGCCTTCTGACTTTCTGAATAAGCCTACCGTGTGGAACCTTGTCAAATGCCTTACTAAAATCTATGTAGATCACATCCACTGCACCACCCTCATCTACGTGCTTGGTCACCTCCTCAAATCTATCAGGCTTGTTAGACACGATCGGCCCTTCACAAAGCCATGCTGACTGTCCCTGATCAGACCATGATTCTCTTAATGCCCATAGATCCTATCTCTAAGAATCTTTTCCAACAGCTTTCTCACCACAGACGTAAGACTCACTGGTCTATAATTAACCTGACTATCCCTGGTATTTTTGAACAAGGGGACAACATTTGCCTCCCTCCAATCCTCCGGTACCATTCCCGTGGACAACGAGGACATAAAGATCCTAGCCAGAGGCTCAGCAATCTCTTCCCTCACCTTGTGGAGCAGCCTGGGGAATATTCCGTCAGGCCCTGGGGACTTATCCGTCCTAATGTATTTTAACAACTCCAACACCTCCTCTCCCTTAATATCAACATGCTCCAGAACATCAACCTCACTCATATTGTCCCCACCGTCATCAAGTTCCCTCTCATTGGTGAATACCGAAGAGAAGTATTCATTGAGGACCTTGCTCACTTCCACAGCCTCCAGGCACATTTTCCCACTTTTATCTCTAATCGGTCTTACCTTCACTCCTGTCATCCTTAAGAATGCCTTGGGGTTTTCCTTTGCTCTACTCGCCAAGGCCTTCTCATGTGCCCTTCTTGCTCTCCTCAGCCCCTTCTTAAGCTCCTTTCTTGCTGTCCTATATTCCTCAATAGACCCATTTGATCCTTGCTTCCTAAACCTCATGTATGCTGCCTTCTTCCACCTGACTAGATTTTCCACCTCACTTGTCACCCATGGTTCCTTCACCCTACCATTCTTTATCTTCCTCACCAGGACAAATTTATCCCTAACATCCTGCAAGAGATCCTTAAACATCGACCACATGTCCATAGTACATTTCCCTGCAAAAACATCATCCCAATTCACACCCGCAAGTTCTAGCCTTATAGCCTCATAATTTGACCTTCCCCAATTAAAAATTTTCTTGTCCTCTCTGATTCTATCCTTTTCCATGATAATGCTAAAGGCCAGGGAGCGGTGATCACTGTCCCCCAGATGCTCACCCACTGACAGATCTGTGACCTGACCCAGTTCGTTACCTAATACTAGATCTAGTATCGCATTCCCCCTAGTCAGCCTGTCAACATACTGTGACAGGAATCCATCCTGTACACACTTAACAAACTCTGCCCCATCTAAACCCTTGGAACTAATCAAGTGCCAATCAATGTTAGGGAAGTTAAAGTCACCCATGATAACAGCCCTATTATTTTTGCACCTTTCCAAAATCTGCCTCCCAATCTGCTCCTCGGTATCTCTGCTGCTACCAGGGGGCCTATAGAATACCCCCAGTAGAGTAACTGCTCCCTTCCTGTTCCTGACTTCCACCCATACTGACTCAAAAGAGGATCCTGCTCCTTTCTGTATCTGTAATAGTATCCCTGACCAGTAATGCCACCCCTCCTCCCCTTTTCCCCCCTCTATATCCCTTTTAAAGCACTGAAATCCAGGAATATTGAGAATCCATTCCTGCCCTGCTGCCAGCCAAGTCTCCGTAATGGCCACTACATCATAATTCCATGTATGTATTCAAGCTCTCAGTTCATCACCTTTGTTCCTGATGCTTCTTGCATTGAAGTACACACACTTTAGACCTTCTACCTTACTACCTTTACACCCTTTATTCTGCTTCTCTTTCCTCAAAGCCTTTCTGTATGTTAGATCTGGCTTTACTCCATGCACTTCTTTCACGGCTCTATCGCTCCGGGTCCCATCCCCCTTGCAAATTAGTTTAAACCCTCCTGAACCATGCTAGCAAACCTTCCTAAACCTCCTCCACCTCCAAAACCCCTCCAGGCCTAAACCTCCTGAATCCCGACCCTCTAGAATTCACCACCAGCTTAAGCCTCTCCTCCACGCCCTCCAAACCAGACTACTTCACCTCCTGAAACCCCTCCTCTGATCCTTCCCCGGACCTCCTCCACTCCGCCAAAATCCTTTACCTGCTTTCTCTCAACTCTAACCAATACATTTACCCCAAACTCCGACCAGCAATTGTCATACCTTCCACAAATCAGAACCCCAAAATTGCCCCCACCTCTCAAACAGGAGGTCATCCAGTTTCAAAATTTAATAGGACTGTGATGGTTCTATTTGCAACTTCAGGTCTGAATTTCCTGTTTTAATTTCTGGTAATTTTTGTGCCTTTGTGCTGTATTGCTGCCATGAAATAGAGCTGGGCTAACCCCTATTGATATCAATGGATCTGAGGTTGAGAGGGTAAACAGCTTCAAGTTCCTCTGTACACATCAGCTGTATGGTGAAAAAGGCACAACAGCGCCTCTTTCACTTCAGACAGTTGAAGTTTGGTATGGGCCCCCAAATCAGAACTTTCTACTGGGTCACAATTGAGAGCATCTTGACTGGCTGCATCACTGTCTGGTATGGGAACTGTACCTCCCTTAATCACAGGACTCTGCAGAGAATGCTGCAGACAGCCCAGCGCATCTGTAGATGTGAACTTCCCATGATTCAGGACATTTATAAAGACAGGTGTGTGAAAAGGGCCCGTAGGATCACTGGGGACCCAAGTCACCCCAACCACAATCTATTCCAGCTGCTACCATCCAGGAAATGGTACCGCAGCATGAAAGCCAGGAACCACAGTCTCCAGGACAGCTTCTTCCACCAGGCCATCAGAGTGATGAACTCACGCTGATTTGAGTGTACTCTATACATTGACTGTTCTATTTATTATAAATTACTATGAGTGCACATTTAGATGGAGACGTAACGTAAAGATTTTTACTCCTCATGTATGTGAAGGATCTAAGAAATAAAGTCAATTCAATCATAAACACAAGGGGTTCTGCAAATGCTGGAAATCCAGTGTAGCACATACAACTCGCTGGAAGAACTCAGCAGGTCAGGCAGCAACTATGGAAATAAACAATGTTTCAGGCTGAGACTGAAGAAGGGTCTTGGCTGGAAATTTCACTCTGTATGTCAGTGATAACAAACCCGTTGCTGACCCAGCAACCATTCACCCTCTTGGTTATCAAGTACTAAAACGTAGTGGACGCAGCCCAGTCCATTATAAGACAATAAGAAATAGGATTAAAATTAGGCTATTTGGCCCATTGAGTCTGCTCAGTCATTTAATTATCGCTGATCCTTTTTTATTCCTCCGCAGCCCCAGTTCCTGGCCTTCTCCTCGTAACCTTTGATGCCATTTCCAATCAAGAACCAATCAAGTTCTGCCTTAAATACATCCAATGACCTGGTCTCCACAGCTGCTTGTGGTAATTCAATTTCACAAATTCACCACCCTCTGGCTAATGAAATTTCTCCACATCTCTGTTCTAAGGCAGTGCCTTGTTGCCCTAGACTGCACCACCATGGGGAAACATCCTTTCCACATCTACTCTGTCTAGGCCTTTCAACAATTGAAAGGTTTCAATGAGATCCCTCCTCATCCTTCTGAATTCCAGAGAGTACAGACCCAGAACCATCAAATGTGCTTCATATGATAACTTTTTCATTCCCAGAATCATCTTTGTGTATCTCCTCTGAACCCTCTGCAGTGCCAGCATATCTTTTCTTAAATGAGGAGCCCAGAACTGTTCACAATACTCAAGGTGAGGCCTCACCAGTGCTTTATAAAGCCTCAGCATCACATCCTTGCTCTTGTATTCAAGACCTCTTGAAATGAATGCTAAATTTGCATTTGTCTTCCTCACCAATGACTCAATCTGCAAGTTAATCTTTAGGGTGTTCTGCACAATGACTCCCAAATCCCTTTGCATCTCAGATTTTTGGATTTTCTCTCCATTTAGAAAATCTGCACATTTATTTCTTCTACCAAAGTGCATAACCATGCATTTTCCAACTTTGTATTTCACCCAAGAAGTTATAGACCAGTGAGTCTGACTTCAGGGGTGGGCAAATTGTTGGAGAAGATTCTGAGAGGCAGGATTTATGAGCATTTGGAGAGACATAATCTGACTAGGGATAGTCAGCATGGCTTTGTCAAGGGTAGGCCGTGCCTTACGAACTGTTGGCCAAAAGAAACTTCAGTCTGATCAGGGACAGGGGAAGCAGACAAGCCAGTTGTCTTTGTTTCCCCCATTTTGTGGACTCTGAACAATTTCTTGCTCTTAGATAATCTAATCAGAGCAACTGAATGTGGACACTGGAAGCTTCAGGTAATGATCTGCTAAACCTGAGACCATTCTCAAACAAATAGCCATTTGTCATGTAAAGGACATGGACTCTGAACTAATCCTTGCTCTGGGACAATCTAATCAGAGCAATATACCTGAGGCCATTCTCAGAGGAGTAGCTATTTGTTTTATAAAATGCCAGACCTGCAAACAGCAATCTTGTTAGACTCTGGGTTGCCTCATTTAACTGGTTTGGACCAGTCAGAGTGTAAAGACACAAATAAGCCATGAAACAATGTTGGCTGTAGCTCTGTACAATGTCCAGTAAGAAGGTGACCCAGGTAGGTCAGGTGACCTTGCGCCAATGGGATGGAGATCCAGTGGTTCAATTGATGAGGAACAGTATAAGACTCAGGAGCTCCAAATACTCAGGGACGATAACTCTCCAGCAGCCAAAGACCAACCATCGTGGAGATCGGGATCACGAGGAACGCCTGGCCAGTGTAGACTCCTTTCCCGGGTAATACCCTTTTCTCTTCATTGACTGTTCATGGACTGTCAGGGAATTCTAGTAGGGTGCACACAGGGACAGTTTGTGAACCCACATGGTTTTAGCTGAAACAATAAAAGTTACTTGTTGGTAACGACAGATTTTCTGTGCCTCACTGATCATTATTACAAGGGGTGATTCTTGTATCAGTACCTGATTGAGTTCGAACCACAGAACATTACAGCACAGAAACAGGCCTTTTGGCCCTTCTTGGCTGTGCTGAACCATTTTTCTGCCTAGTCCCACTGACCTACACCTGGGCCGTATCCCTCCAAACCCCTCTCATCCATATACATGTCCAAGTTTTTCTTAAGTGTCAAAAGTGAGCCTGCATTCACAACCTCACCTGGCAGCTCATTCCACACTCCCACCACTCTCTGCGTGAAGAAGCCCCCCCCCAATGTTCCCTTTAAACTTTTCCCCCTTCACCCTTAACCCATGACCTCTGTTTTTTTTCCTCCCCTGGCCTCAGTGGAAAAAGCCTGCTTGCATTCACTCTATACCCATCATAATTTTATACACCTCTATCAAATCTCCCCTCATTCTTCTGTGCTCCAAGGAATAAAGTCCTAACCTATTCAACCTTTCTCTGTAACTCAGTTTCTCAAGTCCTCGCAACATCCTTGTAAACCTTCTCTGCACTCTTTCAACCTTATTAATATCCTTCCTGTAATTCACAGACCAAAACTGCACACAATACTCCAAATTCGGTCTCACCAATGTCTTATACAACCACATCATTACATTCCAACTCTTATACTCAATACATTGATTTATAAAGGCCAATGTACCAAAAGCTCTCTTTACAACCCTATCTACTTGTGACGCCACTTTTAGGGAATTATGTATCTGTACTCCCAGATCCCTCTGTTCTGCACTCCTCAGTGTGCTACCATTTATCTTGTATGTTCTACCTTGGTTTGACCTTCCAAAGTGCAATACCTCACACTTGTCTGCATTAAACTCCATCTGCCATTTTTTAGCCCATTCCTCCAACTGGTCCAAATCTCTCTGCAAGCTTTGAAAACCTTCCTCACTGTCCACTACACCTCCAATCTTTGTATCATCAGCAAATTTGTTGATCCAATTTGCCACATTATCTTCCAGATCATTGATATAGATGACAAATAACAATGGACCCAGCACTGATCCCTGTGGCACACCACTAGTCACAGGCCTCCACTCAGAGTAGCAATCCTCCACTACCACTCTCTGGCTTCTTCCATTGAGCCAATGTCTAATCCAATTTACTGCTTCTCCATGTATACCTAACGACTGAATCTTCCTAATTAACCTCCCACGTGGGACCTTGTCAAAGGCCTTACTGAAGTCCATGTATACAATATCCACTGCCTTCCCTTCATCCACTTTTCTGGTAACTTCCTCGAAAAATTCTAATAGATTGGTTAAACATGACCTACCACGCACAAAGCCATGCTGACTGTTTCTAATAAGTCTCTGTCTATCCAAATACTTGTAGATCCTATCTCTTAGTATTCCTTCCAATAATTTACCTACTACTGATGTCAAATTTACCAGTCTATAATTTCCCAGCTTACTTTTTGAGCCTTTTTTAAACAACGGAACTACATGAGCTATCCTCCAATCCTCCAGCATCTGACCCATGGATATTGACATTTTAAAATTTCTGCCAGGGCCCCTACAATTTCAGCACTAGTCTCCTTCAAGGCCCGAGGGAATACCTTGTCAGGTCCTGGGGATTTATCTACTCT
The DNA here is from genome assembly GCF_048418815.1 of Hemitrygon akajei. NCBI lineage: Eukaryota > Metazoa > Chordata > Chondrichthyes > Myliobatiformes > Dasyatidae > Hemitrygon > Hemitrygon akajei. The sequence continues at coordinate 1,185,893 of NC_133126.1, read as the reverse complement.
GATTTGCCTCAAGACTGCAAGCACCTCCTCCTCTTTAATCTGTATAAGTTCCTTGACCTCCCTACATGTTTGCCTTGTTTCCATAGACTCCATTCCAGTTTCCTTAATAAATACAGATGCAAAAAACCCATTTACTATCTCTCCCATTTCTTTTGGTTCCATACATAGACGACCACTCTGATCTTCAAGAGGACCAATTTTATCCCTTATTATCCTTTTGCTCTTAACATACCTGTAGAAGCTCTTAGGATTATCCTTCACTCTGACTGCCAAAGCAACCTCATGTCTTTTAGCCCTCCTGATTTCTTTCTTAAGTATTTTCTTACTCTTTTTATACTCAAGCATCTTATTTCCTCCCTGTTGCCTATATGTTATTCATCTCTCTTTTCTTCTTTATCAGAGTTCCAATATCCCTCGAGAACCAAGGTTCCTTATTCTTGTTCATTTTGCCTTTAACCCCGACAGGAACATACAAACTTTGCACTCTCAAAATTTCTCCTTTGAAGGCCTCCCACTTACCAAGTTATTTGAGAATGTAACAAAACACATTGATGAAGGTAGAGCAGTGGATGTAGCGTATATGGATTTCAGTAAGGCACTTGATAAGGTACCCCATGCGAGGTTCATTCAGAAAGCAAGAAGGCATGGGATCCAAGGAGACCTTGCTTTGTGGATCCAGAATTGGCTTGCCCACAGAAGGTAAAGGGTGATTGTAGATGGTTCATATTCTACATGGAAGTCAGTAACCAGTGGTGTTCTGCAGGGACCCCTCCTCTTTGTGATTTTTATAAATTACCTGGATGAAGAAGTAGAAGGGTGGGTTAGTAAGTTTGCTGATGACACAAAGGTTGGAGGTGTTGTGGATAGTGTGGAGGGCTGTCAGAAGTTACAGCGTGACATTGATAGGATGCAAAACTGAGCAAAGGAATAGCAGATGGAGTTCAACCCAGATAAATGTGAAATGGTTCATTTTGGTAGGTCAGATTTGAAGACAGAATATAATATAGATGGTAAGACTCTTGGCAGTGTGGAGGATCTGAGGGATCTTGGGGTCCGTGTCAATAGGATACTCAAAGCTGTTCTGCAGGTTGACAGTATTGTTAAGAAAGCCTATGGTGTGTTAGCATTCATCTACCATGGGATTGAGTTCAAGAGCTGTGATGTAATGCTACAGCTATATAAGATCTTGGTCAGACCCCACTTGGAGTACTGTGTTCGGTTCTGGTCACCTCACTACAGGAAGGATGTTGATACTACAGAGAAAGTGTAGAAGAGATTTACAAGGACGTTGCCTGGATTGAAGGGTGTATCTTAGTGAGATGGCGGAACTGAGGGAAATACATGTTAGTAGGGAAGTGGTGTTAGGTAAATTGAAGGGATTAAAGGCAGATAAATCCCCAGGGCCAGATGGTCTGCATCCCAGAGTGCTTAAGGAAGTAGCCCAAGAAATAGTGGATGCATTAGTGATAATTTTTCAAAACTCCTTAGATTCTGGATTAGTTCCCGAGGATTGGAGGGTGGCTAACATAACCCCACTTTTTAAAAAAGGAGGGAGAGAAACCGGGGAATTATAGACCGGTTAGTCTGACATCAGTGGTGGGGAAAATGCTAGAGTCGGTTATCTGATTGTAAATTATTATCTGGATGGTGGCTGATTAGGAAAAGGGGAGGTGCAACGAGACCTGGGTGTCATTGTACACCAGTCATTGAACACCAGTCATTGAAAGTGGGCATGCAGGTACAGCAGGCGGTGAAAAAGGCAAATGGTATGTTGGCATTCATAGCAAAAGGATTTGAGTACAGGAGCAGGGAGGTTCTACTGCAGTTGTACAAGGCCTTGATGAGACCGCACCTAGAGTATTGTGTGCAGTTTTGGTCCCCTAATCTGAGGAAAGACATTCTTGCTATAGAGGGAGTACAGAGAAGTTTCACCAGATTGATTCCTGGGATGGCAGGACTTTCATATGAAGAAAGACTGGATCGACTGGGCTTGTACTCACTGGAATTTGGAGGATTGAGGGGGGATCTTATTGAAACGTATAAAATTCTAAAGGGATTGGACAGGCTAGATGCAGGAAGATTGTTTCCGATGTTGGGGAGGTCCAGAACAAGGGGTTACAGTTTAAGGATAAAGGGGAAGCCTTTTAGGACCGAGATGAGGAAAAACTTCTTTACACAGAGAGTGGTGAATCTGTGGAATTCTCTGCCACAGGAAACAGTTGAGGCCGGTTCATTGGCTATATTTAAGAGGAAGTTAGATATGGCCCTTGTAGCTGAAGGGATCAGGGGGTATTGAAATTAAGCAGGTACAGGGTTCTGAATTGGATGATCAGCCATGATCATACTGAATGGCGGTGCAGGCTCGAAGGGCCGAATGGCCTACTCCTGCACCTATTTTCTGTGTTTCTATGTGTACAGTGCATGATCTGAGTGGTGGGTTGCTATATAGGATTTGACTGATCATAAGACATAGGAGCAGAATTAAGCCATTCAGTCAATCAAGTCTGCTCTGCCATTCCATCATGGCTGATCCCAGTTCCCACTCATCCCCGTACACCCTTACCAATCAGAAAACTATCAACTTCCACCTTAAATATACCCACGGACTAGGCCTCCACAGCTGTCTGTGGCAGAACATTCCACAGATTCACTACTCTCTGGCTAAAAAAAATTCTCAATTCCTCTGGTCTAAAGGGTCACTCCTCAATTTTGAGGCTGTGCCCTCTAGTTCTGGATACCCACACCTTAGGAAACATCATCTTTACATCTACTCTAGCTAGTCATTTCAATATTCAGCAGGTTTCAATGAGATCCCCACACATTTTTCTAAATTTCAGTGAGTACAGGCCCAAGGCTGCCAAACACTCCTCACATGTTAACCCCTTCATTCCCAGAATCATCCTTGTGAACCTCTTTCTAATGACAACTTTCTGAGATATGCGGCCCAAAACTGTTCACAATACTCGAACTGTGGCCTGACCACTATCTCATAAAGGCTCAGCATTATGTCCTTGCTTTTATATTCTATTCCCCTTGAATTAAATGCTAACATTGTATTTGCCTTCTTTACCACAGACCCAATATGTAAATTAACCTTCTGAGAGTCTTTCACAAGTCCCTCTGCACTTCTGATGTTTGAACTGTCTCCCCATTTAGATAATTGTCTGCACTATTGATCATTTTATGAAAATGCATTATCACACATTTCCCAACACTGTATTCCATCTGCCACTGTTTTGCCTATTCTTCCAATTTGCCTATATCCTGTGGCAAATGCATTACTTCCTAAGTATTACCTACCCCTCCACCTATCTTCATATCACCCATAAATTTTGTCATGAAGCCATCAATTTCATTATCTAAATCATTAACAATGTGAAAAGTGGTAGTCCCAATGCTGACCTCTGAGTCACTGGCCGCCAACCAGAGTAGGCCCATTTTATTCCTACTCACTGCCTCCTGCCTGTCAGCCATTCCCTTATCCATGCCAGTAACTTTCCTGTAACGCCATAGGATAGGATTTTATCTTGTTAAGCAGCCTCATGTGTGACACCTTATCAAACAACACACACAAAATGCTGGTGTAACACAGTAGGCCAGGCAGCATCTATAGGGAGAAGCACTGTCGACGTTTTGGGCCGAGACCCTTCATGAGTATTCACCCTTCACCCTTCGTGAATACTTTGTGAGTCCTGACGAAGGGTCTCAGCCCGAAACGTCAACAGTGCTTCTCCTTATAGATGCTGCCTGGCCTGCAGTGTTCCACCAGCATTTTGTGTGTATTGTTTGAATTTCCAGCATCTGCAGATTTCCTTGTGTTGACAACTTATCAAATGCCTTCTGAAAATCCAAGTAAATGACATCCACTGCCCCTCCTTTGTCCACCCTACTTGTTACTTTCTCGAAGAACTCTAATAGATTTGTCAGGCAAGATTTTCATCACTGTTATCCACAAACAGTTATCCACCACTACTCTCTGGCATCTCCCATCTAGCCACTGTTGAATCCATTTTACTACTTCAATATTAATACCTAACGATTGAACCTTCCTAACTAACCTTCCATGTGGAACCTTGTCAAAGGCCTTACTGAAGTCCATATAGATGACATCCACTGCATTACCCTCGTCAATTTTCCTTGTAACCTCTTCAAAAAATTCAATAAGATTTGTCAAACATGAACTTCCACGCACAAATCCATGTTGACTGTTCCTAATCAGACCCTGTCTATCCAGATAATTATATATACCATTTCTAAGAATACTTTCCATTAATTTACCCACCACTGACGTCAAACTGACAGGCCTATAATTGCTAGGTTTACCCTTAGAACCCTTTTTAAACAATGGAACCACATGAGCAATACGCCAATCCTCCGGCACCATCCCCATTTCTAATGACATTTGAAATATTTCTGTCAGAGTCCCTGCTATTTCTACACTAACTTCCCTCCAGTTCCTAGGGAATATCCTGTCAGGAACTGGAGACTTATCCAGTTTTATATTCTTTAAAAGCCCCAGTACTTCCACTTCTTTAATCATCATAGTTTCCATAACTACCTTACTTATTTCCCTTACCTTACACAATTCAATATCCTTCTCCTTAGTGAATACCGAAGAAAAGAAATTGTTCAAAATCGCCCCCATCTCTTTTGGCTCCACGCATAGCTGTCCACTGTGATTCTCTAAGGGACCAATTTTATCCCACACTATCCTTTTGCTATTAATATAACTGTAGAAACCCTTCGGATTTATTTTCACCTTACTTGCCAAAGCAACCTCATATCTTCTTTTAGCTTTTCTAATTTCTTTCTTAAGATTCTTTTTACATTCTTTATATTCCTCGAGCACCTCATTTACTCCATGCTGCCTATATTTATTGTAGATTTCTCTTTTTCCGAACAAAGTTTCCAATATCCCTTGAAAACCATGGCTGTCTCAAACTTTTAACCTTTCAACCTAACAGGAACATAAAGATTCTGTACCCTCAAAATTTCACCTTTAAATGACCTCCATTTCTCTATTACATCCTTCCCATGAAACAAATTGTCCCAATCCACTCCTTCTAAATCCTTTTGCATCTCCTCAAAGTTAGCCTTTCTCCAATCAAAAATCTCAACCCTGGGTCCAGACCTATCCTTCTCCACAATTATATTGAAACTAATGGCATTGTGATCACTGGACCCGAAGTGCTCCCCAACACATACCTCCGTCACCTGACCTATTTCATTCCCTAACAGAAGATCCAACTCTGCCCCTTCTCTAGTTGGTACCTCTATGCATTGCTGCAAAAAACTATCCTGCACACATTTTACAAACTCCAAACCATCCATCCCTTTTATAGAATGGGCTTCCCAGTCTATGTGTGGAAAATTAAAATCTCCCACAATCACAACCCTGTGCTTACTACAAATATCTGCTATCTCCTTATGAAAGCTAACAGTCCATCAGCTTTCTTAACTACCCTATCTACCTGTGAGGCAACTTTCAGGGATCTGTGGACATGTACCCCCAGATCCCTCTGCTCCTCCACACTTCCAAGTATCCTGCCATTTACTTTGTATTCTGCCTTGGAGTCTGTCCTTCCAAAGAGTATCACCTCACACATTTCTGTGTTCAACATCCTATTGAAACTAATGGCATTGTGATCACTGGACCCAAAGTGCTCCCCAACACATACCTCTGTCCCTGACCTATCTCATTCCCTAACAGGAGATCCGACACTGCCTCCACCACCGTTGCCAGCAGCCCATTCCACGCAGTCACCACTCTCTGAGTACCCCTGACATCTCTGTACCTACTCCCCAGCACCTTAAACCTGTGTCCTCTTGTGGCAACCATTTCAGCCCTGGGAAAAAAGCCTCTGACTATTCACACCATCAATGCCTTTCATCATCTTATACACCCCTATCAGGTCACCTTTCATCTTCCGTCGCTCCAAGGAGAAAAGGCCAAGTTCACTCAACCTGTTTTCGTAAGGCATGCTCCCCAATCCAGACAACATCCTTGTAAATCTCCTCTGCACCCCTTCTATGGCTTCCACATCCTTCTTTATATTATCGGCTAGTTTGCCCTCATACTTCATCTTTTCCCTTATTATTACTTTTTTAGTTGCCTTTTTTTGGATTTTAAAAACTTCCCAATCGTCCAACTTCCTACTCACTTTTTCTACCTTATATGTGCTTTCCTTGACTTTTATGCAGTCCTTAACTTCCTTTGTCAGCCACAGCTGCCTACCCCTGCCATTTGAGAACTTCTTCTCTGTTGGGCATATCTATTCTGCACCTTGTGAACTATTCCCAGAAACTTCAGCCATCTCTGCTCTGTCATCATCCTTGCCAGTATCCTCCTCCAGTCCACCTGGGGAAGCTCCTCTCTTGTGCCTCTGTAATTCTCTTTATTCCATTGTGACACTGATACATGTGACTTACGCTTCTCCTTCTCAAATTGCAGTATGAATGCAGCCATATTGTGATCATTGCCTGAAAGGGTTCCTTTCTATTAAACTCACAATTAAAATCTGGGTTATTACACAACACCCAATCTAAGAGGCCTTTCCTGGAGTAGGCTCAAGCAGAAGCTGCCCTAAAAAGCCATTTTGTAGGCATTCAACAAATTCTCTCTCTTGTGATCTGATACTAACCTGATTTTCTCAATCCGCTTGCGTATTGCAGTCCTGCAAACGTTGTCTCGTTTGTCTCGATTTTACTGTGTACTGTACCAGCAGTTATGGTCAAAATGACAATAAAAAGTGACTTGACTTGGCATTACAAATGTGTCATTACCTTATTACCTGCCTTTTCCAGTTCCCTTTGCAATCTTAACCCCACATCTTGGTTACTATTTGGACACCTATATATGATTCCCATAATGTTTTTTGTTACCCTTGCAATTTCTCAACTCCACCCACAAAGGTTCAACATTCTCTGACTCTATGTCACGTTTTTCTAAAGATGTAACTCTACCTCTTACCAACAGAGCCACACTACCATCTCTGCCTTCCTGCCTGTACTTTTGATACAAAGTATATTTTTTGATGTTAAGCTCCCAACTATGACCTTCTTTCAGCCACAACTCAGCGATGCCCACAATGTCATACCGACCAATCTCTAATTGCACCATGAGTTCATCCACCTTATTCTGAATGCTGTGTGCATTTAAATACAGCACCTTTAGTCCTGTGTTCTTCACCCTTTCGAATTTTGCCTCAGTGGTAAAATTTAACTCTTTGCTCTTGCTGCATTTGTACCAAATCATTGGCTTATCCTTCCTTACATTTATGTTACACCTATGAACTACTTGCAATCCTGCTGGTTCATCCTCAGTTCTATCATCCTGGTTCCCATTTCCCTGCCATGTTAGTTTAAACCACTCCCAACAACTCTATTAAATCTGTCTGCCTTGGATTCAAGTTCAACCCATCCCTTTTGTACAGGTCCCACCTTCCTCAGAAGAGGTTTCAATGATCCAGAAATCTGAATCCCTGCCTGCTGCACTAATTCTTCAGCCATGCATTTATCCTCCATCTCATTCTATTCCTATCCTCACTGTCACGTGGCACAGGCAGCAATCCTGAGATTACTACCCTTGAAGTCCTGCTTCTCAGCTTTCTATCTAATTTCCTATATTCTTTTTTCAGGACCTCCTCCCTTTTTCTACTGGTGTCATTGGTACCAATGTGTGCCATGACCTCTGGCTGCTCCCCTTCCCTTTTCAGGATATTGTGGACGTCCAGAAACATCTTGGACCCTGGCACCTGGGAAGCAAACTCTCATTCATGCCTATCTGTCCCCCCGACTATAGAATTCCCTATTACAGTTATTACTAATACTATCATTACTTCAGTTCCCTACCCTTCTGATCCACAGGACCAGACTCAGTGCTAGAGGCACAGCCGCTGTTGCTTCCCCCAGGTAGGTCATCTCCCCAACAGTACTCAAAATGGAGTACTTATTATTGACGGGGATGACCACAGGGGTGCTCTCCACTATCTGATGTTCCCCCTTCCCTCTCCTGACAGTTACTCATTTATCTGTTTCCTGTAGTCTTGGGGTGACTACCTTTCTGTTGCTCCTGTCTATCAGTGCTTCACTTTCCCTAACAAGCCAAAGGTCATCGAGCTGCAGCTTCAGTTCCCTAACTCGGTCTTTAAGGAGCTGCATCTCGATGCACCAGGCACAGATGTGGCCATCAGGGAGCCTGTTGTCTCAAAGAAGTCCCACATCTGACACCCAGAACAGAACACTTGATTTGTAGACATTTCACCTGTTCTCTCAAGAGTTAACATAAGATAGAAAGAATGAACTTACCTACAGCTTTGCCTCCACTGGTCTTGCCAATGCCTTACTAGTCAGACTACTCTGATGCCAACTGCTCCTATGATGACCACTCCACTAGATGGTACCTTTCTTTTACAGAGACTGGGATTCCCATCAAAAGTCTTTGTCAGACTTGAGTGAACACACCTGTTGCAACTGTGCAATACTCCAATCAATGATTCCTGTCGAAAAACAGATTGACACCTGTATAACAGGGATTCCCAACCTTCTTTATGCTATGGATCAATACCATTGAACAGGGTGTCCATGGACCCCAGACTGGGTACCCCTACAGTGCAGGATTCAATTGATCAATAGCTGCATAGGTTTTTGTTGATCGGCAGCTGTACATGATTCTATTGAACAATAACTGAATAGGATTCCATTGATCTTTTGCTGTATAGGATACTATTAATCAATTGCTGTATAGGATTCCATTGATCAATAGCTATGTAGAGGTTCCATTGATCGATAGCTGTGTAGGATTCTATGATCGATAGCTGTGTAGGATTCCATTGATCATTTGCTGTATAGGATAATATTGAGCATTAATTGTATAGGTTTCTTTTAATCAAAAGCTATACATTATTCCATTGATTGATATTTGTATTGGATTCCAATGAATGATAGATGTGTAGGATTCTAATGAATGATAGATGTGTAGGATTCCAATAAATGATAGATGTGTAGGATTCTAATGAATGATAGATGTGTAGGATTCCAATGAATGATAGGTGTGTAGGATTCTATTCGATGATAGCGGCAAAGGATTCTATGGATCAGTTGCTGCAGATGATTCCATTGGTCGATACCTGTTTAGGATTCTATTGATCAATAGCAGTAAAGGATTGATGCTGTATAGGATTCTACTGATCAATAGCTGTAAGGCACTTTTATTATGCCATTGACCAATGCCATTAAGTAGGGGTCCATCGATTACAGGTTGGGAACCTCTGCTGTATTGGATTCTATTGATTGACAGCTGCATAGGATTCTATTGATCAATTGGTGAATAGGATTCCATTGATTGATAGGTGTGTAGGATTATTTTGAATGGTAGCTTAATAGGGATCTGTTGATCGATAGCTGTATCAGATTCTATTGATTGATTACTGTATGGTGTTCTTTTGAATGAAAGCTGTACAGGATTCTCTTGATGGATAGCTGTATAGGATTCTATTGAACAATAGCTGGATAGGATTCTACCCATCAATGGCTATATATGATTCTATTGATCAATAGCTGTGAAGGATTGTACTGATTGATAGCTGCATATCAATCACACAATTCTATTTATCAATATCACTATAGGATCCCACTGGTCGATTCCTGTATAGGATTCTATTGATCGATAGCAGTATAGGATTCTACTGGTTGATTGCTATATATTATTCTATTGATCGATCGCAGTGTAGCCTTCTATTGAATGATAGTTGCATAGGATTGCACTGATCAATTGCTGTATAGGTTTCTATTGATTGATAGCTGTATAGAATTCTGTTGATCATTAATTGTATAGGATTCTAATGATCGTTATCTGTGTACGATTCTATTAATCGATAGCTGCATAGGATTGTACTGATTGTTTGCTGTATAGGATTGTATTGATCACTAGTTGTTTAGGACTGTATTGATTAATTGCTGTATAGGATTCTTTTGCTCAATTGCTATGTATATGATTGTACTAATCGATTGCTGCAAAGGATTCTGTTGATCAATAGCTATATAGTATTCTACTGATTGATAGCTGTATAGATTGAATACTCTACAGGATTCTCTTGATTGATTGTAGTATAAGATTCTATTGATCGATAGCTGTTAAGGATTCTATTGATTGATTGCTGAGTGATAGCTGTATAGGATTATATTGATCAATAACTGTATGTGATTCTCTTGTTTTTCTGCTGTATAGAACTATGATATTGATCGATAACTGTGTAGGATTGTACTGACCATGGCTGCATCCTATTCTGTAGATTGATCAATAGATATCTATTGATCGATTGCTGTACAGGATTGTATTAAGTGATAACTAAGTAAGATTCTACTGGTGGATTGCAATACAGAATTCTATTAGCTGATATCTGTACACAATGATATCTGTATGCGATTCTACTGATCGATGGCTGTACAGTGTAGGATTCTACTTTTCAATAGCTGTATTGGATTCTATTGATCGATAGCTGTATAGGAATATAATCCATCAACAGATCACTTGCAATACCAGAAGAAACAACACACTGGACCATGTGGGGGGTGGGGTGTGTTAGGAGTTGGTGTGGGGGATGGGGAGTGATGGGGTTCAGTCTCAGTGTGCGGGGATGGTGAGTGATGGGGATCAGGGTCAGTGTGGGGGGTGGGGAGTGATAGGGTCAGGGTCAGTGTGGGGGGTGGGGAGTGATGGGGTCAGGGTCAGTGTGGGGGGTGGAGTGTGATGGGGTCGGTGTGGGGGGTGGGGAGTGATGGGGTTCAGTCTCAGTGTGCGGGGTGGGGAGTGATGGGGATCAGGGTCAGTGTGGGGGGTGGGGAGTGATGGGGTCAGGGTCATTGTTGGGGGTGGAGTGTGATGGGGTCGGTGTGGGGGGTGGGAAGTGATGGGGTTCAGTCTCAGTGTGTGGGGTGGGGAGTGATGGGGGTTGGTGTGGAGCGTGGGGAGTGATGGGGTTCATGTGTTATGAGGGTCAGTGTGGGGTGTTTGGGTCTGGTAGGCAAATGGGTGTTGGTGAGGAGGTTGGGGAGTGATGGGAGTAAGTGAGAGGGTGATGGGGCCATTGAGGGGGTGAGGTTAATGAGGGTCAGTGAGGGAGGAGTGGTGTGATGGGGGTCAGTGAGAGGGTGTGGGGATGGGGAGTGATGGCGGTCAGCAGGGTTGGGTGGGTATTGATTGGTGTCAGGGTGGGGAGTAATGGGGATCAGTGAGGTTGGTGGGGAATGATGGAGGATCTCCAGGGGGAATGGTATTTAGTACTGGAGGGGGTCTCTCAGATTGGATCAGAGTTATTGAGAAGGAGTCATGACCTGCTCTCTGTAGTTTGTAAAATAAGAGGAGACAAGTTATAACACATCACTTTATTCAAAGACAGAGAAACTGAGCAGCATCAAAATTGCCAAAGAGTTTCATCATTTCCACCTCATCTCAAGGTCTCACACTGAATGTTGTCATCTTTGGATGGAAAGCCAGTGCCACTAGAATCTCTGTCGCCTCTGGAATATTGTTCCATGTGGGAGATGGTGGATTGGTGGGTCAGACCAAGAAAGCCACGATATTAGTGTCAATCATGACCTTCACACCCATCTGCTGTCTTTCAGGGTCAAACACATTCTTGCTAATTTTGTTCTGCTGCTTAAGGGAAATAGGGATTATATGCTAGTAAATCTCGTGTGAATGGTGGCAAGAGGATTTTTAGGGATAGGATTTATGAGTATTTGGAAAACCATGGCCTGATTATGAACTATGTGGACTTATGAACTGATTATGGTTCTGTGTGGGTCAAATTGTGTTTTACTAATTTGATGAATTGGTTACCTGGACTCTGCCCAATATGTCACAGGTACGCCCCCTCCCTATCATTGGTGGTATTTACGGGAGGCACTGTCTCAAGAAGGCAGTCAAAGACACCCTCCATTCGACCTGTGTCATCTTCTCGTTACTATTGTTGGGCAGGAAGTTCAGAAGCCTGAATTCCCACACCACCAGGTTCAAGAACAGTTAATTCCTTCAACCACTCTGTTCTTGAACCAACTGGTACCATAGTGACCTTTTTTACTTTTATAGTGACCATTTTGATAATTTTGTATCAAAATGGATTTTATGTTTTTTCTTCCACCTTCTCCAATGGGATCCCACCACCAAGCATATCTTTCCCTCCCCTGCACTTTCCGCAGTGATTGCTCCCTTGTCCATTCATCTCTCCCCACTAATCTCCCTCTTGGCACTTATCCTTGCAAGCAGAACAAGTGCTACATCTGCCCCTACACCTCCTCCATCACTACCATTCAGGCCCCAAACAGTCCTTCCAGGTGAGGCGACACTTCACCTGTGATTCTGTTGGGGTCATATACTGTGTCCAGTGCTCCTGGTGTAGCCTCCTGTATATTGCCGAGACCCGACATTGATTGGGAGACCACCGCCGAGCATCTATGCTCCATTCACCAGAACAAATGGGATCTCCCAGTGACCACCTGTTTTAATTCCACTTCCCATTCCCATTCCGATATGTCCATCCATGGGGTCCTCCACTGTCGTGATGAGCCCACATTTAGGTTGGAGGAACAACACCTTATATTCCATTTGGGTAGCCTCCAACCTGATGGCATGAACATCAATTTCTCAAACTTCCAGTAATGCCCCCACCCCCGCTCTCCTTCACCATCCCCTATCCCCTCTCTCACCTTATCTCCTAGCCTGTCCATCACCTCCCTCTGGCACTCCTCACCCCTTTTCTTTCTTCCATGGCCTCCTGCCTTTTTCACCAATCAACTTCCCTGCTCTTTACTTCATCCCTCTCCCTTCTGGTTTCACCTATCATCTCCCTTTTTAAATCTATTCCTCAGCTTTTTTTCTCCAGTCCTGCCGAAGGGTTTCAGCTCGAAATGTCAACTGTATTTTTTTTCAATAGATGCTGCCTGGCCTGCTGAGTTCCTCCAGCATTTTATGTGTATTGCTTGCATTTCCAGTATCTGCGGATTTTCTCCTGTTTGTATTATTTTGTCCTAGTTCTGTGTTTTTTTTCCTTATAAAATGTATAATATATGTTTGTGCTTGTTTTATGAATACTGGCCTTTATTTCTCAGAATATAGAAGAATGAAAGAAGATTTGATAGAGGTATACAAAATTATGAAGGGTATAGATAAGGTTAATGCAAGCAGGGTTTTTCCACTGAGGTTGGGTGGGACCACAACCAGAGATCATGGGTTAAGGGTGAAAGGTAAAAAGTTTAAGGGGAACATGAGAGGAAATTTCTTCACTCAGGGGGTCCTGAGAGTGTGAAATGGGTTGCCAGCACAAGTGGTGCTTGCAAGCTTGATTTCAATGTTTAAGAGAAGTTTGGATGGTAGGGATATGGAGGGCTATGATCCCAATGCAGGTCAATGGGAGTAGGTAGTTTAGATGGGCTGAAGGGTCCATTTCAGAGCTGTACTTTTCTAGGACTCTATAACTCTACTGCATATCTGATGCTTTATGCCTGTGAGGCTGCTGATAGTGAGTTTGTGTTGCATCTGTGCATACAACGTCTTGTGATCTTGTAAACATGACAATAAACTCAACTTTGGCTTCGATTTTAATGGTTTTTCAAGGAAGTGCCTAATGAAGGTAGAGCTCTGGATATTGTCTACTTGCATCTCAGTAAAGTGTTGGCTCATCCCTCATGGAAGGCTCTTGCAGAAGATTAAGATGCATGCGATCCAAGGTGAATTGGCCAACCGGATTCAAAACTGGCTTGCCGATAGAAGATGGAGGGTAGTGATCAAAGGGACTTATTCGAGCTGGAGGTCTGTGATTAGTGGTGTTCTACTGGGACCTCTGCTGTATATAAATGACATGGATGAAAATGTAGATGGGTGGGTTAGTAAATTTGCAGATGATCTGTGGATATCGTTTCCCAAAGGGGTGTAGATCAGTAATGAGTTATAGGTCAGTACAGATAGATGGAGAAATGGTAGATCAAGTTTAATCTGGACAGGTGTGAGATGTTGTACTTTGGGAGATCTAATGTTGATCTAATTTTGGGACAAAATCTTGAATGATGCTTCAAGATGGTGGCGTGACGTAGTTTGCAGCAGCCTCTCCGGAGTTGATATCTGTTATTTGTCAAGTGGGATGCGGTGCACAATCCCAATCTGATGAAAAACGGGCATGGGAGCACGGAGGAATATCTGGAAATCTCCAGGAAGGCCTTCTTCGTTGCTGCTGCTGCTGTAAGGTCCGGGTCTCTGCTGGGAAGAACAGGCCCTCAGTCCTCGGGGTCACGTTGCCGGTGGCCGGCAGCGGGGGCGTCGTAGTATGCTCGGCAGAGGATGGTGCTCGGAGAGGCTGTGCTGGAGGGGATGGTCGGAGGCTTGGAGGTTCAACGGACTCGGAGTCCACTGCGATTGGGGCACTTTCACTGTGTGCTGCATCTGCGAGGCTGGGTCCAGTGGTACTTTCATTGTGTGCTGCGTCTGTGAGGCTGAATCCGGCAGCGCCATGGAAGTCCATAGAGGGGTTATTCCCTTCTACCTCCCGCATGGGATGACGAGTCTATCGGGACCCTGAGGACTTGTGGAAACTGTGTGGTGGTTTCTTTCAAACTTAGTCTTTTAACATCTTTGGACTATTTTTACTGTGCCCATGGTCTTTTTTGTTTATCAATTATGGTATTGTTTGCACTGTTGTAACTATATGTTAACTATAACTATATGTAGCTATGTGGTTTTGTGTAGGTCTTGTAGCTTTAGTTTTTGGTTTGTTGGGTGGTAGAGTTAGTCTCCTGACTTGGTGTGTCTGGGTAGTCTTGTTTTGTCTGGTGGATTTGGAGCTCCTTTCCGGGGAACACGCTAAGATGGTAGTGCGATATTAATATGCAGCAGCCTCTCCGGACTCTGGATTTGGGGATTGCCAAACGTTACGTGGATTTTCTGGTGTAGTCTGTTTTGTCGTGTGCTTTTGTGATATCATTCTGGAGGAATGTTGTTTCATTTTTTAACTGCATTGCAGTTGTGGTTTCTAAATTACAATAAACCGAAATTCAATTCAAATTCAAGATCCTTAACAGTGTTGATAAGCAGAGAAATCATGGGGTTCCAATTCATAGCTCCCTGAAAGCCACTACACAGCTTTGTAGGGTGATTAAGAAGGCATATGACATGCTTGCCTTTATTAGTTGAGACTTTGAGTTCAAAAGTCAGGAAGTTATGTTGCAGCTTTATAAAACTCTAGTTAGGCTGCATCTGGAGTTTTGCATACAGTTCTGGAAGGATGTTGCGGCTTTGCAGAGGGTGAAGAATCCAGTATGCTGCCTGGATTAGAGAGTATGTGTTATAATGAGAGGTTGGACACACTTGGGTTGTTTTCCCTGGAGTGGCAGAGTCTGAGGGGAGATCTGATTGTAGTTTATAAGATTATGAGGGCATAGAGTAGACATATAGTATATTTAGCCCAAGATTGAAATATCTAATATTAAAGGCTTACATTTAAGGCGAGAGGGTTAAGTTGAAAGGAGATGTTCAGGGCAAGTTTTGTTAGAGTGGTGGGTGCCTGGAATATGCTGCCTGGGATGGGATGGTGGAGGAGGCAGATACATTAGGGATACTTAAGAGGTTCACACACAGGCACGTGGATGAGCAGAGAATGGAGGGATATGGACATTGTGCAGGCAGCAGGTATTAGTTGTCATCAGCAACACACACAAAATGCTAGAGGAACTCAACAAGTTAGATAGCATCTATAGAGGAGAATAAACAATGGACATTTTGGGCCGAGACCCTTCAGGCCCCTGTTCAGCACAACATGATGGGCAGTAGGAGTTGTTCCTGTGTTGTATACTTCTCCAACAGACTAGAATTACTATCATTAGCTGTTACAAAGCACCATTCAACACTCAAATAATTTACCTTTAATTGTCCTGTATTGATCTGCACATTTGTCTTGCCATGAGCAAATGTTCATCAGATTGATTCCTGGAATGAAAATGCTGGTATATAAAGAGGGATTAGCCCCTATAGGCTCATATTCACCAGAAATGAGAAGACAGAGTCCTCATTCTTCTATATGTTGTCTATTTAAATAAACTCAATAGTTGTGTCTGACTCTACCATGTCCCCTGGCAGCAAGTCTCTGTGTAAAAAAACAAATCTTGCCTCTGAAATTGCCTTTAAGTTTTTCCCTTCTCACCTGAAATACTTGCCTTCATATTTAGGATATGCTTGACTGTAGAGAAAAGATTCAGATCAGCTCCCCTATCCCTATGGTTACGGATCCCACAACCCACCGGGGTCATAGGGGTGCTGTACAGATGAGTGCTGCACCAGTTGCCTCCATCTCTCACGGTTGTGGGTGAGTGCCTGGGTTGCAGCAAAGTTCTCTCCAGTCCACTCTACAGTGTTGTCTGCCCATTTCTTCCCCTGTCTGCCCATTTTTCTTTTCCCTTGCACTGTTCCCTGAAGAATGATCTTTGAAAGTCCACTTGACCTTGTTATGTGGCCATACCATCTCAGTTCCTCTTCTTTACTGTGGACCGTAGATCTTCATAGTGTCTCATGTGTTGGGTGATGGTTCTTTAAACATTGTTGTTTGAGACATGGTCTGTATAGGAGATACTGAGGAGATGTCCAGGATCTGGATGCATACAAGAAGACAGAGTGCAGAAGTACATGTAAGAGTTTCAACTTGGATCTGATAACGGTGTTATTGTCTCTCCAGAATGATTTTAGTTTAGTCAGAGTTGCAGTTGTCTGGACTGTCCTTGTAAGGACTTCAGGCTTTGATCCTTTTTGATTGATGATGGCACTAAGAATCTTGAACCCTTTGACAGTAAGCTAGACCTTGTCCACTCACTGTGACTTTTGTCATGATTGACTCCTTACCGTGTCTCATCAGCTTGGTTTTCTCTGTGCTGATCTCCATGCCATATCTGCTTGAAGTATCATCCAGACGGTTCACAAGGCAAGGCAATTCATCCTCACTTCCTGCCAGCCCATCAACGAACCTGAGTTGATTATGATCTGTCCTCCAATGCTGACTGTGCCAATATGATCTTCCAGGGCATCTGTTATTACTTGCTCCAGAAAAATGTTGAATAGCGTAGGTGAAAGGAGGCAGCCTTGTTGGACTCCAACTAATGTGTGGAATCACTCTGCAACTGTGTGTTGAACAAGTACCACATTGTCAGCTTTGGTGCAGACCTGCTTGATGGTTTGGATCAGCTTCTGGCCCAGGTTGTATCTCTTCATTGTGGCCCAGAGTGCATCATGTCACACCCTATTGAATGCCTTCTTGAAGTCTATGAACACATGAAAGATTTCTCGCACAGTACTCGGAGAATGAATATCTGTTTTCTTGTACTTCTTCCAATTTTGTAACCAGCTTGCTCTTTGGCAATTTTTCTTCTGCTGTGGTTTCAGTCTGTTCAAGATTACTTTCAACATCACTTTGCTCGCATGGTTGATAAAACTTATAGTTCTATAATTCTGGCACTGCTCTAAGTTCCCTTTCTTGGGGAGAGTGATGATGAGTGATTTTGTCCAGGGTGTTGGCCATTGCCCAGTCTGCCAGATTTTGGTGAGGATGGCTATCACTGTCTCTCCTCCATGTTTTATCAGCTCAGTCAGGATGTTGACTATTCCAGCAGCTTTCCCATTCTTCAGCTATCTTATGGCTGCTTCTACTTCTTCCCACAGAATTGGAAAGTCATTGTCATTTGACAAGTCATCATCTAATTTTATAAATGTCTATCAGGTCACCCCTTGGCCTCCTTCACTCCAGGGGAAAAAACCCAGCCTGTCGAATCTCTCCCTATATCTATAGGTTAGAGAGACTGGGCTTGTACATGCTGGAATTAAGGAGATTGAGGGGATCTGATTGCAACATATAAGATTATTAAGGGATTGGACAAGATAGAGGCAGGAAATATGTTCCAGATGCTGGGAGAGTCCAGTACCAGAGGGCATGGTTTGAGAATAAGGGGTAGGTCATTTAGGACAGAGTTAAGGAAAAACTTCTTCTCCCAGAGAGTTGTGGGGGTCTGGAATGCACTGCCTCGGAAGGCAGTGGAGGCCAATTCTCTGGATGCTTTCAAGAAGGAGCTAGATAGATATCTTATGGATAGGGGAATCAAGGGATATGGGGACAAGGCAGGAACCAGGTATTGATAGTAAATGATCAGCCATGATCTCAAAATGGCGGTGCAGGCTCGAAGGGCCGAATGGTCTACTTCTGCACCTATTGTCTATTGTCTATTAAAGTCCTCCATTTCAGGCATCATCCTGGTGACTTTCTACTCTCTCCAGTGAAACCACTTCCTTCCCCTGTTGACCAGAACTGTGCACAGTGTAGTTCTGTATAGGGTTAGGGTTAGTTCTGTATAGAACTACACACAGTGTAGTTTAGACATAGTCCTGGTGAATTTCCAGTGAAACCACTTGCTTCCCCTGGTGACCAGAACTGTGCACAGTGTAGTTCTGCATTGAACTGCACACAGTGCATTTCAGATATCATCCTAGTGAATCTCCAGTGAAACCACTTCCTTCCTATAGTGTCTAGAACTGGACACAGTGTAGTCTACCAAGTGTTTTGTAAAGTTGCAACTTTATATGCAAACTTTTAGATTCTGTACCCTAATTTACCATCCTATTTTACCATGCCTTCTTTACCATCCTATCTACCTGTGCATCGCTTTCAGAGAGTTATGGACAGATCAAGGAAGGCTGAGCAAGGTAAGGTTAAATGCTTTTTATTACTGACAGGTCTAGCCAGGAGGGCTATCATATCAAAGAGAGGAAACCTCTCGAGTAGCAGCCATTTTGGTTGTTTCATGGTGATCTGGGCTTTGAGAAGGATGCAGACAGGATTAGAAGGTATATAGACAGGCTAAGGTCAAGGATGTGTCAGATTGAATGTAATGTGGAAAAATGTAAGTTCATCCATTTTGGTAGAAAAACTATAAACTCAAACATCAGGGAGGCTGAAAAGAATTGGTGTTCAAAGGGGCATGGATACCCTGTGCAACAAACAGTCTGCTGGAGGAACAAGTAGCTCAGTCAGCATCTGTGATGGAAATGGGGTGGTTGATTTTGCAGGTTCATCAGGACTGAGAGTGTAGAGGGGAGATGGTCAGTGTAAAGAGAGAGGGTGGGTGAGACAGGAGCCTGAGTTGTTGGTGGATTGAGGAGGGGGTGTAGATAGTGAAGGATAACTCCCAAACTAGTGGTGCGGTAGACAGTGAGTATGTTAGGCATAAGGGATTAGTTAGTTGAGCATTTCATTGCTAATTTTAGTTAGTTTGGTACAATTTTAAGTAGTATTTAAACATTTTAATTAGTAGGACACCACTGCAGTGTAGTAGTTAGTGCAACGCTTACACAACATGGGACATTGAAGTTCAGAGTGCATCTCCTGCAAGGAATTTGTACATTTTCCTGCGACTGCTTGGGTTTTCTCCGAATGCTCCAGTTTCCCCCCCACAGTCCAAAGATATTCCAGTTAGTAGGTTAATTGGTCATTGTAAATTGTCCGGCTAGGGTTAAGTAGGTGAGATTTTGGGTGGTGCAGCTCATTGGGCTGGAAGAGCTCGAATGGCAGGAAACATCAGAAATTCTGAATATTGATGTATAAATCCAAATCATTGGGCTTAGGAAACTGGGAGATCATTGGGAATTCTGCACAGTGGGTTTGGGGAAGTGGAAATTCTTGGGAATTCTGCACAGTGGGTTTGGGGAAGCAGGAAGATTGATGGAAATTCAGTTTTATTTATCCTTTGGATCCACATGTACTGTTGGAATTGGGAAGAAGAATCCCAGTAACCAACGCTTCCCGAATACATCCTGGAGGTTAACCCCCCATGGAGTGCAACGAACTGCGGGCAACCCCTTCTTCAGGTGGTACCAGGTTCGGCCTCGAGCTACCAGCAGGATCTGTTGACAACAGAAGCCAGCGCAGGTGAGTCCAATGCCCAGCCAGATGTAGAGCATGAGGACAAGGAATAGCTGGAAAGATGGGATCATACTGAAGAAAAAGTGAAAGAAGGAGAGAGGGAGGAGGGTGAGGAAGGTGAGGGGATTCTCGAAGGAGAGATGGTATTCAATGCTCAGGTAGGCCACACCTACCACCAGGGAGTAGAGGCAAACAATGGAGGTGTACCAGCCGAACATGAGGAAGTAGCGCATGTTCCTGTTGCCTATGCAGTTGGCGGTGAAGAAGCAGTGATGGTCTCGCTTCAGGATGACCTTACTGCAGAGTTTACAGAAGTGACTGCCTGGCTGCAGTGCAGGGCTGCTCTCACTGGACACTCTGCTGCTCTGGAGGCTCTCTGAAGGGTACCACAGAATCAGGAAGTAGTTGCCCAGGACGTTCACTGACACGTAGAGGAAGAAGGTAAAATGGAAGCCGCAGTGGGACCAGGGGCGGCGGAAGTCATCAGCAAAGATGGTGGGAATGAAGACAAAGCTCTGAAGGATCAGGGTGGTAATGGAGACTGCAAGGAAGTAGGAAGGCGCAATGGTGTTCAAAATCTTCAGCTTCAACATCCTAGACCATTCCTTCCTACAGAGAGAACACAGTTCATTTGCATCACCTCCCATTGTGGAGCAGAGTTTATAAATCCTTAGATAAAGAGTCATAGAACAGTACAACACAGAAATAGGCCCTTTGCCCCATCAAACTGTTGTTCTGCCTAGCCCCATTGACCTGCCCCTGGATAAACCTCCATACCCCTACCTATCCAAACTTCTCTTAAATGTTGAAATCAAATCTGCATTCACCAGTTCTGCTGAGAGCTCGCTCCACACCCTCGACACCCTGTGAATGAAGAAATTTTCCTTCATGTTCCCCTTAAATATTTCACCTTTCACACTAAACCCATTACTTCTTTCTTGTTCTAGTCTCAGCCAACCTCAGTTGAAAAAGCCTGCTTGCATTTACCCTATCTGTACCCCTCAATTTTGTGTACCTCTACAAAATCTCCTCTCTTTCATCTATGATCTTGGGAATAAAGTCCTAACCTATTTGATCCTCAAGTCCTGGCAACATTGTGGTAAATTTTCTCTGTACCCTGGTGCTGAGGGACAATGTCCTAGAAATAAACTGACTACATCTCCTTTCTTGGAGTTGGCATGCACTTGGCATGATTAACTTATAATTTAATTATTTATGGTTTTATATTGCTATATTTCTTCATTATTCTTGGTTGGTGCGGCTGTAACAAAACCTAGTTTCCCTTGGGATCAATAAAGTATGTCTGTCTGTCTTTCTGATGCAGGAGACCCTGACATTAATTATGGCTTTGGGAAATGCAGGAATTATCAGGCATTTTGCGCACTAGTTTCATGAAGCACCGGAAAGGTTCTGGCAAAATCTTTGTAAATTTTCTCTGTACTCCTTTAATCATATTGACATCTTTCCTGTAGGTACTTTTCCTAGTCTTCATTAGAGTATAGACAATAGGTACAGGAGTAGGCCATTTGGCCCTTTGAGCCAGCACCGCCATTCAATGTGATCATGGCTGATCATACACAATCAGTACTCCATTCCTGCCTTCTCCCCATATCCCTTGACTCCGCTATCTTTAAGAGCTCTATCTAACTCTTTCTTGAAAGCATCCAGAGAATTGGCCTCCACTGCCTTCTGAGGCAGAGCATTCCACAGATCCACAACTCTCTGGGTGAAAAAGTTTTTCCTCAACTCCGTTCTAAATGGCCTACCCCTTATTCTTAAACTGTGGCCTCTGGTTCTGGACTCCCTCAACATCGGGAACATGTTTCCTTCCTTTAGCGTGTACAATCCCTTTATAATCTTATATGTTTCAATCAGATCCCCTCTCATTCTTCTAAATTCCAGTCGCTCCAATCTTTCAACATATGACAGTCTTGCCATCCCGGGAATTAACCTCATGAACCTGCGCTGCACTCCCTCAATAGCAAGAATGTCCTTCCTCAAATTTGGAGACCAAAACTGCACACAATACTTGTCTCACCAGGGTCCTGTACAGCTGCAGAAGGACCTCTTTACTCCTATACTCAACTCGCCTTGATACGAAGGCCAACATGCCATTAGCTTTTTTCACTGCCTGGTGTACCTGCATGCTTACTTGGTGACTGATGAACAAGGACACCTAGATCTCGTATTTCCCCTTTTCCTAACTTGACACCATTCAGATAGTAATCTGCCTTCCTGTTCTTGCCATCAAAGTGGATAACCTCATATTTATCCACATTAAACTGCATCTGCCATGCATCTGCCCACTCACCCAACCTGTCCAAGTCACCCTGCATTCTCATAACATTCTCCTCACATTTCACACTACCACCCAGCTTTGTGTCATCTGCAAATTTGCTAATGTTACTTTTAATCCCTTCATCTAAATCATTAATGTATATTTTAAACAGCTGCAGTCCCCACACTGAGCCTTGCGGTACCCCACTAGTCACTGCCTGCCATTCTGAAAGGGACCCGTTAATCCCTACTCTTTGGTTCCTGTCTGCCAACCAATTTTCTATCCATGTCAATACCCTGCCCCCAAAACCATGTGCTCTAATTTTGCCCACTAATCTCCTATGTGGGACCTTTTCAAAAGCTTTCTGAAAGTCCAGGTACACTACATCCACTGACTCTGCCTTGTCCATTTTCATAGTTACATCCTCAAAAAATTCCAGAAGACTAGTCAAGCATGATTTCCTGTTCGTAAATCCATGCTGACTCAGACCGATCCTGTTACTGCTAGCCAAATGTGCCGCTATTTCATCTTTTATCATTGACTCCAGCATCTTCCCCACCACTGATGTCAGGCTAACTGGTCTATAATTCCCTGTTTTCTCTCTCCCTCCTTTCTTAAAAAGTGGGATAACATTAGCTACCCTCCAATCCACAAGAACTGATCCTGAATCTATAGAACATTAGAAAATGATTACCAAATCGTCCACAATTTCTAGAGCCACCTCCTTAAGTACCCTGGGATGCACACCATCAGGCCCTGGGGATTTATCAGCCTTCAGTCCCATCAGTCTACCCAACATCATTTTCGGCCTAATGTGAATTTCCTTCAGTTCCTCTGTTACCCTAGGTCCTCTGGCCACTATTACATCTGGGAGATTGTGTGTGTCTTCCCTAGTGAAGATAGATCCAAAGTATCTGTTCAACTCATCTGCCATTTCCTTGTTCCCCATAATAAATTCACCCGTTCCTGTCTTCAAGGGCCCAACTTTGGTCTTAACTAATTTTTTCCTCTTCACATACCTAAAGAAGCTTTTACTGTCCTCCTTTATATTCTTGGCTAACTTACCTTCGTACCTCATCTTTTCTCCCCGTATTGCCTTTTTAGTTATCTTCTGTTGCTTTTTACAAGTTTGCCAATCCTCTGGCTTCCCACTCATCTTTGCTATGTTATACTTCTTTTATTTTTATACTGTCCTTGACTTCCCTTGTCAGCCATGGTCACCCCTTACTCCCCTTAGAATCTTTCTTCCTCTTTGGAATGAACTGATCCTGCACCTTCTGCATTATTCCCAGAAGTACCTGCCATTGTTGTTTCCCTGTCATCCCTGCTAGCTTATCTTTCCAGTCAACTTTGGCCAGCTCCTCCCTCATGGCTCCATAGTCCCCTTTGTTCAACTCTAATACTGACACTTACAACTTTCCCTTCTCCTTCTCAAATTGTAGATTAAAACTTAACATATTATGGTCAAAACCTCCTAATGGCTCCTTTACCTCGAGTTCCCTTATCAAATCCGGTTCATTACACAACACTAAATCCAGAATTGCCTTCTCTCTAGTAGGCTCCAGTACAAGCCGCTCTAAGAATCTATCTCAGAGGCACTCCACAAACTCCCTTTCTTGAGGTCCAGTACCAACCTGATTTTCCCAGTCTACCTGCATGTTGAAATCCCCCATAACAACCACATCATTACCTTTGCGACATGCCAATTTTAACTCTTGATTCAACTTGCACCTCATATCCAGGCTACTGTTTGGGGGCCTGTAGGTAACTCCCATTTGGGACTTTTTGCCCTTACAATTTCTCAGTCCTATCCATACTGACTCTACATCTCCTGATTCTATGTCACCCCTCGCATGGGACTGAATTTCATTCCTCACCACGAGAGCCACCCCACCCCCTCTGCCCACCTGCCTGTCCTTTCGATATAAAATGGTTGGAATATGTGACGAGGCCCCAAAGGGTTCCCAGATCCCACTCAGAAACGTAATGTCCTTCCAAACTGCATGAAACACAGATATGCAGATGCAAAGGTCAGCATCAGACTAACAGACAGGAATTAGTGAAGAACCACAGGTATTCAGTTTTGTGGTAACTGTCTATTCTGAAGTCATGGTTAGAGTGGCATTGTAGACTAGCAGTCAGCATGTCACTTTCGAGTGCCAGTGATTACCGAATGAAGTTCAATTCCTGCAGGGTCGGTAAGAGCTTTATACATTGTTCCCATGACCACATGGGTTTCAAGGATCAAGGAACCATCAACTTTGTTCACATATACATTTACATGTATTAGGAACTTGCCGTGGTGTGTTGGCACACATGCAACAAAAACAACATTCAACAGGGTGATAAAAGGCATCAAACTAAAAATCATGCATTAAAAAGTCACCAAGAATAGTGGGAAACTGGAAGATTGGGAAAACTTTAAAAAGCAACAAAGTACCACAAAGTGAGCAATAAAGAAAGGGAAGTGAGATTATGAAAATAAACTAGCACAAAACATAAAAACAGATAGTAAAAGTTTTTCTAATTATATAAAGCGGAAAAGAATGGCTAAAGTGAACGTAGGTCCCTTGGAGGATGAGAAGGGGGGATTGATATTGGGTCATGAGGAAATGACAGAGGCTTTGAATGACTATTTTGTGTCTGTCTTCACACTGGAGGACACATCTAACATCCAAAAGATAAATGTTATGAATGCGATGGGAGGTGAGGATCTCGATACAATAGCTATCACTAAAAAGATAGTGCTGAGTTAACTTATGGACCTAAAGATAGACAAGTCCCCTGGTTCTGATGGAATGCATCCCAGGGTACTAAAAGAAATGACAGAAGTTATAGTAGAGGTTTTGGTGATAATTTACCAAAATTCTCTGGTCTCTGGGCAAGTCCTGGCGGATTGGAAGATGGAGAATGTCACTCCACTGTCCATAAAAGGATGTAGGCAAAAAAAGGTTCGATAAGGTGCTGCATAAAAGACTTATCCATAAGATAAGGATGCATAGAGTTGGGTGTGATGTACCAATAGTTGTTTAACCAATAGAAAACAGAGTTAGGATACAATTGTTTCCACTGTGCATATACCATATTTGTGAGGTTGCAGTTGGGGTGAGTGTAGTTGTGTAGCGAGGGATTGGGTTTCTGGTGACAATCTATGGAGAATTAGGGCCTATGCCTGTGATGCTGCCCCAGTTATTTTCCATTGTTCATGTGCCTTACTGTATCTGTGCACATGACAATAAACTGCCAGATGTGGGGTAGGGGCAGAAAGCTGTAGTTGAAGCCACAACCAGATCAGCCAAGACACTAAATAAGAGATTAGGCTTGAGGATCCAAACAGCTAATCCAACTCTTCAGGTTAAACAAAACACACAAAATGCTGGAGGAACTCAGCAGGTCAGGCAGCATCTAAGAAAATTTTAAACAGTCAAGGTTGGTGTTGAGATCCTTCATTTAGACTGGAAAGGCAGGGACAGAACACAGAATAAGAAAGTTGGAGCATCACAATCTGTCTGCAGCCGAGATAATGGGGGCATAGCAGTGAGGAAGTGTCTCACTGAACTCCCATGGAAAGGAGGGAAGCTTCTTCAGGATAGACATCCCTCTAAGGCAGGGGTTCCCAAACTGGAGTTCACAGACTCCTTGGTTAATAGTTAGAGTGCATGGCATAAAAAAGGTTGCAAACCCCTGGTCTAAGAGATTTCTCTCCATAGAGGAGAGAAGAGCAGAGGAGATTTACCAGGATGTTGCCTGGATTGGAGAACAAGTCATATGAAGCAAGGTTAGCAGAGCTGGGACTTTTCTCTTTGGAGCATAGAAGAATGAGAGGGGACTTGATAGAGGTCTACAAGATTATGAGAGGCATAGATAGGGTGGATAGTCAGTACCTGTTTCCCAGGGCACCAATAGCAAACACTAGAGAGCATATGTACAAAATTAAGGGAGGGAAGTTTAGGGGAGACATCAGGGGTAAGTTTTTTTTACACAGAGGGTTGTGAGTGCCTGGAATGACTTGCCAGGGATGGTGGTGGAGGCTAAAACATTAGGGGTATTTAAGAGCCTCTTGGACATGCACATGGATGAAAGAAAAATGGAAGGTTATAAGGTTATGGGTAGTGTGGGTTTAGTACTTTTATTTAAGGATTATATGGGTTGGCACAACATGGAGGGCTGAAGGGCCTGTACTGTGCTGTAGTGTTCTATGGTTCTATGTTATCTGACCTGCTGAGTTCATCCAGCATTTTGTGTGTGTTGCTCTGGATTTCCAGCATCTGCAGAACACCTTGTGACCTGTCTGGGATTTCTGATTGGCTAACCCAACTCCTATCCAGGTTTTCTTTTTAACTTAAGTTACCCGTTAGAAACAGTCATTTTCTGATTGTCAGTGTCATGAAATATCCAAGGAACTGCTGCACCAGCATGTGTCCTCCTGTGTTGCCTCTGTCAGGAGGCTGGAGGCAATGGACAACACTACAAGTGGTGAGGGAGGATTAAGAACACAGAGAGGTAAAGTGGGGGCAACTACTACATAACCAAGCTGGCCAGATGATTGTGTGTGGAGCTGGCCAGAATCTCCTGTCCCCCAGAGCTCATGTGTGGAGGTGGCCAGAATATCCCATCCTCAAGGGTTGGGTGTGGAGTTGACCAGAATCTCTCATCCCCTGGGGTTGGATGTAGAACTGACCTGAATCTCTAGTTTCCAGGGGTTGGGTATGGAGCTCACCAAATTCCTCCACCCTGGGGTTATGTGTGGAACTGGCCAGAATCTCCCGTCCCCCAGGCGTCAGGTGTGGAGCTGGCCAGAGTACCCGTCCGCAGGGGTTGGGTGTGGAGCTGACTAGTACCTCCTGTTCCCAGTGGTCAGGTGTGGTGCTGGCCCAAATCTGCAGTCCACTAGAGGTCTGGTGTGAAGCCAACTAGAATCTCCCATCCCCCAGCGATTGGATGTGGAGTTGGCCAGAAACTCCTGTCCTTAGGAGTTAGATTTGGAGCTGTCCAAAATCTCCCATCCCCCAGGGTAAGGAGCTGGCCAGAATCTTCCATCCCCAGAGGTCTGGTGTGGAGCTGACTAGAATGTCCCATGCCCCTGGGGAAGGGAAATTCTGGTCAGCTACACACCCGATGCCTGGGGATGGGAGATCCAGGCCAACACCACACCTGACCCTGGGGACGGGAGATTCCAGTCAGGTCCAAACCAGACCCCTGGGGATGAGAATTTATGGCCAGCTGCACACCCAACTCCTGGGGGCCAGAATCTCCCATCCCCCAGGGGTCAGGTAAGGAGCTGGACAGAAGGTCTTTTGTGTGGAGTTGGCTAGAATTTCTTATTCCCAGGTGTTGGGTGTGGAGCTGGCCTGAATCTCCTGTTCCCCAGGGATCCGGTTGGAGAAGTCCAGAATGACCTGTCCCCCAAGGGTCAAGTGTGGAGCTGACAAGAATCTCCTGTCCCCAGGGGTTGATCTGGAGCTATCTACAATCAGCCATCCCCAGGTGTCAGGTGTGGAGCTGCACAGGATCTCAGAGTCAGAATCAGGTTTATTATCACCAACATGTGACATGAAATTTGTTAACTTAGCAGCAGCAATTCAATGCAGTACATAATATAGGAGAGAGAGAAATAATAATAATAAATAAGTAAATCAACTACAGTACGTATATTGAATAAATTTAAAAAACATGCAAAAAACAGAAATACTGTATATTTAAAAAGTGAGGTAGTGTCCAAGAGTTCATTGTCTATTTAGGAATCAGATGGCAGAGGGGAAGAACCTGTTCCTGAATCGTTGAGTGTGTGCCTTCAGGCTTCTGTACCTCCTTCCTGATGGTAACAGTGAGAAAAGGGCATGCCCTGGGTGCTGAAGGTCCTTAATTATGGATGCTGTCTTTCTGAGGTACCACTTCCTGAGGATGTCCTGGGCACTTTGTAAGCTAATACCCAAGATGGAGCTGACTAGATTTATGACCCTCTACAGCTTTTTTCGGTCTTGTGCAGTAGCCCCCCGCACATACCAGACAGCGATGCAACCTCTCAGAATGCTCTCCACAGTATATAGAAGTTTTTGAGTGTATTTGCTGACATAGCAAATCTCTTCAAACTACTAATAAAGTATAGCCACTGCCTTGCCTTAGATACATAGAATAGAAACATGGAAAACATGCAGCACAATACAGGCCCTTCAGCCAACAAAGCTGTGCTGAACATGTCCCTACCTTAGAACTACCTAGGCTTTACCCATAGCCCTCTATTTTTCTAAGCTCCATGTAGCCATCCAGGAGTCTCTTAAAAGAACCTATCGTTTCCACCTCCACCACTGGCAGCCCATTCCATGCACTCACCACTGTGTAGAAAAAACTTACCCCTGACATTTCCTCTGAACCTTCTTCCAAGCACCTTAAACCTGTGCCCTCTCATGCTAGCTATTTCAGCCCTGGGGAAAAGCCTCTGACTATCCACACGACCAATGACTCTCATTATCTTGTAGACCTCTCATCAGATCACCTCTCATCCTCCGTCGCTCCAAGGAGAAAAGGCTGGGTTCATTCAACCTATTCTCATAGGGCATGCTCCTCAATCCAGGCCACATCCTTGTAAATCTCCTCTGCACCATTTCTATGGTTTCCATATTCTTTCTGTAATGAGGTAACCAACATTGAGCACTGTGGTGAACTATGTATACCTGTCTGGACAACCCCCCCCCCCCCCCCCCCCCCCGGCTGACTGCTCCTGTGGCTCCTCCCACTGACCATGGCTCCTCCCACAGACCCCAGTATAAAGGCGATTGGAGACACAGCCCCGGTCTCAGTCTCCAGGATGTAGTGTGGTGGTCAATTGCTGCTTGTTCTTTCTTCCAGCCAATAAAAGCCTATATCTCGCCTCACATCTCCAAGAGTTATTAATGGTGCATCAAGCACAGTACTCTAAGTGGGGTCTGACCAGGGTCCAATATAGCTGCAACATTACCTTTCGGCTCTTAAACTCAATCCCACGATTGATGATGGCCAATGCACCGTATGCCTTCTTAACCACAGAGTCAACCTGTGCAGCAGCTTTGAGTGTCCTATGGACCCGGACCCCAAGATCCCTCTGATGCTCCACACTGCCAAGAGTCTCACCACAAGACTTCTTTATAAAGACATCGATATGTTGGGACCATGTTAGATCCTCAGAGATCTTGACACCCAGAAACTTGAAGCTGCTCACTCTCTCCACTTCTGATCCCTCAGAAGGACAACTTACTGCCCTCTACTGTCTATTGTCTTGTTTATTATTTATTGTAATGCCTGCACTGTCTTGTGCACTTTATGCAGTCCTGGGTAGGGCTGTAGTCTAGTGTCGTTTTTTTTTGTCTGTTGTTTTTATGTAGTTCAGTGTAGTTTTTATACTGTTTCATGTAGCACCATGGTCCTGAAAAACATTATCTCGTTTTTACTGTGTACTGTACCAGCAGTTAGTCAAAATGATAATAAAAAGTGACTTGACTTGAAAAGATTGAAGCCTTATAAGGAACCACCCTTCATGTGCTGTTGTCCAGTGTATCTCATCCCACTCTTTAAGGAGGAAGGCTGCAGAAAGAAATTTATAGACCAGTTAGCCTGACCTCAGTGGTTGGGAAGGTGTTGGAGTCAACTGTTAAGAAGTTATGGAGTACTTGGTGACACAGGACAAGATAAGACAAAGTCAGCATGGTTTTCTTAAGGGGAAGTCTTGCCTGACAAACCTGTTGAAAATCCAAAAATCTGAGATGCAAAGGGATTTGAGAGTCCTTGTGCAGAACACCCTAAAGGTTAACTTGCAGGTAGAGTTGGTGGTGTGGAAGGCAAATGCAGTGTTAGCATTCTTTTCAAGAGGTATAGAATACAAGAGCAGGGATGTGATGCTGAGGCTTTATAAGGCACTGGTGAGGCCTCATCTTGAGTATTGTGAACAATTTTGGGCTTCTCATCTTAGAAAAGATGAACCGGCATTGGAAAGGGTTCAGAAGAGGGTCACAAGGATGATTCCAGGAATGAAAGGATTATCATATGAGGAACGTTTGATAGCTCTGGGTCTCTACTCACTGGAATTTAGAAGGATGAAGGCTGGATCTCATTGAAACCTTTCAAATTTTATATAACCATATAACAATTACAGCACGGGAACAGGCCATCTCGACCCTTCTAGTCCGTCCGAATGCTTACTCTCACCTAGTCCCACCGACCTGCACTCAACCCATAACCCTCCATTCCTTTCCTGTCTGTATACCTATCCAATTTAAAAAAAATGATAATATCAAACCTGCCTCTACCACTTCTACTGGAATTTTGAAATTCCTCGACAGAGTAGACGTGGAAAAGATATTTCCCATGCTAGGAGAGTCTGAGACAAGAAGGTACAGCCTCAGGATAGAGGGATGTCCATTTAAAACAGATGCAGAGAAATTTCTTTAGCCAGGGGCTGGTGAATTTGTTACCACAGGCAGCTGTTGGGTCTATTTAAGGCAGAACTTAATAGGTTCTTGATTGGACACGGCAAAAAAGCTACACAGGAATGTCTCAACAGCAAGAAAGTTAATGTCCTGGAGTGGCCAAATCAGAGTCCAGACCTTAATCCAATTGAGAATTTGTAGCTGGACCTGGAAAGGATTATTCACTCCTGATCCCCATGTAATCTGGCAGAGCTTGAGCAGTTTTGTAAAGAAGAATGGGGAAAAAAATAGCAGTGTCCAGATGTGCAAAGCTGGTAGAGACCTATCCACACACACTCAAGGCTGTAATTGCTGCCAAAGGCACATCTACTAAATACTGACTTGAAGGGAATGAATACTTATGTAATCAATTACCGGTATTTTGTATTTTACATTTGTAATTAATTTAGATCACTTTGTAGAGATCTGTTTTCACTTTGCCGTGAGTCTTTTTCTGTTGATCAGTGTCAAAAAAGCCAAATTAAATCCACTGTGATTCAATGTTGTAAAATAATAAAACAGGAAAACTAGCAAGGGGGGGAGGTGTGAATATTTTTTACTGGTACTGTACATGGGGGTGAAAGTAACACACTGATGGACTGGAGGTACATGTGGGTCAGACCATAAGACATAGCTACAGAATTAGGCCATTTACCTCATTGGGCCTGCTCTGCCATTCAATTATGGCTGATCCTTTTTCCCCCTCAGTTCCACTCCCCAGCCTTCTCTCTGTAACCTTTCACACCATGTCCAATCAAGAACCTATCAATATCTGCCTTAAATACACCCAACGAGCTGCCCTCCACAATTGCCTATGGTAACAAATTCCAGAAATTCACCTCCATCTGGCTAAAGAAATTTCTCCACATCTGTTTTAAATGGATGCCCCTCTAATTTCAGGCTGTGTCCTCTTCTCCTAGACTCCCCACACTGGAAAACATCCTTTCCACATCTACTCTGTCTATGCCTTTCAACATTCAAAAGGTTTCAATGAGATCCCCCCTCATTCTTCCAAATTCCAGCGAGTACAGACCCAGAACTATCAAACATTCCTCGTAAGATAACCATTTCATTCCTGGAATCATCCTTGTGAACCTCCTCTGAACCCTCTCCAATGCCTGCACATTGTTTCTAAGATGACGAGCCCAAAAGGTTCTTGATTAGATATGGCATCAAAGGTTATGGGGATAATGCTGGGAACCAGGTTGAGGGAGAGAAGAAAAAAGGATCAGCCATGATTGAATGGCAGAGCAGACTCGATGGGCCAGATGGACCAATTCTTCTCCTATGTCTTATGTCAAATTTCCAGTTGAACTCAATCATAATGTGATCATGGCCTCCTAAGGTTCCTTTTACCTTAAGCACCCTAATCAACTCCAGAACTGTGGATCATTATGCAACACCCAATGCACTGATAGCTGATCCCCTGATAGGTTCAATGAAAAGCCATTTTATAGTAATTCAAACAACTCACTCTCCTGATATCTATTACCAACCTGATTTACCCAATTGATCTGCATGTTGAAATCTTCCATGACTATCATAACCATGCCCTTTTGACATGCCTTTTCTACATCCTCTTGTAATCTGTTGTCCACATCCCAGCTCCTGTTGGGAGACTTGTATATAACAGCCTTCCAGCTACTTTTACCTTGCACTTCATTAATTCAACAACAAGGTTTCAATGTCAGAGCACATTGGACAGATGTGTGGGTCAGAGTGACACACTGATGCACTGGAGTTAAGTGTGGGTCAGAAGGGTAGGGAAGAGAAGAGGAAGACAGTAGTGATAGGGGACTCTATAGGGGGTCAGACAGGTGATTCTGTGGACACAGTAAAGAAACCTGGATGGTAGTTTGCCTCCCAGGTGCCAGGGTCCAGGACGTTTCGGATCACGTCCAAGATATCCTGCAGTGGGAGGAAGAACAGCCAGAGGTTGTGGTACATATTAGTACCAATGACATGGGTAGGAAAAGGGAAGAGGTCCTGAAAAAAAGACTACAGGGAGTTAGGAAGGAAGTTGAGAAGCAGGAATGCAAAGGTAGTAATCTCAGGATTACTGCCTGTGCCATGCGACAGTGAGAATAGGAATAGGATGAGGTGGAGAATAAATGTGTGGCTGAGTGATTGGAGCAGGGGGCAGGGATTCAGATTTCTGGATCATTGCAACCTCTTTTGGGGCAGAAGTGACCTGTACAAAAAGGACGGGTTGCACTTGAATCCCAGGGGGACCAATATCCTGGCAGGGAGGTTTGCCAAGGCTACTGGGGAGAGTTTAAACTAGAATTGTTGGGGGGTGGGAACTGAATTGAAGAGACTGGGGAAGAGGAGGTTGGCTCACAAATAGAGAAAGCTTGTAGACAGTGCAAGAGGGAGGATAAGCAGGTGATGGAGAAGGGACGCACTCAGACCGAAGGTTTGAGATGTGTCTATTTTGCACGAGTGTTGTGAACAAAGCAGATGAGCTTAGAGTGTGGATCAGTACTTGGAGTTATGATGTGGTGGCTGTTACAGAGACTTGGATGGCTCAGGGACAGAAATGGTTACTTCAAGCGCCGGGTTTTAGATGTTTCAGAAAGGACAGGGAGGGAGGCAAAAGAGGTGGGGTCGTGGCACTGTTGATCAGAGATGGTGTCACAGCTGCAGAAAAGATGGACACCGTGTAGGGATTGTCTACGGAGTCTGTGGATGGAGGTTAGGAACAGGAAGGGGTCAATAACTTTACTGGGTGTTTTTTTAAATATAAATAGGCCGCCCAATAGTAACAGGAATATCGAGGAGCAGATAGGGAAACAGATCCTGGAAAGGTGTAATAATAGAGTTGCCAAGATGAGAGATTTTAATTTCCCAAATATTGATTGGGATCTGCCTAGAACAGAGGGTTAAACGGGGTGGAGTTTGTTAGGTGTGTGCAG
Source organism: Hemitrygon akajei (assembly GCF_048418815.1). Lineage (NCBI taxonomy): Eukaryota > Metazoa > Chordata > Chondrichthyes > Myliobatiformes > Dasyatidae > Hemitrygon > Hemitrygon akajei. The sequence continues at coordinate 1,152,313 of NC_133126.1, read as the reverse complement.
GAAGGTTTCTTGACACTATGTAGATAAGCCCACAGGAGAAAGGGCTGTACTTGATTTGGTATTGGGAAATGAACCTGATCACCTGTCAGATCTCTCAGTGGGAGAGCATTTTGGAGATAGTGATCATAACTCTATCTCCTTTACAATAGCATTGGAGAGATAGGAACAGACAAGTTAGAAAAGTGTTCAATTGGGTTAAGGGGAATTGAGGCTATCAGGCAGGAAATTGGAAGCTTAAATTGGAAACATGTTTTCAGAGAAAAGTACGGGAGTATGTGACAAATGTTCAGGGGATATTTGTGTGGAATTCTGCATAGGTACGTTCAAATGAGACGGAAATTATGGTAGGGTACAGGAACCGCGGTGTACAAAGGCTGTAATAAATCTGGTCAAAAAGAAAAGAGAAGTTTACAAAAGGTTCAGAGAGCTAGGTAATGCTGGAGATCTAGAAGATTATAAGGCTAACAGGAAGGAGTTTAAGGAGGAAATTAGAAGAGCCAGAAGGGGCCATGAGAAGGCTTTGGCGGGCAGGATTAAGGAAAACCCCAAGGCATTCTACAGGTATATGAAGAGCAAGAGAATAAGGCATGAAAAAAATAGGACCTATCAAGTGTGACAGTGGGAAAGTGTGTATGGAACCAGAGGAAATAGCAGAGGTACTTAATGAATACTTTAAGTCAGTATTCACTATGGAAAAGGATCTTGGTGATTGTAGTGATGACTTGCAGCAGACTCAAAAGCTTGAGCATGTAGATATTAAGAAAGAGGATGTGCTGAAGCTTTTGGAAAGCATCAAGTTGGATAAGTCGCCAGGTCCGGATGAGATGTACCACAGGCTACTGTGGGAGGTGAGGGAGGAGATTTCTGAGCCTCTGGCAATGATCTTTGCATCATCAATGGGAACAGGAGAGGTTCCGGAGGATTGGAGGGTTGCAGATATAACCATATAACAATTACAGCACGGAAACAGGCCATCTCGGCCCTTCTAGTCTGTGCCGAATGCTTACTCTCACCTAATCCCACTGACCTGCACTCAGCCCATAACCCTCCATTCCTTTCCATATACCTATCCAATTTTGCTTTAGATGACAATATTGAACCTGTCTCTACCACTTCTACTGGAAGCTCGTTCCACACAGCTACACTCCAAGTAAAGAAATTCCCCCTCGTGTTACCCTTAAACTTTTGCCCCCAACTCTCAAATCATGTCCTCTTGTTTGAATCTCCCCTACTCTCAATGGAAAAAGCCTATCCACGTCAACTCTATCTATCCCCCTCATAATTTTAAATACCTCTATCAAGTCCCCCCTCAAACTTCTACGCTCCAAAGAATAAAGACCTAACTTGTTCAATCTTTCCCTGTAACTTAGGTGCTGAAACCCAGGTAACATTCTAGTAAATCTTCTCTGTACTCACTCTATTTTGTTGACATCTTTAATAATTGTTGTTTCTTTATTCAATAAAGGGAGTAGAGATAGCCCAGGAAATTATAGACCAGTGATTCTTACCTCAGTGGTTGGTAAGTTGATGGAGAAGATCCTGTGAGGCATGATTTCTGAACATTTGGAGAGGTATGATTTGATTAGGAATAGTCAGCATGGCTTTGTCAAGGGCAGGTTGTGCCCTACAAGCCTGATTGAATTTTTTGAGGATGTGACTAAATACATTGATGAAGGTATAGCAGTAGATGTAGTGTATTTGGATTTCAGCAAAGCATTTGATAAGGTACTCCATGCAAGGCTTATTGAGAAAGTAAGGAGGCATGGGATCCAAAGGGACATTGCTTTGTGGATCCAGAACTGGCTTGCCACAGAGGCAAAGAGTGGTTGTAGACAGGTCATATTCTGCATGGAGGTCGGTCACCAGTGGAGTGCCTCAGGGATCTGTTCTGGGACCCTGACTCTTTGTGATTTTTATAAATGACCTCGATGAGGAAGTGGAAGGATGTTTAGTAAGTTTGCTGATGACTCAAAGGTTGGAGGTGTTGTGGATAGTGTGGAGGACTGTCAGAGGTTATAGCGGGACATTGATAGGATGCAAAACTGGTCTAAGAAGTGGCAGATGGAGTTCAACCCAGATAAGTGTGAAGTGGTTCAGTTTGGTAGGTCAAATATGATGGCAGAATATAGTATTAATGGTAAGACTCTTGGCAGTGTGGAGGATCAGAGAGATCTTGGGGTCTGAGTCCATAGGACGCTCAAAGCAGCTGCGCAGGTTGACTCTGTGGTTAAGAAGGCGTACGGTGTATTGGCCTTCATCAATTGTGGAATTTAATTTAGGAGCCGAGAGGTAATGTTGCAGCTTCATAGGACCCTGGTCAGACCCCACTTGGAATACTGTGCTCAGTTCTGGTCGCCTATAGGAAGGTTGTGGAAGCCATAGAAAGGGTGCAGAAGAGATTTACAAGGATGTTGCCTGGATTGGGGAATATGCCTTACGAGAATAGATTTGGTGAACTCAGCTTTTTCTGCTTGGAGCGACAGAGGATGAGAGGTGACCTGATAGAGGTGTACAAGATAATGAGAGGCATTGATTGTGTGGATAGTCAGAGGCTTTTTCCCAGGGCTGAAATGATTGCAACAAGATGACACAGGTTTGAGGTGCTGGGGAGTAGGTACAGAGGAGATGTCAGGGGTAAGTTTTTTTACTCAGTGGTGAGTGCGTGGAATGGACTGCTGACAACAGTGGTGGAGGCGGATACGATAGGGTCTTTTAAGAGACTTCTGGATAGGTACATGGAGCTTAGAAAAATAGAGGGCTTTAGGTAAGCCTAGTAATTTCTAAGGTAGGGACATGTTCAGCACAACTTTGTGGGCCAAAGGGCCTATATTGTGCAGTAGGTTTTCTATGTTTCTATATTAACCTTCTATCCTCAGTCTATTGTTCTTTTGAAAGTACTTTGATCTGTTCATTATAATTTTACCCTTTTCCTTAATCATATTCCCCGTGTTTAACCTTCCTCACATTTTGATTCTCACTGCTTCTCTCAAGGTATTTCTCTCTCTGTATGTATTTATGTGTAAATATTTCCCCTCTCTGCCTTATTTACTCTGACCCTTTCTCTGTCATAACCCTCTCTTTGTCCCCGTCTCCATCTACCCTTCTCCCATTTGCCATCTCCCCATCATCATTCCCTCTCCTATTCTTACTCTCCCCGTCTTTAACTCCCTCTCCCTGTTTCTCCCTCTCTCCTTGTCTCCATCTTCCCCTCTGTCACCAACTCCCACTTCCTGTATCTGTCTCCCCCTCTCCTGTTTCTGTCTTCATTCTGTCTGCCATTCCATATCTGTCTCCATCTCCCCTCTCTCCCCGTCTCCATCTCACTCTGTTTCCATCTCCCCTGTGTATCCGTTTCAGTCCTTCGTCCGTCTCTCCCTGTCTCTGACTGCCCCCCCACTTTGTATCTGTCTCTCCCAAGCTCTCCCTCCCCTTTATGCTTTTCCCTTTCTTTTCCTCAGTATCTTGTGTATCCCTTTTTCTTCCTTTCTGTAGACCCATCTCTGCCTGCCTGTTCCTTTCTCCCTTCCCCCCACTCTCTTTTGCTGCGTTTGTGTGTATCTTCCACCATCCCCCCTTCTATGTCTACCTCTTTCTGTCTCCCTCTCCTCCTCTTTTTCTTTCACTGTTTGTTGTACCCTTTTGATTTCACTGCTCTGTCTCTCTCAACCCCCTCACCCCCTCCCTCTCTCCCCCTCTCCTCTCTCCCTCTCTCCCTCCCTCCCGTGCAGTACCTGGTGCTTGCATGTACAGACTACAGCCAGCCTTTGCTCCCTGCACAGCCTCCATTGTTCTCTCCTCTCTCTCTCTTCACCATGCTGAATAATAGCGGACGATGCCCTGCACAGTCTGACTGATGGCAATGGTGTCAATGCCAGCTCTCTGGCTGCTGTTGTCAGTTTATATTGATCATTACCTGCTTCTGCAATGTCCTCGGAGAGCTGTCTGTCCCGTCTCCTTGTGATGATGCTGTAGCGGTGATCCCCGGCTGTGCGCTGCTGCTGGTGCAGGTCTGCCGACACAGACTGCAGCTTCTGTACAGACCATTACCAATTCAGCCCCTTCCTGCCCACCCCACCTCACCAACTCCCTCTCCGTTCCACAACATCTGCACCTTCATCAGAGCACGAGCCGCAGACATCACACTACACAGGTGGGGAGGCCGCTCAGCCCATCACAACCTGTGCTGTTTCTTCAGCAAATCTCTCCAGTCCCTTGTTTACAGGGATCTCCCCGTCCTTTCATTATTTATCCAGTTTTCTTTGTGGTTTCCAGCATTCACTATGCTAAAAGTTCTTCAGTCTCCAATTAGATTTACCCCCCTGCCTCTACTGGCTGTTCAGTGGATCACCATCGCGTCCCCACTGGATCTTCAGTTGATTATCACTCCATCTCTGCTGAATAAGATCATGAGACCATAAGACATAGGAGCAGAATTAGGCCATTCAGCCCATCAAGTCTGTTCCACCATTTCATAATGCCTTCTTGCCATATCCTATGTTACCCTGACCGATCAGGAAATGATCAACTTCTGTTTTAAATATACCGCTGGCCTTTGCCTCCGCCATAGTCTTACCAACATTCCACAGATTCACTACTCTGGCAAAAAAAATTCCTCCTTACTTCTGTTCTGTGTTCTCTCGTACTGCTTACCCTGCCATAGGAAACATCCTCACCACATCCAGCCTGTCTAGTCCTTTCAACATAATTGGTTTCATAGAAACATAGAAAACCTACAGCACCATACAGGCCCTTCAGCCCACAAAGCTGTGCCAAACATGTAGAACTACCTAGGCTTACCCATAGCTCTTTATTTATCCAAGCTCCATGTAGCCATCCAGGAGTCTCTCAAAAGACCCTGTCATATCTGCCTCCACCACTGCCGCCAGCAGCCCATTCCATGCACTCACAACTCTCTGTGTAAAAAAACTTACCCCTGACATCTCCTCTGTATCTACTTCCAAGCACCTTAAAAACTATGCCCTCTCGTGCTAGCCATTTCAGACCTGAGAAAAAGCCTCTGATTATCAACACGATCAATGCCTCTCAATATCTTGCACACCTCTATCAGGTCACCTCTCATCCTCCATCGCTCCAAGGAGAAAAGGTCGAGTTCACTCAACCTATTCTCATAGGGCATGCTCCTCAATACAGGCAACATCCTTGTAAATCTCTTCTGCACCCTTTCTATGGTTTCCACATCCTTCCTGTAGTGAGGCGACCAAAATTGAGCTCAGTACTCCAAGTGGGGTCTGATTAGGGTCCTAAACTCAATTCCACGATTGATGAAGGCCAATACACCGTATGCTTTCTTAACCACAGAGTCAACCTGCGTAGCAGCTTTGAGTGTCCTATGGACTCGGACCCCAAGATCCCTCTGATCCTCCACACTGCCAAGAGTCTTACCATTAAAACTATATTCTACCATCATATTTGACCTTCCAAAATGAACCACCTCACACTTATCTGGGTTGAACTCCATCTGCCACTTCTCAGCCCAGTTTTGCATCCTATCAATGTCCCACTGTAACCTCTGATAGCCCTCCACACTATCCACAACACCCCCAATCTTTATATCATTAGCAAATTTATTAACCCATCCCTCCACTTCCTCATCCAGCTCATTTATAAAAATCAAAGAGTAGGGGTCCCAGAACAGATCCCTGAGGCACACCACTGGTCACCGGCTTCCATACAGAATATGACCCATCTACAACCACTCTTTGCCTTCTGAGGGCAAGTCAGTTCTGGATCCACAAAGCAATGTCCCCTTGGATCCTATGCCTCCTTACTTTCTCAATAAGCCTTGCACGCCTTATCAAATGCCTTGCTGAACTCCATATACACTACATCTACTGCTCTACTTTCATAAACGTGTCTGGTCACATTCTCAAAAAATTCAATCAGGCTCCTAAGGCACAACCTGCCTTTGACAAAGCTCTGCTGACTATTCCTAATCATGTCATGCCTCTCCAAATGTTTATAAATCCTGCCTCTCAGGATCTTCTCTATCAGCTTACCAGCCACTGAAGTAAGACTCACTGGTCTATAATTTCCTGGGCTATCTCTACTCCCTTTCTTGAATAATGGAACAACATCCACAACCCTCCAATCCTCAGGAACCTCTCCCGTCGTCATTGATGATGCAAAGATCATTGCCAGAGGCTCAGCAATCTCCTCCCTCGCTTCCCACAGTAGCTTGGGGGACATCTCATCCAGTCCCAGTGACTTATCCAACTTGATGCTTTCCAAAAGCTCTAGCACATCCTCTTCCTTAATATCCTTGATCCTCTTAACTTCCCACTAAATTTTGCTCTAATGTATACCCTCTCTTTGGCTTTTATGCTGGCTTTGACTACTCTTGTCAGCAATGGTTGTGACATCTTACCTTTAGAATAATTCTCCTTTGAATGTATCTATCTTGTCCCTTCCAAATTGCTCCCAGAAACTCCAGCTATCATTGCCCAGCCATCATCCCTGCCCATGTTCCCTTCTAATCAATTTAGATCAGCTCTTCTCTCATGCTTCTATAATTTCTTTTACTCCACTGTAATGATGATACATCTGATTTGAGCTTCTCTTTCCCAAATTGCAGGGTAAATTCTATCATATTTTGATCACTTACCCCTGAGTGTTCCTTTACCTTGTTATCTAATCAATTCTGGTTCATTGTACAACACACCATTGAGAATATCTGGTCCTCCAGTGGGCCCAACCAGGAGCTGCTCTAAAAAGTCATCTTGTAGGCATGCTATAAATTCCCCTCTTGAATCCAGCACAAACCTGTCATAAGTCAGGTGTTGAATCAGGACCCAACTGCAGGACACCACAGACACTGGAGTCCCAGAAACAGGACAAGACAGAACCCAAGGATGGGACAGGATGCAGTCTAGGCAGGGGAAGCAGGACCAGGACAAGGGACTGGGAACAAGGAGACTGGGGTGGACTCCAAGCCCAAGTCTGGACAAGGACCCAGAACCTGGGTCTTGCCTCAGGCTCAGACCCCCAAACCCAGGCGAGGATATGTCAAGGCTGCAGGCTTGGCTCAAGGCTGGAGGCTTGGCTTGGGGCTTGAGGCTGGGGTCGAGGCTTGGCTTGAGGCTTGAGGCTGGGGTCGAGGCTTGGCTGGAACTTGGAGGCAGACTAGGAACTGTACATAAACATAGAGCCGGGACTTCTCCTTTGACAAGCCGGGACTCATCTTTCACAAGACGCTAACATGAGACTGGACAGAACATAGACATAGACTCAACTTTCACTCCACACCAAGGTGGGGCAGAACGGCCGGACTTACCCGATGGAGGCAAAGACAAGACAAGACAGATTTCCCCCGCAGGGAAATGGCAGAACGGTCTGACTTACCCCACGGAGGCAAGGACAAGATAAGACAGATTCCTCCCGCAAGGCAATGGCAGAGTGGCTGGACTTACCCCATGGGACGAGGACAGGAAGAGACAAACACTGAAGAACGACAGACAGTTCCATCTCTGCATCGGGGCTTCTCCGAGTAGCCGTTACAGCCGGCAACCTTGGCTGGCTACAGAAACAACCGGATCCCTACCTAGCTTGGAGTGGCTGACGGCCACCCAGCTGGCCCGGGAAAGGACCGAATCCATACCGCAATGACAACTCCGACTATTGACAGTAAGGCTCCAAGAAGCAATGGTTCTCCAACGCAGCCTAAAGATGGCAAGTGGCCATACCAGCCTTCCACCAGCCACTTGCTCCATGAGAATCTTGCCAGGGAAGCTTAATAAGACGACCCCCCCCCAAACACACTCAATCCCAGGGCCACTTATATTCCCAACCAACAAGATGAGCGTCAGGTGTTTATGGTTTAGTCCAACCGAAACAAGGGACAGCCAGAGGACCCAGAGTCCGGAGCCCGTGGACCGTGAACCGGAACGCGGACCCCATACCGAACCACGACAAAGCCTTCATTTTGGAGAAATCTGCAGGAAATTGAGAGTACTCCATCATATCATCCTTAACAATTGACTTCAACATCTTTCCAACCACTGAGGTCAGGCTAACTGGTCTATAATTTCCTTACTGCTGCCTTCCTCCTTTCTTAAAGAGTGGAGTGACATTTGCAATTTTCCAGTCCTCTGGCACCATGCCAGTCCAATGAATTTTGAAAGGTAAATTCTAATGCCACCACAATGTCTAACACTACCTCTTTCAGAACCCTAGAGTGCAGTTCATCTGGTCCAGGTGACTTATGTACCTTTAGGTCTTTTAGCTTTATGAACACCTTCTCTCTTATAACTGTAACTGCACCCACTTCTCTTCCTTCACACACTACAACCTCTGGCACACTGCTAGTGTCTTCCACAGTGAAGACTGATGCAAAATATTCATTTAGTTCATCAGCCATCTCCTTCCCCATAATTATTTCTCCTGCCTCATTTTCTAGTGGTCCTATATCCACTCTGATTTCTCTTTTGTGTTTTTCACATACTTGAAAAGGCTTTTATTATCCACTTTGATATTATTTGCTAGCTTGCTTTCATATTTCATTTTTTTCCCTTCTAATGATTCTTTTAGTTGCACTCTGTAGGTTTTTAAAAATTTCCCAATCCTCTATCTTCCCACTAATTTTTGCTTTGTGTATGCCCCTCTTTTGTTTTTACATTAGCTTTGATATCCTTTGTCAACCCCGGTTGTACTATTTTGCCATTTGAGTATTTTTTCATTTTTGGAATACACATGTTCCGGGGCTTACAGAGCGGCTAGGCGCGACTCGAGTAACAGCAGTACTCTCAATGGATACGATTAAATATTCCAGTTTCAGCCTGATCCACCTAAAAAGCACAACCGCTTCCAAGGTCAGTACAGTCAACAAAGATGGCTTAATGCATTTATACAAACTATCGCTGCTTAAAAACCGACAGAAATGACATCGATTGTGCTTGGAAGTGCCCAAGTAGGACACCTCGGAGGAAGCGCAGGTTGTAGATCAAGTGTGTTTAAGGAAACAAGGTTTTAACATATAACCATATAACAATTACAGCACGGAAACAGGCCATCTCGGCCCTTCTAGTCCTTGCTGAATGCTTACTCTCACCTAGTCCCACCTAGCTGCACTCAGCCCATAACCCTCCATTCCTTTCCTGTCCATATACCTGTCCAATTTTTTTTTTAATGACAAAATCGAGCCTGCCTCTACCACTTCTACTGGAAGCTCGTTCCACACAGCTACCACTCTCTGAGTAAAGAAGATCCCCCTCGTGTTACCCCTAAACTTTTGCCCTAAACTTTAAACTCCCTGTACCCATTATCTTGCTGGAAGATGGAGTCTCTGGTGAATAAAATTGATGACCTCAGAGCCAGGATGCTGAATCAGAGGGACATTAGGACCACATGTGTCCTTTGTTTCATGCAATCCTTGTTAACCCCTTCCATACCGGATGCCGCGATCCAGATCGACAGGTTTACTATACACCTATAGATCTATCGATTCTCTCAGAAGCAGAGGTGGAGGAATATGCTTCACGATGAACTCTTCTTGGTGCACAGATATATCAGTGCCATCACAGTTCTGCTCACCAGAATGCCTAGCAGTAAAGTGCCATCCTTTTTACCTACCATGGGAGTTCCCGGGGGTCATTTTGGTAGCACTTTACATTCTACCTCAGGCCAATGTCAATTAAACTTTAGATGATCTGAGCAATGGGATCAACATGCACACAACAGCGCATCCTAACACCTTCACCATTGTTTTGGGAGATTTTAACCAGGCCAGTCTGAAAAAATCACTAAGCATCTACCTAGCTGTGCTTCTACTCCCTGAGTATAGGCAGAGACTGAAGACTGCAGCACCAGTAGTGAGGACCAAGAAGGTATGACCAAGGGAAGCACAGGAGTGCCCACAGGACTGCTATGAATCGGTGGACTGGACTGTATTCAGGGATTCATCTTTGAATCTGGATGAGTACGCTGCAGTTGTTACCGATTTCATTAAAACCTGTGTGAATGAGTGTGAATGAACATTCCCAAACCAAAAGCCATGGATGAACCAGGAGGTACGTTGTCTGCTGAAAGCTAGATCTGTGGCATTCAAGTCTGGCGACCCTGGACTGTACCAGAAAATCAGGTATGATTTGCAGAGGGCTACTTCAAGGGCAAAGAGACAATTTCAAATGAGGTTGGAGGCAACATCAGATGCACGGCAACTCTGGTAGGGTTTGCAAGACATTACTTCCTACACAGCAAAACCCAATAGCATGAATAGCAGTGATGCCTCACTACTAGATGAACTCAACGCCTTCTATGCCTGCTTTGAAAGGAAGAACACAACTACAGCTGTGAAGATCCCTGATGCAACTGATGACCATGTGATCTCTGTCTCAGGGGCCAATGTTAGACTGTCTTTAAATAGAGTGAACCCTCGCAAGGCAGAAGGTCCTGATGGAGTACCTGGTAAGGCTCTGAAAACCTATGCCAACTAACTAGCGTGAGCATTCAAGGACATTTTCAACCTCGCACTGCTATGGGCAGAAGTTTCTACTTGCTTCAAAAAGGCAGCAATTATACCAGTATCAAAGAAGAATAATGTGGGCTGCCTTAATGGCTATCACCTGGTAGCACTCACATTGACAGTGATGAAATGCTTTGAGAAGATGGTTATAACTTGACTGAACTCCTGCCTCAGCAAGGACCTGGACCCAGACAGACAGACATACTTTATTGATCCCGAGGGAAATTGGGTTTCATTACAGCCGCACCAACCAAGAATAGTGAAGAAATATAGCAATATAAAACCATAAATAATTAAATAATAAATTAATCATGCCAAGTGGAAATAAGTCCAGGACCGACCTATTGGCTCAGGGTGTCTGACACTCTGAGGGAGGAGTTGTAATGTTTGATGGCCACAGGTAGGAATGACTTCCTATGATGCTCAGTGTTACATCTCAGTGGAATGAGTCTCTGGCTGAATGTACTCCTGTGCCTAACCAGTACATTATGGAGTGGATGGGAGACATTGTCCAAGATGGCATGCAACTTGGACAGCATCCTCTTTTCAGACACCACCGTCAGAGAGTCCAGTTCCACCCCCACAACATCACTGGCCTTACGAATAAGTTGTTGATTCTGTTGGTGTCTGCTACCCTCAGCCTGCTGCCCCAGCACACAACAGCAAACACGATAGCACTGGCCACCACAGCCTCGTAGAACATCCTCAGCATCGTCCAGCAGATGTTAAAGGACCTCAGTCTCCTCAGGAAATAGAGACGGCTCTAACTCTTCTTGTAGACAGTCATTGCAATTTGCCTATTGTCACAACAGGTCAACGGCAGACGCAATCTCCATGGCTCTTCACAAGGCTTTCGAGTACCTAGACAACACAAACACCTACATCAGGATGCTGTTCATCGACTGTAGCTCAGCATTTAATACCATCATTCCTACAATCCTGACTGAGAAGTTGCAGAACCTGGGCCTCTGTACCTTCCTCTGCAATTGGATCCACGACTTCCTAACTGGAAGATCATAGTCTGTGGATTGGTGACTGTGGTAACTTCTACTTTGAAAAAAAACCACTCGACAATTTCATGCCCAAAGGAACAACTTTATCTGGGATGGCAAAACCGATACTTACAGACAGAGGCTTTCACTGAACCGTACTGCATGGCAGAGAAGCTATACACATGCACACCGGACAAGTAAACAGAAGTAAACCCCCCCCCCCCCCCCCCAACCCCGGAACCAGCCTCTCTTTACGAACAACTTCCCCTAGTGGGAGTATTGCTATATTATCAATATCTTAATTAGCATTAACTTATTTTTATAATGCTCACATTACAACATTTCTCCCCCATTTAAATTACAACATTCCTCAAATGTAAAAGAACTGGGAAACAAAAACCATGGTGTCATTAGCTTGTGTACCCCTGAAACCTATACTAGTGTCAGAACAAGAAGGCTACAAGTGAACTGCTGATTTTTCGGAGTGAAGGGAGTTTCTTACTACTCGGGTTAAGGAGAGGCGAGAATGCGCAGGCGTGTGACGTCAGACAGTAGAGCATGGAAGGTTTAAAAAGAAGACTGCCATATCCAGCGGGCAGCGTCGGAACGGGCAGCAGAGTGAGAGGCAACAGAGTGACAGGGCTTTGGCTCAACGGGTTTAGGCAGTAATGGGACGAGGTGAGGTAGGAAGTGTGTGTGTGACGCCAGTTTTCTATGCTTGGTGTCAGATGTGTTGGGTCCTAGAGTCTCCTAGGCTCCCAGATGGCCATATGTGCACCTATATGAGCATATGAGGTTAGAGCATGCATCAGTACTTGAAGATATGATGTGGTGGCCATTACAGAGACTTGGATGGCTCAGGAACTGGATTGGTTACTTCAAGTGTCAGGTTTTAGACGTTTCAGAAAGGACAGGGAAGGAGGCAAAAGAAGTGGGGGCGTGACACCGTTGATCAGAGATTGTGTCACGGCTGAAGAAATGGTGGATGTCATGGAGGGATTGTCTACGGAGTCTCTGTGGGTGGAGGTTAGGAACAGGAAGGGGTCAATAACTTTACTGGGTGTTTTTTTAATAGGCTGCCCAACAGTTACAGGGATATCGAGGAGCAGATATGGAAACTGATCCTGGTAAGGTGTAATAATAACAGAGTTGTCATGATGGGAGATTTTAATTTCCCAAATATCGATTGGCATCTCCCTAGAGCAAGGGGTTTAGATGGGGTGGAGTTTGTTACGTGTGTTCAGGAAGGTTTCTTTTTTCTTTTTTTTTGTAATTTTTTTTATTGAAGTTCATCATCAAACAAACATTTCCATAAGATATATTTCAGACATTGTACATATATATCATATGTATCACAAATCTCCACAAAGTATTTATCTGAGGTATACACTTATAGAAAAGAGTGAAAAGAAAAAACAAGCAAAAGGAAAAAACTATGTACAAGTATTGAGTGATCTTTTATTACAGCATATTCATTGATTTGTGAGAATAAAATCAGGCCTATGAGGCATTATGTAGTTAAACCATTTTTCCCAGTATGAATCAAATTGTTCCAGCTTATTATTAACAGATGCTGTTATCTTCTCCATTTTGTAAATGTCCATTGTAATTTCCATCCATGTATTTAAAGTTGGGCTCTCCTGTGATAACCATTTCCTAGTAAGAGTCTTTTTACCAGCTACCAACAGTATATTCATTAAATATTTATCTCTTTTCAACCATTCTTGAGGTATATATCCAAAATATATGGTCTTACTCTCTAAGGGTATTTCACATTTAAAGATGTCTTGTAGGGCATTTGTATCCCCCTCCAATAGTTTTTGATAACAGGGCAGTCCCAAAAAATATGATAATGATTTGCATTTTGATTTCCATAATTTTTCCGGCAAACAGGGAGGTTACTATCATAATGGGATTTCTGTGAGGGTGTAATAAAATATCTTATCAAGTTTTTCCATCCAAATTCCCTCCATTTCTGTGAACTAGTACATTTCCATTGATACCTCCAGATTATTGTCCATTTTTGCTCAGATATAATTATCCCTCCTTCCTTCTCCCATTTTGTTTTAATGTATGAAGTTGAATGTGTTTTAAGATTTGACAAACCCTTATATATGCTTGAAATTATATGCTTTTCTAATTAGCTCTATCAAGCATGTACTTGCCTTGGTTACATTTTTAAGCATCTTATTAATGCAAAGGGGGTTTCTTCTTTTTCTTTGTTACTGTGTATGTAATCAAAATGGCATCTTTGTTTTGTTAAAAGTAGGAATGCTTCTTTGTTATGATAAGTGCTGGAAGTTTGTTTGGGTTAAAATTACTGATATCGTGAATTGTATTTGTTTGTTAACCAATTGGGATTAATGTTATTCTTTCTTGTGGGTCTGTAAACTGATTGTTGGCGGGCATTTTGGGCAGTCGGCGTGAGGGGGTGAGAGAGAGAGGACGCGATGCTGGAAGCTGGGCGACGGAACAGACCCTGAGCGGGGGTCCGAGGCCCAAGGTTTTCGGTGAGGAGAGGAGACGAAGACAGATTCGTGTGGAGCGTCTGGTCGACCACCGTGGTTGGTCCCAGGCGGCGGGTCGAGGAGTTCGGAGGGGATTGAATGGTGGCCAGCAGACTTCAGTAATTGAGCTCCAACGGTTGTGCACAAAGTGGTTTGGACTTTGATAAGTTTGGCGCCTTTTCTTTATTTTTTTTCCTTCATATGCACTGTATCATTATTAATCACTTAGTTATAGTAACCTTTATAAATTGTACTCATTTAATCGCATATGGTGTACTGTCTGTTTGGTCGAGGTGGGGACATCACACAGCATCCACACCAGCTGATTACCCAGTTTGGCGGGGCCGAAGGCTGCTCCTCCTAGACGAGAACGAGCTGAGCGAGCCTGAGGCGACCCGGGGGTTACATTAACATATTGTTGTAAATACCGATAAAAATCTTATAGTATTTTTCCATATTTAAAGAGTCAATTTCACCCCATGGGTTATCAATAGTATTTATGTACCTTTGCAGGTTGTTATCAGCCAGAATATGGGGATGGAAAGCACCCGCTCCTCAATGTTTTTCCATTGAGCGTCATATGATGGGTCGCACCAACATATCACAGCTCTCAACTGTGCTGCAAAATAATAATCTCTAAGAGAAGGTAGGCCCGATCCCCCCTTCCTTGGCTAATTGCAAAGTTTTGAGACGAACTCTAAGCCTTTTACCCTGCCTAATATACCTTGATAACATCTTGTGTAATAAAACATCTTATCAAGTTTTTCCATCCAATCTCCCTCCATTTCTGTGAACTGGTACACTTCCATTGATACCTCCATATTGTTGTCTATTCTTCCTCAGATATAATTATCCCTCTTTCCTTCTCCCATTTTGTTTTAATGTATGAAGTCGAATGTGTTTTAAGATTTGACAAACCCTTATACATGCTTGAAATGATTCTACTACCAATATCTGAATTATGTGCTTTTCTAAATAGCTCTATCAAGCATGTACATGCCTTGGTTACATTTTTAAGCATCTTATTAACATATTGTCGCATCTGTAAATACTGATAAAAATCTTGTTTTTCAAATAAGTGTTTCTCTTTAAGCATTTCAAAACTGAACAGTGTTCCTTCTTTCATTATGTTTCAAAGAACTGTTATTCCTTTAGCTGTCCAGTCCTTAAATCTAGCATCCAATTTATTTGGTGTAAAATCCGAGTCATTTGCACACCATTTAAGAATTGTCATATCTCCCTCTAGATTATATTCTTTTATTGTAGTTTTCCATATTTTAAGAGTCAATTTCACCAATGGGTTATCAATAGTATTTATGTACCTTTGCAGGTTGTTATCAGCCAGAATTGCTTGTATGGGGATGGGAAGTACCTGCTCCTCAATGTTTTTCCATTGAGCGTCATATGATGGGTTACACCAACCTATCACAGCTCTCAACTGTGCTGCAAAATAATAATCTCTAAGAGAAGGTAGGCCCCAGCCCCACTTTTCCTTTGCTAATTGCAAAGTTTTGAGATGAACTCTAGGCCTTTTACCCTGCCAAATATACCTTGATAACATCTTGTTCCATTCATTGAATTGATTTTGATTAATCTCTATTGGTAGGGTCTGAAAGAAATATAACAGTCTGGGCAGTATATTCATTTTAATAGACTCAATCCTTGAACTGAGACTGTAAAAAGGAATCAGGTTCCATCTTGCCACATCTTCCTTAATTTTTTATATAAAGGCTGATAATTACATTCTGATAATTTTGCCAAATCTTTTGGCATAATGATGCCCAAATATTTGAAAGATTCTGTGTGCCATGCCCAGGAAATATCTACTTTCAATTTCTCTTGGTGGGCTATAGTATTATAAAAGTAATTGGGTTTTTTCTATGTTGATCTTGTATCCTGATAACTGACCATATTGTTCAAAGGATTGCATCAATTTAGGTAAAGAGTATGTTGGTTGCCCTAGATAGATCTAACTGTCATCCGCATAACATGCTCTGTCCCTTTAATAGTAATTCCCCTGATATCTTCATTTTGTCTGATGTATTGAGCTAATGGTTCCAGATATAACGCGGAGCAGCAGTGACCATGCACAACCCTGTCTCGTGCCCCTTTCTAGGGTAAGACTATTTGATAAATATCCATTGATTTTAATCCTAGCAGTAGGATTGTCATATAGTGTCTGTATAGCTTTTATAATTGTGTCTTGGAAACCAAATCTATGTAAAGCTCTGTAAAGAAAATTCCAATTAACCGAATCAAATGCTTTTTCAGCATCAACGCTTATCACTATTGCTTCAATTTTACTTTTTTGTATATGATCCATAATGTGAAGTGTCCTTCATATATTGTCTTGCGTCTGGCGTTGTCGTATACAACCTGTCTGATCGTTACATAGAATAGTACAGCACATTACAGGCCCTTCGGCCCACAATGTTGTGCCGACCCTCAAACCCTGACTCCCATATAACCCCCCACCTTAAATTCCTCCATATACCTGTCTAGTAGTCTCTTAAACTTCACTAGTGTATCTGCCTCCACCACTGACTCAGGCAGTGCAATCCATGCACCAACCACTTGCTGAGTGAAAAATCTTCCTCTAATTTCCCCTTGAACTTCCCTCCCCTTACTTTAAAGCCATGTCCTCTTGTACTGAGCAGTGGTGCCCTGGGGAAGAGGCACTGGCTGTCCACTCTGTCTATTCCTCTTAATATCTTGTACACCTCTATCATGTCTCCTCTCATCCTCCTTCTCTCCAAAGAGTAAAGCCCTTGCTCCCTTAATCTCTGATCATAATCCATACGCTCTAAACCAGGCAGCATCCTGGTAGATCTCCTCTGTACCCTTTCCAATGCTTTCACATCCTTCCTATACTGAGGCGACCATAACTGGGCACAGTACTCCAAGTGTGGCCTAACTAGAGTTTTATAGAGCTGCATCATTACATTGCGTCTCTTAAACTCTATCCCTCGACTTATGAAAGCTAACACCCCATAAGCTTTCTTAACTACCCTATCTACCTGTGAGGCAACTTTCAGGGATCTGTGGACATGTACCCCCAGATCCCTCTGCTCCTCCACACTACCAAGTATCCTGCCATTTACTTTGTACTCTGCCTTGGAGTTTGTCCTTCCAAAGTGTATCACCTCACACTTCTCCGGGTTGAACTCAATCTGCCACTTCTCAGCCCACTTCTGCATCCTATCGATGTCTCTCTGCAATCTTCGACAATCCTCTACACTATCTACAACACCACCAACCTTTGTGTCGTCTGAAAACTTGCCAACCCACCCTTCTACCCCCACATATCCGGGTCATTAATAAAAATCACAAAAAGTAGAGGTCCCAAAACAGATCCTTGTGGGACACCACTAGTCACAACCCTCCAATCTGAATGTACTCCCTCCACCACAACGGTCTGCCTTCTGCAGGCAAGCCAATTCTGAATCCACCTGGCCAAACTTCCCTGGATCCCATGCCTTCTGACTTTCTGAATAAGCCTACCATGTGGAACCTTGTCAAATGCCTTACTAAAATCCATGTAGATCACATCCACTGCACTACCCTCATCTATATGCCTGGTCACCTCCTCAAAGAACTCTATCCGGCTAGTTAGGGACGATCTGCCAATCACAAAGCCATGCTGACTGTCCCTGATCAGACCATGATTCTCTAAATGCCCATAGATCCTATCTCTAAGAATCTTTTCCAACAGCTTTCCCACCACAGACATAAGGCTCACTGGTCAATAATTACCTGGACTATCCCTATTACCTTTTTTGAACAAGGGGACAACATTTGCTTCCCTCCAATCCTCCGGTACCATTCCTGTGGACAACGAGGACATAAAGATCCTAGCCAGAGGTTCAACAATCTCTTCCCTTGCTCGTGGAGCAGCCTGGGGAATATTCCATCAGGCCCCAGGGACTTACCCGTCCTAATGTAACATAGAAACATAGAAAATAGATGCAGGAGTAGGCCATTCGGCCCTTTGAGCCTGCACCGCCATTCAGTATGATCATGGCTGATCATCCAACTCAGAACCCTGTACCTGCTTTCTCTCCATACTCCCTGATCCCTTAAGCCACAAGGGCCATATCTAACTCCCTCTTAAATATAGCCAATGAACCGGCCTCAACTGTTTCCTGTGGCAGAGAATTCCACAGATTCACTACTCTCTGTGTGAAGAAGTTTTTCCTCATCTCGGTCCTAAAAGGCTTCCCCTTTATCCTTAAACTGTGACCCCCCGTTCTGGACTTCCCCAACATCGGAAACAATCTTCCTGCATCTAGCCTGTCCAATCCCTTTAGAATTTTATACGTTTCAATAAGATCCCCCCTCAATCTTCTAAATTCCAGTGAGTATAAGCCTAGTCGATCCAATCTTTCTTCATATGAAAGTCCTGCCATCCCAGGAATCAATCTGGTGAACCTTCTCTGTACTCCCTCTATGGCAAGAATGTCTTTCCTCAGATTAGGGGACCAAAACTGCACACAATATTCTAGGTGCGGTCTCACCTAGGCCTTGTACAACTGCAGTAGAACCTCCCTGCTCCTGTACTCAAATCCTTTTGCTATGAATGCCAACATACCATTTGCCTTTTTCACCGCCAGCTGTACCTGCATGCCCACTTTCAATGACTGGTGTACAATGACACCCAGGTATCGTTGCATCTCCCCTTTTCCTAATCGGCCACCGTTCAGATAATAATCTGTTTTCCTGTTCTTGCAACCAAAGTGGATAACCTCACATTTATCCACATTAAATTGCATCTGCCATGAATTTGCCCACTCACCTAACCTATCCAAGTCACCCTGCATCCTCTTAGCATCCTCCTCACAGCTAACACCACCGCCCAGCTTCGTGTCATCCGCAAACTTGGAGATGCTGCATTTAATTCCCTCGTCTAAATCATTAATATATATGGTAAACAACTGTGGTCCCAGCAATGAGCCTTGCGGTACCCCACTAGTCACTGCCTGCCATTCTGAAAAGGTCCCATTTACTCCCACTCTTTGCTTCCTGTCTGCTAACCAATTCTCTATCCACATCAATACCATACCCCCAATACCGTGTGCTTTAAGTTTGCACACTAATCTCCTGTGTGGGACCTTGTCAAAAGCCTTTTGAAAATCTAAATATACCACATCCACTGCGGTCTATAATTCCCCGGTTTCTCTCTCCTTCCATTTTTAAAAAGTGGGGTTACATTAGCCACCCTCCAATCCTCAGGAACTAATCCAGAATCTAAGGAGTTTTGAAAAATTATCACTAATGCATCCATTATTTCTTGGGCTACTTCCTTAAGCACTCTGGGATGCAGACCATCTGGCCCTAGGGATTTATCTGCCTTTAATCCCTTCAATTTACCTAACACCACTTCCTTACTAACATGTATTTCCCTCAGTTCCTCCATCTCACTAGACCCTCGGTCCCTTACTATTTCCGGAAGATTATTTATGTCCTCCTTAGTGAAGACAGAACCAAAGTAGTTATTCAATTGGTCTGCCATGTGTTTGTTCCCTATGATCAATTCACCTGTTTCCGACTGTAAACGACCTACATTTGTCTTGACCAATCTTTTTCTTTTAACAACTATTAAAAGTTGTATGTTTTAAAAAAGGTGTTTTAACAACTCCAACAGCTCCTCTCCCTTAATATCAACATGCTCCAGAACATCAACCTCACTCATATTGTCCTCACCGTCATCAAGTTCCCTCTCAGTGGTGAATACCGAAGAGATGTATTCATTGAGGACCTCACTCACTTCCACAGCCTCCAGGCACATCTTCCCACTTTTATCTCTAATTGGTCCTACCTTCACTCTTGTCATCCTTTTGTTCTTCACATAATTGAAGAATGCCTTGGGGTTTTCCTTTACCCTACTCGCCATGGCCTTCTCATGCCCCCTTCTTGCTCTTCTCAGCCCCTTCTTAAGCTCCTTTCTTGCTAACCTATATTCCTCAACAGAACCATCTGATCCTTGCTTCCTAAACCTCATGTATGCTGCCTTCTTCCACCTGACTAGATTTTCCACTTCATTCGTCATCCATGGTTCCTTCACCCTACCATTCTTTATCTTCCTCACCGGGACAAATTTATCCCTAACATCCTGCAAGAGATTCTTAAATATCGACCATGTGTCCATAGTACATTTCCCTGCAAAAACAACATCCCAATTCACACCTGCAAGTTCTAGCCTTACAGCCTCATAATTTGGCCTTCCCCAATTAAAAATGTTCCTGTCCTCTCTGATTCTATCCTTTTCCATGATAATGCTAAAGGTCAGGGAGTGGTGATCACTGTCCCTCAGATGCTCACCCACTGACAGATCTGTGACCTGACCCGGCTCGTTACCTAATACTAGATCTAGTATGGCATTCCCCCTAGTTGGCCTGTCAACATACTGTGACAGGAATCCATCCTGTACACACTTAACAAACTCTGCCCCATCTAAACCCTTGGAACTAATCAAGTACCAATCAATATTAGGGAAGTTAAAATCACCCATGATAACAACCCTGTTATTTTTGTACCTTTCCAAAATCTGTCTCCCAATCTGCTCCTCAGTATCTCTGCTGCTACCAGGGGGCCTATAGAATACCCCAGTAGAGTAACTGCTCCCTTCCTGTTCCTGACTTCCACCCATACTGACTCAAAAGAGGATCCTTCTACATTACCCACCCTTTCTGCAGCTGTAATAGTATCCCTGACCAGTAATGCCACCGCTCCTCCCCTTTCCCCCCCTCTCTATCCCTTTTAAAGCACTGAAATCCAGGAATATTGAGAATCCATTCCTGCCCCGGTGCCAGCCAAGTCTCTGTAATGGCCACTACATCATAATTCCATGTATGTATCCAAGCTCTCAGTTCATCACCTTTGTTCCTGATGCTTCTTGCATTGAAGTACACACACTTTAGCCCTTCTACCTTACTACCTTTACACTCTTTATTCTGCTTCTCTTTCCTCAAAGCCTCTCTATATGTTAGATCTGGCTTTACTCCATGCACTTCTTTCACGGCTCTATCGCTCTGGGTCCCATCCCCCTTGCAAATTAGTTTTAAACCCTCCCAAACCATGCTAGCAAACCTACCAGCAAGGATATTGCTTCTCCTCGAATTCAGGTGCAACCCATCCAATCGTGGAAGATTACCCGCCGGAGGTTATGCAGGAACATGCCAAGTTCGAAGAAGTTATGTCCGAGTTTTTTAATAAGGGTTTTAAACCCTCCCTTTGTTATCCTGCTCATCTCAGAATCACACTTAAAAACAGTTCTTTCCAATTGTTTTTTTTTGACTGCTGAAGCAGTCTGCTGATGTTTTTATAATCCCAAGGCTAGCTGCTTAGTCTGTCCTTATACAAAAACACAAGATTAAATGAGAAACTTTTAATTCGCAAATTCTGTTGAAGGGACATGATTCATTATAAAGTAGAATATTAAGAATCTCGAAGATTATTTACTTGAGGTTATGCAGGAATGTGCTAAGTTTAAACAAGCTTTGTTGGAATTTTTTTTATTAAGGGTTCACCAGTCCCTTGGCTACTTAGTTTGACTGAGAATCTCATTAAAGATGGATCCTTCAAATGGTTTCATTGGAGTGCTGAAGCATAAAGATTTTTTTAAAAATTTGAAAGCTAACTGCTTAGCCTGTTTTTTCATGAAGATATAAGATTAAATGTTTAATGTCTTTCTATATGAATAATGGTATTTTTTACTTTTGGTAAAACTTTGTAACCAATTTCCTTTTGTATTTTTTTAATACTGTATTTTTGATATATGAGAATTTAATTTCTTGTCTGGATATTGTTTTGTCTAGTTTGGAATATAAACAACCTGAAACTAATTGGAGCAATCACCAGGTTGTTTGGGGGTGGGTTGGGTTATCTGTAGTTGTAGATGTCAGCTATCTATTGGTCGACTTTCTTTCTTTGGGAGGCAGGCGGGGGGGGATGTTTTTTTTTCGCAGAAGCTGTTTTTGAAATTTTTTTTAGGCAACTTGTTGCTTGGTTACCATTTCTCAAGGTTTATGGATTAGTTTTAACTCACATTTTAACCCTTTTAAAAAATTATTATAAAAATGGACCAAAATATTATTCTACTCAGTTTTAACATGAAAGGGTTAAATCACCCTGTCAAACGTAATAAGATTTTTGCTTATATTAGGAAATTTAAGGTCCCTATTATTTTTTTGCAAGAAACTCACATATGCAAATGTGATAATCTATGTTTTTTTAGCCATTGGAACGAACTTTGTTTTCATTTGTTTTTTCAGGCCAAATCTGAAGAGTTTCAATTCTTATAGATAGCATATTTTCCTTTGTCCAACATAAAGTAGTGTTTGATCCTAATGGATGTTTTGTTATAGTTTCATGAAAACTAGATAATAAATTAATAGTCTTTGCCAATGTGTATGCCCCCAATGTAGATGATCCAGGATTCTTTGAGCTTTTTTTTGTTTCTACCAGATCTGAGTCTTTATTCTTTGGTGATGGGAGGAGATTTTAACTGCTGGCTAGACCCAATTTTAGACCAATCATCTTCTAAACCAGCATCTCTTAACAAATCAGCTTTGTTTATTCAATCTTTTTTATTGAAATGTGGTATTGTTGATATTTGGCATTTCTTACATCCTTTAGATAGGGAGTACTCATTTTTTTCCCATGTTCATCATGCATATTCCAGGATTGATTACTTTTTTATTTATAGTCAAATGATTTCATCAGTTCGTTCCTGTGAAAAGAAAGAAATTGCTGTTTCAGATCATGCTCCTGTATTTCTATCTTTAAATCTCCCTGGTTTTCCTCAAACAGAATTTGGTGTTTTAATACAACTTTGTAATGTGATAAGGAATTTTTTAAATTTCTAGAGAGGCATATTATTTTATTTTTTGAAGAGAATAAAAAGGAAGAGACTTCTAATCTTACTGTATGGGACACTTTCAAGGCCTATATTAGAGGAGAAATTATTTCTTATACTGTGAGTGTTAAGAATAAACTAATAAAGAAAGAATTGAATTAGCCAATCAATTGAAACAATTAGATCAAAAATATGCTATAGCTCCAGATCTTGTTTTATATAAAAGACGTGTTGAAGTTAAAACTAAATATGATCTTCTGTTAACATATCCAATTGAAACTCATGTTCTTAAAGATAAAACTCAATTTTACATTCGCAGAGATAAATCAGGCAAATTATTGGCCAACCAATTAAAAGCTTCTGCAGTTAAACGACAAAGTAAAGAAATTTGCAAAACTAATGGTGATAGGACAACTGTTCACTCTGAAATAAATGATACCTTTAGAGAATTCTATTCTAAACTTTATAGTTCTGATTCCCCTACAGATAATACTGCAATGAATAATTTTCTAGATCAATTAAATAACCCTGCATTTTCTGCAGATAATTGCAAACAGATGGATCAACCCATTTCTTATGAGGAAATTGCCAAGGCTATACATTCATTACACTCGGGGAAGGCTCCAGGTCTAGGTAGATTTTCTGGAGAATTTTATAAGGCTTTTTCTTCATTAATTATACAGTAGTTACACTTAATCTTTTTGGATTCTTTCAAATTGGGTAGCTTGCCTCAATCTTTCTTTGAAGCCTCTATTTTGCTTATCCTAAAGAAGACCAAGGACTCAACTGACTGCTCTTCATATAGACCAATTTCATTGCTCAATGTTGATACTAAAATCCTTTCTAAAGTTCTGGCTTGTAGGATAGAAAATATTCTATATTCTACTATTTCTGATGATCAGACTGGATTTATTAAAAACTGACATTCCCATTTTAATATACGCTGTGTATTAAATGTTATTTACTCTCCCTCCCAGGAGATATTGGAATGTGTGATGTCCCTAGATGCTGAGAAGGCCTTTGATCGGGTTGAATAGAACTATTTATTTAAAACTTTAGAAAAATTTAATTTTGAACCAGATTTTATTCAATGGATTAAATTACTTATCTATCTCCTTCTGCCCTGGTTGTTACTAATTTTCAAATTTCCAAACCATTTAAACTTCATCGCGGAACTAGTCAAGGCTGTCTGTTGAGCCCTTTGCTCTTTGATCTAGCTTTAGAACCTTTTGCTATTGCTTTTCAAGAATCTAATGATATCTGTGGTATTTTAAGGAGAGGTATTACTCACAAAATGTTGCTTTACGCCAGTTTTAGCCAGTTTTCAGGTTATGAATTGAACCTACATAAGAGTGAATTATTTCATTTAAATAATTTGGTATCAATTAATACTAATCTCCCTTTTAAAGTTGTAAGGAATCAATTTACTTATTTGGGTGTAACGGTTACTAAGAATTACAAACACTTGTTTAAAGAGAACTTTCTTACTTTATTGAATCATGTTAAAAGGATACCATTAAATTGGTCACCTCTTTCAATATCGTTGATTGGACGAATTAATTTTCTTAAAATGAATATTCTACTTAAATTTATATATCTTTTTCAGGCTTTACCCATTTTTATTCCTAAATCCTTTTTTGACTCTCTTGATTCTATTTTATTCTCTTACATTTGGAAAAGTAAATGTTCTCATTTAAATAAAGTTCATCTTCAAAAATCTAAAAAGTTTGGTGGTTTAGCCTTACCTAATTTTAGGTTTTATTACTGGGCAGTTAATATACAATATCTTACGTTTTGGCTATATTATATTAATCATGTAGATTGTCCAGTATGGGTTTCTTTCAAATCTAACTCTGTTAATAAATTTTCTATTATTTCTCTTCTTGCATTCTCATTTCCTTTATCTGTAAGTAAACTAACAGATAATTTAATAGTTAAACATACTCTGAGGATCTGGATACAATTTAGAAAACACTTTGGTTTATTGAGATTTTCCCTTTCAAGTCCCATTTATTCTAATTTTTTTTAAACCCTCCATGACTGATTTAGTTTTTAAGGAATGGGACAGGTTGGGTATTAAATGTTATTGGGATCTTTTTGTTGGAGGAAACCTTTTTTCTTTTGAGCAATTGTTGGCTAAATATAGTTTACCCAAAACTCACTTTTTTAGATACTTACAAATTAGAGACTTCTTAAGATCTCAATTATGTACATTCTCTATAAGCTCAGATAAGAACTTACTAGACATAATTTTCAGTTTGACACCTTTTCATAATGGTTCGATATCTAAGCTTTATGGTATGTTACTGGCGACAAGGAATGTTCCTTCAGACAAAGTTAAGAATCTTTGGGAACAAGATTTAAAGACATCAATATCTGAGGAAACTTGGAATGAAATTTTTAAACTGGTTAATACTTCATCGCTATGTGCGCGTCATTCCCTCGTACAATTTAAAGTGGTTCATAGAGCTCATATGACTAAGGATAAGCTATCTCGTTTTTATTCAGATATATCTCCCTACTGTGGCAGATGAAATAATGGAGAAGCTTCATTAATTCATATATGTTTTGGACTTGCCCGAATCTTGAAAAATATTGGAAGGAAGTTTTTCAAACTTTTTCGTTACTTTTTAAAAGTCAATTTTAAGCCTAACCCTCTGATGGCCCTATTTGGTATTGTTGCAGGACAAGATATTAAGTTGAAGGCATCTGATTGACATATTTTGGCCTTTAGCTCTCTTATACCTAGGAGGACGCTTTTGTTTAAATGGAAAGATGTTCTTCCTACTACTCATGCTCAATGGTTATGTGACATTATGTCATATATAGATTTAGAGAAGATTCATTGTTCAATTCGTGAATCTCGTGAAGACTTTCAAACATTGTCGGGACCTTTTCTGATTTATTTTCAAAACCTTCAATTCGTTGTTTAAACTCAGATGTTGGCTATAATTAATTTTTATTATATAAGAAGGTATTTTACCTTCTTTTCTCTTTAATGAATAGCTTCAGTCTTAGTAGGGGTTAGATTCTTTTTTCTTTTCTAATAAATTGTATAGTTAATATAACTATTGATTAACTTATATGAATACAGGGTAATGTAATTGTTATTAGGAACAGACATAATGTAACTGGCAGTTTTTAAAAATCTTTTCTGACCCTGTATATACACTTTCTTGTACTCAGTACTCTTCTATGTAGAAACTAATAAAAATAAGGGAAAAAGAAACTTTCCTTGAGGTTCCGGTGATGTCATCGTCGAGAATGGCAGCTTAAGTCTCCAGCTCCTCCAGAAAAATGCGTATTAAACCCTGTTAACCCATCAAAAATAGTATTTTTCAAAAAATATTTGAACTGAAAAGAGGGGAAAAATTGGGGAAAGGAATGGAAATAAAAAAAGCGACACTGCGGAGACTGCGGCCGAGAGGAGTGCAGCAAGTGGCTCTCCTACCCGACCGCGTGCTAGCGAGGCAGACGCTGGGCCTCGATCAGGTGAAGTGGTGAATATGATCGAAATTCTGAAAGAGATAAGGGAGTTCCAGAAAGAAATAAAGCAGCAGCTACATGATATTAAGTCAGAGCTCACCAACGTCAATCATAAAATAGTGGTGGCAAAGACTCGAATTGAGAAGGTGGAAGATCACATTCAAAATGTTGAACGAATACTGAGTAAGACGATAAAAATATTAAATCACCAAGAAGATAAACTGTTTGATCTGGAGGGACGATCACGGTGGAAAAATATCAGAATCTACAACGTTCCCAAAGGAGCGGAGGGCTCGTCTATGACAGAGTTTGTTGGAAAGTTGCTGCGGGACATGCTGGAGCTTCCCTCAACTATGGAGCTGGAAATTGAAAGAGCCCATCGTGCGTTAGTCCCGAGGTCTACCCAAGATAAGCCATGTTCAATAATAATTAAATTCCTTCAGTACAGCACCAAGGCGGAGATTCTACGAAGGGCCTGGGGTAAGAAGAGGGTGTTTTTAGGCGATAAATTAATATATTTCGACCAAGATTACCCCCCACGGTCCTCCAGAAACATAAAGAATACTCTGAAGTAAAGCGAGTACTAAAGCAAAAAAAGATAAGATTTCAAACTCTGTACCCTGCTAAACTTCAAGTGTTTTATGAAGACGGGACGCGGTTGTACCAGACAGTGGAAGAGGCGACTACAGACATGAAGGCCAGAGGGTTGCCCGTCAGCGTGACCAAACCTATGGAAAGCCTGGCAGGGGAATTATCCCACTCCGCTTGGGAAATAGTGCAAGAATTGAGAAGGCAGGAGAAGGGAGGAGGCCGAGAGAAGTATATCAGGAAGAGACCGGGAGTTTCCCAAAAACAGTCCTCACCCCCTTCAGAAGAGCCATAAGGTTTGGCTAACTTTAAAAATGTTGAGAAGCTAAACAGAAGCAAAAGTAGACGGTGATATACCTATCTCGAGAAATACTTATTATAATGTGGATTTTATATTACTTAGTTGTTATTCTTTATTCGCTCACTTACTCCTTTTTCCCCACCAAAATGAGAATATATATGTGTGCATATATGTGTATGTATGTAATATATATGTATGTATGTGTGTGTATATATATGTGTGTGTGTGTGTGTGTATATATATATATATATAGGAGGAGTACACTGGGAAATCTTTTCTGTGTAATGGATTTGTTCACTGACTTTTATGAATACTGCAATGGGGGCCCTCAACTCACAAGTAGGAGGGGTTATCCCCCACAGCTAGACATTTCCTCTAGCTCAACGTAGGGTCATCTACGAGAGACCTCAGTCTTGGAATCACACGCTCGTTGCCATTTGTGTTATTATTTGCGTTTCTTGGATCTTATTTGTTCAGGGAGTAGATCGATTAAGTTTTATTCTAATTTCAATGATACATTGACAGATAAATACAGATGGCTAAGGACAAGGTAAAATTCATTTCTTTTAATGTCAATGGGCTATTAAATCCAATCAAGTGTAATAGAATTCTATCCAAAATGAAAAAAGAACAAGCCCAAGTAGTATATTTACAGGAAACTCATTTAAGTGATAATGAGCATAAAAAAACTAAAGAGAAGTGGTCTTCACTATATGGGGAATATAGAATTTAGTTACTCTGTTGAATATATATGCACCCCCGGGAAGAGATATTGGTTTCTTTCAGAAAATTACTGATATTATGGTAACGGAAACAAAAGGTCTCCTGCTATGTGGGGGAGACTTAAATTTACAATTACAACCAAACTTAGACTCTTCCAATAGAAAAACCTATGAAACAAAATCTTTACACAAGAAAGTTAATACACTTTTTGAGGATGTTAGTTTAATTGATATATGGAGGGACCTTTCTCCCGACAGAAGGGTTTACACTCATTATTCTGCTCCCCATTCTGTATATACAAGAATAGACTATTTCATAACATTTGGAAAAGACAAAGACAAAATAAACACCTGTGGAATTGGGACAATAGATGTAAGTGACCATGCACCTATATATTTATCTGTTGATTTTGACCTACAACCAAAGAATACTATTTGAAAACTAAATTCAAGTCTACTCAATGATCCATACTTTAAGGAACAAATTAAAAAAGAAATTGGTCTCTACTTAGAATTTAATGATAATGGAGAGGTTTCACCTCCCATTTTATGGGATACTCTGAAGGCTGTCTTAAGAGGGAAAATTATAGCGATATCTTCATATAAGAAAAAAATAAGGAATAAAACATTAGAGGAATTACAAAATAGGCTGAAGGAACTAGAGAAAAAACACAAATTGAATTTGGCACAGGATGCATTAGGGGAAATTAAAAGAATTAGGAATGAAATTAATAGTTTGGCTACGCAAGAAATCAGGAAAAATTTAATGTATCTGAAACAGGGACTCAAGAACAAAAATGATTAAAAAAAATAAGCTAATTGAAATTCAAGAAGCTTTTGAAGTGTTTTACAAAACTCTATATTCCAAAGTTCCAGGGGGAAGCATAACCCAAATTGACACCTTCTTGAATTCCCTAGAGTTACCCACTTTAAGCGAAGAACAAAATAGAACGATGACTGCTGACGTAACTGAAGTTGAATTAAAAGGTGCAATTAGTAGGCTTAAATTAAGCAAGTCACCAGGATCAGATGGGTATATGGCAGAGTGGTACAAAGATTTTAAAAGTGAGTTAATTCCTGTTTTACTCCCCGCACTGAACTGGGCTCTAAAAAAGGCACAATGGCACCCAGTTGGAAGGAAGCGATAATCTCAGCTATACCAAAAGGAGGCAAGGATAAAATGGAATGCAGGTCATTTAGACCAATATCCGTTCTTAATGTAGATTATAGATTATTTACGTCCATCATGGTCAAACGATTAGAAGAGTTTCTACCCATACTGATATGTAACTAGCATGGTTCGGGAGGGTTTAAACTAATTTGTAAGGGGGATGGGACCCAGAGCGATAGAGCAGTGAAAGAAGTGCATGGAGTAAAGCCAGATCTAACATATAGAGAGGCTTTGAGGAAAGAGCAGCAGAATAAAGGGTATAAAGGTAGTAAGGTAGAAGGACTAAAGTGTGTGTACTTCAATGCAAGAAGCATCAGGAACAAAGGTGATAAACTGAGAGCTTGGATACATACATGGAATTATGATGTAGTGGCCATTATGGAAACTTGGCTGGCACCAAGGCCAGCCAGGGAAAAGAATAGAATCAGAGAGGACAGGAACATTTTTAATTGGGGAAGGCCACATTATGAGGCTATAAGGTTAGAACTTGCGGGTGTGAATTGGAATGATGTTTTTGCAGGGAAATGTACTATGAACATGTAGTCGATGTTTAAGGATCTCTTGCAGGATGTTAGGGATAAATTTGTCCCGGTGAGGAAGATAAAGAATGGTAGGGTGAAGGAACCATGGGTGACAAGTGAGGTGGAAAATCTAGTCAGGTGGAAGAAGGCAGCATACGTGAGGTTTAGGAAGCAAGGATCAGATGGGTCTATTGAGGAATATAGGGTAGCAAGAAAGGAGCTTAAGAAGGGGCTGAGAAGAGCAAGAGGAGGGTATGAGAAGGCCTTGGCGAATAGGGTAAGGGTAAAGGCATTCTTCAATTATGTGTAGAACAAAAGGATGACAGGAGTGAAGGTAGGACCGATTAGAGATAAAAGTGGGAAGATGTGCCTGGAGGCTGTGGAAGTGAGCGAGGTCTTCAATGAATACTTCTCTTCAGTATTCACCACTGAGAGGGAACTTGACGATGGTGAGGACAATATGAGTGAGATTGATGTTCTGAAGCATGTTGATATTAAGGGAGAGGAGGTGTTGGAGTTGTTAAAATGCATTAGGACGGATATGTCCCTGGGGCCTGACAGAATATTCCCTAGGCTGCTCCACGAGCTGAGGGAAGAGATTGCTGAGCCTCTGGCTAGGATCTTTATGTCCTCGTTGTCCACGGGAATGGTACCAGGGGATTAGAGGGAGGCGAATGTTGTCCCCCTGTTCAAAAAAGGTAGTAGGGATAGTCCGGGTGATTATAGATCAGTGAGCCTTACTTCTGTGGTGGGAAAGCTGTTGGAAAAGATTCGTAGAGATAGGATCTACGGGCATTTAGAGAATCATGGTCTGAACAGGGACGGTCAGCACAGCTTTGTGAAGGGCAGATTGTGTCTAACAAGCCTGATAGAGTTCTTTGAGGAAGTGACCAGGCATATAGATGAGGGTAGTGCAGTGGATGTGATTTACATGGATTTTAGTAAGGCATTTGACAAGGTTCCACACGGTAGGCTTATTCAGAAAGTCAGAAGGCATGGGATCCAGGGAAGTTTGGTCAGGTGGATTCAGAATTGGCTTGCCTGCAGAAGGCAGACAGTTGTGGTGGAGGGAGTACATTCATATTGGAGGGTTGTGACTAGTGGTGTCCCACAAGGATCTGTTCTGGGACCTCTACTTTTTGTGATTTTTATTAACGACCCGGATATGTGGGGGTAGAAGGGTGGGTTGGCAAGTTTGCAGACGACACAAAGGTTGGTGGTGTTGTGGATAGTGTAGAGGATTGTCGAAGATTGCAGAGAGACATTGATAGGATGCAGAAGTGGGCTGAGAAGTGGCAGATGGAGTTCAACCCAGAGAAGTGTGAGGCGGTACACTTTGGAAGGACAAACTCCAAGGCAGAGTACAAAGTAAATGGCAGGATACTTGGTAGTGTGGGGGAGCAGAGGGATCTGGGGGTACATATCCACAGATACCTGAAAGTTGCTTCACAGGTAGAGAGGGTAGTTAATAAAGCTTATGGGGTGTTAGCTTTCATAAGTCAAGGTATAGAGTTTAAGAGTCACGATGTAATGATGCAGCTTTATAAAACTCTAGTTAGGCCACACGGAGTATTGTGTCCATTTCTGGTCGCCTCACTATAGGAAGGATGTGGAAGCATTGGAAAGGGTACAGAGGAGATTTACCAAGTGATGCACCATCAATAACTCACGCTGAGACTTAGGAAGCGAGATATCGGCTTTTATTGACTGGAAGAATAAACAACACTACATCCTGAGGAAAATGAGGGAGAGCAGCAGCCCACAGTCGCCTTTATACAGGGGTCTGTGTGAGGAGCCACAGGAGCAGTCAGCAGGGTCTGTGGGAGGAGCCACAGGAGCAGTCAGACAGGTATATCTAGTTCACCACACCAAGATGCTGCCTGGTTTAGAGAGTATGGATTATGATCAGAGATTAAGGGAGCTCGGGCTTTAATCTTCGGAGAGAAGGAGGATGAGAGGAGATGTGATAGAGGTGTACAAGATATTAAGAGGAATAGACAGAGTGGATAGCCAGCGCCTCTTCCCCAGGGCATCACTGCTCGGTACAAGAGGACATGGCTTTAAGGTAAGGGGAGGGAAGTTCAAGGGGGATATTAGAGGAAGGTTTTTCACTCAGAGAGTGGTTGATGCGTGGAATGCACTGCCCGAGTCAGTGGTGGAGGCAGATACAGTAGTGAAGTTTAAGAGACTACTAGACAGGTATATGGAGGAATTTAAGGTGGGGGTTATATGGGAGTCAGTGTTTGAGGGTCGGCACAACATTGTGGGCCAAAGGGCCTGTAATGTGCTGTACTATTCTATGTTCTATGTTCTCTATGTTCTAATCTTGCTGCCAGGATAATCAGTTATGCCTCTTCAACGAGATTTGCGTATTAACAGATCCTATGTTTTAAATTCATGAAAGCAAATTATTACGGATCTTGGTCTATCTCTGTTAGGAGATCTAAACATGGGGGACCTGTGAGCTTGAACAATCATAGGCAAAGTCGCCAACATTTCTGGAAATAATTCTTGCAGAAAGTTTGCGAAGAATTCCACACAGTGATTACCTTCGATTAATTCTTTGAGACTCAGAACCCGTAGGTCGTTCCTTCTACTTCTATTTTCTATGTTGATAATCTTTTGTCTTAACTTTTCATTGGACTTTGATTGCTTTTCACAAAGCTTTTGCAGTTCATCCACTTCTGTTCCCAGAGATGACAGCACTGCTTCATTATTTTTTATACGTTTATCATGTTCATTAAGAGTTTGCTGAATAGAATCCAGTTTACCATCTATTTGTTTAAGTTCAGTGCTGAATTGTTGAAACTTCTCAGAGCTTCTCGTGTATGGCTTTGCAGCAAATCCATAATAGAATCCAAAGGAGCAGGGACATCATCATTTTTAGTACCTCTGCCACTCCTTGATGTAGCCATAATGAAAAAAATATCACACTTAAAAAGGAGGTTTCAAGACAGGTTGGAAATAGTAAAATAATTAGAGTTGGAGCAATGGGAGATTGCTGCTACTCCATCAGCCACCACCAGGAAATGGAAGTTTTCTTGACACAATGTGTAGATAAGAGGAGAGGCTGTACTTGATTTGGTATTGGGAAATGAACCTGGTTAGGTGTTAGATCTCTTAGTGGGAGAGCATTTTGGAGATAGTGATCATAATTCTATCTCCTTTACAATAGCATTGGATAGAGATAGGAACAGACAAGTTAGAAAAGCATTTAATTGGAGTAAGGGGAATTATGAGGCTATCAGGAAGGAAATTGGAAGCTTAAATTTGAAACAGATGTTCGCAGGGAAAATTACAGAAGAAATGTGGCAAATATTCAGGGGATATTTGTGTGGAGTTCTGTATAGGTACGTTCAAATGAGACATGGAAGTTATGGTAGGGTACAGGAACTGTGGTGTACAAAGGCTGTAATAAATCTGGTCAAGAAGAAAAGAAAAGCTTACAAAAGGTTCAGAGAGCTAGGTAATGTTAGAGATTAGAAAATTATGAGGCTACTGGGAAGGAGTTTAAGAAGGAAATTAGGAGAGCCAGAAGGGGCCTTGGTGAGCAGAATTAAGGAAAACCCCAAGGCATTCTACAAGTATGTGAAGAGCAAGAGGATAAGACGTGAAAGACCTATCTAGTGTGACAGTGGGGAAGTGTGTTTGGAACCGGAGGAAATAGCAGAGGTACTTAATGAATACTTTACTTCAGTATTCACTATGGAAAAGGATCTCAGTGATTGTAGTGATGAGTTGCAGAAGACTGAAAAGCTTGAGCATGTTGACATTAAGAAAGAGGATGTGCTGGAGCTTTTGGAAAGCATCAATTTGGATAAGTCACTGGGACCGGATGAGATGTACCCCAGGCTACTGTGGGAGGTGAGGGAGGAGGTTGCTGAGCCTCTGGCAATGATCTTTGCATCTTCAATGGGGATGGGAGAGGTTCTGGAGGATGGAGTGTTGCGGATTTTGTTCCTTAAAGGGAGTAGAGATAGCCCAGGAAATTATAGACCAGTGATTTTACCTCAGTGGTTGGTAAGTTGATGGAGAAGTTCCTGAGAGAAAGGATTTATGAACATTTGGAGAGGTATAATATGATTAGGAATAGTCAGCATGGCTTTGTCAAGGGCAGGTCCTTCCTTACGAGCCTGATTGAATTTTTTGAGGATGTGACTAAACACATTGAAGGAAAAGCAGTAGATGTAGTGTTTATGGATTTCAGAAGGCATTTGATAAGGTACCTCATGCAAGGCTTATTGAGAAAGTAAAGAGGCATGGGATCCAAGGGGACATTGCTTTGTGGATCCAGAACTAGCTTGCCCATAGAACAGAAAGAGTGGTGGTAGACAGGTCATATTCTGCATGGAGGTCGGTCACCAGTGGAGTGCCTCAGGGATCAGTTCTGGGACCCTTACTCTTCATCATTTTTATAAATGACCTTAATGAGGAAGTGGAGAGATGGGTTAGTAAGTTTGCTGATGACACAAAGGTTGGAGGTGTTGTGGATAGTGTGGAGGGCTGTCAGAGGTTACAGTGGGACATTGATAGGATGCAAAACTGGGCTGAGAAGTGGCAGATGGAGTTCAACTGAGATAAGTATGAAGTGGTTCATTTTGATAGGTCAAATATGATGGCATCCTGGCTGAGGCCATCAACACAGATGCCTTGTGCAGGAAGGCACAGAGTCGACTGTACTTCCTTAGAAGGTTGGCGTCATTCAATGTCTGTAGTGAGATGCTGAAGATGTTCTATAGGTCAGTTGTGGAGAGCGCCCTCTTCTCTGTGGTGGCGTGTTGGGGAGGAAGCATTAAGAAGAGGGACGCCTCACGTCTTAATAAGCTGGTAAGGAAGGTGGGCTCTGTCGTGGGCAAAGTACTGGAGAGTTTAACATCGGTAGCTGAGCGAAGGGCGCTGAGTAGGCTACGGTCAATTATGGAAAACTCTGAACATCCTCTACATAGCACCATCCAGAGACAGAGAAGCAGTTTCAGCGACAGGTTACTATCGATGCAATGCTCCTCAGACAGGATGAAGAGGTCAATACTCCCCAATGCCATTAGGCTTTACAATTCAACCGCCAGGACTTAAGAACTTTTTAAAAGCTATTATTAATGCTTTTTGAGATAGTGATTTAGATGCATATCATATTTTTTACTGAGTTAAGTATTGTATGTAATTAGTTTTGATACAACAAGTGTATGGGACATTGGAAAAAAAAGTT
Source organism: Hemitrygon akajei (assembly GCF_048418815.1). Taxonomy (NCBI): domain Eukaryota; kingdom Metazoa; phylum Chordata; class Chondrichthyes; order Myliobatiformes; family Dasyatidae; genus Hemitrygon; species Hemitrygon akajei. Next base: position 1,117,488 of record NC_133126.1, on the reverse strand, counting down.
GAATTTCCCCATGGGGATGAATAAAGTATCTATCTATCTATCTATCTATCTATCTATCTATCTATCTATCTATCTATCTATCTATCTATCTATCTATCTATCTGGTCTCACTGAACAAGCTCATCAGTGGCTTATGGTCCATATAAATTGTGAATGCATGTCCATAGAGATACTGATGAAAGCGTTTGACTGCAAAAACAATGGCCAGAACTTTTTTGTTTAGCTGTGAATATCCCTTCTCAGCAGCCATCAGGGTACGTGAAGCAAAACCAATAGGCTTCTCTGAATGGTCCTCCATTAAGTGTGAGAGAATTGCCCCGACTCCATAGGGCGAAGCGTCGCATAAAAGGGTGATCTCCTTGTCCGGGTCATAGTGAACGAGCAGCTTCGCTGAGTGCAGGAGTTCTTTCACTTTCTTGAAAGCTTCCTCCTGCTCTTCACCCCACCGTCACTTAGTGTCATTGTGAAGCAGCTTATACAGTGGGGCCAAAACCTTTGAGAGGTCCGGAAGAAACTTGCCATAATAATTCACCATGCCCAAAAGTGACCTGAGTTCAGTGATGCTCTTGGGCCTTGGGCCTCCTTTATAGCTCTCACTTTGTCCTCCATTGGGCAGAGCCCCTCAGCTGTGAACTGGTGTCCCAGGTAGGTCACACTCAGTGCCAGGAACACACATTTGCTGCGTTTCAATCGCAACCTTGGTCTGAGAGCCTCTTCAGCATTTGTTCTAAGTAAGCCAGATACTCCACCTCTGTGGCCCCCATGATCAAAATATCATCAAGATTCACTGCTACGTGCGGAATCCTTTGCAGCAAACAGTCCATTGTCCTTTGGAAAATGGTGGGGCTAGATGCCACTCCAAACACCAGGCGATTGTATTTGAATAATCCCTTGTGTGTGTTGATTGTGATGTACTCCTTTGAATCCTCGTTAAGCAGCAGCTGTTGGTAAGTGTGGCTCATGTCCAGCTTCGTGAACAGCTTACCCCCTGACAGGGTCACAAACAGGTCATCCACCCATTGTAGTGGGTACTCATCCAGCTTAGAGACCCAATTCACCGTAAGCTTATAGTCCCCACATATCCTTGCTGTTTTGACTGCCTTCAAAACTGGAACACTGGGAGCTGCCCACCTTGAAAACTGGACGGCCTCAATGATGCCCAGCCCCTGTAAATGTTTCAGCTCCTCCTCGACTTTGCCTTTCATGGCACAGGGCACCGACCTGGGCTTACAAAAACATGTTGTGGCATTAGGGTCGACATGGAGTTTCACTGTCACGCCCTTTAGAGTGCCCAGCTTGTCCCTGAAAATATCACTGTACCGCTGCAGAATGTCCTCCATCATGTGTGCATAATTAATTTCATGCCAGTTGAGCTGGATTTTGCGATGCCAATCGCAGCCCAAGAGACTGGGCCCACTGTCCTTAGCTATCACCAGCCTGGCTTCAGCCTTCTGACCACTGGCTGAAATGTCCACATATAACACCCCTAAGTGAGGAATGGACTGCTCCATACAGGTCCTGAGTTTGAGCTTTGACAGTCTGAGGGGAGGGAGGTTGGACCCCCGTGTCCTCCTGTAGGTCTCCTCACTGATGACCGATGCAGTAGCCCCTGAATCAATCTCAAACTTAATGTCCTTTCCCCTGACAGTAACTGTGGCATAATTTGGTTCAGGTGGTTCCTCATCCGTTTCCACCCCAAACATGTTGTAGGCACACGCTGCCTCCTCGTCTGCTTCTTCTAGGTGGTGTGTGGTTGCCTGAGTCTGTTGAGCTTTCCCCTGCCCAGGCTTAACCTTAACCTTTGAACTCCAGCACTTTTTAGCTAAGTGTCCCTGTTTGCTACAAGCATGGAAGACAGTGTCTTTGAATTTGCAATCATTTGCATAGTGCGTCCCTGCACAACGAAAACATTCCACCCGCTTTGCCTGTTTACCAGTCTCCCTCCTGACTTGGTGCACCGCCGCCGACTACAACTCCCCATGTCCTTTCTGGATATCCTTGGCATTATTAGCAGCCATCTCCATGCCTTGGGAAATCTCTAGGGCTTTCTTGAAAGTCAACAGTGCAGTTTCCCCCAGCTGGCAGCATTGTATGGCATCATTATTAATGCCATATACCAATCTGTCATGGAACATGTCATCCGACACTGCCCCAAGATCACAATGCTCCAACAGTTGCTGAAGCTCGGCCACAAATACTGACCTGACTTCCTGAAATGGCTGTGAAACTTAAACCGTTGGACTATCACAGAAGATTTTGGATTGTGGTGGTTCCCCACAAGCTTGACCAGTTCATCATATGGAATTTCTCCCGGTTTCCGTGGTGTAGCTAAGTTCTTTATCAGCTTGTAAGTCTTTGCCCCACATACACTCAGGAGAATAGAGCACTTCTTAGCCTCCTCAGTAATTCCATTAGCACAGAAAAAGTGTCCCAACCTTTCCTCATACTCCGGCCAGTCCTCGTTCCCCTCCACAAATTCACCAATAGTCCTAAATGTAGCCATCTGAACGTGAGGCTCCTTGTCCCCCGCACAGCTCCTGTTCAGACACCGGTGCCCTTTGCCTCTCGTCCATGCTCTGCTCCTCCTCATCCCTGCTGCTCATACGTAGCCTCCTAACTAGCCAGCACACTGTAGCCTAGCTAAAGCTAACAACAAAAATGAAATGGGGCGACACATCCAAAAAACCAGTTTACTTTGTTGCTAAAAATATGTGGTAACTTCTACTTTGGAAAAGGATCACTCGACAACTTCATGCCCAAAGGAACAACTTTATCTGGGTTGGCAAAACTGATATTTACATACAGAGGCCTTCACTGAACCGTACCGCATGGCAGAGAAGCTATACACATGCACATCGGACAAGAAAATGGAAGTAAACCTCACCTCCCCCCCAACCCCGGAACCATCCTCTCTTTACAAACAGCTTCCCCTAGCAGGAGTATTGCTATATTACCAATATCCTAATTAACTTATTTTTATAATGTTCATATTACAACAGTGATAACGTATCCTCTTCGCTTGTGATCAACACTGGCTCACCTCAGGGGTGTGTGCTTAGCCCACTGCTCTACTCTCTGTATACACATGACTGTGTGGCTTGGCATAGCTCAAATACAATCTGCAAATTTGCTGATGATACAACCATTGTTGGTAGACTCTCAGGTGGTGACAAGAGGGCATAACGGAGTGAGATATGCCAACTAGTGGAATGATGCCACAGCAACAACCTGGCACTCAATGTCAGTAAGACTAAAGAGCTGATTGTGGATTTCAGGAAGGGTAAGATGAAGGAACACATTCCAATCCTCATAGAGGGATCAGAAGTGGAGAGTGAGCAGCTTCAAGTTCCTGGGTGTCAAGATCTCTGAGGATCTAACCTGATCCCAACATATTGATGTAGTAGTAACGAAGGCAAGACAGCGGCTATACTTTGTTAAGGGTTTGAAGTGATTTGGCATGTCAACAAGTACACTCAAAAACTTTTATAGTTGTACCATAGAGAGCATTCTGACAGGCTGCATTGCTGTCTGGTATGGAGGGGCTACTACACAGGACTGAAAGAAGCTGCAGAAGGTTGTAAATCTAGTCAGCTCTGTCTTGGGCACTAGCCTACAAAGTATCCAAAAGGTCAGGTCAGTCAGCTGAGTGCTACTTGTACCATGTAATCCAGTACTACCTGTCACACAGTCAGGTGGTCAGCGGCTAAACCAGCTCCCCCACCAGGCTTGCCTGGTGAGGAGGGTGGCTAGACACCCCGCAGGACGAAAAACAAGACCTGTCACAGGGCAGATGAATCCTCTTGTAGGGTCAACGGCCATCTAGCAAACACATGCGATGAAGCGCAGAAAGGGCATTCCTTGCATCGAAGCTTGGTCTAGCCATTCACTGCAACAGAACATCCCCCAGCCGACTTGAACCCCACCATGCTGCCGGATCCGGGAGGGTATGTCGAGAGGGTGGGTCTGGACCTGTGCAACCCCCTATTCACCTAAAACCCATTCACGCACACACTGTTCCTTTCTGAGGAGTGGGGTATCCTCAATACACTCAAGTCCTGTAGCGACAGACAAGTGGCGAAGTGGTAGGCTTGACCAGCTGGGAGCCGTAGTCACAAGTCTGCATGCAGGCGGCAGGGGGAGAGAGCGGTTGCACATGGATTACAGAGCGGAGATCTGGTGAGGCAGCACCCTCTGTGTCTGAGCAGCCTTGTTAGAGAGGCACTGCTCACCCTACAATTAGGGAAGGGCTAGAAAAGGTGGCTCAAACAAAGCCTGCTCACACCAACCTGGCCAGTCTGCCGTGGCTGGTGGGTTGTCCAACTCTAGCGGTAAGAATCACAAGCAGAATCTGATCATCGCCTCATGGAACATATGAACTCTGTTGGACAGTGGTAACTCTGATCACCCAGAGAGACGCACTGCACTTGTTGCTCGTGTGCTCAAGGACTACAACGTGGACATTGTGGCTCTCCAGGAGTCCTGACTTGCTGGAGAGGGCGCGCTTTGTGAAGAGAAAGGAGGGTACACGTTCTTCTGGTCTGGCAGGCCCGAAGAAGAATGAAGAGAATCTGGTGTATGCTTGGCTATCAAGAACTGCCTCGCAGCAGAGCTACCAACCCTGCCTGTTGCTGTAAATGATCAAATCCAGACCTTGTGTACACCTCTGCAAGGAAAGCGCCACCTCACCATAGTCAACATTTATGCCCCAACTCTAACTAATCCCAGTGAAGTCAACGAGGCATTCTACAGTGAGCTGAAAACCACCATCAGTAGCGTGGCAACTTCCGATAAGCTGCTGTTGCTGGGAGACTTTAATGCTCGGGTTGGCAAAGAGTCCACTGTGTGGCCTGGTGTGATCGGACGCCAAGGGTTTGGCAACAGTAACGGTAATGGGCTACTGCTCCTCTTGATGTGCACAGAATTCAAACTGTGCATTACTAAAAAACTGTTCAGATTGCCAGACAAGCTCAAATGCACATGGTTGCATCCACGATCTAAAAGCTGACATCTCATTGACTATGTCATCACCCGACAATGAGACATCTCTGACGTTTGTATCACCAGAATTAAGTGTGGAACTGAGTGTTCAACTGATCATCAAATGCTGTGGTCGGCTCTACATCTATCGATCAAATCTCCACACAGACTGAATGCTGCCAAACCACCCAAAAAGCTGAACACCACCAAATTGAAACACTGTGAGTGTGCTGATGCCCTGAAATCCTCTATGGAAACTGCTCTAAGCAGACTGGTTGAGAATCCATCAGACGATATTACTGAGCACTGGAATGCCTTCAAAGAAACGGTCTACAGGGCTGCCCAGGACACCTTGGGGAAAGTCAAGTGCAAGCATCAGGACTGGTTTGATGAGAGCAACCAATCTGTGCAAGACCTTCTAACAGCTAAGGCGCTGCACACCAGGCTCTTCTTCGACACCCAAACTCAAGTTCCAATAAATGTGCCTTTTTGAGTGAAAAATCAACTTTGCAGAGGCAGCTCAGAGCTGTGAAAGACCAGTGATGGGCGAACACGGCCAAGGAGTTACAAGCCTTCTCTGACTGTAATGACTGAAGAAGCTTCTATGAAGCAATCAAGGTTGTGTATGGTCCATCAAAACAAGGCACCTGACAACTCCTGAGCGAGGACAGTACATCCATCTTCACTGAGCAACACCTACACCTCACACCTCCTCACACCTGACAACTCCTGAGCAAGGACAGTACATCCATCTTCACTGAGCAACACCTACACCTCACACCTCCTCACACCTGACAACTCCTGAGCAAGGACAGTACATCCATCTTCACTGAGCAACACCTACACCTCACACCTCCTCACACCTGACAACTCCTGAGCAAGGACAGTACATCCATCTTCACTGAGCAACACCTACACCTCACACCTCCTCACACCTGACAACTCCTGAGCAAGGACAGTACATCCATCTTCACTGAGCAACACCTACACCTCACACCTCCTCACACCTCACACCTCCTCACACCTGACAATTCCTGAGCAAGGACAGTACATCCATCTTCACTGAGAAGTCAGAGTACATGAAAAGATGGCAAGAACACTTCCATGAGCTGCTGAACAGACCAGGAACCATCACCGATGAAGCACTGGGCAGAGTACACCCTCAACCCATACTGTTCGAGTAGATGCTCTCTCTACTCTTCACAAGGTCATCAAAGCCATCAAACAGCTAAAACCCAACAAAGCACCAGGGCCTGACGGTATCGCAGCTGAGGTCTACCAGTATGGTGGTAACACACTGACATCATGCCTGCACCAGCTGTTCACAAAGTTGTGGGGAGCTGCAAAACTACCACAAGACTTCAAAGACGCATCAATTGTGACCATCTATAAGAACAAGGAAGACAAGAGAGACTGCAACAATTATTGTGGCATCTCCCTTCCGTCAGTTGCCAGAAAATGCCTCGCGAAGATCATCCTTAGACGTTTGGTGTCCAACATCAGTGACAACATCCTTCCAGAAAGCCAGTGTGGTTTTTGAACTGGCTGTAGTACAGTGGACATGATCTTCTCATTGAGGCAGCTCCAGGAGAAATGTGTTGAGCAGCAGAGAAGTCTCTATGTCACATTTGTTGATCTAACCAAAGCGTTTGACACTGTTGGTAGAGATGGCCTGTGGAAGCTCCTACCAAAATTCGGTTGCCCCCCCCCCCCCCCCATGCCTAACCAACATTATCTGTCAGTTCCACGAAGGCATGGAAGGCCGCATCAACATGTGTGGTGAGTTGTCAGACCCATTTCCCATCAGCAACGGCATAAAACAGGGTTGTGTTTTGGCTCCAACTCTGTTTGGACTATTCTTCGCTGCTGTTCTTCAGGATGCCACATCAGACCTGAAGTCAGGGGTCTTCCTACAAACGAGGGTTGATGGCGGGCTCCTCAACCTCGCAAGACTGAGAGCAAAAACAAAAGTCAGGGACATGGTGGCACATGAGCTACAGTTTGCTGACGATTGTGCACTGGTTGCCCACTCTCTCGAAGACTTACAGGAGATCACCAGTTGCTTTGCCAGTGCAGCCTGAAAAAGACGGAAGTTTTGTATGGTATGTCAGACCATATGAAGATAAGTGGAGGGATAGGTAGTTTTGAGGAAGTAGAGAGGCTACAAAAGACTAAAACAGATTAAGAGAATGGGCGAAGAAGCGGCAGATGGAATACTGTGTCAGGAAGTGTATGGTCGTGCACTTTGGTAGAAGAAATGGAAGGATAGACTATTTTCTAAATGGTGAGAAAATTCAAAAATCTGAGGCACCAAGGGACTTGGCAGTTCTTGTGCAGGATTCCCTAAAGGTTAGCTTACAGGTTGAGTCAGTGGTGAGGAAGATGAATGCGATGTTTGCATTCATTTCAGGAGGACCAGAAAATAAAAGCAAGGATTTAATGTTAAGGCTTCGTAAGACACTGTTGAAGCCTTACCTGGAGTATTGTGAGCAGTTTTGTAAGAAAGGATATGCTGATATTGGAGAAGGCCTAACCCTTATGCAAGGTTCACGAAATGATTCTAGGACTGAAAGGCTTGTCATATGGAAGATGGTTTTCAAATCAAATCAAGTTTAATTATCATTCAAACCAAGCATGGATCCAGTCGAACTAGAAAGCGTTCCTCCGGGGCCAAGCTGCATCATACAGTGCCCCGGTGTTTCCGGCGTCTCGGACACAGCGCACAGAGCTCGGGTGTTTCCGGCGTCTCGGGCACGGCGCTCAGAGCTCGGGTGTTTCCGGCGTTTCGGGCACAGCCCACAGAACTCGGACGTTTCCGGCTCTGCTCGGGTATTTCCAGGCGGGATTCCGGAGCCGGTGCTGATGCTGCGACTTCGCTGTCAGAGGCGGATTCGGAGTAAATCGAGCGGCTGAGGGTGAGTGAGGAGAAGCCGAGGGTGGACACGAGGCCGAGAGCTCGGCTCTGCGTGAAAGGAAGCGCCGGGTTGTTGGATGAGGGGGAAATGGGTGCGAGGTGCATGAAGAGGATTAGGAAGTGTGAGAAAAATTATGAGGAGATGGGGGAGAGGTGAGGGATGTAGGTAAAATTGATATGGGGGATGGGTGTAAGGAAGGATGAAGGTGTGTGAGGGGGAATGAGGTTGGGTGAAGGGAAATGCGAAGAAAATGGATGTGAAGGTGATATGGGGGTGAGGGAGGATGAGGCTGTGTGAAGGGGAATGAAGAGGGATAAGGTGATGAGGGAGAGTGAGGACAATGAAGAGAGGTGAGATGATGAGAGAAAGTGAGAGAGATAGAGAGTTGAGCAAGATAGATGGAGACTTAGTTTCTTCCTGTCATTGATTCATTGACTCTACACCCAGCCTCGACTGCCTCCACTCTCCTCTGCCCACCAACTCAATTTCCTCCCGGCCACTCACTCCAGCCCTTAAGTCACTAACACCACTTGCAGGCCATCATTGCCACATCCTGTTCTTTAATTCTGACCACAAACTGTGCCCCTAATGCTGCAGCCAAATACCTGTGTGATTGCTGTCTCCATCACACTAGCCTACTGGCTCAATCCATTAGTCCAATAGCCATTAACTCTAAGCTCAGTCTTTTGGCTTCATCCTCTGGTCTTGCAGCCATCGATTCTGTCCCCTACTTTACTGGCTGCTGTGTCCATTCACTTATCCTGTGACCAATGACTCCATACCCAGGTCATTAGATTTGTAAGATTTGCCAAATTGTATTAAATTTGACTAAATTTTGTGGCAATGACAAGCCATTCTGGGTATAGGTATATCAGCTACAAGCATGACAGATTTGCTACGTGATTGCATCCAGTGTAAAGAAGTAATACTTAACAAAGTGATCATTATAGACTGTTCCTTGAGACCGCAGTTCCTCACTTTCTATCCTCAGATGGGTAGAGAATGAACATATTTTTCCCATGGCAGGGACTATCTAAGACAAGAGGGCAGAGATTTATGGTAAGGGGGGGAGGTATGGAGAGAATCTGAGGAAGAATATTTCCTACTGAGTGGTTGCAATCTGGAATGTGCTTTCTGAGAAGGTCAAGGCAAATTCTCTCACAGTAACTATGAAACATTTAAACAATTACTGTCCCCATGTTGTTGGTACCTGATGCACTCCATGACAACTAGCTGTTTGCTTTCTGCCCTGCACCACTTTGAGACATCCCTGACTGGCAACAGAGTAGTGGCATGCTATCTGAGTCTTATATGTGACCACTGAAACACTTGTATGCTCCCCTGCTCTCCTAGTTCTTTTCCTCACATATAATAGACAATAGACAGTAGGTGCAGGAGTAGGCCATTCGGCCCTTCTAGCCAGCACTGCCATTCACTGATGGCTGATCATACACAAAAGTTTTTCTGCATCTCTGTTCTAAATGGCCTACCCATTATTCTTAAACTGTGGCCTCTAGTTCTGGACTCACCCATCAGCGGGAACATGCTTCCTGCCTCCAGTGTGTCCAATCCCTTAATAATCTTATATGTTTCAATCAGATCCCCTCTCATCCTTCTAAATTCCAGTGTATACAAGCCAGTCGCTCCAATCTTTCAACATATGACAGTCCTGCCATTCCGGAAATTAACCTTGTGAACCTACGCTGCACTCCCTCAATAGCAAGAATGTCCTTCCTCAAATTTGGAGACCAAAACTGCACACAATACTCCAGGTGGGGTCTCACCAGGGCCCTGTATAGCTGCAGAAGGACCTCTTTGGAACAGTGCTAGTTGTAGTGCCACAGACCTGGCTGGCACTGTTTTCCCACCATCAGTATCTAAGATAGCATGGTCTGGATTGTGGGGATCTTTGATGATGGATGTTGCCATCTTGAGATAGTGAAGAGAGGCGTGCCTATGATGAGTCCACTGCCGTCTTCAGCTTCTTACATTCCTGCAGATACGAATTGCCATGTCAGACTGTGATACAGCCAGTCAGGATACTTTCATGAGTAAACATTCTGATAGAGTCATTGAGTGCTGGAACGTTACAGCACATAAACAGGCCCTTCAGCCCACCTACTCTGCTGAACCATTAATCTGCCTAGTCCTATTGACCTGCATCTGGACCACGGTCCTCTATACCCCTCACATCCATGTACCTATCCAACATTCTCGTAAATGTTGAAATTGAACCGCCATCCACCCCTTGTGCTGGCAGTTAATTCTGCACTCACACTGTCCTCCGAGTGAATAAGTTCCCCCTTATGTTCTCCTTAAACATTTCACCTTTCACCCTTAATCCATGACCTCTACCTCTGTGGAAAAAGCCTGATTGCTTTTACCTTAACAATGTCCCTCATAATTTTGTATACTGTACCTCTATCAAATCTCCCCTCATTCTCCTAAGCTTTAGCGAATAAAGTCCTTTTCATATAACTCAGATCCTCAAGTCCCAGCAACATATTTGTAAATTTTCTCTGCCCTCTTTCAACCTTGTTTACATCTTTCCTGTAGGTGGGTGACCAAAACTGCACACAATACTATAAAATAGGCTTCGCCAATGACCTGTACAACTTCAACAAAACATCCCAACTCCTTTTTTCAGTAACACACACACACACACACACACACACACACACACACACACACACACACACACACACACACACACACACACACACACACACACACACACACACACACACACACACACACACACACACACACACACACACACACACACAATACTGGAAGAACTCAGCAGGCCTGACAGAATCTATGGAAAAAAGTACAGTTAATGTTTTGGGCTGAGACCCTTCGACAGGACTGAAGAAAAAAAGATGACAAGATTTAAAAGATGGGAGGTGATAGTTGGAGAGCAGCAGAGATCACAGAGGGGTAACAGTGTGAGAGGGTTTCACTAAACTCCCGTTGAAGGGAAGATTTAAAGTTCTTCAGGCTAGGCATCCCTGGAGAGACTTTGCAGTGCAGTAATCAAATCATAAGCAAGACAAAATCTGCAGATGCTGGAAATCCAAGCAACATTATTTAGTACATTGATTTATGTAGGCCAATGTGCAAGACCCTACCTGCCAATGACACCATTTTGAAGGAATTATGGATCTGTATTCCTTCTGTCCTACCGCCCACCATGTAAAACCTATTCTGGTTTGTCCTGCCAAGTGCAACACCTCACACTTGTCTGCATTAAATTCCATCTGATGAAGGATTGAGCAGCAATGATGGGAGGAAAGAAACTGTTGAAATTTTGGGTCAAAACCCTGCATCAGGACTGAGAGTGGATGTGAGATTGCCAGCACAGGGAGGGAAAGGGCAGTGGTAAGAAAGGTTTCTGAGGGAATTAGTGGACTGCAGTGAGGTGTAAGGTGACAGCAGGTAACGTTGGGTAGGGTGAGGAGTTCACCCACTACAGTTTTTCAATTCCACTTCATTCACCTCCTCTGTCTGGCACTACCTACTGTCACCTTATACCCCTCAGTGCACTGACTGCCTAAAAGTCCTTTCTGAAATATGGACAGTTTCTTTCTTCCCACAGATGTTGCTCGATCTGCTAAGTTCTTCTAGGCGATTGTTGCTCCAGATTCCAGCATCCTTTGTGTCTGCACTCTACTTTCATCAGTATATCTGTAGAATTGTTCAGTGATGAGCTGAATCTCCTTAACCACCTAATAAAGTAGAGCTGCTGGTACCCTTTCCTTATGATTATATAGATGTGCCGGGCCCAGGCAGATCATCCAATATGTGAGCACCCAGCTACTGATTTGTTGTTGCATTGTTGTTTTGTTGCTTGTTGTGTTGTGTTCTGTGTTGTTCTACCAAGCATTGAGGACCTGCTATGTTGGGCAACACTTACAGGCTGCCCTGAGCACATCCTTGGGCATGTTGGTTGTTAATGCAAACAGTGCATTTCACTGTATGTTCAAAGTCAGCATCATCATCATCCTTAGGTGCCATGCCATATGATGAGGGCAATCATGGGCTTCTATCTGTCTTTAAAGTGAAAAGTTCTAATAATAAGCTCTTCAAAATGCTGGTCTGTCCATCCCTTCATGTTACTCACGAATGTCATGCGCTGTCAACTGCAACTTTTTCTTCCATCAAATTTCCCTTCGCTGCAAGGTGTTCAATCTTCTCTTTCATCAGTACATGTGGCAGAAATTCTGACTGCCTTTTCCTGATTGATGATATCAGCTCTCTTCTTATTCTGGCTTTTCGCAACACTTCCTCATTTGTTACTCTGTCCTTCTACGATATATTCATCATTCTTCTCAAAAACCATATTTCTACAGCTTCCAATTTTTTTCCCTTTTAAGTACATATTCAATTCTTCTTTGGACACTACAACTGAATCTGTCTGCACTACAATCCCTGCCAGGATCCTGTCCTCCTTCCCTGTGTTATAGGTATTGTCCTTCATTTCACTTTCATCCCAGTTTCCCTGGCTTTTGACCCCTCCACCAGTTTCTATGTTTTCTTCACTATCAGATTGACCTCCTCTGTTTCAATGATACTATTCCAGCTTCTCCGGTCTATCATGATAACTAATGGGCCTCATCCCAGAATCACTTCTGTATCCTGTCCAGGGCCTGCACATCTTTACTTAAGGCCAGGACTGGATCAGTACTCCAGCAATTCATGACACTAAACATGGATGCAGAAAAAAAGAAGCAGGAGCAGACCATTTGGCACCTTTTGGTCTCCATGCTATCATGCATTCTTTTTGTTCTCTCTAACCCTCTGCATCTTCTACAACTTAAATGTGTTTGAGTTCTGGTTTCCTCCATTCTGATGAAAGGTCATCAAATTGAAACATTGTCTTTCACCCTCTCTGAGCCTGCTGAGTATTTATTTCCATTATTTTCTGTTTTTATCTGTCCATTCTTAAATACTTTTTGAAATTTGCCACTTCATATCCTGTAGCCAGGTGGTCAAGGATGTCCTTAAAATTAATCTTAATTCCCAGTTCTTGGAGCAGAATCCCATAAATTATCCTCATCCAGGTAACTTTTTAAATGTAGCAAGAGTCTCTCTCTCTCTCTCTCTCTCTCTCTCTCTCTCTCTCCCCACCATCATTAAGACAGTGTGTTCAAGACTCATGTTAATTGAGTGAAATATTCATTCTTTTCAATGCCCATCTAATATGTCTATTAATTAACTTAGAGTCATAGAACACTACAGCAGAGAAGCAGGCCCGTTGAACCATCTAGTCCATGTCAAATTGTTATTCTGCCTAGCCCAGCATAGGCAAACAAGGGTGGATGAATCCCCAGGGCCTGATAAGATGTTCCCTCAGACCCTGTGGGAGGCTAGTGCAGAAAATGCAGGGGCTCTAGCAGAGATATTTAAATGTTCTTAGCAACAGGTGAGGTACCAGAGGATTAGCGGATAACTAATGTTGTTCCGTTGTTTAGGAAAGGTTCTAAATATAAGCCAAGTAATGATAGGCTGATAAGCCTGACATCAGAATTGGAAAAGTTACTGGAAGGTATTCTAATGGTTCAGATATATAAGTATTTGGATAGACAGGGACTGATTAGGGAAAGTCATCATGGCTTTGTGCATGGAAAGTCCTTTAGAGTTTTTTGAGGAAGTTGACAGGAAAGTTGATGAAGTCAAGGCAGTGGATATTCTCTACATGGGCTTTAGCAAGGCCTTGTACCAGGTCCCGCATGTGAAGTTGGTAAATAAGGTTGAGTCACTTGGCATTCAAAAGGAGATAGTAAATTGGATTAGACATGGCTTTGTGGGAGAAGCCAGAGAATGGTTTTAGATGCTTGCCTCTCTGACCGGAGGCCTGTGACTAGTGGAGTGCCGTAGGGATCGGTGCTGGGTCTGTTGTTTTTTGTCATCTATATCAACAGCTTGAATAATAAAGTGGCAAACTAGATCAGCAAATTTGCAGATGATACCGAGGAAGGTTATCATGGCTTGCAGTGGGATCTGGACCAGCTGGAAAAATGGGCTGAAAAATGGCACATGGAATTTAATGCAGATAAATGTGAAGTGTACTTCAGGAGAACCAATCAGGGTAGGGAGGTCTTACGCAGTGAGCAGTAGGGCACTGAGGAGTATGGTGGTACAGAGGGATCTGGGAATGCAGATCCATAATTCCTTGAAGTGGCGTTACAGGCCTTTAGAGTGGCTTTGGCTCATCAGACTTGGGCGAGGTAAAGTATCTTGTAAGTTACTCTCTTTTTGTTCTTATTTGTTCATTTCTCATCTGTTAGGGCATAGTACTTGAGTGAGAGAGGCTCCAAAGGGAATGTTTTATACTCTGTGTGGGATGTAGGAAGTCTGGGAGACCTTCAGTCTCTTAGATAAGCTCATCTGCACCAGGTGCATCAAGTTGCAGCTCCTGACAGAATGTATTAAGGAACTGGAGTTGCAGCTTGATGACCTTTGACTATATGGGAGAATGAGGAGGTGATAGGAGATGGAGGGAGATAGTAACCCCTAGGTTGCAGGAGACAGGTAACTGGGTGACATCAGGAGAAGGAGGGGAAATGCACAACCAGTACAGAGTACACCTGTGGCCAATCTCCACAATAATAATTATACAACTTGAGATAGTATTGAGGAGGACAACTTACTGGGGGGAGCCAGAGTGACTGGGTCTCTTGCACTGAGTGTCGTGCTATGGCCTAGAAGAGAAGAGAGGGGACTCTCCTGGTGGTGCTCATGGCATGAGATTCATTTTGGCTTCGCTCCATTCCTTTTAATTTTATTACCCATAGCCACTCTTATTTACTTTGTTTTATAGCTACACTAAAGGGTTTATGTTATAGACATATTTTTGGACTTTGACTTTAAGTTGCTGAAAATGAATACCAGATCACAAGAAGCTAAAAACTGGAAAGACTCTGATGCTAATGGAAAAAAAGTTGGTGATCGAAAATCATCTAAGCAACCTCCTTTAACTTTTGAAACAATGTCGAAACTTTTAGATGAAAAACTCAGTCATAAATTTGCCATGTTTGAAGGAGTTTTAAAGACGGTTGAGGATAATTTTAAATTGTTTAAACGTGAGTTTGAACTACAACAAGCAAGAATTTCAGAACTTGACGAAGGAGCTCGGCAGAGAGATCGAAGGATTACAACTTTGGAACAAAATTTATCTTTGATGTCTCAACAGCTGGATCATTATAAATTCAAAGTTACTGACCTTGAAAATCGATCCCGAAGACAGAATCTACGGATAATCGGTCTTCCTGAAGATGTCAAGAAGGGTGATCCTATCAAGTTCTTATCTCAATTTTTATTCGATATGTTTGGCACAGAAGTTCTAGATGCCCCTCCATTAATCAACTGCGTACATCGTGCTTTACGTCCTAAACCTTCTACTGGATCTAAACCAAGACCAGTTATTATTTGTCTCCATTACACTCACATCAAGGATCGTCTGATACGTGCTGCTTGGCGGAAAGGCATATTCGAATTTTGCTTTGTTGAAGATTTCAGCCCCGAAGTTTTGAAGGGATGAATGGCTTTTAAGCCACTGATGTTGGAATTCTTTCAAATGGGTCTCAAACCAGCTCTGCTGTTTCCTGCCCAATTGTGAATTGTCCTTACAGATAATTCCCGTTGTCTGTTTAAGTCATTAAATGAAGCCCAAAAATTTTTTGATGAGCAATGTTCTTCTGCTACGGTCTAATTAATGTTCTGCTTTATTTTTGGTTTTTACTTGAATTTTTAAGCTACTAATTAGCTTACAGATCTGATCTGTTATAATGCGAGTGTTTTTGTTTTTGGCTTGTGTAGGTATTTTTCATATTTCTAGATTAGACTTTTCTGCTCTCTTTTGTGATTCTGCTCTTTTTATTTTCGAAACTAATTTAGTAGATGATTTGGTGTTTGATTTCCTTTTCTTAGAATGGAGAAGCATTTGCCCTCTACTTTTAACATTTTAAAATGTCGTCCTGCTTTCTTCTTCCCATAAGACCTTATTTTCTTGCTGTATCATTTTCAATCGCTTATGTTTGAAAATAACCAACAACATGAATTGGCGCCTGTTTTTCTTTTTTTTGAAATATAAGTATTATGGTATTCTGTTTTATGATTTAAACTTTGTTTTTTATCACTGTAGTTTTTTTTCCTTTTTCTCTTTTTTGATAATTTTTAAAATATTTTTTGACTATGGGTGGTGTTTTTTTTAAAACTTCTATCTTTTGGGCTGCCTTCAGGAGAGATAGGGGTAGATTTAGTTCTAGATTATTTCAGTCAATCTTTGGCCTATTTCTGGGTCTTTGTGGGTGGGGGGAGGGGGTATTTCTTTTTTTTAGTTTAGATTTTTTCACCTGGGCTAATTCGAAACTACTAAAATGTCCAATATGTCGTAACTTCCGATTCCTCCTTGAACCTTTTTCCCTCTTCCGGGTTCATGAGTTTGCATTCTGGTTAACCCTTTACATACCATACAATCAATTCTAATATGATGGATAAGATTATTAACTTTGTTTCTTGGAATACAAAGGGTTTAAACCATCCGAATAAATGGGAAAAAATATTTAAAGCATTCCATAGAATGAATGCCCATATTATCTTTGCATAAGAAACTCATGTGAGGAAAGAGGATAATCAGTTTTTTTTAGGTTTTGGAAAGGTCAACAATACTATTCAAACTCTCAGGCCAAAGTGAAAGGAGTTTCTATCTTTATAGATTCTTCAATTTCATTTGTTCACTACGAAACAATTTTGGATCCGAATGGTAGATTTTTGTTAATTACTGGTTTACTCTGTAACAAAAAAGTGGTTATGGTTGATGTTTTTGCTCCAAATGTTGATTATCCTGAACTTTTTAAATGCTTACTGACATCCCTTCCTAATTTAAATGATTATATGTTGATAATGGGTGGAGATTTTAACTGCTGTTTAAATCCTTCGATGGATAGGTTTATGACTAATCAGACACTTCCGAATAAATCGACTACCCTTATTAACTCCTTTATGCTTGATTTTGGAATTTCAGAAATTTGGAGGTTTTTACATCAAAAGGATAAAGAGTTTTCATTCTTTTCCATTTATTTCACAATTATTCTAGAATTGACTACTTTTTTATTGATTCTCGTTTAACTCCTTCTGTTATTGACTGTAACTACAATTCCATTGCCATTTCTGACCATGCACCCCTGAAACTTTCTATCAAATTAATGGATACACCTTCTAGTTTTGGACAATAGTGGTTCAATTCCGTTCTACTTCAGGACTCGGACTTTGTTAATTTTATTAAGGAACAGATTGATTTCTATTCAACAAATTTTATGGAAGAAATTTCCAGCGGGATATTATAGAACATAGAATAGTACAGCACATTACAGGCCCTTCGGCCCACAATGTTGTGCCGACCCTCAAACCCTGCGTCCCATATAACCCCCCCACCTTAAATTCCTCCATATACCTGTCTAGTAGTTTCTTAAACTTCACTAGTGTAACTGCCTCCGCCACTGACCCAGTCAGTGCATACCACGCACCAACCACTCTCTGAGTAAAAAACCTTCCTCTAATATCCCCCTTGAACTTTCCTCCCCTTAAAGTCCTCTTTTACTGAGCAGTGGTGCCCTGGGGAAGAGGCGCTGGCTATCCACTCTACCTATTACTCTTAATATCTTGTACACCTCTATCATGTCTCCTCTCATCCTCCTTCTCTCCAAAGAATAAAACCCAAGCTCCCTTAATCTCTGATCATAATCCATACTCTCTAAACCAAGCAACATCCTGGTAAATCTCCCCTGTACCCTTTCCAATGCTTCCACATCCTTCCTATAGTGAGGTGACCAGAACTGGACACAGTACTCCCAAGTGTGGCCTAACCAGAGTTTTATAGAGCTGCATCATTACATCGCGACTCTTAAACTCTATCCCTCGACTTATGAAAGCTAATACTCCATAAGCTTTCTTAACTACCCTATCTACCTGTGAAGCAACTTTAAGGGATCTGTGGTCATGTACCCCCAGATCCCTCTGCTCCTCTGCTCCTCCACACTACCAAGTATCCTGCCATTTACTTTGTACTCTGCCTTGGAGTTTGTCCTTCCAAAGTGTACCACCTCACACTTCTCCGGGTTGAACTCCATCTGCCACTTCTCAGCCCACTTCTACATCCTATCAATGTCTCTCTGCAATATTTGACAATCCTTTACACTATCTACAACACCACCAACCTTTGTGTCGTCTGCAAACTTGCCAACCCACCCTTCTACCCCCACATCTAGGTCGTTAATAAAAATCACGAAAAGTAGAGGTCCCAGAACAGATCCTTGTGGGACACCACTAGTCACAACCCTCCAATCTGAATGTACTCCCTCCACCACGACCCTCTGCCTTCTGCAGGCAAGCCAATTCTGAATCCACCTGGCCAAACTTCCCTGGATCCCATGTCTTCTGACTTCTTGAATAAGCCTACCGTGTGGAACTGTAAGCCTACCGTATTATGGGATAATTTTAAAGCATACATTCATGGGCAAATTATCTCATATTCTGCTGGACTGAAAAAAACCAAATTAATACAGAAATCTGTATGTTGGTTGATAAGATCAAAGAAATTGACAAGAAATCTTCTATTACTCCTAGTAAGGAGCTTTATAAAAAGAAGGTCGAACTCCAAATGGAGCATTGTTTACTTTTAACATCCTTGATTGAAAATCAATTAATTAAAACTAAGTGTCAATTCTATATATATGATGATAAATCTGGTAAATTATTGGCTAATCAATTGAAATCTGCTTCGGTTAATAGTCAGATTATTAAGATTCATAAACGAGATGGAACTTTGATGGTTGATCATAATGAGATAAACAAATCTTTTCAAGAATTTTATACCGCTTTTTATCAGTTAGAATTTCCTGATAGATAGATAGATAGATAGATAGATACTTTATTTATCCCCATGGTGGTACTTTGCCCACGACAGAGCCCGCCTTCCTTACCAGCTTATTAAGACGTGAGGCGTCCCTCTTCTTAATGCTTCCTCCCCAACACGCCACCACAAAGAAGAGGGCGCTCTCCACAACTGACCTATAGAACATCTTCAGCATCTCACTACAGACATTGAATGACGCCAACCTTCTAAGGAAGTACAGTCGACTCTGTGCCTTCCTGCACAAGGCATCTGTGTTGACTCCACTATAATGCATGAATTTTTAAGGAAGTTGAATATACCGAAATTATCACCCAATGAACGTTTAGTATTAGATGCTCCTATCACGGAACAAGAAATAAAGGATGCTATTTCCTCGATGAATTCAGGTAAAGCATTGGTCCGGATGGCTGTACAGTAGAATTTTAAAAATCCTTTTCTGCTATATTTTCTCCCTGGATATGTAGAATCTTTAAGGATGCATTATTTATAGGTAGATTACCACAATCTTTTTACAGTGCTTCTATTTCCCTAATTCTTAACAAAGATAAGGATCCCACTGAATGTGTATTATATGGGCCTATATCCTTATTGAATGTGGATTCTAAGGTCTTTTCTAAAATATTAACAACTAGATTGGAGAATATATTGCCTCAAATTATTTCTGTCGACCAGATCGAATTTATTAAAAATCGCTATTTGTCTTTTAATATTAGGAGATTAATGAATATTGTTTATACTCCTTTATCTAGCATTCCAGAATGTGTCATATCATTGGATGCCAAGAAATAGAGTTGAATGGGCATACTTATTTAGCACACTTGAGAAATTTAATTTTAGCTTGAAATTTTTATCTTGGATTAAATTGATATATCATACCCCTTCGGTTTCGGTACTTACCAATAATCTAAGATCTCCCTTTTTTCAGTTGTTTTGTGGCACTAGGCAAGGTTGCCCTCATAGCCCATTGCTGTTTGATATTGCCTTGGAACCTTTAGCTATTGCTATTCGCGACTCACCTACTTTACTTGGCATTTCCTGTGGGAATGTGATACATAAGTTATCATTATATGCAGATAATTTGTTACTATATTTTTCGAATCCTGAGAAATCCATTCCTGTTGAAAAAATTACTTATAATTTAAGAGATAAATATGAAACATTTTTGAAAATTTGGCGCCCTTATTTACAAACAACAGGATTAAATATATAGGTGCTCCAAAGATAAAATAATTGGTTATTTGGGGAAATAAATAAATATATATACTAAAGTTATTCAGAACTCCGTGGAGCATGTGGGGATCTTCCGATATCCAGGCACTCTTTCTTTCTTTCTTTTTTTTCTTTTTCTTTTTCTTTTTTTCCATAAGGATGTTGGGG
Organism: Hemitrygon akajei; assembly: GCF_048418815.1. Taxonomy (NCBI): domain Eukaryota; kingdom Metazoa; phylum Chordata; class Chondrichthyes; order Myliobatiformes; family Dasyatidae; genus Hemitrygon; species Hemitrygon akajei. The sequence goes on along the minus strand of NC_133126.1, from coordinate 1,097,301 downwards.
GGAGGGGCTAAGGGGAGGGGGAAGGGTATATATATTTTTCTTTCAGTAATCATTTGAAAACTCAATAAAAAAAGTTTTAAAAAAAAGAAATCCATTCCTGCTGTTATATCCCTGCTCGCTCATTTCAGTAACTTTTCTAGTTATAAACTGAATCCTAATAAGAGTGAACTTTTCCCTTTAAATATGCATGTTCCAATTTATAGACGCTTACCATTCAGATTGGTTACGGACTATTTTACTTATCTGGGTGTTAAAATTACTAAAATGCATAAGGATTTATTTAAAGCCAATTTTTTATCTTTAATAGACCAGGTTAAGCAATTGCTTACTAAATGGTCCTTATTGTCTTTATCATTGATTGGTTGAATTAATGCTATTAAGATGATTATTTTAGCTAAATTTTTATATCTTTTTCAAGTTGTACCAATCTATTTCCAAATCCTTTTTTGATACTATTGACTCTAAAATTTCTTCTTACATATGGCAGAATAAAAATCCTAGGTTAAGTAAAAAATATTTACAGAAATCCAAAAAGGATGTTGGTTTGACACTGCCGAATTTACGATTTTACTATTGGGCAATTAATATTCGATATTTAGTAATGGGTTAACCTTGAATGTAATTCTGTACAAAGGTTTTCATTGGTTTCCATCTTAGGGACTTCGCTTCCCTTTGTTCTTTCCAAATTGAACAAACAAATTGTTAATCCAATAATTAAATATACATTACGAATATGGTTTCAGTTTTGTAAATTTTTTGGCTTGAATAAATTTATTCTATCAAGTCCTATTACATCTAATTTTTTTTCAACCCTCTGTTATGGATGAAGCCTTTTCGGTATGGAAAATGAAGGGTATAATATGGTTTCATGATTTATTTTTGGATAACTGTTTCATGTCTTTTGTACTGTTGTCTAATAAATAAAATTTGCCCAGATCCCATTTTTTAAAGATATTTACAGATTAAAGATTTTTTGAATACTATGTTATCTACTTTTCCAATTTCATTTCCAACTGATATCACAGAAAAAATATTCTGATAAGGGTTCTGAAAACCCTTCTGATAAGGGTTTAATAGCAATCACTTATGATATGATTATGAAAACACAGTCAGGTATATCTGATAAAATTAAGAATGAGTGGGAGAAGGAACTTCAACTCTTCTTATCTATAGAGAAATGGGAGAAAATGTTTCAATTAGTTAACTTTTCTTCTATTTGTGCTAAACATACATTGATTCAATTTAAAGTGGTACATAGGGCCCATATGTCTAAAGATAAATTAGCTCGTTTTTATTCTCATATAAGTCCGATCTGTGATAGATGTCATTTTGAGGTAGCTTCTTTGACTCATATGTTTTGGTCTTGTCCTCTTTTGGAAAAATATTGGAAAGATATTTTTGATACTATTTCTACAGTTTTGCATATTGATTTACAACCTCATCCTATTACTGCAATTTTTGGTCTACCAATGATAGATTTACCCTCCTCAGCCTGTCAGATGATTTCATTTGCTATTTTAATGGCTAGAAGATCCATTTTATTGAATTGGAAAGAGGTTAACCTTCCAACTATATCTCAGTGGTTTTCCCAAACTATATCTTGTTTAAACTTGGAAAAAATTAGAAGTGGTACTTTTGATCCCTCAGTTAAATTTGAAGAAACTTGGAGGCCATTTATTCAATATTTTCATAGAATGTAATTTGACCTTTTCTGATTCCTTTGTATTAACCTTAAATATAGGTAGAGGAGCGGAGTTGATGACAATAATGATTTATCCAATGTAATAAAATCAGCCCAGCTTTGTTTAGTTTAGTTTATCTTGTTTTTGATTTTTCAATTTGGGTTTTTTTTCTTTGTTCTTTTTTATCTTTTTATTTCTTTGTATTATGTTTATATTAAGAGCTTGGGAGGTCAACTATAGTGGTGTTACTTATAGCTTATATCAACATGTGTTAATTACCAATAATGTAATCCCACTCTTTTTGTACTATTATGACTGCTATGTATACGTGTTTAAAACTTAATAAAAAGATTAAAAAAGAAAGAAAGAGAAGAGAGTTGACGAGGACTGCAGTGTTGATAGGAGATTTCTTGGTCAGAGGAACAGAAATGAGGTTGCGTGAGCACAATAGCGACATTTGGATAGTATATTGCCTCCTTGATCAGGGATACAGTGGTTTGAGAGAGTAGTTGGCCAAAGTAAATTCTCCAACCCGTCAGTATGCCAAACTGATCCACAGGTACCTCCAGTCCATCAGTGTGCTACTCTAACCCACATGTAACTACAGCTCATCAGTGTGCTGTTCTGACCCACACGTACCTCCAGTCCATCAGTTCATTGCTCTGATCCTTACGTATCTCCAGTCCATGAGTGTGCCGCTCTGATCCCATGTACCTACAGCCCATTGGTGTGCTGCTCACCCCACAAATACCTCCAGCTGATGAATGTGCTGCTCTGATCCAGACGTACCTACAGCCCATCAGCATGTCACCTTAATCCATACGTGCCTTGAGTACATCAGTGTGCTCTGATGCACATGTACCTCCAACCCATCAGTGTGCGGCTCTGACCCAGACATAACTGCAGTTCATCAGTGTGTCGCCCTGACCCACACAAACCTCCAGTCTGTCACTGTGCTCTATCTCACATGTACCTCCAGCCCATCAATATGCTGCTTTGATCCACACGTACCTCCTCTTTGAACAGAAAGACAGAGTGTGGCACTCTGACCCACACGTACCTCCAGTTTATAAGACATAGGAGCAGAATTAAGCCATTCAGCCCATCAAGTCTGCTCCAACTGACATGTACCTCCAGCCCATCAGTGTGCTCTGATGTTGAATTCTTGTGAGTTGAATTAAGAAACTGCAAGGGAAAAGGACCCTAATGTCAGTTATATACACTCTTCCCAGCAGTAGCTGGGATGTGGACCACAGATTGCAATGAAAGATTGAAAAGGCATGTCAAAAGGGCAATGTTATGATAGTCATGGGAGATTTCAACATGCAGGTCATAGAAACATAGAAAAACTAGAACACAATACAGGCCCTTTGGCCCACAATGCTGTAATGAACATGTACTTACTTTAGAAATTACCTAGGGTTACCCATAGCCCTCTGTTTTTCTAAGCTCCATGTACCTATCCAGGAATCTAGGGGTACTTCTTTACTCAGAGAGTGGTAGCTGTGTGGAACGAGCTTCCAGTAGAAGTGGTAGAGGCAGGTTCGATTTTGTCATAAAAAAAAATAGGAATATGGACAGGAAACGAATGGAAGGTTACGAGCTGAGTGCAGGTAGGTGGGACTAGGTGAGAGTAAGCGTTCGGCATGGACTAGAAGGGCCGAGATGGGCTGTTTCCGTGCTGTAATTGTTATATGGTTATATATCCGGCTCCATCACCATCGCTGGCAGCCCATTCTATGCACTTACTGCTCTCAGTGTAAAAAACAACTTACCCCTGACATCTCCTCTGTACCTACTTCCAAGCACCTTAAAACTGTGCTTGTCATGCTAGCCATTTCAGTTCTGGGCAAAAGCCTCTGATTATCCACAAGATCAATGCCTCTCATCTTATACACCTCTGTCAGGTCATCTTTCACCCTCCGTTGCTCCAAGGAGAAAAGGTCAAGTTTACTCAACTTATTCTCGTAAGGCATGCCCCCCAATCCGGACAACATCCTTGTAAATCTCCTCTGCACCCTTTCTATAGTCTCGACATCCTTCCTGTAGTGAGGTGACCAGAACTGAGCACAGTACTCCAAGTGGGTTCTGACCAGGGTCCTATATAGCTACAACAATACCTCTTGGCTCTTAAACTCAGTCCCATGGTTGATGAAGGCCAATGCACCATATGCCTTCTTAACCATAGAGTCAACCTGCGCAGTTGCTTTGAGTGTCCTATGGACTCGGACCCCAATATCCCTCTGATCCTCCACACTGCCAAGAGTCTTGCTATTAATACTATATTCTGCGATCATATTTGACCTACCAAAATGAATCACTTCACACTTATCTGGGTTGAACTCCATCTGCCACTTCTCAGCCCAGTTTTGCATCCTATCAATGTCCCGCTGTAACCTCTGACAGCCCTCCACACTATCCACAGCACCCCCAACCTTTGTGTCATCAGCAGTTTTACTAACCCAACCCTCCACTTCCTCATCCAGGTCATTTATAAAAATCACAAAGAGAAGGGGTCCCAGAACAGATTCCTGAGGCATACCCCTGGTGATCGACCTCCATGCAGAATATGATCCATCTACAACCACTCTTTGCATTCTGTGGGCAACCCAGTTCTGGATCCACAAAGCAATGTCCCCTTGGATCCTATGCCTCCTTACTTTCTCAATAAGCCTTGCATGGGTTACTTTATCAAATGCCTTGCTGAAATCCATATACACTACATCTACTGCTCTTCCTTCATCAACGTGTTTAGTCACATCCTCAAAAAATTCAATCGGGCTCGTAAGGCATGACCAGCTTTTGACAAAGCAATACTGACTACTACTAATCATATTATACCTCTCCAAATGTTCATAAATCCTGCCTCAACTGGGAAAATCAGGTTGTTAATGAATCTCAAGAGAGTGAGTTTGTTGTATGTCAACAAGATGTTTTTTTAAGAACAGTTTGTTGTTGAGCCTACTAGGGGATTGGCTATACTGGATTGGGTGTTATGTAATGATCGGGAGTTGATTAGGGAGCTTAAGGTAAAATAACCCTTAGGAGGCAGTGATCATATTATGATTGAGTTCAACTTGAAATCTGATAGGGAGAAAGTAAAATCTGATGTAGCTACGTTTCAAATGAGTAAAGAAAATTACTGTGGTATGAGAGAGGAGTTGGCCAAAGTAAATTGGAAGGAATTGCTGGCAGGGATGACAGCAGGGCAGCAATGTCTTGAGTTTCTGGGAAAAATGAGGAAGGTGCATGATAGATATATTCCAAAAACGAAGAAATACTCAAATGGCAATATAGTACAACCGTGGCTAACAAGTGAAGTCAAATCTAATTAAAGTAAAAGAGAGAGCATACAACAAACCAAAAATGAGCAGGAAGAGAGGATTGGGAAGTTTGTAAAAAATAACAGAGAGCAACTAAAAGAATCATCAGGAGGGAAAAGATGAAATATGAAAGCCAATCAGCAAACAATCTTAAAGTGGATAGTAAAAGCTTTTACAAGTATGTAAAAAATAAAAGAGAGATGAGAGTGGATATAGGACCACTAGAAAATGAGGCTGGGGAAATAATAATGGGGGCCAAGGAGATGGTAGATGAACTAAATGAGTATTTTGCATCAGTCTTCACTGTGGAAGACACTAGCAGTGTGCTAGATGTTGAAGGGCTTGAGGGAAGTGAAGCATCGGTGACAGCAGAAGGCAGGTGAAGCACCACCAAAAGTGGTGAGTTCTTTCTTGCATGGGTTTTTTTCTTAAAAATGGTAGCCAGTGCGCAGGTGCAGGAAGTGTCAGAGGCATCGGTGGCAGCAGAAGGCAGGCGGAGCTCCACCAAATGCGGTGAGCTCTTTCTCCTTGCATGGGGTTTTGTCTTATTTTATAAACCATAGAAGAGAGATAGGGTCTAGCAGAGCAGTCATCATCGGAGTGGGGGCTAGAGACAGAGTGGAAACTGAGAGGCTTTGACTCAAGAGGCTTCTATGAGAAGAGTCTGAGGCCAAAGGAACAGGTAAGAAGGGTAGGTTTTTCCTTTTGTTATTGCTGATTTGGTCTTGGTTGCCCAATGCACAGTGCAGGCGGGATGGCAGATATGGCAGTGAAATGCTTCGCCTATGGGATGTGTGAATTCATGGAACTTGATGACTACACCTGTGTGAAGTGTAGCCAACTCCGGCTCCTGAAAAACCACATTAAAGAGTTGGAGCTGGAGTTGGATGAACTAGGGATAATCTGGGAGGTAGAGCAATTAATAGATATGACTCTTAAACAGGTAGTTACATTCAGAATGCAGAATTCAGGGAGTAAGTGGCTGATCGCTGAGAGAGGTAAAGGGAGAAAGAAGTCAGTGCAGGGTCCCCTGTGGCCAATTCCCTTTGAATACTGATGAGGGGGATGACTTATCTGGGCAAGGCAGTAGTAGCCAGACCAATAGCACTGTGGTCAGCTCTGAGCCTCAGAAGGGTAGGATGAAGTCAGGCGGAGCAACAGTCATAGGCGATTCGATAGTTAGGAAGAGAGAGCATGTGTGTTGAATGCCGGGTGAATAATGTAGTCTTTGGAGTACTGCAAGTCTGTGTCTTTACTGTTGCTTTGCTCACTTTAGAGTGCTCGGTGGCGGGTGCTAATGCTTTTTTTGCTGGTGGGGTGAAGGGAATCGTTGCTTGCTGCCGCTTACGTGCGAGAGGAAGGGGAGCAGGGGGGTACTTTGGGATTCTAATATTTGACCGTCATTTGTTCTTTGGGCACTTCTCTGTTCTCGTGGATGGTTGCAAAGAAAAAGCATTTCAGGATGTAAATTGTATACATTTTTCTGACATTAAATGTACCTTTGATAGTTTCAGGATAGAGATTCTGTGGCAGCAAAAGAGACACCAGAATGTCTTTGAGCGGCTGCAGAATGTTCTTGAGGGGAAGTGGAAGCAGCCAGAGGTAATGGTACGTATTGGTACCAATGCCATAGGCAGGAGAGGGGTAGAGGTCCTGTGCACTAAGTTTAGGGAGTTAGGAAGGAGATTGAAGAGCAGGTCCTCCAAGCTGGTAATCTCCAGATTACTCCCAGTGCAACGAGCTAGGGAAGATCAGAACAGGAAGACAGCATAAATGAATGAGTAACTAAGAAGATGATGCATGGGGCAGGGTTTCAAGTTCTTAGATCATTGGAACCTTTTCTGGGGAAGGGGTGACCTGTATAAGTGGGATGGATTGCACCTGAACTAGAGTGGAGCCAGTATCCTGTGAGGGAGGTTTGCTAAATTAGATTTGCTGAGGGGTGGGAACTGAATTGAAGAGGCAGAAGATCAGGTGGTTGGCGCACATGTAGAGACAGCTTGTAGAGAGTTTGTGAGGAAGCATAGGTAGATGATAGAGCAAAGATACACCCAGCCAGATGGTTTGAGATGTGTCTATTTTAATGCAAGGAGTATCATAAATAAGGTGGATGAACTTAGAGCATGGATTAATACGTGGAACTATGATGTTGTGGCCATTACAGACACCCCTTGGATGTCTCAGGGGTAGGAATGGCCTCTGAGTATGCCGGGCTTTAGATGTTTCAAAAATGACAAGAAGAGAGGCTAAAGAGGTGGGGACGTGACATTGCTAATCAGGGATAGTATCAGAGCTGCATGAAAGGAGGAAGTAATTGAGTCAGTGTGTGTGGAAGTCAGAAACCAGAAAGGGGCAATAACTCTATTTGGGTGTTTTTTATAGACCCCCCCTCAATAGTAACAGAGACATCAAGGAGCAGATAGGGAGGCAGATTCTGGAATGGTGCAATGATTGATGATAGAGTTGTTGTGATGGGTGTTTTTAAGTTTCCTACTATTGACTGGCATCTCCTTAGAGCAAGGGGTTTGAATAGGGTGGAGTTTGTTAGGTATGTTCAAGAAGATTTCCTGATGCAGTATGTAGATAAGCTAACTAGAGGAGAGACTGTACTTAATCTGGTATTGGAAAATGTACCTGGTCAGGTGTCAGATCTCTTGGTGGGGGAGCGTTTTGGAGATCTCAATTCTATCTCCTTTATCATAGTGCTGGAGAGGAATAGGAGCAGACAACGTGTGAAACATGGTTGGCACAACAGTGTGGGCCAAAGGGCCTGTAATATGCTGTAGATTTCTATGTTTGCATTCTATGTTGAGTGCAGTTATATTACAAGGGAGAAGGTGCTCAAAAAGCTGAAAGACCTAAGGGCATTAGCGGCGGATCAATCGATTCGTAGAGACAGAGAGAGCTTCGCACAGGTTGGGGAGCAGAGTTTTAAAAAGGAGCAAATCGTAGGGCTCAGTGCATTAGAATGGTAGGTATGACTGTGAGGCCATTTTTCTGTTCTGCGTGTCAGATGTGGGATGTCCAGGAGACTTCCAACCTCCCTGATGGCCACATCTGCCCAGGTGCATTGAACTGCAGCTCCTTAGAGACCGAGTTAAGGAACTGCAAGTGCAGCTCGATGACCTTCGGCTTGTTAGGCAGAATAAGGAGGAGATAGACAGGACCTATAGGCAGGTAGTCACCCCGGGGCCACAGGAGACAGAGAAGTGGGTGACTGTCAGGAGAGGGAAGAGAGGGCGTCAGGTGGTGGAGAGAACCCCTGTGGCTGTGCCTCTTAACAATAAGTACTCCATTTTGAATGCTTTTTGGGGGGGCGACCTACCTGGGTGCAGCAACAGTGATACAGAGTCTGGCTTATGGCTAAGAAGGAACGGAAGAGGAGGGCCGCGGTAATAGGGGACTCTATAGTTAGGGGGACAGATAGGCAGTTCTGTGGGCGCGAAAAGGAAACGCATATGGTAGTTTGCCTCTCAGGTGCCAGGGTTTGTGATGTTTCTGAGCTACAATATCCTGAAATGGGAGGGTGAGCAGCCAGAGGTCATGGTACATATTGGTACCAATGACATAGGTAGAAAGACCATAAGACATAGGAGCAGAATTAGGCCAACTGGCCTATTTAGTCTGCTCTGCCATTCAATCACAGCTGATCAAGCAACACACACAAAATGCTGGTGGAATGCAGCAGGCCAGGCAGCATCTGTAGGAAGAAGTACAGTCGACATTTCAGGCCGAGACCCATCGTCAGGACTCATTAGGGATCATGGCTGATCCTTTTTTCATGTCCTCCTCAACCCCAGTTACCGGCCTTCTACCTGTAACCTTTGATGCTATATCCAATCAAGACCCTATCAATCTCTGCTTCAAATACACCCAATGACCATGCCTCCCCAGCTGTGTGTGGCAACAAATTTCACAAATTCACCAACCTTTGGCTAAAGAAATTTCTCCACATCTCTGTTTTGAAAGGCGCCCCTCTATCCTGAAGCTTTGCTCTCTTGTCCTAGACTTCTGACTAGGCTTTTCAACATTTGAAAGGTTTCAATGAGATCCCCTCTTATCCTTCTAAATTCCAGCGAGTACAGACCGAGAGATATCAAACGTTCCTCGTATGACAACCCTTTCATTCCTGGAATCATCCTTGTGAGCCTCCTCTGGATCCTGCCCAATGCCAGCACATCTTTTCTAAGATGAGGGGCCCAAAATTGTTCACAATACTTAAGGTGAGGCCTCACCAGTGTCTTATAAAGCCTCACCATCACCTCTTTGCTTTTGTGTTCTAGACCTCTTGAAATGAATGCTAACATGGCATTTGCCTTCCTCACCACCAACTCATCCTGCAAAGGGCAGAGGTCCTGAAAGCAGAATACAGGGAGTTTGGAAGGAAGCTGAGAAGCAGGACCTCAAAGTTACTAATCTCGGGATTGCTGCCTGTCCCAGGTGACAATGAGTATAGGAATAGGATGAGGTGGAAGATAAATGAGTAGCTGAAGGATTGGAGCAGGGGCCTGGGATTCAGATTTTTGGATCATTGGGACCTCTTCTAGGGCAGGTGTGACCTGTACAAAAAGGATGGGTTGCACTTGAATCCAAGGGGACCAATATCCTGGCAAGGAGATCTGCTAATGCTGTTGGGGAGGGTTTAAACTAGATTTGCAGGGGGAGTGGGAACTGAAGTGAAGAGGCAGAGGATGGGAAGGTTGGAGCACAAGTAGACACAGCTTGTAGGGAGTCTGTGAGGAAGGATAGGCAGATGTTAGAGCAAAGATGCACTCAGCCTGAATGGTTTGAGATGTGTCTATTTTAATGTAATGACCATTATAAACAAGGCCGATGAACTTAGAGCATGAATAAATACGTGGAACTGTGGCATTGTGGCCATTACAGAGACTTGGATGTCTCAGGAGTAGGAATGGCTGCTGACTGTGCCAGGCTTTAGATGTTTCAAAAAAACAAAAGAGGTGTGGGCATGGCATTGCTAATTAGGGATAGTGTCACAGCTGCAGATGAGGAAGTCATGGTGGGATTGTCTACTGAGTCAGTGTGGGTGGAAGTCAGAAACGAGAAAGTGTCAATAACTCTTTTGAGTGTTTTTATAGAGCCCCCAATGGTAACATGGATATTGAGGAGCAGATAGGGAGGCAGATTCTGGAACAGAGCAATAATAATAGTGTTGTTGTGATGAAGATTTTAACTTTCCTAATATTGATTGGTATCTTCTTAGCGCAAGGGGTTCAGAACCATAGAACACTACAGCACAGTACAGGCCCTTCAGCCCTCCATGTTGTGCCGACCCAAATAATCCTTTAAAAATGTACTAAACCCACACTACCCCATAACCCTCCATTTTTCTTTCATCCATGTGCCTGTCCAAGAGGCTCTTAAATACCCCTAATGTTTTAGCCTCCACCACCATTCCTGGCAAGTCATTCCAGGCACTCACAACCCTCTGTGTAAAAAAACTTAACCCTGATGTCTCCCCTAAACTTCCCTCCCTAAATTTTGTACATATGCCCACAGTTCCACGTATTTATCCATGCTCTAAGTTCATCCGCCTTGTTTACATGGGGTGGAGTTTCTTAGGTGTGTTCAGGAAGGTTTCCTGATGCAATATTTAGATAAGCCAGCTAGAGGAGAGGCTGTACTTGATCTGCTATTGGGAAATGAAGCTGGTCAGGTGTCAGATCTCTTAGTGGGAGAGCATTTTGGAGGTGTGACCATAACTCTATCTCCTTTACCATAGCACTGGAGATGGAGAGGAGCAGACAATTTGGGAAAACATTTAATTGGGGTAGGGGGAAATACGATGCTATTAGGCAGGAACATGGGAGCATAAATTGAGAGCAGATGTTCTAGGGAAATGCACAGCAGAAATGTGACAAATGTTCAGGGAACATTTGCATGGAGTACTGCATAGGTACATTCCAATGAAATGGAATGGATGGTGGTGTACAGGAACCATGGTGAACAAAGGCTGTTGTAAATCTAGTCAAGAAGAAAATAAAAGCTTACAAAAGGTTAAAAAAACTGGGTAATGTTAGAGATCTAGAAAATTATAAGGCTAGCAGGAATGACCTTAAGAATGAAATTAGGAGAACAAGAAGAGGCCATGATAAGGCCTCGGTGACCAGGATTAAGGAAAACCCCAAGGCATTCTACAAGTATGTGAAGAGCAAGTGGATGAGCCGTGTGAGAATAGGATCAATCAGGTGTGATAGTGGAAATGTGTGCATGGAGTTGGAGGAGGTAGCGGAGGTACTTAATGAATACTTTGCTGCAGTATTCACCAGGGGAAAAGAACTTGGCAACTGTGGGGATGACTGACAGCAGACCGAAACACTTGAGCATATAGGCATTAAGAAAGAGGATTAGCTGCAGCTTTTGATAAGCATTAAGTTAGATAAGTCATCAGGACCGGATGAGATATACCCCAGGTTACTGTGGGAAGCAAGGGAGGAGATTGCTGAGCCTCTTGCAATGACCTTTGCATCATCAATAGGGACAGAGGATTGTAGGGTTGCAAATGTCATTCCCTTGTTCAAGAAAGGGAGTAGAGATAACCTGGGAAATTGTAGATCAGTGAGTCTTACTTCAGTGTTGGGCAAGTTGTTGGAGAAGATCCTGAGAAGCAGAATTTATGAGCATTTGGAGAGACATAATCTGATTAGTGATAGTCAGCATGGCTTTGTCAAGGGCAGGTTGTGCCTTATGAGCCTGATTGAATTCTTTGAGGAAGTAACAAAACACTTTGATGAAGGTAGAGCAGTGGATGCAGTGTATATTGATTTCAGAAACACATTTGATAAGATTCCCCAAGCAGGGCTCCTTCAGAAAGTACGAAGGTATGGGATGCAAGGAGACTTTGCTCTGTGGAATACAGAACTGGTTTTTCCACAGAAGGCAATGGTGGTTATAGATGGCTTGTATTCTGTATGGAAGACAGTAACCAGTGGTGTTCCACAGGTATCTGTTCTTGAACCCTTCTTTGTGATTTTTATAAATGACTTGTATGAAGAAGTCGAAGGGTGGGTTAGTAAATTTGCTGATGACACAAAGGTTGGGAGTGTTGTGGATAGACTGCAGTTATCAGAGATTACAGTGGGACATCAATAGAATGCAGAACTGGGCTGAGAAGTGGCAGATGGAGTTCAACACAGCTAAGTGTGAATAGGCCAATTTGAAGACAGAATAGAATATAAATGGTAAGGATCTTGGCAGTGTGGAGAATCTGAGAGATCTTGGGGGTCCATGTCAGTGGGACACTCAAAGCTGCTGTACAGGTTGACAGTGTTGTTAAGAAGGCGTATGGTGTGTTGGCATTCATCAACCGTGGGATTGAGTTCAAAGCCGAGAGGTAATGTTACAGCTATATAAAACCTTGGTCAGACCCCACTTGGAGTACTGTGTTCAGTTCTGGTCACCTCACTGCAGGAAGGATGTGGATACTAGTGTAAAGATTTATAAGGATGTGTTCAGGATTGGAGGTGTAACTTCTGAGAATAGGTTGAGCGTACTTTGCCTTCCTGGTTGGAGCGACAGAGGATGAGAGGTGACCTGATAGAGGTGTATAAGATGATGAGAGGCATTGATCGTGTGGATAGTCAGAGGCTTTTACCCAGGGCTGAAATGGCTAACACAAGAGGGCACAGTTTTAAGATGCTTGGAAGTAGGTACAGAGGAGACGTCCGGGGTAAGTTTTTTTTTAAGCAGAGAGTGGTGTGTGCTTGGAATGGGCTTCTGGCAACGGTGGTGGAGGTGGATACAATAGGGTCTTTTAAGAGATTCCTGGACAGGTACATGGAGCTTTAAAAAAAATAGAGAGCTATGGGTAACCCCAGGTAATTTCTAAGGTAAGGACATGTTCAGCACAGCATTGAAGGTTGAAGGGCCTGTATTGTGCTGTAGGTTTTCTATATTTCTAAGCACCTTAAAACTGTGCCTTCCATGTTAGCCATTTCAGCCCTGGGAAAGAGCCTCTGACTACCCACACGATCAGTGCTGCTCATCATCTAATACACCTCCATCAGGTCACCTCTTATCCTCCGTTGCTCCAAGGAGAAAAGGCCAAGTTCACTCAACCTATTCTTGTAAGGCATGATGCTCAATCCAAGCAACATCCTTGTAAATCTCCTCTGTACCCTTTCTACAGTTTCTACAACCTTCCCTTAGTGAGGTGACCAGAAATGAGCACAGTACTCCAAGAGGGGTCCGACCAGGGTCCTATACGGTTGTAACATTACCTCTCAGCTCTTGAACTCAATCCCACGGTTGACGAAGGCCAATGCAACATATGCCTTCTTAACCACACAGTCAACCTGCACAGCTGCTTTGAGTGTCCTATGGACATGGTCCCCAAGATTCCTCCGCACTACCAAGAGTCTTACCATTAATACTACATTCTGCCATCATATTTAACCTACCAAAATGAACCATTTCACACTTATCTGGGTTGAACTCCATCTGCCACTTCTCAGCCCAGTTTTTCATCCTATCAATATCCCACTGTAACCTCTGACAGCCCTCCATACTGTCCACAACACCTCCAACCTTTGTGTCATCAACAAATTTACTAACCCATCCCTCCACTTTCTCATCCAGGTCATTTATAAAAATCACGAAGTGTAGGGCTCCCAGAACAGATCCTTGAGGCACACCACTGATCACCAAACTCCATGCAGAATATGACCCATCTACAATCCATCTTTGCCTTCTGTGGGCAAGCCAATTCTGGATCCAGAAAGCAAGGCCCCCTTGTATCCCATGCCTCCTTACTTTCACAAAAAGTCTTGCATGGGATACCTTATCAAATGCCATGCTGAAATCCATACTACATCTACTGCTTTACCTTCATCAATGTGTTTAGTCACATCCTAAAAAAAAATTCAATCAGGCTCATAAGGCATGACCTACCTTTGAAAAAGCCATGCTGACTATTCCTAATCTCCAAAAGTTCATAAATCCTGCCTCTCAGGATCTTCCCATCAACTTACCAACCACTGAAGTAAGACGCACTGGTCTATAATTTCCTGAGTTATCTCTACTCCTTTTCTTGAATAAGGGAACAATATCTGCAACCCTCCAATCCTCTGGAACCTCTCCTGTCCCCATTGATGATGCAAAGATCATTGCCGGAGACTCAGCAATCTCCTCCCTCCCCTCCCACAGTAGCCTGGGATATATCTCGTCCAGTCCTGGTGACTTATCCAACTTGATGCTTTCCAAAAGGTCCAGCACATCCTCTTTCTTAATATTGACATGCTCAAGCTTTTCAGTCTGCTGTGTCATCCCTACAATTGCCAAGGTCCTTTTCTGTAGATAATATTGATGCAAAGTATTCATTAAGTACTTCCTCTATCTCTTCTGGTTCCCTGCACAGTTTTCCACTGTCACACTTAATTGGTCCTATTCTCTTATGTCATATCCTCTTGCTCTTCACATACTTGTGGAATACCTTCGGGTTTTCCTTTATCCTGCTCGCCAAGGCCTTCTCATGGCCCCTTCTGGCTCTCCTAATTTCATTCTTAAGCTCCTTCCTGCTAGCCTTCTAATTTTCTAGATCTCTATCATTACCCAGTTTTTTCAACCTTTTGTAAGCTTTTCTTTTCTTCTTGACTAGATTTTCAACAGCCTTTGCACACCATGGTTTTTGTACCCTACCATCCTTTCCCTGTTTCATTGGCACTTACCTATGCGGAAAACCACTCAAATATCTCCTGAACATTTGCCACATCTCTTTCGTACATTTCCTTGAGAACATCTATTCCCAATTTATGCTTCCAAGTTCCTGCCTGATAGCTTGATATGTTCGTGACCTAAGGTAGAAGGAGTCAATTTTAGAAAACCTAGCACGTTTATTTTTCAACATACTCCCCTCCTACATTTACACACTTAGTCGAGCGGTTGTGGAGCATATGGATCTTTCTTTGTAGAAGTTGGCGTCTTGGACCTCCAGAAGTGGTCCACAGCAGAGGTGATTGATAAGTTTGTGGCCTAAGGTAGAAGGAGATGAGTTATTAACTTCAAACTTACTGCATAATCACTCAAAGAGTTGAACTGCATGTACATGTAATGAGAGCTGTATAACTCATCTACTCACCAGATGTAATAGTGGCCAAAGGAACTAGGGTAATGGATGAACTGAAGGATATTTATATTAGGCAAGAAATGGTGTTGGATAGACTGTTGGGTCTGAAGGCTGATAAGTCCCCGGGACCTGATGGTCTGCATCCCAGGGTACTTAAGAAGGTGGCTCTAGAAATCGTGGACGCATTGGTAATCATTTTCCAATGTTCTATAGATTCAGGATCAGTTCCTGCAGATTGGAGGGTGGCTAATGTTGTCCCACTTTTCAAGAAAGGAGGGAGAGAGAAAACAGGGAATTATAGACCGGTTAGCCTGATGTCAGTAGTGGGAAAGATGCTGGAGTCAATTATAAGAGGAAATTACGACACATTTGGATAGCAGTAGAAGGATCAGTCCGAGTCAGCATGGATTTACAAAGGGAAAATCATGCTTGACTAATCTTCTGGAGTTTTTTGAGGATGTAACTGTGAAAATGGACAAAGGAGAGCCAATGGATGAGATGTACCTGGACTTCCAGAAAGCTTTAGATAAAGTCCCACATAGGAGATTAGTGGGCAAAATTAGGGCACATGGTATTGGGGGCAGAGTACTGACGAGGATTGAAAATTGGCTGGCTGACAGGAAACAAAGAGTAGCGATTAACGGGTCCTTTTTGGAATGGCAGGCTGTGACCAGTGGGGTACCGCAAGGTTCGGTGCTGGGACCGCAGTTGTTTACAATATACATTAATGATTTAGATGAAGGGATTAAAAGTAACATTAGCAAATTTGCTGATGACACAAAGCTGGGTGGCAGTGTGAAATGTGAGGAGGATGTTATGAGAATGCAGGGTGACTTAGACAGGCTAGGTGAGTGGGCAAATGTATAGCAGATGCAGTTTAATGTGGATAAATGTGAGGTTATCCACTTTGGTGGCAAGAACAGGAAGGCAGATTACTATCTAAATGGAGTCAAGTTAGGAAAAGGGGAAGTTCAACGAGATCTAGGTGTTCTTGTACATCAGTCAATGAAAGCAAGCATACAGGTTCAGCAGGCAGTGAAGAAAGCTAATGGCATGCTGGTCTTTATTAAAAGAGGAATTGAGTATAGGAGTAAAGAAGTCCTTCTGCAGCTGTACAGGACCCTGGTGAGACCCCACCTGGAGTATTGTGTGCAGTTTTGGTCTCCAAATTTGAGGAAGGACATTCTTGCTATTGAGGGAGTGCAGCGTAGGTTCACAAGGTTAATTCCTGGAATGTTGGGACTGTCATATGTTGAAAGATTGGAGCGACTGGGCTTGTATACACTGGAATTTAGAAGGATGAGAGGGGATCTGATTGAAACATATAAGATTATTAAGGGATTGGACACTCTGGAGGCAGGAAGCATGTTCCCGCTGATGGGTGAGTCCAGAACTAGAGGCCACAGTTTAAAAATAATGGGTAGGCCATTTAGAACAGAGATGTGGAAAAATTTTTTCACCCAGAGAGTGGTGGAAATGTGGAATGCTCTGTCCCAGAAGGCAGTGGAGGCCAAGTCTCTGGATGCTTTCAAGAGAGAGTTAGATAGAGGTCTTATAGATAGCGGGGTCAAGGGATATGGGGAGAGGGCAGGAACAGGGTACTGATTGTGTATGATCAGCCATGATCACAGTGAATGGTGGTGCTGGCTAGGAGGGCTGAATGGCCTACTCCTGCACCTATTGTCTATTGTCTATCTCCTTTAGAGTATTGTGGGGAAGGCTGATGAGCCGAGGGCGTGGATTGACACATGGAATCACGACATTATAGCCATCAGTGAAACTTGGCTACAGGAGGGGCAGGACTGGCAGCTTAATGTTCCAGGGTTCCGATATTTCCTATGTGATAGAGGCAGAGGATTGAAGGGTGGGGGGGGGGGGGGGTGGCATTGCTAGTCAGGAAAAATGTTACAGCAGTGCTCAGGCAGGACAGATTAGAGAGTTTGTCTACCGAGGCCATATGGGTGGAGCTGAGAAGCAGGAAAGGTATGACCACATTAATGGGTTGTATTATAGACCACCCAATAGTCAGCGAGAATTGGAGGAGCAAATCTGCAGAGAGATAGCAGCCAATTGCAGGAAACATAAAGTTGTGATCGTAGGGGATTTTAATTTTCTACATATTGATTGGGACTCCCATACTATTAAAGGTCTAGATGGGTTAGAGTTTGAAAAATGTGTTCAGGAAAGTTTTCTAAATCAATATATAGAGGTACCAACTAGAGAGGATGCAATATTAGATCTCCTATTAGGAAACGAGTTAGGATAAGTGACGGAAGTGTGTGTAGGGGAACACTTTGGTTCTAGTGATCATAATGCCATTAGTTTCAACTTGGTCATGAATAAAGATAGATCTGGTCCTTGGGTTGAGGTACTAAACTGGAAAAAAGCCAAATTTGTTGAAATGAGAAAGGATCTAAAAAGTGTGGATTGGGACAGGTTATTCTCTGGCAAGGATGTGATTGGTAAGTGGGAGGCCTTCAAAGGAGAAATTTTGAGAGTGCAGAGTTTGTATGTTGCTGTCAGGATTAAAGGCAAAGCGAATAAGAATAAGGAACTTTGGTTTTTGAGGGATATTGGAAATCTGATAAAGAAGAAGAGAGAGATGTATGACAGGTGTAGGCAACAAGGAGCAAATAAGGTGCTTGAGGTGTATAAAAAGTGCAAGAAAATACTTAAGAAAGAAATCAGGAGAGCTAAAAGAAGACATGAGGTTGCTTTGGCAGTCAAGGTGAAGGATAATCCTAAGAGCTTCTGCAGGTATATTAAGAGCAAAAGGATAGTAAGGGATAAAATTGGTCCTCTTGAAGATCAGAGTGGTCGGCTATGTATGGAACTAAAAGAAATGGGGGAGATCTTAAATGGGTTATTTGCATCTGTATTTACTAAGGAAACTGGCAAGGAGTCTATGGAAATAAGGCCAACAAGTATTGAGTATAGGAGTTCGAATGTTATGGTGAGGTTGTATAAGGCATTGGTGAGGCCGAATTTGGAGTATTTTGTGCAGTTTTGGACACCAAATTACAGGAAGGATAGTAATAAGGTTGAAAGAGTGCAGAGAAGGTTTACAAGGATGTTGCTGGGACTTGAGAAATTGAGTTACAGAGAAAGGTTGAATAGGTTAGGACTTTATTCCCTGGAGTGTAGAAGAATGAGGGGAGATTTGATGGAGGTATATAAAATTATGATGGGTATAGATAGAGTGAATGAATGCAAGCAGGCTTCTTCCACTGAGGCTAGGGGAGAAAAAAAACCAGAGGACATGGGTTAAGGGTGAAGGGGGAAAAGTTTAAAGGGAACATTGGGGGAGCTTCTTCACACAGAGTGTTGTGGGAGTGTGGAATGAGCTGCCAGATGAAGTGGTAAATGCGGGCTCACTGTTAACATTTGAGTAAAACTTGGACAGGTACATGGATGAGAGGTGTATGGAGGGATATGGTCCAGGTGCAGGTCCGTGAGACTAGGAGAAAAATGGTTTGGCACAGCCAAGAAGGGCCAAAAGGCCTGTTTCTGTGCTGTAATGTTCTATGGTTCTATAGTTCTAACAGAGGTAAGAAGGATTATTTTTAGCCAGATAAATGCTTAATGCTCTGCCTCAGATTGTGTTGGAGGCCAAGTCCATGATTATACTTAAGGCAGAAGTTGATAGTTTCTTGATTGGTTGGGGCAGCAAAGGATATGGCAGGAAGACAGGTGTATGGGGTTAAGTGGGATTTGGGATCAGCCATGATGAAATGGCAGAGCGGACTCAATGGGTTGAATGGCCTAATTCTACTTCTATGTGTTATAGACAATAGACAATAGGTGCAGAAGTAGACCATTCGGCCCTTCGACCATTCTGAGATCATGGCTGATCATCTACTATCAATACCCGGTTCCTGCCTTTCCCCATATCCTTGATTCCCCTATCCTTAAGATACCTATCTAGCTCCTTCTTGAATGCATCCAGAGAATTGGCCTCCACTGCCTTCCGAGGCAGTGCATTCCAGACCCCCACAACTCTCTGGGAGAAGAAGTTTTTCCTTAACTCTGTCCTAAATGACCTACCCCTTATTCTCAAACCATGCCCTCTGGTACTGGACTCTCCCAGCATCTGGAATATATTTCCTGCCTCTATCTTGTCCAATCCCTTAATAATCTTATATGTTGCAATCAGATCCCCTCTCAATCTCCTTAATTCCAGCGTGTATAAGCCCAGTCTCTCTAACCTCTCTGCGTAAGACAGTCCAGACATCCCAGGAATTAACCTTGTGAATCTACGCTGCACTTCCTCTACAGCCAGGATGTCCTTCCTTAACCCTGGAGACCAAAACTGTACACAATACTCCAGGTGTGGTCTCACCAGGGCCCTGTACAAATGCAAAAGGATTTCCTTGCTCTTGTACTCAATTCCCTTTGTAATAAAGGCCAACATTCCATTAGCCTTCTTCACTGCCTGCTGCACTTGCTCATTCACCTTCAGTGACTGATGAACAAGGACTCCTAGATCTCTTTGTATTTCTCCCTTACCTAACTCTACACCGTTCAGAAAATAATCTGCCTTCCTGTTCTTACTCCCAAAGTGGATAACCTCACACTTATTCACATTAAACGTCATCTGCCAAGTATCTGCCCACTCACTCAGCCTATCCAAGTCACCCTGAATTCTCCTAACATCCTCATCACATGTCACACTGCCACCCAGCTTAGTATCATCAGCAAACTTGCTGATGTTATTCTCAATGCCTTCATCTAAGGTCTTAGGTGTTATGGTCTTATGGACCTGATTGTGGTTAATAACATTATGAGGTATATAGATAGGGTGAAAACACACAGTTTTCACAGGGAAAATGAATCATAAACCAGAGGGCAAAGGAAGGGAGATGGGGGACACTTCTTCAACCTCCACATGCTGGGTGTGGTGGCTGTATGAAACACGCTGTCATATGAAGTGGTTGAGGCATGGAGACTTACAACCTTTAAAATGCATTTGGACAGATATATGAATAACAAATGTTTTGAGGAATTTAGTCCAAATGTAGGCTAGTAGGATTAGCTTCCACATGACTCCATTTAGATAGTAATCTGCCTTCCTGTTCTTGCCACCAAAGTGGATAACCTCACATTTATCACAAGTTCCCAACCGTTTTAATGCCATGGACCAATACCATAAAGCAAGAAGTCCCTGGACCCCAGGTTGTGATCCCCTGGTTTAAAAGGACATATTGGTCAGGATGGACAATTTGGGCTGAAGGGCTTGTTTCTTTGCTGTATTAAAAGTTCAAATCCATTTATTTTCTATACAACCCTGAACTTTGTTTTCTTGTGGTCATACCCAATAAATCCAATAACCATAATAGAATCAATGAAAGACGGCATGCAACAGGGTAGATAGCTAGTGTGCAAAAGTCAACAAACTGTGCAAGTACAAAAAAAAATAATAATAAATAAGTAAGCAACATCTGATGAGGAGTCCTTGAAAGTGAGTCAATAGACTGTAGGAACAGTTCAGTGATGGGGCAAGTGAAATTATCCCCTCTGGTTCAAGAGCTTGAAGGGGTAATAACTGTTCCTGAACCTGGTGCTGTGAGTCCTGAGGTACCTGTACCTTCTTTCTGCTGGCAGCAGTGAGAAGAGAGCATGACCTGGGTGGTGGGGGTCCCTGATAATATATGCTGCTTTCCTGCAACAACGGTCCATATAGATATGTGCAATGGTGGGGGGGGGGCTTTAACTGTGATAGACTGGGCCGTATCCACTACTTTTTGTAAGATTTTCCATTCAAGAGCATTGATGTTTCTATACCAGGCTGTGATGCAGCCAGTCAATATACTCTCCACACACTTCTATAGAAAGTAGTCAAAGTTTTAGATGTCATGCTGAATCTTTGCAAACTTCTAATGAAGTATAGGCTCTGCTGTGCTTTCTTTGTAATTGCACTTCTGTGCTGGACCCAGGATAGGCTCTCTGAAATGAAAACACCAAGTAATTTCTTATAAGTTGCCTACCCTCTAGGACTCTGTCAGATTTTAGACAATATAGCCTTAACGTGAAATGAGGTACTGTAAACTTAAAGGAGATTTGTAAGGCAAGTTTTTTACATGTAGTGGCAGGTTCCCTCAATGTGCTGTTAGGAGGTTAGTAGAAGCAGGTATTATACCAGTGTTTAAGATGCAAGTAGAGACGTACACCAACATGTACAGAGGGATCTGGATGAGTTTATTCTGTCAACATGGTCAGCACAGCAGTGTGGGCTAAGGACCTGTTCCTGTATGTTATGTTTTGTAACTTCAAAACATAAAGCTAATTGAAAGAAAAACACGGAGCTGGGATAACTTAAGTATGTTCTTAGTTTTACTTTTAGTGAGATAGTAAAAGTAAATCTACGAACGTACCACATGCCAGTGAGGCCAGAACTGGACGGAATATTATACAGGTAATACATGGCAAAGGAGTTGGTGTAGGAGGGCAGGCTTAAGATCTTTGGTTCATTGAACTTTCTTCCAGGGAAAGTGGGACCTGTACAGAAGGGATTGTTTGCACCTGAACTGGAGGGAGATGTATATCCAAGCGTGAAGGTTTGTTAATGCTGCACAGCGGGGTTCAAACTGGAGTTGCAGGGGGATGGGAGCCAGAATGCTAGAACAGTTAGTGGAGAGGTTATGGAGGGAGATGTTGGTAAGATTTCAGACAAAGTTGGGAATCAAAAGGTTGAGCATGGTGCAACCAGTGTCCTGAGCTGCTTATGTGAAGTATTGTAGGAAAGGGCGATAATAGTGCTGGAGATTAGGCAGTTGGTTTACAAACAGAGGCAATGTGTAGTGAGGAAAGGTTGTTGATAGGGGAAAATTGCAGTTGTAACATAAAAGGCAGACAAATTCAAAAAAGCTGATTACATGACTGGAAGTCCTGTATATGGAATAAAGTAGATGAACTTGTAGCACAGTTGCAGCTTGGCGGGTATGATATTGTAGGCATCACTGAATCATGGCTGAAAGATTATAGCTGGGAGCTTAATGTCCAAGGATGCACACTGTATCAAAAGGTCAGGCAGGAAGGCAGAGGGGGCAACATTACTCTGTTGGTTAAAAATTGAATTCAAATCATTAGAAAAAGGTGAAATGGCTTCAGAAGGTATTGAATTGCTGAATTTCCCCATGGGGATGAATAAAGTATCTATCTATCTATCTATCTATCTATCATTGAATCATTGGGGATAGAGCTAAGGAACTGCAAGGGTAAAAAGACCCTGCGATCCCCAAACAGTGGGCAACACAATCCAACAGAAGGCAACTAAAAAAGTCATAAAGAGAGAAATGATGGAATACGAAGGTAAGCTAGTCAATAATATTAAAGAGGATACCAAAAGTTTCTTCATTTACATAAAGTGTAAAAGAGGCAAGAGTAGCTATCGAACTGCTGGAAAATGATGAAGGAGAAGTAGTAATTGGGGAAAAGAAAATGGCGGTGAACTGAATAAGTATTTTGTATTAGTCTTCACTGTGGAAGACACTAGCTGTATGGTGGAAATTCCAGGTGTCAGGGTATGAAGTGTGTGAAGTTACCATAAGTAGAAGGTTCAGTTGATAGGTCTGAAGGTAGATAAGTCTTCTGGACCAGATGGTGTACATCCCAGTGTTCTGAAAGAGGTGACTGAAGAGATTGTGGAGGCATTAGTAATGACCTTTCGATAATCACTAGATTCTGGAATGGTTCCAGAAGACTGGAAAATTGCAAATGTCACTCCACTCTTCAAGAAGGGAGAGACGCAGAAGAAGGAGAATTATAGGCCAGTTAGTCTGACCTCTGTGGTTGGAGTCGATAATTAAGGATGAGGTTTCTGGGTACTTGCAGGCACATAATAAAATGGGCCATTGTCAGCTTATTTTCCTCAAGGGAAAATCATGCCTGACAAATCAGTTGAAATTCTTTGAAGAAATAGCAAGCATGATAGACAAAGGAGAATCGGTGGATATAGTGTACTTGGATTTTCAGAAGGCTTTTGACAAGGCGCCACACATGAGGCTGCTTAACAAGCAATGAGCCCATGGTATTACAAAAATGACTGTAGCATGAATAAAGCTGTGACTGATTGGCAGGAGGCAAAGAGTGGGAATAAAGGGAGCCTTTTCTGCCAGTGACTAGTGGTGTTCCACAAGGGTCTGTGTTGGGACTGATACTTTTTACATTATTTGTCAATGATTTGGATGATGGAGTTGATGGCTTTGTTACAAAGCTTGCATACGATACTCAGATAGGTGGTAGCTTTGAGGAACTAGAGAGGCTACAGAAAGACTTAGATACATTAGGAGAATAGGCAATGAAATGGCAGATGGACAACAGTGTGAGGAAGTGTACAATCACGTGCTTTGCTACAAGAAATGAAGGGGTTGACTATTTTCTAAATGGAGAGTAAATACAAAAAAATTTGAGGTGCAAAGGGACTTGGGAATCCTTGTGCAGGATTCCCTAAAGGTCCATTTGCTAGTTAAATCTGTGGTGAGGAAGACAAATGCAATATTAACATTCCTTTCAAGAGGACTAGAGTATAAAAGTAAGGATGTAATGTTGAACCTTTATAAAGCGCTGGTGATGTCTCACTTGCAGTATTGTGAACAGGTTTGGGCCTCTCATCTTAGAAAGGATGTGCTGAAATTGGAGAGGGTTGAAAGGAGGTTTATGAAAATGATTCCAGGACTGAATGGCTTGTCACATAAAGAGCATTTGATGGCTTTGGGCCTGTATTCACTAGAATTCAGAAGAATGAGGAGTGACCTAACCTAATGATGTGGAGAGGATGTTTCCTATGGTGGGAGAGTTTAAGACCAGAGGTCACAGCCTCATAATTGAGGGGCATCCTTTTAGAACAGAGGTGAGGAAGAATTTATTTAGCCAGAGAGTGGTGAATCTGTGGAATTCTTTGCCACAGGCTTTATTTATATTTAGGGTAGATAGATTCTTGATTCGTTAGGGCATGAAGGGAAATAGGGAGAATGCAGGAGATTGGGGCTTAGAGGAAAATTGGATTGGCCATGATGAAATGGCGGAGCTAACTTGATGGGCTAAATTGTCTAATTCTGCTCCTATATCACCAACTGCATCTCAGTGTGACAATTATCCCATATTGGACCGCAAAGCACTCTAGCATGTGGTGAAAACTGCCCAGCGGATTATCGGCACCCAGTTGCCCACCATTGAGAACATTTACCATAAACGCTGCCTGGGCAGGGCGAAAGGCATTATCAAGGATGCATCTCACCCTAAGCATGGACTTTTTACTCTCCTCCCATCCGGTAGGCGCTACAGGAGCCTCCGCTCCCACACCAGCAGGCACAGGTAGAGCTTCTTCCCTGAGGCTGTGACCCTGCTGAACCTCACATCATAGTGCTAAGTAGTATTGCACCCATATTGTACTATCTCAGTACTTTTACATTTGTGTGCTGTAGCACTTACTTTTTATCTCAGTTATTTTGAAAATAACACTATTCTTTGCATTTCTCATTAGATGCTAACTGCATTTCATTTGGCTTTGCATCTGTACTCGGCAGAATGACAATAAAGTTGAATCTAATCTAATCTAATATGGACTTGCAGGTGCAAAACTATGACATGTTGACATAATGTCGTATGTTATTCATGCACTTTTACATATAACCAGTAATGAATTATTTTTGCAACAAAGAATGCTTAATCTAACAATACAGTAGTCAGGTTTGACAGGAACCTGTTATAGTAATTGAGAAATCCTAAAAAGGATCACGACTATGACATGTCCTCAGCCAGCACTGTTTGTTCTTTCTCAATGCTACATACACAAAATGCTGGAGGGACTCAGCAGGCCAGGTGACATCTATGGAAAAGAGTAAACAGTCAATATTTCAGGCCTAGACCCTTATGTAAATCACACTTGTGTATTAATGATGTGACCACATTAAGTGGTTTAAAGAATTCACACTGACATTGTACTCTGAGCCCATAATCTAATATTTTTAACACTGCTTAAGATTTTGGTGGAGTTCCTTGTCATTTTTACCAGTAATAACAATGACATCCAGGTAACACTGAGGGCCTGGGCAGCCTTGCAGCTCCTGGTCTATAGCTTTCTGTCAGAGTGCAGGTGCTCCTCCATAAATAAGCTCTCTGTGAGTGATCATGAGAAACACTTTGGACTTTTTAGTATCTCCGTCTGTAGGTAGGCGTCAGCTAAATCCACTTCGCTGAGGTGTTTTCCTCCACAGAAAGGTTTGCAAAGATACCCTCTATCTTGGGAAGAAGGTATTGATCTACTTTCAGTACTGGGTCGATGGTGACTTCAAGATCACCACAGATCTTGATAGACTCTTACATGGCTACTGGGACCACTGGCGTTGCCCATGGGCTCCACTCAACTTTGGAAAGAATTCCTTCAGCCTCCATGTGATTTAGCTCACTGGGTACTTTTTCACAGATGGTATAAGGAACCAGAAAAGCTTTGTAAAACTTGGGTGTGGCAGTTTCATTTTACACTATTTTACCCTTGATATGTTTGAGTTTTCCAATACAGTCCTTGAACACTACTATGGTATCATCCAATACTTTTTACTCTCAGTGTATCATAAAGCTGACCACTGAACTGGGAATGCTCAGACAATCTTTAATTCAGCTATGTAAGCTGAAATGAACTCCCCTTCCTTTTGATTTTGCTTATGAAAGCTAAAGCATCTACAATCAACACTGGTTTCAGTTCTAAATGTTCTTCCATTACTTTCATGATATCAGCACACTTCAGCTGTTTTGGTTGAAGCAGCCAAACTTCTAGCAAACTATATGCTTTTCTAACCAAGGCACTCAGCAAAACTGGCACTCGTTCATTTGCTATTTACATCAAAATACTGCTCAGTTCATTCAGTATACATCAGCCAGTATTGTTCTGTGCAATCGAATGTGCCTATCTTTCTGATGTAGCCAGTCATAGACATAGAAAGACAGAAACATAGAAAACCTACAGCACAATACAGGCCCATTGGCCCACAAAGTTGTGCTGAACATGTCCCTACCTTAAAAATTACTAGGCTTACATATAGCCCTCTATTTTACTAAGCTCCATGTACCTATCTAAAAGTCTCTTAAAAGACCTTATCGTATCCACCTCCACCACCATTGTTGGTAGCCCATTCCACGCACTTACCACTCTATGAGTAAAAAACTTAATCCTGACATCTCCTCTGTACCTACTCCCCAGCACCTTAAACCTGTGTCCTGTTGTGGCAACCATTTCAGCCCTGTGAAAAAGCTTATGACTATACAGACAATCAATGTCTCTCATCGAGCTTCACTCCAAGTGAGGTAAGACCGGGTAAGTTCCTTTCAAAGGAGAAAGTTTCAAAAGTTGAGGCAAGTATTGGGCAGGTCATGGCAGCTGAGATCGGCCCCGTGGTTTGTTCATCCTGCAGCATGTGGGAAATCAGGGATACTTCCAGTGTCCCTGACGACTACGTGTGCAGAAAGTGTGTCCAACTGCAGCATCTGGCAGACCGCATTGAGTGTCTGGAGCTGCGATTGGATTCATACTGGAGCATCCGCGATGCTGAGAAAGTTGTGAATAGCACGTTCAGTGAGTTGGCCACACCACAGGTAAAGGCTACACAGGCAGAAAGGGAAGGGGTGGCCACTAGATAGCGTAGCAGTAGGCAGGTAGTGCAGGAGTCCCCTGGGGTCATCTCCCTCCTAAACAGATAAACTGTTTTGGATACTGTTGGGGGAGATGTCTCATCAGGAGAAGGCAGCAGCAGCCGAGTTCATTGCACCATGGGTGGCTCTGCGGCACAGGAGGGAAGGAAAAGGAGTGGGAGAGCTATAGTGATAGGGGATTTGATTGTAAGGGGAATAGATAGATGTTTCTGCGGCCGCAAACGAGACTCCAGGATGGTATGTTGCCTCCCTGCTGCAAGGGTCAAGGATGTCTCTGAGCGGCTGCTGGACATTCTGGAATGGGAGGGTGAGCAGCCAGTGGTAGTGGTGCACATAGGTACCAACGATATAGGTAAAAAAACGGGATGAGGTCCTACAAGGTGAATTTAGGGAGTTAGGAGATAAACTAAAAAGTAGGACTACAAAGGTAATAATCTCTGGATTACTACCAGTGCCACGTGCTAGTCAGAGTAGGAATAGGAGGATATTTCAGATGAATATGTGGCTTGAAAAATGGTGCAAGGGGGAGGGATTCAAATTTCTGGGGCATTGGAACCTATTCTGGGGGAGGTGGGACCGGTATAAACAGGATGGTCTGCACCTGGGCTGGACTGGAACTAATGTCCTAGGGGGAGCGTTTGCTACTGCTGTTCAGGAGGCTTTAAACTAATGTGGCAGGGGGATGGGAATAAGTGCAGAGAGACAGAGGGGTGTAAAATGAGGGTAGAAGCAAAAAGTAGTAAGGTGAAAAGTAAAAGTGGCAGGCAGGCAAATCCAGGGCAAAAAGCAAAAAGAGCCACTTTTCAACATAATTGTATAAGGGCTAAGAGTGTTGTAAAAACAAGCCTGAAGGCTTTATGTGTCAATGCGAGGAGCATTCGTAACAAGGTGGATGAATTGAATGTGCAGATAGTTATTAATGAATATGATATAGTTGGGCTCAAAGAGACATGGCTCCAGGGTGACCAAGGATGGGAGCTCAACATCCAGGGATATTCAATATTCAGGAAGAATAGACAGGAAAGAAAAGGAGGTGGGGTAGCATTGCCGGTTAGAGAGGAGATTAACGCAATAGAAAGGAAGGACATTAGCCTGGAGGATGTGGAATCGATATGGGTAGAGCTGCATAACACTAAGAGGCAGAAAACGCTGGTGGGAGTTGTGTACAGGCCACCTAACAGTAGTAGTGAGGTTGGGGATGGCATTAAACAGGAAATTAGAAATGCGTGCAATAGAGGAACAGTAGTTATGATGGGTGACTTCAATCTACATATAGATTGGGTGAACCAAATTGGTAAGGGTGCTGAGGAAGAGGATTTCTTGGAATGTATACGGGATGGTTTTCTGAACCAACATGTCGAGGAACCAACTAGAGAGCAGGCCATTCTAGATTGGGTATTGAGCAATGAGGAAGGGTTAGTTAGCAATCTTGTCGTGCGAGGCCCCTTGGGTAAGAGTGACCATAATATGGTGGAATTCTTCATTAAGATGGTGAGTGACATAATTAATTCAGAAACAAAGGTTCTGAACTTAAAGAAGGGTAACTTTGAAGGTATGAGACGTGAATTAGCTAAGATAGACTGGCAAATGATACTTAAAGGGTTGACAGTGGATATGCAATGGCAAGCATTTAAAGATCGCATGGATGAACTACAACAATTGTTCATCCCAGTTTGGCAAAAGAATAAACCAGGGAAGGTAGTGCACCCGTGGCTGACAAGGGAAATTAGGGATAGTATCAAGTCCCAAGAAGAAACATATAAATTAGCAGAAAAAAGCGGCACACCTGAGGACTGGGAGAAATTCAGAGACCAGCAGAGGAGGACAAAGGGCTTAATTAGGAAAGGGAAAAAAGATTATGAGAGAAAGCTGGCAGGGAACATAAAAACTGACTGTAAAAGCTTTTATAGATACGTGAAAAGAAAAAGATTGGTTAAGACAAATGTAGGTCCTTTACAGTCAGAAACAGGTGAATTGATCATAGGGAACAAACATATGGCAGACCAATTGAATAACTACTTTGGTTCTGTCTTCACTAAGGAGGACATAAATAATCTTCTGGAAATAGCAAGGGACCGAGGGTCTAGTGAGATGGAGGAACTGAGGGAAATACATGTTAGTAGGGAAGTGGTGTTAGGTAAATTGAAGGGATTAAAGGCAGATAAATCCCCAGGGCCAGATGGTCTGCATCCCAGAGTGCTTAAGGAAGTAGCCCAAGAAATAGTGGATGCATTAGTGATAATTTTTCAAAACTCCTTAGATTCTGGATTAGTTCCTGAGGATTGGAGGGTGGCTAATGTAACCCCACTTTTTAAAAAAGGTGGGAGAGAGAAACCGGGGAATTATAGACCGGTTAGTCTGACATCGGTGGTGGGGAAAATGCTAGAGTCGGTTATCAAAGATGTGATAACAGCACATTTGGAAAGAGGTGAAATCATTGGACAAAGTCAGCATGGATTTGCGAAAGGAAAATCATGTCTGACAAATCTTATAGAATTTTTTGAAGATGTAACTAGTAGAGTGGATAGGGGAGAGCCAGTGGATGTGGTGTATTTAGATTTTCAAAAGGCTTTTGACAAGGTCCCACACAGGAGATTAGTGTGCAAACTTAAAGCACACGGTATTGGGGGTATGGTATTGATGTGGATAGAGAATTGGTTAGCAGACAGGAAGCAAAGAGTGGGAGTAAATGGGACCTTTTCAGAATGGCAGGCAGTGACTAGTGGGGTACCGCAAGGCTCAGTGCTGGGACCCCAGTTGTTTACAATATATATTAATGATTTAGACGAGGGAATTAAATGCAGCATCTCCAAGTTTGCGGATGACACGAAGCTGGGCGGCGGTGTTAGCTGTGAGGAGGATGCTAAGAGGATGCAGGGTGACTTGGATAGGTTAGGTGAGTGGGCAAATTCATGGCAGATGCAATTTAATGTGGATAAATGTGAGGTTATCCACTTTGGTTGCAAGAACAGGAAAACAGATTATTATCTGAACGGTGGCCGATTAGGAAAAGGGGAGATGCAACGAGACCTGGGTGTCATTGTACATCAGTCATTGAAGGTGGGCATGCAGGTACAGCAGGCGGTGAAAAAGGCAAATGGTATGTTGGCATTCATAGCAAAAGGATTTGAGTACAGGAGCAGGGAGGTTCTACTGCAGTTGTACAAGGCCTTGGTGAGACCGCACCTAAAATATTGTGTGCAGTTTTGGTCCCCTAATCTGAGGAAAGACATTCTTGCCATAGAGGGAGTACAGAGAAGGTTCACCAGATTGATTCCTGGGATGGCAGGACTTTCATATGAATAAAGACTGGATTGACTAGGCTTATGCTCACTGGAATTTAGAAGATTGAGGGGGGATCTTATTGAAACATATAAAATTCTAAAGGGATTGGACAGGCTAGATGCAGGAAGATTGTTTCCGATGTTGGGGAAGTCCAGAACGAGGGGTCACAGTTTAAGGATAAAGGGGAAGCCTTTTAGGACCAAGATGAGGAAAAACGTCTTCCCACAGAGAGTGGTGAATCTGTGGAATTCTCTGCCACAGGAAACAGTTGAGGCCGGTTCATTGGCTATATTTAAGAGGAAGTTAGATATGGCCCTTGTGGCTAAAGGGATCAGGGGGTATGGAGAGAAAGCACGTACAGGGTTCTGAGTTGGATGATCAGCCATGATCATACTGAATGGCGGTGCAGGCTTGAAGGGACGAATGGCCTACTCCTGCACCTATTTTCTATGTTTCTATGTTTTCTATCATCTTATACACCTCTATCAGGTCACTTCTCATCCTCCGTTGCTCCAAGGAGAAAAGGCTGAGCTCGCTCAACCTATTCTCATAAGGCATGCTCCCCAATCCAGGCAACATCCTTGTAAATCTACTCTTTCTATGGCTTCCACATCCTTCCTGTAGTGAGGCGACCAGAACTGAGCACAGTACTCCAAATGGGGTCTGACCAGGGTCCTATATAGCTGCAACATTACATCTCGGCTCCTAAATTCAATTCCACGATTGATGAAGGCCAATACACCATGCACCTTCTTAACCACAGAGTTAACCTGTGCAGCTGCTTTGAGCGTCCTATGGTCTCGGACCCCAAGATCCCTCTGATCCTCCAAGAGTCTTACCATTAATACTATATTCTGCCATCATATTTGACCTACCAAAATGAACTACTTCACACTTAGCTGGGTTGAACTCCATCTGCCACTTCTCAGCCCAGTTTTGCATCCTATCAATGTCCCGCTGTAACCTCTGACAGCCCTCTGCACTATCCACAACACCTCCAAACTTTGTGTCATCAGCAAACTTACTAACCCATCCTTCCACTTCCTTATCTAGGTCATTTATAAAAATCACAAAGAGTAAGGGTCCCAGAACAGATCCCTGAGGCATCCCACTGATCACCATTCTCCATGCAGAATTAGATCTATCTACAACCACTCTTTGCCTTCTGTGGGCAAGCCAGTTCTGGATCCACAAAGCAATGTCCCCTTGGATCCCATGCCTCTTTACTTTCTGAATAAGCCTTACATGGTGTACCTTATCAAATGCCTTGCTGAAATCCATATACAGTATATCTACTGTTCTTCCTTCATCAATGTGCTCAATCGTGTCCTCAAAAAATTCAATCTGGCTGAGTTAAGACTCACTGGTCTATAATTTCCTGGGCTATCTCTTCTCCCTTTCTTGAATAAAGGAACAATATCCACAACCCTCCATCCTCCGGAACATCTCCAGTCCCCATTGATGATGCAAAGATCATTGTCAGAGGCTCAGCAATCTCATCCCTTGCCTCCCACAGTATCCTGGGGTACATCTCAGCCGGTCCCAGTGACTTATCCAACTTGATGCTTTTCAAAAGCTCCAACACATCCTCTTTCTTAATATCTATATGCTCAAGCTTTTCAGTCTGCTGCAAGTCATCACTACAATCACTAAGATCCTTTTCCATAGTGAATACTGAAGTAAAGTATTCATTAAGTACCTCTGCTATTTCCTCTGGTTCCATACACACTTTCCCACTGTCACACTTGATAGGTCCTATTCTTACACGTCTTCTTGCTCTTCATGTACTTGTAGAATGCCTTGGGGTTTTCCTTAATGCTGCCCGCCAAGGCCTTCTCATGGCCCCTTCTGGCTCTCCTAATTTCCTTCTTAAGCTCCTTTCTATTAGCCTTATAATATTCTAGATCTCTAACATTACCTAGCTCTCTGAACCTTTTGTAAGCCTTTCTTCTTGACTTGATTTGTACACCACGGTTCCTGTACCCCACTATAAATTCCCTGTCTCATTGGAACGTACCTATACAGAACTCCACACAAATATCCCCTGAATATTTGCCACATTTATTTCATAATTTTTCCTAAAAACATCTGCTTCCAATTTCAGCCTCCTATTTCCTGCCTGATAGCCTCATAATTCCCTTTACTCCAATTAAACACTTTTCTAACTTGTATGTTCCTGTCTCTCTCCAATGCTGTTGTAAAGGAGACAGAATTATGATCACTATCTCCAAAATGCTCTCTCACTGAGAGATCTGACACCTGACCAGGTTCCTTTCCCAATACTAAATCAAGTACAGCCTCTCCTCTTGTAGGCTTATCTACATACTGTGTCAAGAAACCTTCCTGAACACACCTAACAAACTCCACTCCATCTAAACCCCTTGCTCTAGGGAGAGGCCAATCAATATTTGGGAAACTAAAATCTCCCATCACGACAACTCTGTTATTACACCTTTCCAAGATCTGTTTCCCTACCTGCTCCTTGATATCCCTGTTACTATTGGGCAGCCTATAAAAAACACCCAGTAAAGTTATTGACCACTTCTTGTTCCTAACCTCCCCCCGCAGAGACTCCGTAGACAATCCTTCCATGGCATCCACCTTTTCTGCAGCCCTGACACTATCTCTGATCAATAGTGCCACATCCCCACCTCTTTTGTCTCCCTCCCTGTCTTTTCTGAAACATATAAAACCTGGCACTTGAAGTAACTATTCCTGTCCCTGAGTCATCCAAGGCTCTGTAATGGCCACCACATCATATCTCCAAGTACTGATGCATGCTCTAAGCTCATCCGCTTTGTTCACAACACTCTTTGCCTTAAAATAAACACATCTCGAACCTTCGGTCTGAGCGTGTCCCTTCTCTATCACCTGCCTATCCTCCATCTCACACTGTCTACAGTCTTTCTCTATTTGTGAGCCAACCTCCTCTTCCCCAGTCTCTTCTGTTCAGTTCCAACTCCCAACAATTCTAGTTTAAACTCTCCCTGATAGCCTTAGCAAACTACCCTGCCGGTATATTGGTCCCCTTGGGATTCAAGTGCAACCCGTCCTTTTTGTACAGGTCACGCCTGCTCCAAAAGAGGTCCGAATGATCCAGAAATCGGAATCCCTGCCCCCAGCTCCAATCCCTCAGCCATGCATTTGTCCTCCACCTCATTCTATTCCCACTGTTGCATGGCACAGGCAGTAATCCTAAGATAACTGCCTTTGCGGACCTACTTCTCAACTTCCTTCTTAACTCCCTGTAGTCTTTTTTCAGGACCTCTTCCCTTTTCCTACCTATGTCATTGGTACCAGTATGTACCAGGACCTCTGGCTGTGCGCCCTCCCACCGCAAGATATCTTGGACATGATCCGAAACATCCCGGACCCTGGCACCTGGGAGGCAAACTACCATCCGAGTTTCTTTCCTGTGTCCACAGAATCACCTGTCTGACCCACTAACTATAGAGTCCCCTATCACTACTGCCTTCCTCTTCCTTTCCCTACCCTTCTGAGCCACAGGGCCAGACTCTGTGCCAGAGGCACGGCCAGTGTCGCTTCCCCCGGTAGGCTGTTCCCCCCACCCAACAGTACTCAAACAGGAATACTTATCATCAAGAGGTACAGCCACAAAGGTACTCTCTAGTACCTGACTCTTCCCCTTCCCCCTCCTGACTGTGACCCACCTGTCTGACTCACGTGGCCCTGGTGTGACCACCTGCCTATAACTCCTTTCTATCACCTCCTCGCTCTCCCTGACCAGGCGAACGTCATCGAGCTGCAGCTCCAGTTCCCTATTTTGGGCCCTCAGGAGCTGCAGCTCAATACACCTGGTGCAGATATGGCCGTCTGGGAGGCTGGGAAACTTCAGTACCCCCCCACATCTGACACCGAGCACAAAAATCTGGCCTCACACACATACTACCTCCTTTCAGCAATTAACACAGTTAAACCTACCTCGCCATGTCCCATTACTGCCTAAGCCCTTTGAGCCAAAGCCTTGTCACTCTGCTGCCTCTCAATCCACCGCCCGCTGGATACAACGATCTTCTTTTTAAACCTTTCATGCGCTACTGGCTGACGTCACGCGCCTGCGCAGTCTCACCTCTCTTTTACCCCAAGTAGTAAAAAAAATCCCTTCACTCCGAAAAATCAGCCATTCACTCGCAGCCTTCTTGCTCCTAATCAAAAACCGTTGAAAATTCCAGTCATTTTTGTTCTTTTTTGAATTTATGATTATTATCACCCAGTAGAAGAAGAAGAAGAAAGCCCTTAACTCCGAGTGTATTCATCGGGACACCATCGTGATGGCATTTTTTAGCAGGCTTTCTTGTTTTTACGAGGCCGAGTTGCTAGCTCGACGCTCAACCCAGCACGGGTGGAAAGTGTGCAAGGGAGTGGGCTGGATTAGAACTCTGGCACTGATGCAACTACACCACCAGCTGGCATTGTCACCCAGTACTCACTGTTTATGAACCCATGAATTTGCCTGTTTTCTGCCTTTTTTAAACTTGAAGGTTTCTCTTGCAAAGAAAGCACATTGCGCTTCTTTGAAAGTGACTTGAAGTGAAGTCTCACTGCGCTTCAACTGGTAGGTAGTTATCTCTGGTTCATTTTAAATATACCTCTTCGCATATGTTACGTTTTGTAACTCCAAATTATAAAACTAATTAAAAGAAAAACATGAAGTCAGGGTAACGTGTAGGTTTTTATTTTTAGCGAGGAGTGCATTTATGATGCGGCGTAATGACGTATACCATTCACATTCTTTTGCATCTAAACTAGTAATGAATTAGAACCATAGAACATTACAGCACAGAAACAGGCCTTTTGGTCCTTCTTGGCTGTGCTGAACCATTTTTCTGCCGAATCCCACTGACCTGCACCTGGACCATATCCCTCCATACACCTGTCATCCATGTACCTGTCCAAGTTTTTCTTAAATGTTAAAAGTGAGCCCACATTTACCACTTCATCTGGCAGCTCATTCCACACTCCCACTGCTCTCTGTGTGAAGAAGCTCTCCCTAATGTTCTCCTTAAACTTTTCCCCCTTCACCCTTAATCCATGTCCTCTGGTTTTTCTCTCCCCTGGCCTCAGTGGAAGAAGCCTGCTTGCATTCACTGTATCTATACCCATCACAATTTTATATACCTCTTTCAAATCTCCCCTCACTCTTCTACGCTCCAGGGAATAAAGTCTTAACCTATTCAACCTTTCTCTGTAACTCAGTTTCTCAAGTCCCGGCAACATCCTTATAAACCTTCTCTGCACTCTTTCAACCTTATTAATATCCTTCCTGTAATTTGGTGACCAAAACTGCACACAATACTCCAAATTCAGCCTCACCAATGCCTTATACAACCTCACCGTAACAGTCCAACTCTTATATTCAGTACTTTGATTTATAAAGGCCCATGTACCAAAAGCTCTCTTTACTACCCTATCTACCTCTGACGCCACTTGTAGGGAATTTTGTATCTGTATTCCTGGATCCCTCTGTTCTACTGCACTCCTCAGTGCCCTACCATTTACCTTGTATGTTCTACCTTGGTCTTTCCTTCCAAAGTGCAATGCCTTACACTTGTCTGTATTAAACTCCATCTGCCATTTTTCAGCCCATTTTCCAGTTGGGCCAAATCCCTCTGCAAGCTTTGAAAGCCTTCCTCACTGTCCACTACACCTCCAATCTTTGTATCATCAGCAAATTTGCTGATCCAATTTACCAAATTATCATCCAGATCATTGATATAGATGATAAATAAAAATGGACCCAGCATTGATCCCTGTGGCACACCACTAGTCACAGGCCTCCACTCAGAAAAGCAATCCTCCACTACCACTCTCTGACTTCTCCCATTGAGCCAATGTCTAATCCAATTTACTACCTCACCATGTATACCTAGCGACTGAATCTGCCTAACTAACCTCCCATGCGGGACCTTGTCAAAGGCCTTACTGAAGTCCATGTAGACAACATCCACTGCCTTCCCTTCATCTACTTTCCTTGTAACCTCCTCAAAAAACTCTAATAGATTTGTTAAACATAAGCTACCATGCACAAAGCCGTGTTGACTCCCTAATAAGACCCTGTCTATCTAAGTACTTGTAGATCCTATCTCTTAGTACTCCTTCCAATAATTTACCTACTATCGATGTCAAACTTACCGGCTTATTATTTCCCAGATTACTTTTAGAGCCTTTTTTAAACAACGTAACAACATGAGCTATCCTCCAATCCTCTAGCACCTCACCTGTAGATACCGACATTTAAACTATATCTGCCAGGGCCCCTGCAATTTCAACACTAGTCTCCTTCAAGGTCCGAGGGAATACCCTGTCAGGTCCTAGGGATTTATCTACTCTGATTTGCCTCAAGATAGCAAGCGCCTCCTCCTCTTCAATCTGTATAAGTTCCATGACCTTACTACCTCTTTGCCTTATTTCCATAGACTCCATGCCAGTTTCCTTAGTAAACACAGATGCAAAAAACCCATTTAAGATCTCCCCCATTTCTTTTGATTCCATACATAGCCAACCACTCTGAGTTTCAAGAGGACCAACTTTATCACTTACTATCCTTTTGCTCCTTCTATACCTGTAGAACCTGTAGATTATCTTTCACCTTGACTGCCAAAGCAACCTCATGTCTTCTTTTAGCCCTCCTGATTTCTTTCTAAAAAAAGTTTTTTTTGCACTTTTTATACTCAAGTATCTTATTTGCTCCCTGTTTCCTATACATGTCATACATCTCTCTCTTCTTCTTTATCAGAGTTCCAATATCCCTAAAGAACCAAGGTTCCATATCCTTATTCAGTTTGCCTTTAATTCTGACAGGAACATACAATCTCTGCATTCTCAAAATTTACTTTTGAAGGCCTCCCACTGACCAACGACATCCTTGCCAGAGAACAACCTGTCCCAATCTATGCTTTTTAGATCCTTCCTAATTTCTTCAAAATTGGCCTTTTACCAGTTTAGAACCTCAACCCGTGGACCAGATCTATCTTTATCCATGATCAAGTTGAAACTAATGGTGTTATGATCACTGGAACCAAAGTGTTCCCCTACACACACTTCCATCACCTGTCCTAACTCGTTTCCTGATTGGAGATCTAATACTGCATCCTCTTTAGTCGGTACCTCTATATATTGATTTTGAAAACTTCCCTGAACACATTTTACAAACTCTAACCTGTCTAGACCTTTAATAGTATGGGAGTCCCAATCAATACGTGGGAAATTAAAATCCCCTATTATCACAACTTTATGTTTCCTGCAGTTGTCTGCTATCTCTCTGAAGATTTGCTCCTCCAATTCTTGCTGACTATTGGGTGGTCTATAATACAACCCATTAATGTGGTCATACCTTTCCTGTTTCTCAGCTCCACCCATATGGCCTCAGTAGACAAGCCCTCTAATCTGTCCTGCCTGAGCACTGCTGTAACATTTTCTCTGACTAGCAATGCCACCCCCCCACCCTTCATCCCTCTGCGTCTATCACGTCTGAAACATCGGAACCTCGGAACATTAAGCTGCCAGTCCTGCCCCTTCTGTAGCTAAGTTTTAAATTATTTAAACATCAAAGAATGCTAAATCAAAAAATATATTTACAATATTACTGAAATATTAAATAGATAACACTGTACTGAACTGTTCTATTTTCCATGAATTTGCTGCAAAACTGTTCCCATAGTTTTGTTTTGAAACCCTCCAGACAAATGATTTAACAATTTCAGACCTTGTAGGCTGGTCTGTCAGAGAAACCATCAGTGCTAATTGGTTTGTATTAAAATCAGTGAAGTGCTGACTCACTCTTGGCCTGAAGCAGTATTGTGTGTGCAGCAAGCTGCATTAACACAATTATTACTCAGCAGCCTGCGGCACTCGATGACTCAGGCTCAGAGGCAGAGAAACATCGGCAGAAAGCAGCTAACAAGCTGTGAGGAACTGACAGGAGTGGAGCGCTCATTCTGATCTTCGTGTGGTGCTGCATGGTTAATGATTTCAGATAGAAGAGGGTGCATCGTTGTGCATCAGTTGTGCTACTTCTTCAGCCCCTCTGCAGCTCAGCTCCAGTTGTCTCCACCAAGGGTGAGTTGCTGCTGTAAAGATCTGGGGAGAGATGCAGGGGAATATCCTATCTGTGTTTATTGCAGGTGGATTTGAATAGAGTGGAAAGAAGGTAGAAAATTTCACTTCAGAGGCATCTATTCTTGTCTGACGACTGTCTGCCAATGAGGCAGTAGGCCTTAGAACAGGAAACAGAAGGTAGAACATGAAATAAGCCTTTCCTCCACTCCAGCTTTTCCATGGTATTGATTTACATGAGACTTGAATTTCCTGTTACGTCTCGGTTTCTTTGCTGTGCTAATCACAGCAGCAGCCCCATGACCAATTAGTGAAAAGGTTCAGCCACGCTCATGTCCACAGGTCCTGGTTGGAAATTGCATCTCTGAGGGTCAGGTCAGCTGGCCTGTGATGCCCAGTGTGCTGATTATTTGGGTTAATGGTGGACAACAGTCATGGGCAGCTCTTACCCACATATGGAGTGAGCTGCCAAAGATGCTTCACGTTGTTTAAAAGGTATTTAAACAGGTACATGGATAGGAAAGGTTTAGGGGGATAGGGGTAAATTGCAGACAAAAGAGCCTTATTCAGAACACATCTTGCACAGAAAATTCCATCCCAAAATATTGAGAAACAGAAATTTCACTTTCTTCCTTCCTGATGCAGGATATCAACTGATCCAGAAGATTAGGGTGCATGGGATCCATGATAACTTGGTGGTTTGGACTGAGAAAAAGACAGATAAATGGCAGGAGAATTTTATTCTGGCTGGAGATATGTGACTAATGTGTATCAGTGCTGGGTCAACTGTTTTTTTGTAATATATAAATGACTTGGATGAAAGTGTAGAAAAGTGTTTTATAAGTTTGCAGATGACTCAAACATTGGTGGAGTTGTGAACAGTATAGAGTGCTATCAAAGGATACAGCAGGGTAGAAGATCAGTCACTGATATGGGTGGAGAAATGGCAGATGGAATTTAATCCAGACAGGTGTGAGGTCAAAAGT
Organism: Hemitrygon akajei; assembly: GCF_048418815.1. Lineage (NCBI taxonomy): Eukaryota > Metazoa > Chordata > Chondrichthyes > Myliobatiformes > Dasyatidae > Hemitrygon > Hemitrygon akajei. The sequence continues at coordinate 1,058,219 of NC_133126.1, read as the reverse complement.
AGGGGGAAAAAAGTTGTTTATAGTCATCTGCACAAGTATATGTGTGAAGATGCAATGGAAAACTTATTTGCAACATCATCATAGGCAGATAGTAGCATATAAAATGAGCTTTGAGCAGTGACCAAACTGAAGATCAGAAGGAGGGGATTTCACTCAGGTCCATCACCCGAGTAGAAAAGCCAGCAGTGGGTTGCTATAGCAAAAAAGCTTTGACCAACGATCAATTGGCCTTTAGGATTGATTAGCAAGAGCAAATTAAAGGAAGGCAGGGCAAGTGCAGCGGCCAACATTGCAGCAGCCGTTGTCTGCATTGGTGGAGTCAGAGTGGTGATCTTGAGGCTTTAGCTCTCTGAGGCTTCAACAAAGAGAAGCTTTAGTCAGAGGAATTAAAGGAAAGAAAAGCACGAAGTTAAGTTTCTTTTTCCTTTCCCCTCGTTATATCTGCTCAGCTAGGACAATAGAGGTGCTAGGCAGGATAGTGAAATGCTCTTCTTGCGGGATGTGGGAAGGCAGGGAGACTTCCAGTATCCTTGACGACTGCAACTGCAAAAGTGCATCCAGCTGCAGCTTCTAACAATTCGTGTTAAGGAGCTGGAGCTGGAACTGGATGAATTCTGGATCATTCGGGAGGCTGAAGGGGTGATAAATGGGATATATAGAGAGGTGGGTACAACCAAGGTGCAGGACACAGGAGACTGGGTGACAGGAAGGGGTGAAGGATTAAGGAGCCAGTGCAGAGTACCCCTGTGGCCGACCCCTCAACAACAGCTATATTACTTCGGATACTGTTGTGGGGGATGACCGAACAGAGGAAAGTCACAGTGGTCTGATCTCTGGCACTGTGTCTGACTCTGTGACACAGAAGGGAAGGGAGGAGAAGAGGTGTGCTGTAGTGATTGGGGATTTGTTAGGGGAACAGACAAGAGGTTCTGTGGGCCAGGGTTGAGGATATCTCGTATCAACTCCTCAATATTCTTATGTGGGAATGTGAATAGCCTAAAGCCATGGTCCATGTAGATACCAAAGATATGGGTAGGACAACTGTTGAGATTATGCATAGGGAGTTCAGCAAATTAGGTGGTAAGTTAAAGGGGAGGACCTCTAGAGTTGTGATCTCAGGATTGCTACGTATGTCACATGCTAGTGAGGCCAGAACTAGGAAGATTATACAGTTTAAAACATGGTTAAGGAGTTGGTGTAGGAGGGAGGGCATCAGATTTTTGGATCATTGGGCTCAATTCCAGGGAAGGTGAGACCTGTACAAAAGGGATGGTTTGTACCTGAACTAGAGGGGGATTAATATTCCAGCAGGAAGGTTTGTTAATGCTGCACGGTGGGGTTTAAACTAGAGTTGTAGGGCAATGGGAACCAGAGTGCCAGAACAGTTAGGGGAGAGGTTATGGAGACAGATATTGGTAAGACCTCAGACATAGTTAGGAATCAAAAAATTGAGCATGGTGTACGGAATAAGGTAGATGAAACAGATTTGTAGTTATGATGTTGTAGGCATCACTGAATCATGACTGAAATATGATTATAGCTGGGAGCTTAATATCCAATAATACACAGTGTATCAAAAGGATAGGCAGGAAGGCTGAGGGGGCGGCATTGCTCTGTTGGTAAAAGATGAAATCAAATCATTAGAAAGAGGTCATATAGCATCAGATGGTGTTGAATCATTGTGAATAGAGCTCAGGAACTGCAAGGGTTAAAAGACACTGATGTGAGTTGTATACAGACCCCCAAAGAGTAGTAAACTTGTGGTCTACAAGTTAGATAGAAAATGCATACCAAAAGAGCAATATTATAGTAGTCATAGAGTATTTCAATATGTAAGTTAATTGGGAAAATCAGGTTGGTGCTGGATTCCAAGAGAGGGAGTTTCTAGAGTGCTTATGAGATGACATTTTAGAGCAGCTTGTGATTGAGCCCACCAGGGGAACAGCTATTCTGGAGTGTGTGTTATGCAATGAACAGGAATTGATTAGCGAGATAAAAATAAAAGAACCCTTTAGAGAACATGATGATATTAGGATAAAATTCACCATGAAATTTGAGAAGGAGAAGCTAAGTCAGATGAATCAGTAAAACAGTGGAGTAAAGGGAATTACAGAGGCATTGAGAGAGGAGTTGGCCAGAATTGATTGGAAAAGAACATTGGCAGTGATGATGGCAGAGCAGCAATGGTTGGAATTTTTGGATGCAATTCGGAAGGCACAGGATATATACATCTCGAAGAGGAAGAATTATATTAAAGGCAAGATGCCACAACTATGGCTACCAAGAGAAGGAAGCAGGTAGTTTTGAGGAAGTAGAGAGGCTACAGAATGATTTAGATTAAGAGACTGGGCAAAGAAATGGTAGGTGGAATACAGTGTTGGGAAGTGTATGGTAGAAGAAATGAAAGAGTTGACTATTTTCTAAATGGAGAGAAAATACAAAAAACTGAGGTGCATTCGAGCAAGGGAGGAGGTTGAATTCCAATGACCCAATTAGTGACAGGAGCGGGCCACAGTGATAAGGTTTCTTGCAGGTCAGTGACATTTGTTTAAAAGGAGAGCTTTGCGGGCATTCAGGCCCAATTAGCTTTGGGTGTTCAGGCCCAATTAGCAGCAAGAGCAGGTCACTGCAATGAGGTTTCTCGCAAGTCGGTGATGCTTGTTTAAAAGGAGAGCTTTGCAGACTTTCAGGCTCATTCCAGTGGCCCAATCAGTGGAAGGAGCAGGCCATAGCAATGTTTCTTGCAGGTTGGCTTTGCTTTTTTAAAAGTACAGAAGGGACAAGTGGGGCGGCCATTGGTGGGAGTAGGCCAGTGGCAGGTGAAGGAGTGTCAGGTTTCAGCTCGAAAGAGATGTTGGCTCTGGTAATTTCTATTAAGGTTCCTTTTTTTTCGCTTACTGTACCTAGTGTAGCAAATGGCCATTATGTGTTCTTCATGTAGGATGTTGGGGTCCTGGGAGACTCAGAGTCTCCTAGGGAACTACATCTATGTGAAGTCCATCCAGCTGAAGCTCCTTGAAGACTGTGTTAGGGATCTGGAGCAGCAGCTGGATGACTTTTGGCTTGTACGGGAGAATGAGGAGGTAATTAATCAGAGTTAGGGAAGCAGATGCCCCTAAGTTGCAGGAGACAAGTAGCTGGGTGACTGTCAGGAGAAATGGAAAAGTGAATAGGCAGTGAGTGCAAATCACTTCTGTAGCCATTCCCCTCAATAATAAGTACCGGTATATCGTTTTGAATACTGTTGAGGGGGATAACCTCCCAAAGGGAATGCCATGGAGACCAGGTTACTGGCACTGAGCATGGGTCCGTGGTGCAGAAGGGAAAGAGGGAGAAGAGGGGAGTGGTAGTGATAGCAAACTCAATAGGGGAACAGACAGGAGATTCTGTGGACATGAACAGGACACACAAATGGTATGTTGCTTCCCAGGTGCCAGGATCACGGGTGTCTTGGGTTGTGTTCACAGCATTTTGGAGGGGGAGGGAGAGCAGTCAGATGCACTGGTACACATTGGTACCAATAACATAGGAAGGAAAAGCAAAGAGGTCCTGAAAAGAGAATTTAGAGAGCTAGACGTCCAGAGTATTAAATTCTGGATTGCTGTCTGTGTCATGCACCAGTGAGGGTAGAAAAAGGATGATTTAGATGATTAATGTGTCAAGTCAAGTCAAGTCACTTTTTATTGTCATTTCAACCATAACTGCTGGTACAGTACACAGTAAAAACGAGATGACGTTTTTCAGGACCATGGTGCTACATGAGACAATACAAAAACTACACTGAACTACGTAAAAACAACACAGAAAAAAACTACACTAGACTACAGACCTACCCAGGACTGCATAAAGTGCACAAAACAGTGCAGGCATTACAATAAATAATAAACAAGACAATAGGCACAGTAGAGGGCAGTAGATTGGTGTCAGTTCAGATTCTGGGTATTACGCAAGACTACTGTTGTATTTTTGTGCCACTTTTTAAGCAATGAAATCAGATATGTTGTAACATGTTTCCAAGTTGTATTGGGCCTTTCTATAGACTACTTTGGGGCTGTTAAGGAAAAGTAAATGTCAGAATGTTATAGAGGAAGGTGAGAATATGAAGTTGGAGTAAAATAGCCATGAACCCTCTGAACTTCAATGGGTTGAGTAGTTTAATACTAATGGTAGTGAGTTACCATCAACACCACATTTTCCTGTCAACACCCGGAGAAGACCCATCAACTCAAAAGAGTAGCAGGGTAGCATAGTAATTAGCGTGACTCGATATGGCACCAGCAATCAGTAGGTTGGGGTTCCATACATGCCACTGTCCATAAGGAGTTTGTACATTCACTCCATGACTGTGTGAGTTTCCTCCCATGTTCCAGAGATGTGCAGATTAGGGATAGTAAGTTGTGAGCATGCTAGGTTCGTATCAGAAGTGTGGCTGAGAAGTTGGTGCATGGGTCAGGGCTTCAGGTTCTTGGACCATTTGGATCTCTTCTGGGGGAAATATGACTTGTACAAAAGTGACAGGTTGTACATGAACCTGAGGGGGGACCAATATTCTTGCGGGCAGGATGGTTAGAGCTGTAGGGGGGGGGGTTAAACTAATCTGGCAGGAGGGTGGGAACTGGAGTGAAGGGACTCCGGATCCATCGGATGGTTAAAAAAAGCAAAGATAGTGTTCAGTCAGACTGTCAGGAAGGGCAGGCAGATGATAGGACAAAATTACAGCCAGCAGGATGAGTATCAGTGCATTAAGGATGCAGAATCAAAAGGGGTAACAAATACAGTATCAAAGTGTTATATCTCAATGCACAGAGTATAAGAAATAAGGTGGCTGATCTTGTTGCTCTATTACAGATTGTCAGGTATGATATTGTGGCCTTCACTGAATCATGGCTGAAGGATGATTGTAGTTGGGAGCTGAATGCCCAAGGTTACACATTATATCAGAGGGATAGGAAGGTAGGCAGAGGGGGTGGTGTGACTCTGCCAGTAAAGAATGGCATCAAATCAGTAGAAGGATGTGACATAGGACCGGAAGATGTTGAATCCTTATGGGTTGAGTTAAGAAACTCCAAGGGTAAAAGGACCCTGATGACAGTTATATACAGGCCTCTCAACAGTAGCTGGACTATAGATTACAATGGGAAATAGAAAAGCGGTGTCAGAAGGGAAATGTTATGATAGTTATGGGAGATTTTAACATGCAGGTTGATTGGGAAAATCAGGCTGGTAATGGATCTCCAGATCAGGGTCAGCTATACAGGATTGGGTGTTATGTAATGAACCGGAGGTGATTAGGGAGCTTAAGGTCAATGAACCCTTAAGAGGCAGTGATCACAATATGACTGAGCTTGACTTGAAATTTGATAGTGAGAAAATAAGTTCTGACGTTGCAGGATTTCAGTGGAGTAAAGGAAATTACAGTGGTATGAGAGAGGAGTTAGCCAATGTAAATTGGAAGGAGATACTGGCAGGGATGACAGCAGAGCAGCAATTCATGAGTTTCGGGGAAAAATGTTGAAGGTGCAGGAAGGATAGTTACAGTGGCATGCAAAAGTTTGGGCACCGCTGGTCAAAGTTTCTGTTACTGTGAATAGCTAAGCGAGTAAAAGATGATCTAATTTCCAAAAGGCATATAGTTATAGATGACACATTTCTTTAATATTTTAAGCAAGATTACTTCTTTATTTCCATCTTTTACAGTTTCAAAATAACAAAAAAGGAAAAGGCCCCGAAGCAAAAGTTTGGGCACCCTGCATGGTCAGTACTTAGTAACACCCCCTTTGGCAAGTACACAGCTTGTAAAGGCTTTCTGTTGCCAGCTAAGAGTCTTTCAATTCTTGTTTGGGGAATTTTCGCCCATTCTTCCTTGCAAAAGGCTTCTAGTTCTGTGAGATTCTTGGGCCATCTTGCATGCACTGCTCTTTTGAGGTCTATCCACAGATTTTCGATGATGTTTAAGTTGGGGGGCTGTGAGAGCCATGGCAAAACCTTCAGCTTGCACCTCTTGAGGAAGTCCATTGTGGATTTTGAGGTGTGTTTAGGATCACTATCCTGTTGTAGAAGCCATCCTCTTTTTTTTATGTAATTTATTTTTTATTGAAGTTCATCATCAAAACAAACATTTCCTTAAGATGTATTTCAGATATTGTACATATATATCATATACTCATATATGCCACAAATCTCCACATAATATTTATCTGAGGTATATACTTATAGAAAAGAGAGGAAAACAAGCGAAAGGAGAAAACTATGTACAAGTAGGGAGTGATCTTTTTTTTTAACAACATATTCATTGATTTATGAAGATAAAATCAGGCCTATGAGGTGTTATGTAGTTAAACCATTTTTCCCAGTATGAATCAAATTGTTGCAACTTATGATTAACAGATGCTGTTATCTTCTATATTATGTAAATGTCCATTGTAATTTCCATCCGTGCATTTAAGGTTGGGCTCTCCTGTGATAACCATTTCCTAGTAAGAGTCTTTTTTACCAGCCACTGACAGTATATTCACTAAATATTTATCTCTTTTCAACCATTCTTGAGGTATATACCCAAAACATATGGTCTTACTTTCTAAGGGTATTTCACATTTAAAGATGTTTTGTAGGGCATTGTGTATCCCACTCCAATAGTCTTTGATAACGGGGCATTCCCAGAAAATATGATAATGGTTTGCATTTTGATTTCCACAATTTCTGCAGCAAACAGGGAGGTTACTACCATAATGGGATTTCTGAGAGGGTGTAATAAAATATCAAGTTTTTCCATCCGAACTCCCTCCATTTCTGTGAACTGGTATACTTCCATAGATACCTCCATATTATTGTCCATTCTTCCTCAGATATAATTATCCCTCCTTCCTTCTCCCATTTTGTTTTAATGTGTCAAGTCGAATGTGTTTTAAGATTTGACAAACCCTTATACATGCTTGAAATGATTCTACTACCATTATCTGAATTAAATGCTTTTCTAAATAGCTCTATCAAATATGTACTTGCTTTGGTTACATTTTTAACCATCCGATTAACATATTGTCACGTCTGTAAATACTGATAAAAGTCTTATTTTTCTAATAAGTGTTTCTCTTTAAGCATTTCAAAACTGAACAGTGTTCCTTCTTTCATTATGTTGCAAAGAACTGTTATTCCTTTAGCTGTCCAGTCCTTAAATCTAGCATCCAATTTATTTGGTGTAAAATCTGAGTCATATGCACACCGTTTAAGAATTGTAATATCTCCCTCTAGATTATATTCTTTTATAGTAGTTTTCCATATTTTAAGAGTCAATTTCACCCCATGGGTTATCAATAGAATTTATGTACCTTTGCAGGTTGTTATCAGCCTGAATTGCCTGTATGGGGATGGGAAGTACCCGCTCCTCAATGTTTTTCCATTGAGCGTCATATGATGGGTTTCACCAGCATATCACAGCTCTCAACTGTGCTGCAAAATAATAATCTCTAAGAGAAGGTAGGCCCCATCCCCCCCTTTCCTTGGCTAATTGCAAAGTTTTGAGACGAACTCTAGGCCTTTTACCCTGCCAAATATACCTTGATAACATTTTGTTCCATTCATTGAATTGACTTTGATTAATCTCTATTGGTAGGGTCTGAAAGAGATATAACAGTATATTCATTTTAATAGACTCAATCCTTGAACTGAGACTGAAAAAAGAATCAGGTTCTATCTTGCCATATCTTCCTTAATTTTTTTATATAAAGGCTGATAATTACATTCTGATAATTTTGCCAACTCTTTTGGCATAATGATGCCCAAATATTTGAAAGACTCTGTGTGCCATGCCCAGGGATAACTACTTTCAATTTCTCCTGGTGGGCTATAGTAATATGAAAGTAATTGGGTTTTATCTATGTTGATCTTGTATCCTGATAATTGACCATATTGTTCAAAGGATTGCATCAATTTAGGTAAAGAGTATGTTGGTTGCCCTAGATAGATCAAAATGTCATCCACTTAACAAACCAATTTATGCTCTGTCCCTTTAATAGTAATTCCCCTGATAGCTTAATTTTGTCTGATGTATTGAGCTAATGGTTCCAGAAATAATGCAAAGAGTAGTGGTGAACATGCACAACCCTGCCTCGTGCCCCTTTCTAGGGTAAGACAATTAGATAAATATCCATTGATTTTAATCCTAGCAGTAGGGTTGTCATATAGTGCCTGTATAGTTTTAATATTTGTGTCATGGAAACCAAATTTATGTAAAACTGTGTAAAGAAAATTCCAATTATCTGAATGAAATGCCTTTTCAGCATCCACGCTTCTCACTATTGCTTCGATTTTATTTTTTTGTATATGATCCATAATGTGACGTGTCCTTCGTATGTTGTCTTGTGTTTGCGTTGTTGTAGAAAACCTGTCTAATTGTTATGTATCAGTATGGGTAGAAACTCTTCTAATTGTTTGGCCACGATGGAGGTAAATAATCTATAATCTACATTAGGAACGGATATTGGTCGAAATGACCCACGTTCCATTTTATCCTTGCCTTCTTTCGGTATAGCTGAGATTATCGCTTCCTTCCAGCTGGGTGGCATCTGTGCCTTTTTTAGAGCCCAGTTCAGTGTGGGGAGTAAGACAGGAATTAACTCATTTTTAAATTCTTTGTACCGCTCTGCTGAAAACCCATCTGATCCTAGTGACTTGCTTAATGTAAGCCTACTAATTGCAGATTTTAGTTCAACTTCAGTTATGTCAGCTCATCATTCTGTTTTGTTCTTCACTTAAAGTGGGTAACTCTAGGGAATTCAGTAAGGTGTCAATTTGGGTTATGTTTCCCCCTGGAACTTTGGAATATAGAGTTTTGTAAAACACTTCAAAAGCTTCTTGAATTTCACTTAACTTATTTTTTTATCATTTTTGTTCTTGGATTCCTAATTCTACATATTGTATTTTCTGCTTTTTTTTTCAGTTTCCACGCCAGTATTTTCATAGACTTAGATCCACTATCATAATGTCTCTGTTTCAGAAACATTAAATTTTACCTGATTTCCTGCGTAGCCAAACTGTTAATTTCATTCCTAATTTTTAAAATTTCCTCTAATGTATCCTGGGCCAAATTCAATTTGTGTTTTTCTTCTAGTTCCTTCAGCCTATTTTGTAATTCCTCTAATGTTTTATTCCTTATATGAAAATATTGCTATAATTTTCCCTTTTAAAACAGCCTTCAAAGTATCCCATAGAATGGGAGGTGAAACCTCTTCATTATCATTGAATTCTAAGTAAAGACCAATTTCTTTTTTAATTTGTTCCTTAAAGTAGGTATCATTGAGTAGACTTGAATTTAGTTTCCAAATAGTATTCTTCGGTTGTAGGTCAAAATCAATAGATAAATTTCTAGCTATATGGTAACCTACATCTATGTTCTATGAATTGGAACAATAGAACAATACAGCACAGCACAGACCATTCGGCCCACAATGTTGTGCCGACCCTTAAACCCTGCCTCCCACATAACCCTCCACCTTAAATTCCTCCATATACCCGTCTAGTAGTCTCTTAAACTTCACTAGTGTATCTGCCTCCACCACCGACTCAGGCAGTGCATTCCACGCACCAACCACTCTCTGAGTAAAAAACCTTCCTCTAATATCCCCCTTGAACTTTCCTCCCCTTACCTTAAAGCCATGTCCTCTTGTATTGAGCAGTGGTGCCCTGGGGAAGAGGCGCTGGCTGTCCAGTCTATCTGTTCCTCTTAATATCTTGTATACCT